>NC_084537.1:19563191-20163191 GCF_024500275.1 Phycodurus eques
TGAAATCACCCCTCTATCCCACATTGGTTTCTTAGTCTCATATTGGCTTCTCTAATTCAAAACAAAAACATGGAAGCAGGACAAATGGATTGACACAAAACTGCAAAACTTTTATGCCTACACTATCAAATGTGGGCAGAACATTGCGTCAAAGTTGGATGATCATTTAAGGATTTGTCATGAAAAGTGGTGTGGGAAAAAAAGCCATAAAATAATTTTTTTCTGCTGACTGATGCAAAATTGGGTGGAAGTTTCTCAAGTACCCATGCTCTAAATTTTAACAAGAAGTCGGCCATTTTGGGTTGAATTTGGGTGAATTGCAGGCTTGCACTTTCATGAATTCCTACTCAGGAATTCGACCAAATTCCCCCAGATTGGAATTAGGAATCCTACACTAATTTTGTAGTGAATTCTGAATTTTTTAAATTTATTTTTTTATAAATGGTTTCAAAGTTCAATGGTTGTTTTCAGGATTCACCACAAAAAAGGGGGTGGGGAAAAAAAAAACCCTACTACCACCAGTTTAAAAAATCGACATAAAATTGTGTTGACATGTCTATCGCAGCAGGAAGCACGGAAAAAATCTGTCTCATGCCAGAAATTGAATATTCAAGTCAACCATTTTGAGTGAATTCCAATGCTGTTTCTTTGAGAAAGTCCCAATTTTCCCAAACAAGGACATGATTGGAAGCAGAAATCATAGACATGCAGGCAACTCTAAATTCCGAAGCTTTTTTTTTTTTTTTGCCAGCTGTGTCTAATTTGGAAGTAGCATGACGTTAAAGTGATCATTTCGAGCATTTGCAGTGAACAGTTGTGCGTAGGTGTCACAGCAGTGGGTGTTACCCTACTGTATGTGTGGAAGTCTTGACAGAGAAGATGGATGGTCCAAGGTGCTCAGAGAGGCACTCTGACCCTTCCTCCTGCTTGAGCGCTCACCGGTGACAAATCGCTTCACTGCAGGCAGATGGGACTGCCGAGTTTGACCGAGACACCAGAGGCACGGGTTGCTGGAATGCCTCACTGACTCTTTCTTAATTTGACCGTACAATACGGAACAATTCCAGGTCTGTGCCTCATAATGCCACTGCTGCTGGCTTTTACACACCGGTGTGCTTCGGCCACAATCATCACTCCTTATACTTTTATTGTTTACCTTTGACTCGTCCACATTCATTTTCATTTTCCATACCTATATAGGGAGTCCTCAGGATTGACGGATCCGTCGCCATGTGAACCCTTGACCGCCGAGATATCTCCAACAGCCAGTCAGAGTGAAGCTGTAATAGTTGAGTTAATTGAGACAAGATCATTATTTCAATATAATGTAAATACCTTTTTGTGACAATTTTCTTTTTTAAAGTGGTGTGCCGTGAGTTTTCTAACGTAACAAATGTGCCTGAGCACATGAAAGGTTGGGAAACAGTGTCCGAGATAGATGATGTTAAATTGCCAAGCGTGTGAAGTCTCATCACACATTGTAGGTGTGGCATGGTGGCGTAGATCTTCTTCTTTTTCCTTTCGGCTTGTCCCTTTAGGGGTCACCACAGCGCGTCGTCCTTTTCCATGTAAGCCTATCTCCTGCATCCTGCTCTGGAACACCAACTGCCCTCATGTCTTCCCTCATGACATCCATCAACCTTCTCTTTGGTCTTCCTCTAGCTCTATTGCCTGGCAGCTCCATCCTCATCATGCTTCTACCAATATACTCACTAGCTCTCCTCTGGACGTGTCCAAGCCATCAAAGTCTGCTCTCTCTAACTTTGTCTCCAAAACATCAAACCTTGGCTGTCCCTCTGATAAGCTCATTTCTAATTTAATCCAACCTGGTCACTCCGAGAGCGAACCTCAACATCTTAATTTCCGCCACCTCCAGCTCTGCTTCCTGTTGTCTCTTCAGTGCCACTGTCTCTAATCCGTACATCAAGGCTGGCCTCACCATTGTCTTATAAACTTTGCCCTTCATCCGAGCAGAGACTCTTCTGTCACATAACACACCTGAAACCTTCCTCCACCCGGTCCAACCTGCTTGGACCTGTTTCTTCACTTCCTGACCACACTCACCATTGCTCTGGACGGTTGACCCAAAGTATTTAAAGTCCTCCACACTTGCTATCTCTTCTCTGTGTAGCCTCACTCTTCACCCACCTCCCCTCTCATTCATGCACATATATTCTGTCTTATTTCGGCTAATCTTCATTCCTCTTTTTTTCCAGTGCATGCCTCCATCTTTCTAAACCCTGCCCCTAAAGTTCTAGGCTTACTGCCTTTCCACCTGGTCTCCTGGACACACAATATATCAACGATTCTCCTAATCATCATGTCAACCAACTCCTGAGATTTTCCTGTCATAGTCCCAACATTCAAAGTCCCCACATTCAGTTCTAGGCTCTGTGCTTTCCTCTTCTCTTTCTGCCGAAGAACCCGCTTTCCACCTCTTCGACCCACAGTAGCTGAATTTCCACCGGCGCCCTGCAGGTTGGCGGCGCCGGTCGCGGATGTTGTTCAGCTGGGCCACGACCTATCCGGTATGGAATTCTTTGGATGAACGCTCATATTTGTTTGGCAAAGTTTTAAGCCGGATGCCCTTCCTGACGCAACCCTATGCATTTATCCGGGCTTGGGACCGGCCTACATTTTGCTCTGGCTTGTGCCCCCCATAGGGGCATTCATGGTGGCGAAGATCATGCTTCGCTATTAACCAAATTGATTAGAGCACGTAAGAACCCACGGCTGAATGCAGTGGTGGGGATGTGGGTTGAGGCTTTCATGTTTCGCCGTGCAACCCAAAATTCCTGTCTCCTGTGCCTGCAGTGGTTAAGTCACGGTTTGGGTTATAGACCATGTTAGAGCGACTTGAGTCAGAGATGCGCTTTCACGACGGTGTTGTGCTCAATAAACACCCACGTCTCAGATCCAGTCAAACGTGACTCATTCAACATCACCCGCTGCCTTTAACGCGCCGTCTGCTCGGGGTTGTTATCTTTAGGGAGGCTCTAACTTCCATGTTGGTCCTACAGGAGGGATCACAGTGAAGGAGTATAGATGTCAGTTTCTTCCAACCCCCACCCTCTTCATAGGCAATGATTAACACCCCGGGACTGGAGGATGGCGGGTGAGAAAATAGCGGCAGGTTGGGAGGCGGAGTCGGCAGCGTGCCATTGATGTACAGAGCTGCCACAATGCCACATTCTTTAAAAAAAAAAAAAAATTCTTTTATTTATTATTTATTTTTTTTGCTGTCGGCCTTCTGTCATTTAGTGTGATGCTGTCCCTTTGTTTTTCCGCACTTCTAGTTGAATGACACATCGTTTAAAATTGGGCTACCACTCTCCTATCCCACCAGGGTCAATTGGATTTATAGCCATTAATGTGCAACCACAGACTATTATTATTTTTATTAGACAAAATGTGCATTTGCTTGTTGAATTTTGACATTTGGCCGCGTTCTAATACTTAACTGCAGAAACTACCAAGCCTTTATTAGACAAGGGGTGTTTAATTGTACAAATGCAACGTTATTAATACTATACGTAATATGTATAATCCTTTTTTGATCCAAACTTGAGCAGTTTTTGCTTCAGAATGCACATTATTTTCAAGGTCCACTGTAAACTTGAACTTTACAGATGCCATGTCTAATAATGTGATAATGGTGTAACCATTATCACATTATTAGTTTGCACCATTATCACAACATTATTGTTGTGATAATGGTGTAAACCTTTTATCTTGTGGCACCACGTCAAGGCGCTGGAAGAGGCACATCAGAAGTGTCTATTTGCGGTGCGGCGTCTGTTTATTATGAATCGTGGTGTGGAATCTGATAGAATGCATTGTGGTGTTCAGTCCATTCAGGTAAATGCCACCTCTTGTGCTCATCTGTTAGATTCCGTTAGTACAGATTTCCAGCTGGAGGGAGGAAGAGTGGAGTCGGTTTACAGTGTGGCGTCTATTTATTCAAGTGGTCAACGGTTCTGGCAATTAATTGTCTATTAGAGTGGAGGTAGTTTAGTTGCTGTTTTAGGAAGTTTTTGACATTTTTGTGTCAAAACAGTCCTTTAGGCCTGTCATAATAATTATCGACTTATCGATGAATAAAATGGACACGACAGTTTTTCCGGACTAAATAAATTGTCATTGTTGCGGTGAGCCCGGCAGAGTTGGACAACCGTGTCATTAGCCGCTAGTGGGCTTGTGGAACGCCGGCGGATCAGTACACTCTTGCCGGTGTGGGCTCTGTCCTATACTCTACAGCCTTGCTCCATGTGCAGCGTGTAGAGTCACACAACAGAGAGACAGTAGCCAGGTTTACACAGAGACTTTTTTTTTTTTTTTTTTTTGTCATTCCGATTGAAGATCTCTGGCCAACGGATTGCATGTGACGTGATGTATTGCGATCGGGTGTACATGTAATGTGAACTAATCAGAACAGTCGTCTAACATGAACACTTCGTCAGGAACATTGCATCATTTAGATGGAATGCTGTCATCTATTGAGCACAGTAGTTGGGATTGTTGCTGTTTATTAAAAAAAATAAAATATTAATCTTATGTTGGTAAAAATATTTTTTTCTCATTTTTCATGATTTCAGAGGCTTTCAAAAAAACAACACTGTGGAGGGAGGGGGGGGCACCTATTTGCATTCTGGCGTCGAGATAGTTGATTCAAGTGGATGACCCAATCGGTGTCTGAGCGGAAGCAACCATTTGAGGAAATGTGGTACATGGCAGCTTTGTGATGTATCCACAGTTGAACAACTTCTCCACTAGAGACTTGACTTAAATTTTGCTTTTATTGACGCGCGTGACAAACTTTAGAGCTTTACAGATGGCGCGTCTGCTCTGTAGGCAGAGTGATGTGATAATGGCGTCACCTGGCGATATCTAATGTCATACTATATGGTTATTTACCATTTAATGTAATCTATTTGCGGTGTGTTGTCCAATTTTTCAAGTGGACCAAATACAGTCTGACATTTTTTTATCTCAAATCGCAATCCAGTGGTATTTGTGTGTGTTTGCGGCGGGCCAGTCCTGTCCCAGCACACTTCGACCTTGCCACCCAGTCGGCATTGAACCGGTGGTCCATTGGCGTTCTTGTTTACTCCGGGGGTCGTTTATTCTTTGTCATCTTGCCATAAAGCTCTCAAGTTAATGAAGAACCGGAGGCTCCGTTTTGTAGCATGCTAGTAAACGCCTGTACATTGCTATGTCCTTGTACATTGCTCCTGGGCCACCAGGGACCCCTCACCCCACCCCCGTTTTTTAATGTCCCCATTCTAAACAATCCTCGACCTCACGTGTTCAGGCGCTTGCTGTCACTGTGTCGGCCGCACGAGCGTAAAAGCTTATGGCTGCTATCTCCTAGGCTGTAAACACCAGCGTGGCTGGCCGGGGGGCCATGCGGCCAGAGCAAAAGACAAGGCTGTGAAACGAGGGACAGATGATCCGCTCCACAGGGGTGAGCGCTCTTTGTTGCCCTCTACTGAGGAGGCGGGCGGGGGCTGCGTGTGGGGATGGGTGTGCGACTGGAAGAAACAGAGGGCGATGTGTGACGTCTGATGGCCGAATCTTTGCCGTCGGCTAAGCTCGGTGAGCATAGACTTTGCTGGTATAGTGGCCAAGGGCATTTATTTACTCAAGAGTAGAGTGGATCGAACAGTGACCGAAGGGTCAGCGGTTTGACTCCCATCTCTGACTGTCTGCTGTCAAAGTGTCCTTGGGCAAAACACTCAACCCTTTATTGCTCCCAGTGCAACTGGCAGCGCCTTGTGTGGCAGCAGCTGCCCGTTGTTGTATGAATGTGTGTATGAATGGGTAAATGTGAGCCTCTGTAAAGCCCTTGGTGCACCATGTTATTGTAGATAAAGCGCTGTACAAGTGCACTCCATTTACCATTTCATTTTAAATGTCATTGTTAGCATTTTAATTCATAAAAACAATTAAATTCAACTCAGACTTTCTTTGTCGAGGGGAGTTGGAATTTAAAACAAAATATATTTTTATGTAATTATTTTTATTTAATTACAAAATTCGTCCAGGTCATGGTAATCCCCAAAGGTCGAATTAAGTGAACTGGATTGTTCTTGCCATTTGAAGAGGTTTCACATTGATTCAAAAGGCTTCTTCAGTTCTAAGAACAACTCCCCAATGTGGACCTCCTCACAGTGAGAGTCAGCCGTCAGAAACAACCACCTACAGGAGGCAGAGCAGCTCAAACCCTGTGCTAAAACCCTGAAAGATGCAACGCTTACTCGTGTAGGTATTTTACTTGTAAACGTGTGCGTGGTTAACGAGTGTATTCTCCGCAGGGACATCATGATCACCCACTTTGAGCCGTCCATCTCGTATGAGGGCCTGTATGGCGAAGTCCGGGAGATGTGCTCCATGGACAACGACCAGCTCTTCACCATGAAGTGGATTGACGAGGAAGGTGTGTGCAGCTCATGTTGACAATTAATGGAAACAAACACATACATGCATCTGTGTTGTCGGCAGTGAAATGCTGTTAAAATTTTATATCAGGGTTAGAGTGAACAAATAATCACGGTTTTCAGTAAAACAACTTTTATTTAAATACCCAACGTTTCACTTGAATATAAGTCATTTTAAACACAACCAAATATTGTTCAAAAAGACAAAACAAAAAGTTTTATTAGTATGTCTATGACAGGCTGGTATTGGGTGTCGTAGTATCTGAGTGTTCTTCTGAGTCAGAGTACAGACGTCCAGCAGCGGTACCGGTATCGGTGCATCCCGAGTAGTAATGAGAGTAACAATTTGAAACAGCAATACTAATTATCTGAAATTGAATCATGGTTTATTGTTTCTCTACATGTTGTGCAGACAACTCCCCATTGTCACCCATTTAGCCAGGCAGCGGCAGTGTCGCAGGCGAGATGGAGCTGTCGGATCGCTCTGCTCAGCCCGAAGGTCAGCCTGACAAAACTAATTAGACTCAGCCGGGATATGTAATCAGCGCCGTCATTAGTCTGTCTGAGCAAGAAAAGCTGCTTTATGCTGGTAATGAAGTGCTCCGAAGTCTTTCCTGACATCGATAGCGCAGGCGGAGGTCGACCTCCTCGAGATAACAAGCAGAATGTTACCGACGCTTATTACTTTTGTTTAAAAAAACAAACAAAATAACACAAAACAACTATATTTGCGTGTGCATGAGAAATGCGAGCACAAAGTTTTGTTTGAAACATTTCCTGACGTATGATAATACGTCACAATTTTAAGTACCGTACAGGGTCTGACATTTACGGTGATCTGATGGCCAGTGTGACGCTGTGTCGGACCCAACTGGGCCAGTACAAATTTGATCAATAAATACGATTAAATCATATTCGTAGGAATGCGCCGTATAAAGAGTGTTTTCGGTAGACATTATAAATTTGGGTGACCGTATCGGTTTGAACTCTACCCACCAATCGCAATTCACGATAATGTTTGTTGATGTCATTGAATCTGCCCCAGTGTAAAACTGGCTTCATGCACGTCGGGCAGCTCCTCCAGCTCCGCACTTGCAGCTCGTTGTCACGAGCAGCCAGACCTTTTCCTGTGTCACATTCCATTATATTCCATTTCTTGTTTCATGGTTATCATCATCACTATCGCTGGTAACTGTCTGTGGTGTCTATGGTTTAACCCCGTTGCTCCCTTAAGTCGTTGTTGGTGTGAGGTCACGTGACTTAACATCTGGATCCTCCGACAGGTGACCCATGCACAGTGTCGTCTCAGCTGGAGCTGGAAGAAGCGCTGCGCCTCTACGAGCTCAACAAAGACTCGGAGCTCATGATCCACGGTGAGTCTTCCCCCGCCTTTTTTCCCCGTGCACCATTTCTTGCCACCACACCATTCACTCAGTCACTGTAATTTCTCTTGTCTAATATGGATTCCCCCCCCCAAGAAAATTCATCAAAAGTCAATAGTGCTATTTATACATAGAGTGGGTACGGAAAGTTTTCAGACCCCCTTAAATATTTCAGTCTTTATTATATTGCAGCCATTTGTTAAAATAATTTAAGTTAATATTTTTCCTCATTAATGTACGCACAGCACCCCATATTGACAGAAAAAAACGTAATTGTTGAAATTTTTACTGATTTATTAAAAAAGAAAAACTGAAATATCACACAGCCATAAGTATTTAGACCCTTTGCTGTGACACTCATATATTTAACTCGTGTGCTGTCCATTTCTTCTGATCATCCTTGAGATGGTTCTACACCTTCATTAGAGTCCAGCTGTGTTTGATTATACTGATTGGACTTGATTAGGAAAGCCACACCCCTGTCTATATAAGACCTTACAGCTCACAGTGCAAGTCAGAGCAAATGAGAATCATGAGGTCAAAGGAACTGCCTGAAGAGCTCAGAGACAGAATTGTGGCAAGGCACAGATCTGGCCAAGGTTACAAAAACATGTCTGCTGCACTTAAGGTCCCTAAGAGCACAGTGGCCTCCATAATCCTGAAATGGAAGACGTTTGGGACGATCAGAACCCTTCCTAGAGCTGGCCGTCCGGCCCAACTGAGCAATTGGGTGAGAAGAGCTTTGGTGAGAGAGGTAAAGAAGAACCCAAAGATCACTGTGGCTGCGCTCCAGAGATGCAGTCGTGAGATGGGAGAAAGTTCTAGAAAGTCAACCATCACTGCAGCCGTCCACCAGTCGGGACTTTATGGCAGAGTGATCCGACGGAAGCCTCTCCTCAGTACAAGACACATGAAAGCCGGCATGGAGTTGGCTAAAAAAACATCTGAAGGACTCTCTGAGATTCTCTGTTTTGATGAGACCAAGATAGAACATTTTGGCCTTAATTCTAAGCGGCATGTGTGGAGAGAACCAGGCACTGCTCATCACCTGTCCAATACATTCCCAACAGTGAAGCATGGTGGTGGGTGTGTTTTTCAGCTGCAGGGACAGGACGACTGGTTGCAATCCAAGGAAAGATGAATGCGGCCAAGTACAGGGATATCTTGGACGAAAACCTTCTCCAGAGTGCTCAAGACCCCAGACTGGACTGAAGGTTCACCTTCCAACAAGACAATGACCCTAAGCACACATCTAAAATAACGAAGGAGTGGCTTCAGAACAACTCTGTGACTGTTCTTGAATGGCCCAGCCAGAGCCCTGACTTGAACCCTATTAAGCATCTCTGGAGAGACCTGAAAATGGCAGCCCACCAACGTTCACCATCCAACCTGACAGAACTGTGGAGGATCTGCAAGGAGGAATGGCAGAGGATCCCCAAATCCAGGTGTGAAAAACCTTCACACCAAAAAGACTCATGGCTGTATTAGCTCAAAAGGGTGCTTCGACGAAATACTGAGCAAAGGGTCTGAATACTTATGGCCGTGTGATATTTCAGTTTTTCTTTTTTGATTAAATCTTCAACAATTCATTTTTTTTCCGTCAATATGGGGTGCTGTGTGTACATTAATAATGGAAAAATGAACTTAAATGTTTTTAGCAAATGGCTGCAATATAACAAAGAGTGAAAAATTTAAGGGGGTCTGAATACTTTCCGTACCCACTGTAGGTATAAGAAAAGTTACAAAATTGAAAATAAGGTATATTAGTGCCTATATAGTTTTAAAATGGCATACATTTATTTTAATTTGAAATATACTGTCTATAGATATCACAATATATCAATCATATTATCCTCCAGACATGAATTATTTATCGGAGAAAAAAGCAAAGTAACATGAATGAAAAATCGCTCCACTTCAGCAACACACAGACACTTAAGTGAAGTCAGTGACAACGAGGCAGGTCGGCAGTCGCGATGCGAGGCTCACCCTTGGTACAAAATAATCCAAGAATAGCCCACAAGAAGATGAAGAGGGGGGATAAACACACATTAGGTCTATTAAAATTATTTAGGGGATAATTAACACTAACTGATATAACATAGAATTCTTAACTATTTACAAGGAGGGTCGGCATGCTGGAAATATCTCTGTCGCTGTGCGGTGACGTTTACTCACTTTGTAAACATGGCGGCTTGCTATCAGAGCTGGTCTGCAGCGGCAATATTTTTAACTATGAAAATTTTTTCTTTACATACAGCGCTATCATCGGTCTAGTTATGCTTCTTTTTTTCTGTAATTTCTGTGTTTGTGTGTATGTGAGTGTGTGATTTTTAGCGCTCACAGCAAGGTGGAGGAAGCATCGAGCATATGTTTGATGATGCACTGAAGTGTGAATAGCACCGCTTTTCCGCTCCTGACGTGCGTCTGCGGGCCCGCCAGCTACTTTGCGTCTATTCTTAGTCCTCTCTGCTGATAATGGCAATGGATGCAGAGGTCAGGTTGGATGGATGGGCGTATGCGTAACTGACTTTTGATTGACAGGCGTCTGTAAGCACGAGGGGGGGGGGGTAATTTTGAGTTTTGTTTTAATCGAAGGTGAGGAGTTGGTTCAAGAGTGCAAAAGAGGGCGTTGGAAGAGGAGCAGACACGACGGGGTGACGCCAGAGCCGTTCGCTAACGAGCTTCTCGGCTCCTGCCCACGCCTCTGACTCTCACTGCCCCCCGGTCTCGAGCTCCTAGTCTCACTCTCGTGCGCGCACACACACATTTGTCAGCTTCTCTCAGGTCATCGCTGCGTGTCGCAAACCAGCATGCAGTGCACCGACGTCGTGTCAAGACACCCGAGGCGACACGTCGGCTAAAGCTGGTCTTAGCTACCACCGTGATGTTCAACATGCTTAACTTAAAGGAGACAGTTTTTTTTCTCCACAATTTTAAACAGTTCCTAGATGTCTTAAAGGGGACATTATGGAACATGATTTTTCACGTGTGTTTGGAGATGTGTGTACTCTGACTGGGTATTGTTAAAAACCTAACAATTTGTGTTCAAATCGTTAGGTTGTGATTCGATTTAATATTGATTTAAATGTTTTGATATTGATTCAGTCAAGATGGATATATACGTGTTATGTCACCTTTTTTTGAGGAATGAAAATAAAAATTTGGACAATAACAACATATTTGTGCATATGGATTTTAAAAGTAAAAAAACTGAGTTTTTTTTAAAACACTGAAAATAAAGTGCATTTAACTTAAATAGTATTTATTTCTTCTTGGAAATAATGATGAAAATAAAAATTCTGCCTGGCACAGCTATCAAAGACTTTACTTTTGTCTATTTCCTGTGTTCCAAATTTACAAGGGATTCCAAAATGACTCCAAACTGCAGATGTAAAAGTTGAAAGTCATGTCTTCACGCCGCTGCTGCTTGCTTTGGTTGCCATTCAGTTTTTTTGTTTTTTTTTTGGGTCAATTGCGGCCTCCGTCCATGCAGTGCGAATTCCATTCCCGAATTGGGGAGGGGAATATTGCGATGCATCAATTAATTGATATTTCTGGCCACCTATTGTCCAGGTGCCTCGCACACACAGTGTAGTGCATGCCTCGACGAGTTAAGCACACAATTGCCGGCAAAATGATGAATCAGTCTTCTGAGACATGTGGATGAGGAAACAGCCAAACGCCGGCCAGCAGGTGCACACACTCCTACGATAGCCAGTCCACTGTTACACACACACACTCGCTGGCAAGATCCAGCACACTGCTGCGAATACACTTGCTGGCGAGATGATGAGAGCCATTCCTCTGAGCCACATGGAAGAAGAGACAGCTAAACGCTGCCTGGGACGCGCGCACTTGCCAGCAAGATCCAGTCCACTTTTTATACACACGCACTCGCTGGCAAGATCTAATCCGCTGTTAAGACACTTAAAAATTGTTTTAATTTTGAAAAAAATGGCTGCACTTTGATCCCCGTGAATCTAAAATAGTGAGTGCAACTTACGAAGCACACGAGCCCCCTGCAAAAACAGCATGGCTTTGATTTTGTCTCGTGGAGGCAGCACTTCATCACCAAGCCACAGAATTAAACTTCACCTCAATGAATGTAGCGGATCTCTGTATGTGACACATGCAGTAGAGACATAACCAACCAAAAATATCCTCTTCACCCACCACCTCCTCGAACACTTGACCGCCGCTAATCAGAAGTTAACACTGTTAGCTACTGCTAATGTGCACGTCGTGTGTACAGACCTTTGGCTTTAATGTAGTGTTTCAGATTTTTGGTCGTTGCTTGAAAGTGACTCTGGCTCTTCTCCCACCCAAGCTGAGAGGTCATGGGCTATGTAAATTAGCCCCACTGTGACTGAACAATGGGATATGAAATTCCAAAGATCTCACTCTCAGACATTTTTTATTATTATTTCCCCCCCTCCTAGTGTTTCCATGTATACCAGAGAAACCTGGCATGCCCTGTCCTGGGGAAGACAGTAAGTTCAAACCTTTTTTATTTTTTTATTGCTTAGCATGATATATACTTTATCCTACATACTTTAATATACAATAGTTTACTTCTCTTTGCTCCTTTATTGCAGTTAGGGGTGTTAAATGTTACTTTAAAACATGACCTGTTCAGTTTATAGTCTGACCCTGTAACAAATAAATTCACTTTACATTACTTCCATTTTAGGGCAATTGTTGTAACATTAGAACAAGTTGGAAGCCAATGCACTTAAAATAGCCTCTCTCTCTCTCTCTCTCTCTCTCTCTCTCTCTCTCGCTCTCTCACCGCCTCACAGAGTCCATATATCGGCGAGGAGCGCGGCGCTGGAGGAAGCTCTACTTCGCCAGCGGCCACGCCTTTCAGGCGAAACGCTTTAACAGGGTGCGTTACGACACTGAATAAACAGCAGGACTCACCCTCATCTCTAAGATTAATTAAAGGGTGCAGTGTTGGAGCTGCCACACACTGAGCGACCCGGCTGAACCTGACTCAAGTGTCGCACACTGTCCAGGGTTTGGCAACCGTTTTCACGAGTGGCCGATCAGTCGGCCACTGGTTTTGCCGCGATTTCAAATTTTGCATTGCCCGTGCACGCCGTTGCACATTACAGCCAATCAAAATGCACATGCGCTTTCACTCACGCTAAATATACATTTCTGGGTTTTCAGAAAGCGAGAGACAGAATGGCCACGGCTCCGCCTCCAAGCCATATAAATACAGTTTATAAAGTGTCAAATATTGTTTTACAACAATAGTTCACTATATTTATAATTTATAATCTGCCTGTGGATGAAAGAGTGAATATTTTATGGTGCGTACCATACTGGGTGCATTGAAGAGAATGGGAGCCAGCCAGCCTCTTAAAATATCACCACCCTAAGTTTTATTCTTGCCCACATCTACTCTCTTTAGCAACCTGCTTCTTCCTTAACTCTGAATCTATCTTTTTATGGTTTACAAAATGTGGTAAAGTACAATATACTGTATGTACAGCATCAAACGGCAATACAGGGTCGCTGTTCAGGGCGTCCACAGTGTTTTTAAATACAATTAGGATTATTTTTGACCATAATGTTGATTGCGCTCTTGCCCTTTCTATGCATTTCTTCATAATAGACCTTTTTTTGTTTTGTTTTAAACTCCAGTTTCACTCGTCATAAATTGTAATAGACTGGTACAATTGCTTTAACATTGTTGCAGATATGCCTCCTACCAATATTAATGATGATGGCAAATAAGGGCAACAGTAAAGTGGATAGGCAGTCCAGAATAGTCATCATCCGGTGAGTCTAGATTTGAAGATGGCTCATGAGCCCCCAGCCACAAGTTGTAAAACAACAAGAAGAACTTTAATGCTAAACATCGCGACAAAACATTAGTTTTCACAATGTTGTGTGTCCAATTTAATGTGTGTGACTCATTTGTTTGCCTCGTTTCTTGTTGTATTTCTCTGTAATAGTCTTTTGTTTTAAATTCCTCTTTAACTTGATGTAAATATAAGTTCAAATCTACAAATAAAGTCCTCCCCTCATCTTCACTTGAGTAAATAAACAAACGCGCTGCACACAGGATAAAACGGAAACATTATACCTGTCTCCTGCTTCCTTGTTAATGGTGATGGCTAAACAAAACAAAAAAAAAGCTTGAGGTTTTTCTTAAAGCGTCAGCACCTTCCACATTCACAATCAACTCTAAAATTGTCCTAGAATTGCATTTTTAAAACCCAAGCGCAGGATGTACCTCATGTCTATTTTAGAATGTCACGTCTATTTGCTCCTCTCACCGATGTGAACAGAGAGCACATTGTGCCATCTGCACGGACCGCATCTGGGGTCTCGGCCGACAGGGCTACAAGTGCATCAACTGCAAACTGCTGGTGCACAAGAAGTGCCACAAGCTGGTCACCGTGGAGTGTGGCCGGCCCATGATCCAGGTGATGAGTCCCTTTTTTTCAATTTTGTTTCGTTTTTTGGCGTTGGCATCCATGACGCACTCCCACTTATTGCTTTGACTTGTTTGTTTAGGAGCCAATTATGCCTGGTCAACCTCCCAGTCAGTTAGACCCAACGGAACAGCCAGGTAATGATGCACACACACACAAACACTACCAACATTGTAGCATGAATGAAAATATTTGTTGCGATAAATCATGGGCCTAAATTCGCATATCAACGTTTCAGTTCAGTGGCATAGTCAGTACCATATTTCCACCAATTATATATTTAACTGTAGATTTATGATTTAATTCTTTATTTTGATATATATATTTATGTGTGTGTGTATTGTGTCTATGTAGATTCATGGTTTTTCACAATTTCTTATTTTGATTGCAATGTTTTTATTGCAACTTAATTTTTTAAAGTTCAAATAAAATTTTATCATGTACATTGTTTTAATTTTATTCAGATTAAATCATACAAGAATTTTGGCCTTATTTTTTATCATTTCCAATATATTTTTATATTCTTTATATTGTGATTTCAACATTTTTTACATCCTGGCATTCATAAACATTTTAGAACTATAAATTATGAACTAAAAATAAATTGTTTCAGTTCAATGGTGCATTCAGTATTGTATTTTGACTAATGCTTTGTTTAAATTCTAGTTCAAAATGATTTTTATGGGGCGGGTGCCATTGATTAGGTGGGGAGGGGGGTTTACTGTGTTGTATTCCCAACAGAGATTTGGAAAATTGAGGCTGTTTTTTTTCTTCCCTGCCCGATTGGAAGAAACTATTCAATCCCAGCAGGGCTGTGAACAAAGCGACAAAGACTCTCTCTCTCCTACTTTCTCTTTCTTATTTTCTTGCCTCCCCCTCTCCTCCTGCTGTATGTCTGACACCCGCACTCTCTCTCGCTCTCTCACTCAGGCCCTCAGAATAAAGACTCCAGAGAAAGCTTGACTTACGATGGAGAGGAGAAAGAGGTGATTTTTTTTCATTTATTTTTATTTTTATTTGTTTCCCCTCGTAAGCCATTCATGTGTGACTCACACTCTTTCACCAGGACTTATCTCAGATGGAGATGTATAAATTTCAGTCATCAAGTACACCTACACATTCACCAATAAAGGGGCTATAAAAAAAAATAATAATGTACCTTTAATAAAGATAATGAATTGAAACTGTATATTTTTAGAGCCCGAGCATAAAGTGTGAATACCACCTGTGATTTAGAAGCGCCCACTGGAATTGTTTCAACATTCAACCCCCCAAAACTAGTTTCCCTTCGCAATGTGAATCTTAGTAGGCAAGTCCGTCATGAGTCGACCCACACAAAAGTCTCTAGAAGCCGTGCCTGAAAAGAAACATTCTACCATTTTGGTTCGAAGTGGCCATTTCAAGGTCATTCTGGTGAAATTTTTCATTTGGTAGCATCCCCTGTAATACTTTAAAAATTTGAAACGCCAAATCCAGATTTCCTTGGCAACGTGAATTTTGAAAGGGATGTCTATCATGCCTGAAAAGGTTTGGTTTGAAGTGGCCATATTAGGGTCATTTTGGTGAAAATTTCCATTTGGTAGGATGGCCTGGAGTGTCTTAAAAATCTAGCCCCCAAAGTCAGTTTCTCTTAGCAACTTAAATTGTGATAGGTGTGTCTATCATGAGTAGGCCTATAAAAGGTCTCAAGAAAGCACACCCTGAAAGACAAGGAAGGCTGACATTTTGGTTCGACGTGGCCATCTTAGGTTATTTTGGTGAAAATTTGTGTTTGGTAGGATCCACTGAAATGCTTTAAAAAGTCAGCCCCCAAAGCCAGTTTCTCCTACCAACATGAATTGTGATAGACATGTCTGCCACGAGTATCCCCACAGAAAGGTCTCAAGAAACCATGCCCTAAAAGACAAAGGTCTGCCATTTTGATTTGAAGCATCCATTTTAGGGTCATTTTGACCATTTCAAGGTGTCCTTGAAAGACGAGACTTGTTAACTTGAATTTTGTCTGATTGCTATCAAAGGTGGACCACGTATGCTATTTACAATGCTAAGCTCTCAATAATTTTAATATTAATCATATCATGTGGGTGGAGCATGGCAGCAGAGTAGGCTGATTCCACATCAACACGCAATTCTAATAACTCAGTTCAACGAGGTTCGAAGCGTACCAAACGTCTTGTATGTCATGACGCTGTAGAGGGGGACGCTCAGAGCAGCGGTTCATTTAAGCGAGACTTTAAATGGATTTTGTTACATCCATTTTATTTATATAGCACTTTTCGGAGAGAGGACCCGCAAAGCGCTTCGCATAGTTATAGAATAGTCATGCATATATTAAATTCAAAAAATTATTTTTGTAGTTAATACAAGAAAAATCACAAAATTAAGAAAAATAAAAACAAGTGTGCTATAATTTTCAATGCTTGGGGTATTTTGACAAAAGCTTTTCACTGACGTTAACCAGACCACTGGGAACTGTTTCAAAATTTTAAAATCACATTTTCCCCAAAATTACAAATGCTCAAGAAATAACCAGCTCTTTAAAACGGTGACAGTGTCGATAGGGTAGAGTTGCAATTCCCAGTGCTGCTGTAATGATTGACGCGTGCGGCAGTCCAATAATTACGTAAAAACGATGTCTGAAAAGCCGACTGATGACGGTACAGTCAGACCGTGCTTGAAAGGCTGGGTTCAAACACAAGCGCAGCGCAGCAGAGGAATGCATACCAACTTACACTTATTCATTCAAGTTCGACTGGTCAAGTATCTCAATGATTCAACATGTTTCAGAGGCTGTTGGTAAGTGGAAAGACGTGCATAAAAACATTTAAGACCATTCAGCGTTGCACTGCCACACGTATTGATTTCCCATAGTGGGGCGAATAAAATAGCTTTTTATCACAGCTCTTAACATCGCCGGCTGATTGATGGCGAAGCATGTAGTTTGGGGCAGTTTGACACAGCCGCGGAGGGACAGGGAGTCAGATACGCACAGATGGGCCGAGATAATAGAGGGCCAGCCGAACGATCTTATCTGCACTCGGGGATGGATGGGCTTGTCTAAGCACGGGTAGATGGATCGCCAGCTGGAACGGCTCGCTACGACTCCAGATTAGTGCAGAAAAGGATAGAGGGTGGAAGATTCCAGAGGAATGTAATAGTGTGGTCTGTAGATCGACCGCCATTATGGCGATTCATCCATTTACAACCATGCTGGGTTCCGACAGAGCAATTATATGTCTGTGTGAACCGTATAACTGGTCCCATCCCCAGCGTATGCCATGTTTTACTACTCTGTCGGCCTGCAACGGTATTGCTGAAAATGAAAGTTAATGTACCTTGGTCACCCTTTGGTTCACATTCGATACAGTAAGGGAACAAAATGCAACACAAAAATGTTTTTATGCCATTTAAAATGAAACAACAAAATCTGCACACTGCTGAAAGTAAATTCTCGAAGAATTGAAAGATTCCCAAATTAACAAAATGTATACCGTTAAATACCATGTAAGCTTAAATTGTGTCTTTTGAGGAAAGTGTAACATCATTATTTTGTCTCCTATTTAGGAAATTAACATAGTAACCATGACTTATGCTATAAAAACACCAATGACAATTGTTATTACTAGCCATGACATCCGCTAGTCAGAGGTTAAGCTGCACAGTGTTTGTTTATGGAGAATAGCTGTTTGCACTGAGTGCGAGGCAGATGCTCCTCCTCTTGCTTACCTAATAGTGGCTGCTCTTTGTACCTTACTGAATGATTCGGGCTGAAAAAAGAACATACTGTTACACACAGTACTGTGTCAAAATCGGCATATATTTTAAGTTATATATTATAACATTACTGTCAAACAATTTAATTGCTGAAGTAAACTACTCAACCACTCAAGACCACAATGATCTTAAGACGGTTTGACTGTTTGTTTCTTTGTGGCGGTAGTCGTGGATGGTAAGTCCACTTCACGTCCTTAATTGAAATGTCTTTGGGAAAGTTCAATATACATCAATGTCGTAAGGTCAAGTTGTCACTTTGATTAAGTACCTCGACGTCTCTCCCTCCCGATCAGGCGCGGAACAGCCGAGACACGGGGAAGTCGCCCTCCAGCCTCGGCCTGGCCGACTTCGACCTGCTGCGGGTGATCGGCCGCGGCAGCTACGCCAAAGTGCTGCTGGTGCAGCTGAAGAAGACCGAGCGCATCTACGCCATGAAGGTGGTCAAGAAGGAGTTGGTCAACGACGACGAGGTGAGCCGCAGACTGCATTTTGAAGTTCCTTTCACGCTGGCCGTCTGAGCCGTCTTTTTCACTGCTTTTTCCTGGCTCGCTGTGGTATTGAAAAAAGAATGAGGAGTTGAAGTCGGCCTATGAATTTGCTGGCTTCAGAGGCCGAAGACTACTTCAGTGTGAAGGGATAGAGGGGAAACTGCGACCAGAGTAAAGTTTAAAGGCATCTTTATACTCCTGCACTCTCATTGCATCACGTGACCGACGCGTAGGGCCGCGCGGCCCCAATGCGACACTTGACGCGCACACGGGGCAAATTGGCCGCAGAGATCATCGCTCGTGATTGGTCCGTTTTAGTCACATGCTGTGATGACGCACTCCGCTTTCCTCTTGGTTCCATATTCCACCTACGCCGCCGCCGCCTTGATCGATTTTGCAGTACGGTCGCCATTGTTGTTGCTTTGTTCTTTGTTCCGGAAAGGAAAGTAAAAACGGCTACTGGAAATGGCCCTAAAATGCAGAGGAAAACTCAGGTGTGGGCAAGCCTTATCCTGAAAGGACCTGTTAGTTTCAGTATCTTATGACAGCGTAAATAGAAAAAAAAAAATGCGTATGGAAACGGGATGTTCAGATTGGAATCAAGTCTCTTCCAAATGTGTTTAAAAATCGGATGCTTCTCGGATAGTAATGCGAGCTTGACGTCATTGAATATAAACAACACAAATAAAAATTTGGCCCTATGGTTCAGATCATCGCCTGCCACCTTGGTGATCTAGGTTCAAGACCCCGAGCTGACCATCCACCACCATCTCCCGGACTCACGGCTGTGGTGTCCTTGAGCAAGACACAGATACCCCAAACTGCTCCCGGGCCCCTAAGCTGCCCCCTGCTCCAGTGTGCTCCACTAACAAGTGTGTGTGTTCACTGTGATTGGTAAAATGCAGAGAACAAATTTCGTCTGCATGCATGTTCATGACAATAAAGATGATTCTTCTTCTTCCTCACAAAAACACCCACGATACTTGTAAACTACAGCATAAGCATAGACTATTAAACATGAGCTAAATATGCTACATTAGAGGCGTATCCGTCATTAAATAAGCTAAATATCTGCCATCGGTGGACAGTCAAGATGGTTTTTTTTTCCTCATTTAAATCAATGTGGGGTAGTCAGCGCAGGCCAACTCAACACTATGTAATGTTTAATATTTGTAATGTTAATTTATTATATGATTTAATTCCATGTTGTCGCTGCCCGTGTTGAAGCCTGTGGAGGTAATTACTGTATATGCCATTTGAGCATGTGCCCATACGGGTTGTTTCATGTGTGCCCTCAGTGTAAACAGTCATGTTGGATATGTGTCAGTTGAAATGTACATGGCAGAAAAGAAATCAGATATTGGCATTGAATGGGAATTGGACACATGGAGCTTTAGTGTAAATCCAGCCTTGTTCAGTGTGTGTGTGCAGTGAGGTACTAAGACAAAGCCTTCATCTAATTAGATCTGAAGCCAAGTCAACAGTGCAGTATTCTTCTTGTTGTGTTTGTGTAATGAATACAATTACCACAACCAGTGGGCGTTGTTATTTATAGCACAACAGACGGGTGTGCGTGAACATCCATCTCTGCTATCTCGTCAGGCGCATTGACCTCATCAGTGCCGCCGAGAAGATGTAGATTAACCACGGTGTCTTCGGGAATCGATCGCCGGCGTACAATGTACGAGAGTTGAGTAGTTTGCCTCGATTCAACGCACTTAGCGCAATTGACAAATTGACACGTGGCGGCTGGTCGATGGCCGTGTGTTCGATTGTCACCGGGACACGTCAGTAGTGTGTCCAGACGTATGATGGTATCTCCTGGCTCAGCCCTTTCCACCCGCTGTCGCCTAAGCGAGTCGATGGAGCGCGCTGCCTATTCAGCTCTTTGGCACTTCACCACAATGTCACAATGACCTCTCATTGACATGTTGGTGCATCTGTCCCCCACCCCCACCACTTAATCTTCCAGGACATCGACTGGGTCCAGACAGAAAAACATGTTTTTGAGCAAGCGTCCAATCATCCCTTCCTGGTGGGCCTGCACTCCTGCTTCCAGACAGAAAGCAGGTATGAGGCACTTTGTAAAGGTGACAACAAGGAATGTTCTTGTTTGGATTGGACTAGCCATCATTCCTAAATGACAAAAGATCAACCATTTTCATTGATGCTACTCATTTTACTCCTACTTTAATTCAATAACTTAATAAAGTACCCTACCCCAGAGTCATGTTGGATTGGCTCCAGATCCCATGTGACCCAAATGAGGAAAATGGATGGATTAATATTTATTTATTTTTTGGTCACCACTTACACCACTTGGGGGCATAGTATTAATGTCATATTTGGAGATGGGCTTGATATGTTCTCATTTAACAAAAGAATGAACATCTGTGAATATTCCCTCCCCAGACTCTTCTTTGTTATTGAATATGTGAACGGCGGCGACCTCATGTTCCACATGCAGAGACAACGGAAGCTTCCGGAAGAGCACGCCAGGTAGGCTCGCTCGATGACGTTTGGTGTCCTTCCTCCATTTTGTGGGTTTTAACAGTTGAATGTTTTTTCCTCTCAGGTTCTATTCCGCAGAGATCAGTCTGGCGCTAAACTACCTCCATGAGCGCGGCATCATCTACAGAGATCTCAAGTTGGACAATGTGCTGCTTGACTCTGAGGGACACATCAAACTCACAGACTATGGCATGTGCAAGGTATGAGCGCAAGTGCGTCTGCATTAGCATGTCCGAAGTGTGTGTTTGTGCACTACGTGTCAGTTCTTGTGCGTTTCTTAGTATGTGTGCGTGTACATGTTTGCGTTCAAAAGCAGAGTGCGCTGTTGTCATACTGTATTTGTTTTTGTTTTTTTCTTCAGGAGGGCTTGAGACCCGGTGATACGACGAGCACTTTCTGCGGCACCCCCAACTACATTGCTCCTGAAATACTCAGAGGAGAAGATTACGGTGAGAACAACATATTGCCACAAACAAACTTTCAGTTTCCCACTTTATTTTTTTGCCCTATGCTTTGACAGTCTCTTGTCAAAGTAGAACACCTTGTTTAAAAACAAACAAACCAACAACAACTCATCTGATTGTGCTGTGGGCAGGAATGAGGAATCTTCACAATATTCTAATGAAAAAATTTTCAAAGTAAATTGAAGACACTAAAAATATCAGTTTCTGCATCACTACCTTGTGACTACAGTACAAATAGATTGGTATCATAGCAACAAGATGTTGCATGAGTGCCTTCATTTGGTCTGCAAACTTTTTTGTGCTGATTAAAATAGTGTCATTCCTGTTAGATAATTTGCTTTGAGGGACTTTTAAAAGTCACTTTTCAAAATTCAGTACGTAAAGGTAAGCATGCATTCAAGTGTAGTCCGCCGCGCAAAACTTCGTGTGGTGCACATGTTTTGAATACCATATTTCTACAAATGAATGTCGGGGGTTTAATTAATCAACTGCAGGTCGGAGGCATCTATTAATGGGCATTTTTTTTATCTTTTTTTAAATGTACAAATATTAAGGTGATTCTTAAGGGAGTGTCCATTTACAGAACGAGTAATTTGATTCCGCCCTAACACGCATACACTTTTCTGTTTGTTGCGTCACTGGAGGTCAAAAACACAGTGTAGAGGTGGGGAAATCAAGCGTGACCGTCAGTATAGTATATGTAGTTCCTGCATCATTTTGCTTTTTACTCACAGCCGATGCAGAAAATAACTAGTTTGATCCCCCCACCCATGATTTAGCAAGAAACAAATTTGCACACCAAATACGTTTGTCCCCATGTTTGTGTGTTGTGTGTGTCGGTGTTTCCATGTGTGTGTCCGTGTGCCTGTCTCTTTCTGCCGTGTGTGTTCGAGTGTCCCGAGCGTGTGTCTGTTTGTGTGTTTGTATGTATGTGTCTGTGTGTCCATGTCTATACTGGCGTATGTCTGTAACTTCATGCCCTTGTTTGACTGTGTGTCTGGGTTTCCGTTTGTGTGTGTGTGTGTGAGTGAGAGTCTGTCCATGCATTTCAGCCTGTGTGTGTGTACATTCATGTGTTTGTGTGTGTTGCACGTGTGGGGGTCTGTGTCTACGGTGTGTCCGCGTCCATTCGTGTGTTTGTGTGCGTTTGTTCAGGTTTGTGTTCGTGTGTAGGTGTGCGCGTTTCTGTGTCATGCAAAACGTGATCAATTGGAGTTAAAAAAAATAAATAATAAAAATTGTAGCCTTGATGGGCACTCACGTTGTCCCAGGGGTGTGCGCATCACAGTTTGGGAATCCCTGCTCTAATCCAAGCTTTCCACAAGATTTAAGTAAGACATTTTAATGCATGAATACTTGTAGGTTTAGTCAGTGAGCACACATTTAGAGCATGATCTTTTCTTCGCAGGATGGGTTGCCATAGTAACAGTGAGATCAAGTATTGGAAGGATTACAAGTAAACTGGAGTGTCGGAAGTCTGATCTAAAGCAGTTCTTCTAATTTGTGCATATCTGTGTGTGTGTGTGTGTGTGTGTGTGTGTGTGTGTGTAGCCTTCAGTGTGGACTGGTGGGCCCTGGGCGTGCTAATGTTCGAGATGATGGCGGGCCGGTCACCCTTCGACATCGTGGGAAGCTCTGACAATCCCGACCAGAACACAGAAGACTACCTCTTCCAAGGTAACGGAAAAGGGCGTTGACACCTTCGTGTCCGCCATCTGCTATCAGGAAACCTGGGAATGCATGCACGCTTTAGTCTTTTATTTCATTTCAGAAGGTAAATTGCTTCATCGCTGATGAAGTGCATTCGTCTTACTTAGTGCAGGCAACGTGGGTTCGGTTCCCACTCAGCGACAGTATGAATATGAGTGTGAATGCTTCTCTGTCTCTGCGATTGACCGACGGCCAATCCAGGGTGTAGTTTGCCTCTTGCCCGAAGTCAGCTGGAATAGGCGCCATCTCCCTGTGATAAGTGCTATAGAAAATGGATGGCTGGGTGGAGAAATATCAGTCCACACCTGTGGGATGTCACACTTCTGTAATTTACATAATAGCACCCCATACCAAATTTCTCTGCCCATGACTTGGAAGCTAGGCTGAGTAAAGATACAGAGCCACTTTCAAGCGAGAGTAGAAGGTTGCTCGGCTCCTAGTTGCTATGGAAACAAAAGCTGTAGTCGTCATGGTAACAAAAACATTAGCATTGGCTGCACAGTGGAAGCGAGCGGAGTGAGGAGTGGCTCATTCGGGTGAAGCAAGACTGCCCATTCAAAACAAGTTAATTTCATTGAGGGTCAGATAAGAGGCTGAAAAGTGTACTGTAATTCTTGATCCTTATTTTGTATTTTGATGAAAGTATGTCTCTAACATGTTGTTAAGACAGTAGGAGGGGGGCGGGGGGGAGCCATCTGTTGTGGACATGCTCCCTTGGCATCCGGCTTACCTCATTCCTGTCTTTGTCTGTGGCAGTCATATTGGAAAAACAGATCCGAATTCCCCGCTCGTTGTCTGTCAAAGCCGCCAGTGTCCTCAAGGGATTCCTCAACAAGGTAGGCAGAGCTCGGTTGGATGAACACTGAAGGATCTTATGACCTTTGTTTCACATTACACTGCTTTTGTCACCCCTCACTTCCTTTGTCGTCTCTCACCCAGTTATAAATATATGTTTTCTCTTTGACGCATACATTGCAGCTTCGCACCTTTGCCTTGTTGCCGTTTTGTTATCGCTCTGACTCACACTCTTACCATCTCCCACCTTCCCACTCACGTCTATCGCAGGATTCCAAGGAGCGTCTGGGGTGTCACCCTCAGACGGGCTTCGCCGACATCATGGGCCATCCCTTCTTCAGAAACGTCGACTGGGACCTTGTGAGTCTTTTGCACTTTAGTTAGGGGCCTTTTGAACAAGAATATTTTTTACACGTTATGTTACGTTCACATGGCCTCAGCATTTTGTTAAACCTGAAAGTGGACATTTTTCCAAAGTGATAGCGTTACCATTTACCGTCCAAACGCTTGAATGGTAGTGAAAGTGCGTTAAGTCAGTGCTTGTCGAAACAGTAATGTCAGACAACAGGGCCAATGTTGTCACATTGCTTGATGGCCATTTGACTACATTTCCTTGATTGATTGAGGATACTTAAAAGTGGTAATAACTGACATTTTCGTTAATACAAGTAGTGTATTAGAGACAGAAAACACCAAGTTGAGAACTGGTCTCGATGTGGAAATTTTTCAAAACAGAACGAGGAACCAAAATTGATCGAAAACCTCATTTTGGCCACTTGTTGGCACAACTTCTGAGAAGGGGTCTCGGAATGGAATCTCGGAACGCTTTTCCCATTTTATCAGTAGAACAAGCAGTTGTTTCAAATTTCATCGCCAACGACTGGCCTGGCATGTGTATTACATGTTTGTTTCACTAAAAAGTGCAAAAACCTCTTTGCCCAGATATTTTTAAAGTGACGACATTTTGAAGACAGGGAATGCAAACTTTTAAATAACGAGTCACAACATGGCATTTTCCCCCATGTGATTAAAATAACAAGCAGTAGTTCCACATGCTGTTGCCCACTCCTGGAATATTACCACATTTTCACATCCAGTTTTACATTTCACCATTGATATGAGGCCATTATTGTGTGAGCATCACCTAGAAATGTAGACAAACTCACTTTGACTGCTCCTTTCTACTACAGTAGCCCTTTCGGAGAATAAAAACACACTTTTGAAAATGGATGTCAAAATGGAGGTTTTGTTCCCAAGTAAACACTTTTTCAAATGCTAATTTTTAGAAAATGGAGGCTGTCGCATTCATAATATCAATATCGGAACGACTTGGTGTCAGGATAATGAGCTTGCTAATGCTCTGTTCTGTAGAAGTGTGCATTTTACTGTTACCAGTTAAAATGAGTCACTCCCAGAACGGCAACATACGCTGAGTCCACCATTAAAAATACATCTTTTTCATGTATCACTGACAATGATGCCATTCATCACCTTGACGATCATCAAAAGAAAGCAAAGCTTGCAAATGGTTCCAAAGCAATCCATGTATTGCTCGTGGTGAGGATAGAAAAAAGTGGAGACTTGGACAAAACAGGGTAGAAGCAAAATGTTTTATTTTATTTTTTATTTTTTAAAAAAAATATAAATTAAGACAAGGAGTCAGCAGCAGTGTGACAAGAGCCTAGGCCACAAAGTCTGGAGAGCACACCTAACTCGTGCTTTTACGGCACTTGCTGCGCTAATCAGCGCCAACCCCTCTTTGTTGTTTGTGTTTTTAAAAGTCAAATGGACCTTTTTCGGTTCTCCGAAATGACTGACAGGATTCTCAGTGAGAGTCCAATGCAGACTAAAAATAGTCCTGAGTGTTGTTTTACCAAGCTTCCTGTTCCCAAGTCATAATGATGACTAAAAGTTTCATATTTCTTACGGACTGACATTCCTGTGTTGTGACAGCACAGCGGTGAAATGAAACTATGGCCCCGTGTTCTTTCAAGTCATTCATAACCCCTGTTTTAACATGTGTGAGCAGAAAATAATTCCACAGCAAACAAGGAAGGCTACATTCCCAATGACAAAGAATTATAGATTTGGATCTATTCTATATAATTCTTTTTTTTTTTATTTTTTTTTTTTTTACATTTTATTTATTTTATAGTAATTTATTTTTCATTGAAAAATGTCATGTTTTAAAAATGCTAATAACACAACTTTTTCACATTAGAAAGTAATTTTTTCCGCATTTTTATTTTAAGAACATTAACATCAATTTTAACTCATTTTACCAAATTAAATTTTTATATTTTGTCAACATTCACATTTTATTACAATTTATTCATAATTTAATGTATAAAAAATTGCAAAAATAAAATAAATGCAATGATGCACCACCTTCACATTTTTTATTTTGACAAAATATTAACATTTTGTCAAGATTCATATTTTTATTAAAATGTATCTAATTGTGTGTAATGTGTAATCATTAAAACTTTTTTTTAATTTGTAAAGACCGATATCTTAGTCATAATTTTTAATTAAAATTTTGAGGAACCATCTGACAAAAGCAGTCACTATTTTCTCAATGTTCTCTTTCAAAATTTTATTTTTATTAGAACTATTACAGTCATTTAAAAATAACATCAAAGAGAGTTAAATTAGCATAATATTGTTACTACAACAAACAAAATATATTTGGGAGGAACTATCTGACATCTGCACGGACAAGTCATGTTTTTGCCAACACAATCGTTTTTAAAATTTATTCCTAATTTGATTGAGAATAGTTACTTTTTCCACATTCAAATTTAGGTAAGAACGACAACATTAAGTAGAGCTTGAACAGCTTCATAAATACTTAATTATAGCATATTGTATAAATATATTGTATCACATAGTAACCCTATCAACAAACCAAGCAGTGTTTTTGTTTATGAACTAAGTGTAACAACCCTCGTGAGGAATTGGGGGTGCGTTTGACGTCAGCTGGCAGACTGACGTGACACGCGAGCTGGCGACCAATCATGTGACCTCTCCATCAACCAGCCCTGTTTGGTCTGAGATACATAGGCCTAACCAGCTGGTCGAACGATGTGTCTGCAGGGATCAGTTTACTGCGCCCAACCCCCCAAAGAAACGCTTCACCTCTTCAAGACAAACTAATTTTAATGCATGGCCTCTAGGGGGACCACTTTTGGGTCTTCCGTTGATAAATACATTTACATTGTTTCCTATGGGAAAAACTGTTTTGAAACTACAACAACTTGGATGTCAACCAGATAACAGAGATTTTGTGGCATCTAAATCAAACATAAAAATAACAGTAGTTGCGTGGTAGTAGCAGTAGCTGTAGTAGTTGTATAGTCCACAAAATGTCCATCCTTAGTATTTATGGTTCTTAAAGTGGTGTGTTTGTGTGATAAGAATTATGTTATGAATGTTAAAATATTTTAAATGACAAATAATGGTCACATAATCAAAGATCGCAGGTATTTTTTTTATTTAAAAAAAAACAAAACATCATTTTGTTGATAAGCGTGTATATGTGATTGTGATTACAGCTGGAGCAAAAGCAGGTGGTTCCCCCCTTCAAGCCCAACATCTCGGGCGAATTCGGCCTGGACAACTTCGACGCCCAGTTCACCAACGAGCCCATCCAGCTGACGCCCGACGACGAGTACGATTTGTTGATCAGTAGAATTAAACGCCACTCTCAATTCGGGCTGCACAATTAATAGAATTTTAGTCGTGATGGAGGTTTTAGCTGCCACGATTAAATGAGCTTCACCGTCAGCGATAGTAGTGCAATAAAAAGAGTTTTTTCCCCTAACATAATGAGTAGTTGTGATGACAGTATTAATCAAAATAATCGTGATGATTATTTTGGCCATAATCGTGCAGCCCTACTCTCAATCCATCCATGGGTTGTCCTCTTTGTTTTTGTTGTGTGCAGTGACGTGGTGAAAAAGATCGACCAGTCTGAGTTCGAGGGCTTCGAGTACATCAACCCGCTGCTGATGTCGGCCGAGGAGTGTGTGTGAAGGGAGATACGCACAAACACGCACTTGCATACACACGTGCCATCTCAGTGTCTTCACGCTGTGTGGTTACGAGGCAACCTGGCGACATCATCAGTCATAGTTTTCGTTGTTGCCAAAAGCAGTTTCACACTCTGCCAGTTATAACCACTCGTCCTTAAGTCTTCTCTCTATGAATTATTTTTATATCCTCTCTATACAAATATACAAATGTATAAATATTACCTGCACTGATATTGTCGTCGGGGGCCTCTACCAAGTTCTTCCAAGGTTATTTACTGTACACAGACTCATTTTATTTGTATATACGAAACTGGTGTTGATCAATGTTAGCCCTCTTTTTTAGCGCAGTCATCGGAATCACACCTCTTTCTCCAAACACTAAAATATGAAACTATATATTTTTATTTAACTACAGCCGTTGTGTATTGTCCGTTTGTGGCCTGAGAATAAGAACTGGAGTTGAGTCAGCTAAAATACTGTGGACAAACGTAGCGTGTGTTAGCCTGACTTAAACATTCACGCAGGACCCTGAAAAAATAATTTTTTGCTGGTACGCATCTATCTAGAAATGAGCGTATTTCCTCAACTCGTGGCCTTACTCTTCCGATCTGGAAGACAAATTATTAATAAGTGTATTGATCTCCGTTCAAAGATATTAAAGCGTTAACAGCTGTGCCGGTTTGCGAACTCTGTTGCTGGCCAAAACAGCAGCGCATACCGAGGTAGAAGCTTACTGCACGTTTTAAACTAGATTCCTCCGCGGTATTAAGGATGATCTGGGGGGAAGCGAATGAATTTGTGTGCATCAATGTTTGTTGTCCCGGTTAACTGGATTCTCTTCGGTTTTACTTTTGAATTACACTTTGACTTGATGTAATTTGTACTTGACGGATGCCTCAATCATCTGCTGTTGAGTAAGGCCACTTTTTGTGGAAATATGCAAGTATCCTGTCGTGTTTGCTCCGTTTATGCCTTTTATGTACTCTTATTTCTCCATTCCATGTGAAAATCAACAGGTTGAAGTACATTTGATTGTGGCTTTTGAACTGTTATATTTTCCTTAAAAAAAAAAAAAAAAAAAAAATCTGTAGATTATTTTTCTGAATGATTCCACTAACTTAAAACACTAAGCAACGGAGCGCCAACATCCGATAAACACATTGTCTGTTACTTTACTTTATTTTATTCATGTTATTGTTATTACTTTTTATTTGTAATCACCAGATCAAGTACGAAATGTTACTGGGTATGTTTTGGAACCCACCCAAAGGACTCTGCTGACATTTTATTATTAGTGTGCAAAAGGACAAAAAAAAAAAAAAAGTCAAATAAAAAAAATATTTCTCCTTGTGGTAAAAATATATATATATATATATGTTTCCATTATTAATTGTATAAACATGTCTGATTCTATTCAAAGAAACATTGG
Source organism: Phycodurus eques (assembly GCF_024500275.1). Lineage (NCBI taxonomy): Eukaryota > Metazoa > Chordata > Actinopteri > Syngnathiformes > Syngnathidae > Phycodurus > Phycodurus eques. Next base: position 19,592,665 of record NC_084537.1, read on the forward strand.
TGTTATTCTAGTCATGAAAGACATTTCGACCGAATCTTATGTTGGGAAATTGGTTTCAGGGGCAAACATTTTCTGGGTTTGGATTAGCCATCCTAACCCCCTGTTGAGAAATAAACAGGAGACCTTGGTCGTTTGGTTATAACCGATGCAGGCACCAACATTTGCTGACCCTCTTAGTGCAATCGCAAAACTCCAGTTTCCGCTTTAATGCAGCACTACGGTTTTCTTGCTGCCCTTAGTCTCCTTTCAAATTAAGTTTTCCACTGGAACTGACTGCCCCAAACCAAATTGGTGCCTTGCAGTGGAAAAGCAGCTTGTGCTCACATGCTAACATTAGTCAACCCGTTTAGTGCAATGGTATATTCCACAAACTCCGCTTTGCACAGAAAGCCATGTTGAAAAGTTTACATAAGGAGACCCTTGTAACCAATGCACAGCCGCAAAAAGACCGTTCTCGTCGCCCTCAGTCTCTTGAATAAAATGTGGTTTCCCGCGGAACTGACCACCCCAGATGGAGTTGGTACACTGCAGTGGAAAAGTGGTGGCACTTGTGATCACCTGCTAACATTAGCTTACGAGTGCAGTGGTGTACTCCACAGTCCCCACTTTGCTGCAGCGCTCCAGTTTTTTCACTCCTTTGTCTCCTCTCAGAGAAAATGTTCTAGTTGTGGTGGCCTTGCATTCAAAGCAAATTAAGGGGACTTGAAAATTGTTGAGCATGAGTTTTTCTTCCCTTAACTCATCACGTCTGTAGCCCCGCCTTCTAAAGCTCCCCCTTGACCTCCCTCGAGGGTCATTGACACCAGACTACCACCCCGCTCCGCAACCCTTTCTTTCTCTGACCTAACGCCCCGCAGGAACCATAAGGGTAATTGAAATTATGTGCCGCAAATAATGAAGCCGATTGATTTGTGTGCATCAATAAGTCGGAGCAATCGTGGGGGGGTTATTTTCACACACGGTCTCAGGTGAATCACATTTGTTGGGGGGCGGGGGGGTGACTACATCCAGTACATATGTCTTTGCATAATTGCTCGCTCCCATAATGGTTTCTTTGACATTGTTCCCGTGCCCTCCCCTCCATGAGATGCATCCCACTCCCCTAGGTCATGTGACCGGACGGCACCCCTCGGAAGACACACGGCTGATACATTCACCTTGCTTCATTAATGACTGATAAAAACACATCCTCTTTTAATTACTTTTATCTAGTTGGATGTTTTATCCCTTCAACCCAACCCCGAAGGGACTAATTAAGCAGCGGAAGACTGGTGCTAAACGCCGTCCCTTTTATAAAACGCACACATGCAGACTACAGTTGGTGTTTTACTTGGCAGGAGCTGACTGTGATCTTGTGGAGCTGACTTATGAGAGTTTAGTGTTTTATGGCAAGTCATCAAACTTCACCACCACGCTGAGCCCACACGAAATGACAAACTCCAAATGCCTCACCATTTAGTGTCGTCCATCTGTCTAGAATACGTAGTTCTAATTTGGTACTAATCAAACTATGTGTCTTTTGGGACATCTGTTCTTAGACTTTTGTGCGTTGTGCGTGTGATAGACACTAAATTTTATGTTGTAAGTGACACTGGCTTAGGGCGGCTGAATTTTCACAATATTCCAGGGCATGATGCTAAATGTGAATTTTAAACAAAACTACCCTGCCAGAAACCAAAATGGCAAAATTGTGTGTTGCTTTGTGAAACTGACTTCAGGAGATTACATTTTCACAAAATTCATTCCTTGGTCCATTATGTCGGTACTGTTATTGTTTGCATTCTAGTCATTTGCCTTTACGATAAATGATATTTGTCTTTGCATCTACTTAGTAAATGTAATTAATTGCATTGCTCACATTGTATTGAGCATTGGTTCGATAACCTCTTGTATGGTTCTCATCAAACTTCTTCGACATCACTGGTACCCTCCCAAAGAAAACGGTACCACTCTCGGACCTTCCGTGATGAGTGACCCCTCGTGTATATTGACATCAAGCATCATTACTGTGAACTACACGTACACGCCCCGAATGGGCCCTGACACATTTCAATATGCCGCATTGATTCCGACATATAAAGACGCCGCCGTTATGTCCACCTCCCGGGGGTTCACTTAGCGCCCCGGGTCCGATAACAGTTGAGACAGAGCGGCAGCTAAAGGAGGGGCCTCTCTGTGTCCTGGATCATCCGTCACTCATTTTGTTTTCTAATGAACCGTCACATTAGCGCGTGTACCAGATGAATGGAGTCCCCCTGCAGCACTTGTAGCTGTGTTATTACAGCATAATTGATGCCCCCCCCACCACTCAAACCCCTTGTTGTCGTCGGGGGGGGGTACTCACATCTGCTGTCATAATACAACTGCTGACCTTGCTGTCACATCACAGCAGCTGCTGCAAAACAGCCCCGTGTTGTTTGAGAGGGCTCACTCTCCATGTGTTGCATCAGTCACAGTGTACTCGATGCACATAAAATGACTATTCACACCGAGCATAGCTTTCCCCCACTAGCTTACAATGAACGAGAGCTATACACAAAAAAACCAAGTAATATAAGGTAATACTAATTCCCTTTTTGAAGAGCAGTACTGTATACTGAGCAGCCCTGACGAGTGGCAGTGAGTGCTTGCAATGGTATTAAATCTCATGTTGCTAAGTGAACCAGACTTCCACTCTGGTACGTCTCCTACCAAACAAAGTTTCACCAAAATTACCCTAAAATGGCTGATTCAAACCAAAAATGGCAGACTTCCTGTGCCTTTTCAAGTACTGGTACTTGAGACTTTTTCGTGGGCCTACTCGTGATATACATGCTGACCAGATTCCATGTTGCCTGGTGAAACAGCCTTCAGGGGCAGAATTTTCAAAATATTCCAAGGGCTGCTACCAATTGCAAATTGCAACCAAAATGCTAACTGCTCACCGAAGAGTCCGTGTAATGTAGTTTTTTCGTGTTGTCGTAGTACCTAGTGAGCTAAATACCTAACTAACAAACTAGCTACAAAAAAAAAACATCCATCTATCCATCCTTTTTCTATATCCTGTTCAGCCTATCCTAGTTGACTTTGGCAAAAAGGCGGATTACACCCTCGATTGGTAGTCAGTCTATCACAGCACACATATCGAGACAGACAACCATTCACTCTCACATTCACAACATCACTGGGTGGGAACTCAACCCACGCTGCCTGCATCGAAGTCAGACAAATGTACCACTACACCATCAGTGACTAAACAACAAATCAAATCATAATTTATATTGCAGCGTAATTCACACAACTAGCTAAATCAAAACATATTTTCGTCTTTTAGCTAAATTCATGCTCAGCTAATTACTAACTATTTAACTACCAGTGTACTACCCACTTAAATTAAGCACATTTTTGTGTAATTCCTGCTTTCTATTAGTCACTAGCTAACTAACCAGCAAACTAAGTAAAAAAAATACATCTACTGTAATTAATGCTCGACTAACTAACTAGTAAGCTAACTACCCAGCTAAGCAAAACATAATCGCTCTTTTAGCATAATTCATGCTTGGCCAACAACAACCTATCTGACTAACTAGCTAACAAACAAATCTATGCATTTACTCTTTTAGTTCATGTTCATATTCCCTAACAAAGTAACTTTCTAACTAACTAACTAACTACCCAGGGTTGAACCCCGGTCCTCAGAACTGTGAGGCAGATGTGCTAACCAGTCGTCCACCGTGCTGCCGCGAACTAACTCATTAGCTTTATTTAAAAAAACAAAACTAAAAATACCGTACGTCACTACTGGCGAACTACTGATTAAATAACTAGCTTCTTGCTAACTAGTTAGAACTAACTAAACTCAAATTATTAAAATTTCTTTTCTAGCGTAATTGATGCTTGGCTAACAAACAAGCTCGATAACTAAAAACTAACTGCAAATGATGTCCTCGTTTTACGACGGAGTTCCGTTCCAAACACGACGACGTAACCCAGTCTACCATTAAAATAGTAAAGTTATAATTACAGTAAAAATATGAAACACTAAAACTATCCAAGCAGGAAATAGAGCAAGTAGGGCAATGACGGGCCGTCGCAAATCGAGGAGTCCGACTCGCAAGCGTAGCAACATGGCCCCTTTAAATAGTCCCGCCGCTGTCAAAAGTGTCTCCTAATGCAGTCAAGAGGAAATGGCAGCGAGACAGCCAGAGCCAGAGCCCGTGACCGAGACAGAGACACCCCCGCACCGCTTCCTGTAGCCGCGATGACGTCTGCTCCTCTAAATCCTCGATGCGGCGTGACGTCACAGGGCTGTAGTGGTGGTGGAGCCTCGTCTTGTTGACGCTCCGCCGCCGCCGCTAGACTTTTCCAGTACTGAGAAGACCCCCGGCGGGTGAGGAGCAAGCGGACGGAGGCAAGTGCTACGACCATTTTTGCCTGTATGTATTTGTGTGTATATATCTATCGATATATATATCTCTCTCTCGCTCTTCTCTCTCTCTCTCTCGCTCTCTCTCTCTCTCTCTCTCTCTCTCTCTCTCTCTCTATCTCTCTCTATATATATATATATTTTAATATATATACTTTGTATGTGTTAAATGAAAGACTGTCGTTTGTATGAGCGAGTGTCGCAGTGATTTGTTTGACGGTCGGTGGGATAGGTAGGGGGCAGAAGCTAGCTCGGCTTAGCCCGCCGTGTTGCTCTCCGTCTGGGGGAAGGTGAGTCCGTCGCTCTCCGCTCGACCTCCGGCTAGCACACTACGCTGATTATTGTCGTAGTCGGCCGGACTGGCGAGACAGCGCTCGGCTTCTTGCGTCCCCCACCTTCCGTCTCCTCTCCAACGTCATAACGACCGCGTAGCTGGCTTGTTATCACCCACTTTTGCTGCTTTTTTTTTTTTTGAAAGGCTGAGGCGAGTATCGTAGAGGGGGGGCGAGCTAACCAAGCTCAATAGCATTTTCACCGCATAAATTAGCCTTTTTTTTTTTTTTTTTAAATAACTTTTATCAGTCGTATCTCGCGTGTTTACATTAATCCTAATATAAAATTCAATGAGGTTAATCATTTTTTATTTATTTATTTTTTAATGTTTAATTTGTCAGCTCTTGCGAATGAGACCGCGGTGACAGGGTGGGGGCACCCCGCTCGGAGTGACGCCCGGACCGGACCACGGTGGCGGCAGTGGTCGGAGTAGTAGTTGTAGTAGTGGCGGTGTCTCCCCCCGATCGAGACTGGGGAGTGCAGACAGTGAATGTCATCATTGGCGCTGTCTGCATACCAGCGCAGTCGTGTGGGTATGGGGGGGGGGGGTTGGAGTTTTTCTATGCGGCGTCCTTGCAGCAGCGAAGCGGTTCCTCGGATTTGGATTGGTCGCTAGTGGATGAGCCACAAACGCTACTGTATACGGGGTACTCAACCACTCACCCACCTACCGCCTTAGAGCCAAAACTCGTTACCCCGCCGCCGCAAAGCTCATGTTGACATGTGTTCTCGGTGCTTTATGACATTTCTACGGCCGCAAACATCAACCAGGCTACGGAATCAAGGTCGGGCTTTTTTTTTCGCAGAAGCATTGCGCCAGTCGAGGAAAAAGCGCCGTGAAAAATGTGCAAAGGCATGCACATATCCAATCATCTGCCAGTACAGGGAAGGAAAAGCCTTTTCCCCCCTTTCAATTTCATACTAAATGTATCAACAACGAACCAAAAACTGAGCAAAAATGAGCAATGTTATCGATTTGCAGCATTCAATTGCGCTTATATTTTAAAATGTGAGCATTGTATTGCAATTTGTATCATGTAAGGGAAAAACAAGGACTATCTTGGAGAAATGCAGTAAAATGACATGGGCACACACTACATTGTGGAGTGACCAGGTGTCAGCGTCTACTTGAATGCTAACCATCGGTAAAGAGCGCTAATAAGATGCTGGAATATAAACGTGTTCATGCCACAGTGTTGTGTGCACCCATGTGAATGGTAAATGTGGTTTAAAAAAAATGCCACGTTACAAAGCACTCTGGTGGGAAACACATACTGTAAGAGGCGTAGCTCTCTGGAACATAAATATAGTCAGACACAACGTGGCGCGGACACGTCGAGTCTACCGGAACGTTAATTGTCATTTAAGACACTGTCTCCACATAACGCAAGAGCAATGTTGAATTGCCCAGGAAACCCATTTATGATTTGGTGTAAGACTCTACGTTTGGAAATGGATTAACCCTCGGTAGGTGCTGTTGTTTTGGTTAGCAACCAAGTTCGGCCGAGCTCATCAGTTAAGTTTTTAAAGTCTGTGTGCAGGATACAGTGAGCGGAGATAATTATTTCCTACCTATGTTTTGATGGGATAAAGGGAGATGTCTATTTGAGGAAAGCGTTTACTTGTCTATTTGAGGAAATACTGCATTTATTATTACATATTGATTATTATATTAAGTGACTTTGTAGGTAAGTACAAATACGATTGAAGTCCCAAACTTTGACTTTTGATGCATTTAGCATCCGGCTTCCTTGTCTTGGTACTGAACGCGGATGCTTGTCTATTCTGCTATGGCCGGTGTTTCTTTCGCTCCCCATCACCCGAACCTCTTCGCCTGTGTTTTTTTTGCACTGAAACAAATGGTTTTCCCTGAGAATAAATTTTAACAAGCGGATGTGACCGCAATTAGCATTTTTACACATTTTTCCCCAAAGAATACAACTTTATTCTCTTGGGAAATACAACTTTTTTTGGTGGGGCAACTGAGTTTTTACAGCCGAAATACAGCTTTCATCCTTCAAAAAATATTCTTATTTTTTCTTCAAAGAATGTTAATTTATTTTCATGAAAAAGTGCAACTTTAATCTCTAAAAAGTGTCACATTTGACTCTGAAATCCAACCATTTACTCTGCAAAAATAATGTTTTTCTCAAAAAAACAACTTTTTCTTGAAAATGTATGAGTTTTTACTCACAAAGTATGATGTTATAAAAAAAAAAAAACATAATGTTTTTGTCAAAAGAATTCAACTTTATTCTTTAGAAAAAAAATCATTTTCTTAAAGAAGTATGACTTTTTACTTCCAAAATACATTTTGTAATTGTTGGAAAATATTTTCTTTCGCTATGAAAATACAACTTTATTCTCTCAAAAGTATAACTTTTTCTTGAACATGTATGGCTGTTTACTTTTGAAAAATGTTATCTTTTTCTCTCAGAAAAGACAACTTTATTCTCTCAGAAATACAACTTTATGCTTTGGTTGCCCAAACTTAAACAGTTCCGATGTTTCAAAGTGTTGTACACGTACCTCACTTTTAGAATCACCGACTAAGGCTCCTTCTCGTGGTATGGTAAATTATCACTGAGTTAAATACAATATAAAATACATTTAAAACATATTAGAATGAATGAAAATATCAACCGATGGCGATAAACAAAGGGTGACAAAAATTAATCTAAGACTTTCAACAAGTTTGCAAGTGTGTTTAACACCAGACACAGTACAAGGAGCATCTGAAATACAGTTAGTTCATTTGTATTTAACTTTGTAGTCAGTTTATTTGGACTGAATCTTTAAGGACGGTTTGTTTTTAAACATCTGTTTAGGTTAAAATGTTATTTACCGTAACTAAAAAGTCTAAGAACCACTGTGCAAAGTGAAATCCCTATTAGTGCTTTATTGTGTAGTGAGAGCTAATATGACGCACTAATGTAAATCGTGTTTAGCTTGTTCCACATGCTAAATCCTGCTTTAAAACACATCCACACTGTTGTATGTCAAGCTGTGAGAGAAGGGGGGTTTAATTGAGGTGGGTGGGGGGTTTTCTGTTAAGGCTTTCATGGGTGTTTTTCATGCGCTTGAAGGAGCCAGTGTGGGGTAAAAAGGCTTAGTGCGTTATTTATTTATTTATTTTTTGGGGGCAGGAGCACTTTCACTTGCAAAGTGCAAATGTTTTGGGTGCATTGTGGATGGCGGGCCGAGATTAACGTAATGGGAGCGGCGGCGGTCATGTCTGATTCACTGGTTTAGCTTGTCGGGTTTCTCACTTGTTTGCTCACACGCTTGCTGGAAAAAAAGTGAAATATCCAATGCAAATTTCAAACCCCCCGACACACACACACACACACACACACACACACACACACACACACACACACACACACACACATATGCACACACATATCCACACGGGTTCAATTACAAGTGCTGCAATAGGCTTCCTTGTGTTCGTGTTAACTATGTTAATGGCCATTTGGCTCAGTGGTGCATGCAAACACCCATTGACCTCGTCAGTGTCCCCTAATGCAACAGCAGCCATAAAGCATTTAAAGGTTTTGTTGATTCCCTTAAATATAGCCATATAGATAGGAAGTGCTAGAGGACTCTGCATCTTTTTGCACAATTGTCAAAAAAAAAAAAATTTAATTTGTACCGGCATGACCAGATAACTAGCAACCCTTTATTGCTCAGTGACTGTTTTTGTCAATGTCTTTATGTCTCAAAAGTGTTCTCTGTCAATTGACTGTCTGTTGTCGTACTAGAGCGACTCCAACTACCGGAGACAAATTCCTTGTGTGTTTTTTGGACATACTTGGCAAATAAAGATGATTCTGATTCTGAGTTAATGCCATGTAACAGAATGCTTTATTTTTTAAAGAAAAGTAGATTATTATTTTTAGAAATAAATTGCATTTTCTTGAAAGAAAAAAGATCTTATTTATAGACTTAAAAAAAATTGAAATAAAGTTCTATTTTTTTTTAGAACCGTTGTTGTATTTTCTTAAGGTGTATTTAATTTAAAAATAAGTTGTATTTTTTAAGAGCAAAAAACTCACACTTTTGGAAAATATAGTGTTGTAGTTTTAAAAATGAAGTTGTATTTGTTTTTAACAACAAGTTATATTTTTCAATACATTTATTTTTGACCAAAGGTTGTAATTTTATGAGAATACATTTGTATCTTTCAATAATTTTTTTTTTCAAAATAAAGTTGTACTTTTTTAAAATAAATTTGTAATTTTTAAGAAAAATGTTTTGTTTTAAGAAAAAGTTGTATTTTTGAGATTTTTTAAATAAATTATTTCATGAGGATAGAATGATAAATTTTTGAGAAAAATGTATTTTTGTAGTAAATACATTTGTATTTTTAAAAATGAAGTTGTATTTTTTTTTGAAGAAAGTTGTTTTTCAAGGGAAAATGTAGAAAAAGTTGTAGTTTTGTATTTTACAAGAACATATTTTTATTATAAATAAAATTGTATTTAAAAATAAAAAGTTGTATTTTTTGTTTAAAAAAGTTATATTTAAAAAAAAAAAGTGAGACAAAAGTTATAATTTTACAAGAATACATTTGTATTTTTTGAGAAAAATATATTTTTTAGAAAAAGTTACTTTCTTTGGAATCAAGTCATGTTTTAAGTAATAAATTATACTTTTTACTCAAAATGGTCCTCAAAGTTTTTTTCTAGTGTAAATTTTCTTGTTTTACTTTTGCAGTATTTTTTGGTGTTCCTCTGTTGACTTTCTTTTATTTACTTTTTTCAAATCACCAGGAAGCATTTCGGAACATCGAAAATTCTCCATCATGTGTGTGTCCATCTACCGGAGGATCAACGTTGTTTAAAAAAAAAAAAAAAGGGGGGGCGGGAAAAAGCCTGCGGAATAAAAAAAAAAAAAAAAAAAAAGAGCTGTTACAAAAAGCCTGACGCAAAGAGACAAGAACAATAACGGAGCCCACAGACATGGCAGGCACCCAGACCAGTTTGAAGAGCCCCTTCAAAGGCCTGAGCTCCTTCAAGGGCAGCATGAAGCGTCTGTACCGTGAGCGTCTAGAGGACGCGCCCATCAAGAAGCGAGTGATGGCCGAGATCAACCTGAAGCGCCACGGCTTGGAGTCCTTCCACAAGGCGGCCAAGGTGAAGCGGGAGCACGCGGAGGAGGCGCACCAGCAGCTTCACCACCGCGACATGGACGCCGAGCTCCACGCGGCCGCCTCGGCTAAAGCGCTGGACCTGAGCCCGGGGCTCAAACACACGTTGGCCCAGTTCACGCTGAGCAGCCAGAGCTCTCTGGGGGGCCCCGCCGCCTTCTCGGCGCGCACCGGCCACGAGCGTTCCCACGCCGGCATGCCTCCGCTGCCCTCCCCTCCCATCTTGGGAGGCGGCCCCCTGCTGGTTCCCTGCGACAGCTCCACCGAGCTCACCCACTCGCTGCTGGAGGGCGAGTCCATCTCCTGTTTCGTGGTAGGTGGCGAGAAGCGGCTGTGCCTGCCCCAGGTGCTCAACTCGGTGCTGCGCGACTTCTCGCTGCAGCAGATCAACACGGTGTGCGACGAGCTATACGTGTACTGCTCACGCTGCGATACCGAGCAGCTGCACATCCTCAAGGTGCTGGGCATCCTGCCCTTCAACGCGCCGTCCTGCGGCCTCATCACACTGACGGACGCGCAGCGGCTGTGCAACGCGCTGCTGCGCCCCGGTGCCGCGGCGCCCGCCGAGCTGGGCGTCGAGCTGTCGGGCCCGCTAAAGGAGAACGAGGCCAGCTTCCAGGTGGAGCACCAGTGCCTGGGCAAGTGCCAGGGCCTTTTCCTGCCGCAGTTCTACACGCAGCCCGAGGCGCCCTGCGTCCAGTGTGTGGAGTGCCACCTGCTCTTCTCGCCGCAGAAGTTCGTCATGCACTCGCACAAGTCGCCTGACAAGAGGACGTGCCACTGGGGCTTCGACTCAGCCAAGTGGCCTTGCTACCTGCAGCTGGCCAGGAAATACCAGGGCTCGCCCGAGGAGGCCAAGCGCAAGCGGCTGCTGGACGAGGTCAAGGACAAGTTCCACTACCAGCTCAAGAAGTCGCTCGACAAGGTGAGTCCCCGCTCACGTGCCGTCCGGCGTGACTCAGCGTCGTCCCGCTCTGAAGGAAGCTGTAAAACTAGTGTTTAACCGGACGCAATCATAGTTTATCACACTTCCTGGAAGACACGAGGGGAAAAAGTCTTTAGATTTGGGGGGAAAGGTCATATTGTGAGAGAAAAAGTTACATTCTCAAGCAGATAGTACTATTTATTTTTTCATAATTTCAAGAAAAGCATTTTCTTTTTCAGAAAAAAAACAACCACTTTTTTTTTTTATACCAAGAAAAATGTAATTTCACTATTTGTATTTTTATCAAACAACGAAAATCTGAAAAAGACGTCTTTTTTATTGTTCACAGAATAAGTAGTTTAAAAAAAAGTCATGCTTTTGGGAGTGTAAAATGTCAAGAAAAATATCATAAGTCACCATTTTTTTTTTTAAATAGAAAAAAGTGGGTTGTCTCCGGGCACTCCGGTTTCCTCCCACATCCCAAAAACATGCATGGTAGGTTGATTGACAACTCTAAATTGCCCGTAGGTGTGAATGGTTGTTTGTTTGTATGTGCCCTGCGATTGACTGGCAACCAGTTCAGGGTGTACCCCGCCTCCTGCCCGATGATAGCTGGGATTGGCTCCAGCACGCCCGCGACCCTAGTGAGGAGAAGCGGCTCAGAAAATGGATGGATGGATGTAATCTTATGAGGACAGTCATATATTTTTCAGTTTTATTTTCATAAAAAAGTAAGTTTTTTTTCAAGGAGAAAAGCAGCCTTTTTTTCTTAATGAAAAACATTCATTCATTATTTTTTGGGAGAAGCTGCAATATCCTGAGAAGTTATTTTTGTCAAACAGCCAAAAGACGTGGTCACTTTGTCGCTGACTGGTCAGGTGGACTAGACTACATGGTGTTTTCTTAAACCGCTGTTGACCTACTCTGTGTGTGCGTGTGTATTTGTGTGAGAGGTCTGGGACAGGTGGCCTCATCAGACAAGATGAGGTTAGGCCAGCTGGCCACAGCTGAAGGGGAAGTGCATCATTTGTCCCCTGCCCACCCCCCGGGGTCACCTGGGGGTCACTGGGAATGTCACTGAACAAAAGGCCAATACATGAACCTCATAAACTGCCAGCCCATAACCAAAGCCCAGCACTGAATAGACTGTAGGCTCTGTCAAAAATAGATTTGAAAATGGTTCCGGTGCGATTCCTGTTTAGGATTGAAAGATTAGCAATCTCTGTGTATCAAAATCTTACCCACATAGAAATCATGTTTTTAGACAAAAATGCAATGCAATTGATTTGAGAGCAGCACTCTGGATCTTTTTTCTTTTCTTTTTTTTTTTTTTACCCAAATACAAAGAATAGTAAGGTTTTATTTGGGTATTAATAATTGGATGCAGAAGTCATGGGCCGGTTCCTGGTTTCACGTATACCGTGGTTTTAAGTCGTTAGTGCAGGCAAACTGACGTGCCCCTCCCACTCCCGTTGTTGGTGCGAGCAGTCCGTGAGCCCGACAACTTTTCCCTTGTCAAAAAAGTCATCTCTTGGGAATTTTCCGGCTATCGCGGCTTAGTAGAGGAAGCGTAATTATGCAAAAAGTGACGATGAATAACGGCTACAAATATTGGAGGCAATACTTTAAATACGATAGCACATTTATGAGCGCGCCACCCATCAGTTTTCTATGTTACAATAAGCCTGTCTTGAAATTTTGCAAATTTGCAACAAGCTATGAGCGTTAGCATGGCTACAATTGGTGGCATAATCATTATAGACTCGCGACCGAGGCAGATAACGAGCTAACTTGCATGGCTAACATCAGTTTGTTTCCGCTCTGACATTACTTCACAAAGCGGAGAAAAGCAGAGAAATAGTAAAATGTTCTTTGGTAAAAATAAGTACTTTTACTTTTGCACTACATTTTGATTTTATTTAGGAAAAATCTAATGTTTACTGTGTTTTTGTGTTTACTAATGTATTTGCTCATGGTCATCATACCGTCATAATCTGGTAATGGCCTGTGTCTAGCCTAATCTTATGCGGTAGTAAAGTCATAATTACAGTAAATATTTGTATGAAAAAACTGTAAGTACGGCGGCAACTGAGTGTGCCTTGCTGTGTCACGTGACCACTTATTCTTATGCTGCCGCGCAAAGTAGTCCGTTGCGTGCTGTCCGTGAACCTCAAAATGGCGTAAATGGAGGACATTTTTAATTCGACATGGGGGCACCCCTCTGAATCAACATTTTCGAAGAAGATTCACATTTTATTTGAGGTATTTACATCTGTAATTAACCACGAAAGCATACATTTCAACTAAAATGGATTCTAAAGATTTACTGTATGTGTGATGCGAGAGGTGAGGTAAGACTTTTTGTGCACAGATAAGAAGACTCCCTGTCCGGTTCAGTCGTGATTAATGGTACATGCGTCTCCTGTCCTGCCTTCCCATTTGTCTTCCTCCTCTGGATTGAGTAGATATACTAGAAACAAGAACAAAGGTCAGCGCACAAAGCGCAAGATGAGTGCGTGAGACGCCGTCGCTAACCGCGTCGTTAAGGTGCCGTTAACCGACGGCTACATGACGCATCGTCGCCGCTCGCCGTCGCATACTTTCGCCTCCTCTCTGGAGCCTCTGTCTCACCACCTTGTCAGGTGTTGTCATCTTTCTGCGGAATGTCTTTTCTCTTATTGCCGCTCTCTCTCTCGCTCATTCAATGTTGAAGCCATTGTTGGAGGAAAAGGCCGCACAGCTTGATAAGATGGAAAAAAAGCATTATGAGGCACAATGAAATGCTGTTTTACAAGTTCAAACAAATCGAAATAGTTGTCAAAAGTTGTCATTTTCTGAGAAAAACAGTTTTCTAAGAAAAAAGACATGGGGAATTTTGTTGAAATTACACCTACTGGCTGACTGAAGGCCAAAATACCCACGTCCTTTTTCCTCTATCGTCTTAATAGTTCATCTTTCTTGTATATATATTTTTTTCTTGATAATATTCCTTTTTGTTCTTGTGCTATTTTGACTTCATTCTCATTGTCATGCTTTTTTCTTGTAATATTATGACATTATTCTTTTAAATATATCCTGTAAAACTCCGATTTTATTCTTGTTTCGTTTAATAGTAGGACTTAATTCTAGTGAGGTTTTTTAAAAATGTAAAATTATGACTTTATCATCATAAAATTACGACTCTATTCTAGTAAGATTAGGACTTTTTTTCCTCATACAATTAAGACTTTAGTGAGTGAATTATTTCCTGTAAAAACCTGAAATCTCAACTTCTCATGTTTTTATTGGCAGAATCAAACTTTATTCTTATAAATATTTCTTACGTAAATAAGATTTTACTTTCATCAAAAAAAGTTTTTTTTCTGGTGAAATTAGAATTTTGGTTGCAGAGTTTTTTTTTTTTATTGCAAAAACTATTTTCATTCAAATGTCCCGTAAAATATGACTATTGCTGTTGAAAGACAACTTTATTAAGGCAAGACTCGTACCCGGTTAAATAGCATGCGTTGGTCATGTCGGTGTCTGTAAAGCAAGGTGCCTGTGTCCAGATGTGGACCGGAATCCACCTATTGGGCACCTCTTGATCAGTCCCTGCTTCCTAGGTAGGAGTTAAAAAAAGGATGTCGTTCCTCAAAGAGCGGATGCACCGCTTCCATGGAAGTATTCGCCGAGGACAACGGCTGTTCATCTGTGTGTGTGTGAGATGAAAGTGCATGTTTGCCTGAACAGGAAGTGAGGCAGACGGACGTGTCTCTCAACCTGAACATCCTCCAGACTCCCGCAACCGCCGTCTCCGTGGCGGTGACTCATAGTTTCCACATCCCAGTGGATGTTGGTGGAAGCCAGGCAGCTTATAGTAACACATACTTTTTCGCACTGGCTTTTTTTTGGAGCGACTCTGGCGTGTTGCTCTAACCCTTTTCCCTTTGGCCCACATTTACACACTGTGGCTTTTTACAAGCAGTAGAGGCTCGAACAAGGGGACGCATTCTGGAACTTTGTCACTTTCTTCGCCGGCGACCGGTCCCGTATCCTGTTCAGGGTGTTTGGTTTGAGAAAGCGCAGTTCAAACCCCCCTAGCCCCCTGTGCTTTACAAACAGCACTCTGTGCCCAGCAGCGCCGCTAGTGCAAACACACACACACAGGAAAAATTGACAAGAAGAGTCTTGATTTTTTTTCAGGAAAAATCTATGAGACTAAAGTTAGATTTTTGTTGTATTTTTGTAGGAAATATTTATGAGAATAAACTCATTGTTAGAGGAGGACTATGAGAATTAAATCAGAAATTTTGCAGGAGAATACATTTGTAATTTCATGAAAATAAAGTGATATTTTTACACAAGTGAAATGGGAGTCAAATAAAAAAATACAAGAATTAAATCCGGATTTTTTTACAGGGGAAAAAATTGAGCGAAGTTGTACATTTTATGAGAATAAAGTAATAATCTTATGACAATAGTTTTACAAGAATAATGTCTTATTTTTACAGGAAAAAATCTAGGAATTAAAAGGAAATTTTATGAAAACAAAATAAATTATTTGAGAATAAATTTTTCATTTTCCAATTTTGTAAATAAAAAAAAATATATTTTTACAGGAACAAAATTCAATGTTATGCAAAAAATGAAGTGATTAAAATTTTTCTAGATGAAAAATAAAACATTTTTATTCTCCTAGTATTACGACTTCACTCTTATAACTTTCCGACTTTTCACTGTGGCTGTAACACTTCTGAGAGTGACAGTGGCACTCAGTTTCGCGCAGACCTCTGCCAAGGCCAATCGTACACCTCCTGTGTCTTGAATTTTGTCACGCATGTGGCAAATTGTTGACTATTTTGTCACGTAAGCTGTTTTGGTTGAACAGAGAGTCAGACACGCTGACCTGATATTTTACAGCCAGCCTTGCCGACATAACCGCGCCGAGGGAATTGAGTGTGTATATGTGTGTCGGGCCTTGTTTTGTCGCGCTGGCTCAGTCGCAAGTGTCAGACGGCGAGAAAAGCCCCCTCCTCTTGTCTATCCCGCCCCCTCCCCTCTCTCGCGGCCAGCCTGACCGAGTGTCTGCGGCACAGACGGCAGACAGCTGCAGCTCTCTATTTGCTGTTTGGAAGCCAGGGACTTCATTACTGCACTGACGCAGCTAAACTCATTCGCTATCTGTCTGTCTGTAGCTCGCTCACTCGCTTGCTTGCTCTCTCTCCCTGGTGTCATCTCATTGGATTGTCACAGTCGTGCTAATCATGCTTCTTGCCCCTCTTCCAGCTCACATCCAGCTCCATTTACGCAGTTTGATTTCAACACACAGACATTTCAGCCAATGCGACCCCAAACAAATTAATAACCCCCCTGTTGTCCCCACCGCCAAAACTTGTCACTTGTTGCTTCATGACCATGGTTTCCTCACAAACCAAAATCCTGAATGAAGACCTCGTGAACGATAACTTTTTAAAATTTGTTTTGTTTTATAAAAAAAAAAAAAAGAAAACAGAAAAAAGTTGCAATTTTACAAAAGTCCAAATATTTTTAGGAACAAGCTGTAATTTCACCAGAAAATAACTCAAAATTGTAATTTAGCAAGAAAAATATGAAATTTTATACACATTACAATTTTGTATAAACAAAAACATGAGAAAAAGGGTGTTTTGAGGAAAATGTTATTGTAAAAAATCTAAATATGCAAAAAGTCATGTTACATTTGTAATTTTATGAGAAAAAACAATAAATCAGACAACATATTACTGATTTTACTGAAAGCCTTTTTCTGACAAAGTTGAAATGAACAGTAGTCAACAGTACGATAGCTTAAGACTAATAAAGTAATTTTCCAATAATTTTTTTACATGACACACTTGTTATGCAGAAACAAAAAAAATCACATTTGAAAAGAACTTCAGATTCTGAGAAAAAATGCATAATTTCCCTGGAAAAATCGTCTTTTGAGCGTTATGTTGAAATACTACGCAAAAAGTCAGTTTTATGAGAAAAAAGTTGAAACATTTTGCAAAAAAAGACAAGAATTTAACATATTATTAGAAAAATATTTTTTAAATGCAAAAAGAGTGATTTAAAAAAATGAGGTGAAAAAAGTAAAAAAAAAAAAAAAAAAAAAGTTTGAATTCTAAGCGTTAGGACAACAGAAAAAGTAGTAATTTTACCAGGGCAAAAATATTTGAAGAATTAGTGTCTAGAAGAAAAATTCCCATCATATTGCGAAGGAGGAGTCATATTTTTTACAGGGTTGGTGATTTTAAGAGTTAATAATTTTCTGACAAAATGTTTCATGTTCAGATGCGCAAACAAGTCAATAGTGCCAGACCCAGGGGCTCCAATCAGCCGACAGTAGCAAAATAAGCATCAAAGGGAGGCGATAAGTCGACGGTTACGTAAGCAAAGGGGGAGCGCTCGTTTGTCTCTGTGAGGCGGACGAGTGGAGACGCCCGTGGCTATCGATCGGCCTTGATGGATGTGGCACGTTGCTAGAGGAGGAAACGGACGAGTGAAACCAAGTCCCTTTTGGGTAAGCGGTCCGTGTTGAGATTCGCTCTGCAATCGAGTTAACCTCGCCGCTACCGCCTTATTGCGGCTCGCCAGACGGCCTGCGGTGTCGGCTGGCGCTTGCGGTCAAAACAGTCACGGAAGCCGAGCCTCAGCTCGTCTGTCGGTTGAAAATTAACCTCCCCGAGACCCCGGTGAACCACTTACCGGCCTGGAACAACCCCCTCGGCCCACCAGTCACATGCCGGTTTGCTCTCTCGTGACCCGCCCCCTCCCCTCCCCAGGATGGCCGTGTACATAATGCATGTCATTTTCCAAAGAACAATGATCCATTTATGCTGAATTCACAGCAGCTTCTTTGAAGCTCCAGTCTGTCTGTCATGCCAGCCACAACAAGCCCTGCCTGTCTTTGCTTGCTCTTGTAAAAGTAGGAGGTGTGCGCCAGGGGGGTATGTCTCTGGTATGTCGCCATCAGGTCAAAGGCAGCCAGCACAGCGGCGGCGTAACGGTTGGATCGCCTGCTGGTGGAGGAACGCCATGTTCGCATAATAATGTCGTCAAAGTTGTAATTCTGAGGACACATTTTGTAATCTTACAACAATTAAGATGTAATTTTACAAGCAAAAAAGTCATATTAGGAGAAAATGTAGCTTTTATTTTTAGGAGACAAACTTAAAGCAACAATTAAAACGTCGCAAAGTCCAAATATTACACAAAATAACCATGTTGCGAGCATTCTTACATCGTTTCTTTCGGGGAAAAAAGTCGTGTTCAGAAAGATTTTTAAAGGGAAAAAAGTTGGGATCTCCTGACAAGCAATTCACAATTTTACAAGAAATAAAGTCAAAGAAACAAACTTAGTGGGATGTTAGTTGGGTCAATGTATTTTTATGAGAAAAAAAAAAAAACATCAACCTGTAATTGATCAAGACAAAAAAGTCATATTAGATTTTTTTTCTCGGAAACAAACTTAATGCTACGATAAAAATATTGTATTTTTCTGAGAATAAAGTCCAAATGTTACGCAAAGAAAGTATATCTCTTGCAAGTACTGTTATGTCTTTTTTCATAATCAGCTATTTCAAGAGAGAGTCATATTTTCTCTAACAATCAAATCATAATTTTAGAAGAAAAAAGTTGTAACATTAGAAGAAAAGTTCCAAAATCTTTCTAGGAAACAAACTTAATGCAACGATAAAAAAGAAAATCACAATTTTCTAAGAATATCGTCCCAAAATTATGCGAAAAGAACATATTTTATAAGAACTATGTTGGTATTTTTTCAGCAAAAAAGTTAGCCGTCATCGATGTATTTACATGAAAAAGAAGTCATAATCTTAAAATAATCAAGCTGGAATCATACGAGAAAGAAGTCAAAATTGTGTGACAAGGTTTAAAGGTTTACGCAAAAAAAAAAAGGAATTGGTAAAGACTATGCTGTTGTCAAGTTTGCGGGTGAAAGAGTCGCAAAAAAAGTCATTATTTGACTGAATTCTAAATTTAAAAACGCGACAGTTTTCTAAGATTAACGTCGAAATATTGTGTAAAAACGACAGTCAACATTTTTTTATGTGACATTGTCTTAGACGTTACACTGTAAAAATGGTGTCATTTTCTGAGAATAGGATTGAAATATTTCTCATATATTCTAAGTCCCGTCTTTATGAGAAGCGCAAATCACAGATTTAGGACAATAGTTGTTTTTGGAAAAGGGGGCCCCTTGCGAGGTTGGAAGGGGCCTCTGGTGTGTCGCCATCAAGTCAGAGGCAGCCAGCGTGGCAGGAGTGTAATGGCTGCGCGGCCCACTGGAGGAACGCCAAATTCACCGCTTGACGAGCCTTCGCCTTCAGTTTTGGCTGCCCTCGGATTAGTTCCGCACCAGCTAACAATCGGGCCGGGAAGCAAAAGCCCATTATACACTCGTCGGCATGCCGTATTTAAAGTGCGCCGGCGGTTAGCATTCCCGGCTTCGGCGAGTCTTTCCCAACGAGAGGCTCGCTGAAAGAGGAAGACGGTAATGTCAGGGCTTCTGCTACGAGCTCGGCCGCAGCATTCGTGAGGTCAGTCAGTCAGTCAGTCAGTCAGATAGAGCGGAGCCTCGGCCGCAGACTAAACAAACACAACCAAATGTATTCCAGACTTTAAAATAGCTCTGCACTCACAGCCCGTGTGCATGTTCACAGTACTGTGATACCCCAGGCCAGACCAGTTTGCTGCTTTTACACACGGTTAAGTCCACACGTATGTGGACATGTATTAAAATATCGTGGTCCAAATTGTATCAACGCCGACACGCGAGGAGGTTGTCAAAAAAAACAAAACACTTTCCACAGGAAAAAATATTGGCTTGCAATCGCGTATCTGGAAAAACTACAAGATTGGAGTCAAAATGTTTACATTTTAAAACATTTTAACATATGAGGAAAAAGTATTAATATCTTTTGGTGAAAAGAGGTATTTTGACCAATAAATATTTTATATAAATTGTATTTTTGGGGAAAAATCTTTTTCGGGAGGACCGAAAAAAAGTCCAAACAACATCAGAGTAAAATGCTGATTTTAAAATAACGTAATAAGTGAAGCCATCATCTTCAGTTTACACTGCTACCGATGCACGATATTCCGCGGTTACGAGGCACAAGAAGGCATGCTCAGTTATTGCCATACTGTTTTTCGTTTGTTAGTTTTATATTCACGGTATACAAGTGTTTTTCATCCAAATATGTACTGTAACTGTGACTGTAATACTACGCTAGCATTGTTTTGTGATGGACTACGGTGCATTCTGACTTACGAGTACAAGTTCTGATTAAGTCACTGCCATTGGATCCCCTATATGGGAAAATACAGTGCTAGTGTGATCCTGGCCTCAGTGAAAGCGTTTAATTGGCAAAAAGTTCAAAGTAGACTCTTACGAAACAAGCAACAAACAAAAAAACAAAAGGCCGGAACACACTTGAAGACCTCGTCCGGTTTGTTTTGGCGCAAACTCGCAAAGTCTGAATAACGAGGCATCTCAGCAGTAATGAATTGATTTGTTGACAAGGAAGTGAAGCGTCGGCTGTCTGGTCTCCCTGGGACACGCAAGAGCAGGTTGTCTTTTTAATCGGAACTGATGCGTTTGCATTTGAAAGACTCTTTTGCGCCCGCCTCCCCCCTTCGGCAGGAGCGCTGATTAATGAAGATGTAAACGCCAGAGATGGCGCTTTTTCCATAGGCGCACACGCGTGTACGCGCACCATACAGGCACTTAAGAGTCTCTCTCTAATATTTTACCCCCGCGGATGGGGAAGCTGAGCGCTGGATATCAAAGGTGTATCACAAGTCCCGCCGGACCGCCACCAAGACATTAAGCCCGGCCGCCACACTCATCAATTATTTATGCTGCAAACAACCCGGAATCAAGGGAGAATTGACAGCCCTCGCTATTATGGGAATCCCCATCGCTCCACTTATTCCTGTAATTTATTTTGCAGGTTCCGTAATAGGCTATCGTCTCGTTGGACTAGATGTCTGCGTTCCTTCAAAAAACGGCTTGGTTTTCACTTTTGTTTTCAGCTTCGCCAGCTCCTTTACGTTGCAGCTTTACCTTTGCTCCACTAACACGAAAAACACTCTCAACCCTCCCCTCACACTGCTTGTAAATCCTTATCTCACCAGGGAGTTTGACTGTATGACTGACTTACTGACTGCTTACAAAGATTGGAAACCGCGTACTTATGTGAAGATGAAAACAACTGCCTGTAAGACAGGATTTTTCCCCCCAACTTTTTTTTCCCCCACTGGCCTGTACAACAGGGAATTTTCTGCTTCAAACTATATGAAGGACTTGTTTTGCAAATAAAATGGTGAAAAAAAGTCACAATTTGATCTGAAAAATATTGTGACCTTATATTAGTCATGTCATGAGAAAAATCTGAATTTAATGACAAACTAATGAAATATAATTTTTCAAGTACACAAAAAGTCATTTTACGAGAAGTCAAATTATTGTTCGAAAAAAATCTATTTCACTTGAGAAAAGCAAAAAATATAAGAAAAAGCAACATTTTCATTTTAAAGTAGAATTTTCAAAACATTTTGCAAAAAGTAATAATTTTACGTTGAATCAAAATGTTATTAGAAAAAAAGGTAATTTCACCAGACAAAAAGACAAAATATTTCAAGAAAGTCGTAATTTTCTGAGGAACTAGTAAAAATATATATTTTCGAAACGTTTTGCAAAATAGTCGTAATTGCACAAGAAAAGTCAAAATACTACTAGCACATCATAAATTATCAAGATTGTCAAGAAAAAAAACACATCACGCTTTAAAAAGTTGCAATTTTTAACCAAAAAAGATTTGACATTTGTGATATTAAAGTTCAAATGTTTACGCAAAACAATTGTCAGCGTTATGAGAAATAAGTTGTAATCATCAAAATCCCAATTCGAAGACATAAGTAATTTTATGACAATTAAGCTTGTAAATGTTATGAAACTTTTATGAAACAATTGTAGATTTTAGAGCCGGTGAAAGTGGATGATGATTGTGAAAGGAAAATCGTATTTTGAAATTTGGAGGTGCTTGGATCCGCCACCGTAGTCGGCCCTGAAGTTCATGTGAAGGTGAACGACATTTGAGGATTATCCGCTTGCGTGTATGATGTAGAGGTGCAGTCGAGGATCCATAGGGAAAAGCGACTCCATTTACAGGATGTAGATGAGCTAGCGTGGAGCCCGCAGAGAAATGAACCAATAAGACTTATGTTTTCAAGTGCGCGCACCCGCTTCCCTGCCCGAGACAGATGAGTCCCACGACCGGCGTCCCACTGCAGGTGGGTGTAGCGGCGGCATAAACAACGTCAAGCCTTCAAGCTAGACACTGAAGCCCCTTTCATGCAGACATCCAGCAAAATTACAGTCTGCGCCATAACACCGTACGCTAGTCTTTTACACAGTAGCTACCCAAGCAGGATATTGCAAAAACGACTAACGTTTTTTTTTTTTTGTAGTCGACTATAATGTAATGAAAGTCGAGTTGAAGTCGATTAATCGATGACTTCATTGATATTTTTTCAGCACATTACAGCAGTCGCTAACTTTTTTTGCCGCAACAGACCAGTTTCAAGTAAAGACATATTTCGACGGACAGGCTTAGAAACAAATAAAAAGAACTCCTCATAATGCTAATTGTAGTTGATGTTATTAGTGGGAGTCTTGGGCATGTTCACGGACTACCCTCACCTCGAGGGTCCCACCTTGGTTATGGCTCTGATGACAGAAAATTCCCACTGTTTATGTTTTATTTGCTCATACAGAGCAAGTTTTCTTATTAGACAATGAGGACAATTGGAAAAAAAAAAAGGCCAGGTTTCGCCGTGGTTGACTTTCTCCCGCTCGGGATGGCGCCCCTCTGCGGCGGCCATTTTAAGCAGCCTCATGTGACAAGTGCACTTTGTAATGTCAGACATTTTCCATTTGTCACGGCCATCAAATCCATTGGGATGAATCACATCCACTACCCGGCTGCTTCGTCATCGGCGGTAAAAAGAACACGAGGCCAGACGCTGACCTCAGTGTGATAACATCCCTTATAAAGGACACACACACATACACGCGCAGATAAGCAGCTGTATAGACACACCCTGCAGACACTCACCATTACAAAAAAAAAACACTGACAGGAACGCGAGCATTCAATTCCTGTCAGTCTGTGGTCTCGTCACAGCACAGACAGGACAAAGATTGATCACAATCCCGCTCTTGTGATTTTGATCTTCCGCCCAGGTGTTTAGACTCCGGTGACTCAACTCTGATGACATTTTAGCAAGTGACTCAGACACGCAGACACTTGACTGTTGCATTAAATGTTTAAAGAGCACAGTGTTTACAAGCAGCCCTGGGACACATTTACAAATCATTCACTCAATCATTTATAATCAACAAGCCTTAACATGCACATAGGGAGTGACTCGACTGCCAGTGAAGCAGGAGTTCAGAACATTTGCCATCTCCCGATTTCCATATTACAAGTTTATTCTTTTAAAGTTGCATCTTTTTTCTTATCATTTTTTACTTTTAATAATACAACTTACCATCTTCAACAAACAAGAAAAGTCCAGTTGCGTCAATTCAACCTTTGAGGATCACAAATTTGTACTACGGTTTTATTCTCTCAAAATTTCAACCTATTTTTTGTAAAATGATGACTTTTTTTCTTGTCAGAGGAAACTCTTTCCACAATTAAGGACTATATTCTGACAAAATTACAACTTTTTTTGAAACCTTTTGACCCTTCTTGCTAAATATTCTTGTCTTAAAACACGACTTCATTCTCGTAAATTTAAACATTAAACTGTTAAACTCCTAATTTGCACAAAATGATGACAAATCTTTCGTAATATTCCAACTTTTTTCTCATAACTAACTTTATTCTTGAAAAATTTCAAGTGACTTTATGTTCAAGTCACATATTTGGCGAGTATATTCTCTTAAACTTTTGGCGAGTATATTCTCTTAAACAGCTTTTCTTGGCAATATTACGACTTGGTTCTCAAATTCTGAATTTCCCCCATATTATTATGTCTTGATCAGGTAACATCACAACTGTTTCGCTCTCATATTAGCAATTTGTTCTGTGAAAATCATAGCTTATTTTTGTGACATTGTAGTAATTTTTTGAAATAGTTCAACTTTTTTCCCCCGTAATATTACGACTTGAGTATCGTAAAATTAAACCATTTCTGCCAATATTCAGTTTTGTTTTAATAATATAATTTTTTTTCCCTGTAACATTACCACTTTATTTTTTTAAATTTTCATTTTTTTAAATAAACGTACAAGTTATCTCAATGTTGCGATAGTGCCGTTTGACTCTTCTTAATATGCAAGCTGAAATGAGCACACAGGAAAGTGAATTTAGTGGGTCCCTGAGCTCTTTTTAGAAGGAGAAAGAGATGGACTTGCAGCCGTTGAGCTGTGCGTGCATGTTAGTGTGACGGAGAGACAGGGATGCCTGAGGGGTGCTGGGTGGTCTGAGGTGGCGAGTGGGGGACTGGAGGGACAGCAAAGCCAAGCTGGCCATGAAGAGAGAGGAGCAGTGGAGGCTTCAAACAAGCACTGCATGTAATATGGATGAGAGCCTGCACACACTCTCTCTCTTGCTCTTGTCTCTCTCTAGCTTTCTTTTTCTCTCTTTCTTTCTTTCTGTTTCCATCCTCCCTGACTTTTTTTGTTGTTGCTGCTGTTGTCTGGCAGTGAGATTGTCCAGCCTCTTACGTCCACGTTGGCCCAGTTGATGTGTACAGTCATAGACACAAGACAAGAGCCCACTGGCCTCATTCTCTGTGTCCTGCGTCATCCTCCTCTTGTTTGATGGCAGTTTACATACTACCGTGTCTACTGTATATGTGTGTGTATGCATGTTGGTGTGGCGGCGTGGTTGAGTGTCACAGGTGACCGCCACCCCCATCCAACAGCTCGGCCACCATGGAAGTGGAGCAAACACGCTGAGCCACAGGCGATCATTTTGTTTAATGTCCTTGACTCCCTCAAAGGCTGGGATTAACTGCTGTGCTGTAAATGTGCCAGTGTTAATGCGACGCTGAAAAGAAAATACACAGTAGTACTAATGTGACAAGACAAAAGTGGTGATTACTGCATGGATAAAGTCGTCATTTGATTTGTAACAGTCTGAGACCTGCCTTATAATAAAAGGAGTAATAATATTATTAAAAACACCTCCTAGATGGTCAGACCAAACCCAGAATGAAGAATTTCTGTCTTCATTTTAATGCTTGTTATGTTATACGTTGTAATATGATTTTAGTTCTGTAAAATTATGACTTGTAGTTCTATTTTATTAGTCACCATTCTTACTCTTGACTATTTTTGTAGACTTGCCATTTTTCTTGCAATGCTATGACTATTGTTTTTGTTTTTTTATGAATTGTCTCATATTACGACTTTTTTCTTGTCATCCTGCAACTTTATTCCTGTAATATTATGACTATTAGGTAATACTGCAAAATTTTTCTTGATATTATGACTTAATTCTTATAATATTACGACATAATCCTCGTAAAATTGTGACTTTTTCTCGTTCAGTTACAACTTTGTTTCTTGTAAAAAAATTCCGGCTTTATCCTTATACAACATTGTCATACAATTGACTCATAATAGCACAATTTATTCTTGGCGTATTCTGACTTTTTCTCTCATTGTATTGCGATGTTATCATAAGTGTCCATTTTTTCTAATGAATAGATCACCATGTCTCAATACGTTTGTTTTATTTTAATTTATTTTCATTTTAACACATTCTTGATCGATCGATGCTAAAGATTCTTAAATAAATCGAGGAATCGATTTTTGTTCATCAGATTCGATCGCCAATGTCGTTGGATGTTGTTGCAGCCACGTGGTGCAGACCGTTTTGGTCGAACTTGCTTAATTTAATGTAATCAACAGCCACTTCAACACCATGGATCAACTTCTTAATGATTGATTACAAAAAAGTTAGTTGAAATAAACTAAGACATCCAAAACCTAGCATGACCTACTTGTCGGAATGTTCTCCTGTTAGTCATGCTATAATTAAAATGGGTATAAATCAACAAGTCGGGAGCAAGAAAAACTGCATGGTCTTTGTTGGACTCGCTCACAGGAATGACAAACATTACCGCTTGGTGCATACTGCGGTCTAGACATGCATCATAACTATAACACGTTGTCATCATCATTAGTTAAATTATTGTTGTTTGTGTTAATGGCTTAATTAATAGTCACGGCCAAGTCGGATTACCCTGCAGCTGCAAAGTGAGACATGACCTAACACTTCCTGTTTGTCATTTTATAAGGAAATAAGTGAATGCCTGTGTGGTCGCCTCAGTTACGCGCTCTCTAGTATTGTTTTTGTTTTTGTGTTTTTTGTTTTACATTACACGATGTCTCAAAAGTGTTTGTTGTCGTACTAGAGCGGCTCCAATTACCGGAGACAAATTCCTTGTGTGTTTTTTGGACATACTTGGCAAATAAAGATGATTCTGATTCTTTTAGCACCTTCCTTCTTCATGCTGCCCGTTCTGTCTAGAGGGCCACGCTTAAGTTAATATTTGATTCAGAATACTACAAAAAAGGCGTAGAAAGTCTAACTATTACGACAACCAGGTCTTTTAATTAAAGGTATTGATACTTTGATACTTTTATTCTAAGTCCATGTTAGAGAGCCACTCTATGGAGGTCTAAATAGCCAAAATATGGGCCCTTTAAATTGAGAACAAAACGTCACAATTTTCAAGAGTAAAGTCGTAGTATTACGGAAAAAGTCATGTTTCGAAAGTTGCCATTTTATCAAGAATAAAGTCACAATTTTATCAGAGTAGTCATGACTAAAAGAATAAAGTTGTAGCATCAGAATTTGTTTTTGTAATTTTGGAAGACAAAAATAAGTTGTATTCGAATAAACAATTTTACATAGTTGCAGCGTCGCAAGAAAAACTTAATTATATTTGAAGACTCAAGTGGTAAAATTCCAAGAAAAAAGTGACATTTTAAAAGAATAAAGTTGTAGCATTAAAAAAGTTGTACATTTTGCAACTATAATGTCAGATTACTAGAAAATGTCATTTTTACAAGTCAGTATTTTACATCGACAAGTCAAAGCTTTGCTAGAAAAGTGATATTATTATGAAAAAGTCATAGTATATATATTTTAATAAAGGTGTC
This sequence comes from Phycodurus eques, assembly GCF_024500275.1. Taxonomy (NCBI): domain Eukaryota; kingdom Metazoa; phylum Chordata; class Actinopteri; order Syngnathiformes; family Syngnathidae; genus Phycodurus; species Phycodurus eques. Next base: position 19,619,687 of record NC_084537.1, read on the forward strand.
ATATTACAAGAAAACAAATATTCCATTTTTATTATTTGTCGTAATCGCAATATTATGAGAAAAAAGTCAGAATTGTATTGGGATAAGTTGGTAATATTGCAAGAAGAAAAATAAATCACGGGCACATTACAAACATAAATGTATAGCTTGAGTTAAGATGTGGACTGAAATTGCCACTTTTGCCCCCTTCGGTCCACAATATAACCTACATCTGCACTTTCAGTGTACTATGTGTGCCAAGTGTATTCTCAGGCAATGTGTCCATTCATGAGCTAACGTCATTATAACTCCCCTCGCGCACAAGACATCGACGCGAGCCGCCGCCCCCGCCAGAGATTTGGCTCTGAGAGAGGACGGGAGATGAATAGAAAAAATTGATCGAGACAGTCTTTTTGTTTTTAATGTGATGGCTCATAGAAAAAATAAAATCCATAGTGCCGCAGTAAAGCGAAGAGTAGCGAGACACGTGTAACGTTTTAACTGAGGTACTTTAACCCTCATGTTTATAGCAAGGCTGCACAAGGGTCGAATGTAAAATGGCTGACAGTAGTTTTTCGTGTGTGTGTGTGTGTGTGCGCGTCATTTTATCAACTCCTCTGAGGGCCATACTAAATTTATAAAGAATATGATGCAACAGTTATCGTCATATATTATGAGCTTTTGTGGGTTAAATGCATGTGGTACAAAGGCGTTCTTCTCCCCCGGAATACTATTGAAAATTCACCTCAGTCGGCCATTTTGGTTTGAAATTTTTTTGGGGGTGAAAATTTCCGGAATGTTTTGAAAATTCAACCATGAAGCCAGTTTCACTTGGCTCTGTGAAATTTGGTAGGCATGTCTATCATGAGTAGACCCACATAAAAAGTCAAAAACCCATGCCTGAAAAGACGCAGAAAGTCGGCCATTTTGGTTTGAAGCCTCCATTTTAGGGTCATTTTGGTGAAAATTTGGTAGCATCGTCCGGAGAGTTTTGAAAATCCAGCCCCCAAAGCCAGTTTCACATAACATTAAATTTGGCAGGCATGAAGAATCCACATGCCCACAAAGACACTTGAAGTCAGCCATTTTGGCCCATGGCTTCTGTTAGCTTTCATTTCTTCTTAGAATTTCCCTCCCCTGGGCTAGACAGCGCCCATGTGGCGCAAAAATGTGCCAGCGGGCCTGATGCCAAAGCTAATCGGGCAGGAATGAAACACTCCTTCTTATCTTTGTGTGTGTGTGTGTGTGTGTGTGTGTATCTGTGTGTGTGTGTGTGTGTGTGTGTGAGAGAGAGAGAGAAAGAGGTGGGGGGAGGCGCACACATCAGGTCACATGACATCAGTCTCACCTGTCTGCTATCTCCATTTTCTTCCCATTTGTCCACCTGTCCAGACTTTTCTTCATATTTGACAGGCTACATTTATTTGTCTTTGCTTCCTTCAGCTGTTTCGGGTGAAATAAAATTCCAATTGATATGCTAATGAGGCCCACCAACACCTTACCTTCTCCCCCCAAAAAGCGTATTCCTTTAAATGCCTCACTTTATCGTGAGCTTCCCTCATGGGCTCTTATTGATTTGGCTGCTAAAACAAAGTGCTGGTCCCAGTCCGTGGATAAATGGTTTATTGGATTAGGACCTCTTATCTGTGTGCGCATGCGTGTGTTTCGAGGCGGTTTGGGTGCATGTTGGGACCACCATGTAAAAGCAGACAGATGGGAGGTTTATGTGTCAGATTGTCACTCAAGGCAAAACGAATGGCTGAACACGAGACAGTGGCATGAGCAAGTCTACAGATATGATGGGTCAAAGTTGGGATAGCGGAACAGATAAAAATAAATAAATAAATAAATAAATAAATTAAGGTAGGCGTACACAGTGCAAGAGAAAGTTAAGTTAAGCTAGTGCAAGAAAGTGTGTCAAAATAAGCTTCCTTACAGTATGCGAAAAAAGAGTGTGAAGATAACGTGGAAAGAAACAGCATAAAGTTAGGCTAGGTGTACACTGCTTAAAGACTCTGAAGTGAACTTGAAGTACAATGGCAAGAAATATCATAAATTTAAGTTACACAGCACGAGAGCTTAAGCTCATTGCTGTTTTCTTTAAATATTTGGCCAATTCGTAATTCACATTTTAACAGGGCAGAGATTAGAAAGAGCGGAATGCTATCACAAGTATTGCAAAATTAAGTAGAAATTAAAACGCCTGCGGGACTTAAGCGCAACAGCAACCACCTGAACGTGCGTCATAAGTGCTTTAGTCCATCTTCAAAGGTAGCTTAATCTTCCGGTCGCAGTCAATTAACTGGCGCAGTGTGTCAGAAATGCTTTTAAAATGGTTGACGTGTCTTAACGGGATGTGTCGTCGCAGATTGGAGGTAGTTTAAAAAAAAAAGAGAACGAAAAAGCGCGCGCGATGCTGTCAAGCAGCTAAGACAGGAAGTGTGTATTTCGACAGCTGACACGGCCAGACAGACTGCGGCAGGATGTGGTGGAAGCAGACAGGGCGTGACCACGTCTCTGCGGGCGACTCCTCCAGCAAGAGCGCAACCAAATAAAGTTGACTTCCTCTTTCTGACAAGATGCTTAAAATGGAGAGAAAAGAAAAAAGGCTGCTGCACTGACCTCCAGAATGCCAAATTACATGACTGGGCCCCAAGGGCGAGGAGGGAGAGACGGTATGGGTGGCGGTGTTATGATTTTCATCGAGTAATGTAATCATTAAACATGAAACAGCCATTTTCATTCCGAATAGACTGACAAGAAATCTCAAAATGTCAGTCTGGAAAGACAGGAAGTCTGCAGTTGTGGTCTCAAGCGGTCATTTTAAGGTCATTTTGTTCAAAATCTTCATTTTTCTAGCATCCCTCTGAGGTTTTGGAAAATTCATCCCTGGAAGCCAGTTTCACTTGGTACCATGAGCTTTGGTAAGCATGTCTATCATGAGTATTATTACAAAGAAGTCTCAAGAACCCATGTCTGGGAAAAACAAACAAACATTGGAAGTCTGCCATTTTGGCTCAAAGCAGACATTTTAGGGTCATTTCTGCCATTTCCATGGGACCGTCAAAGGTTAACAACTACTGGAGATTTATATGTGTGTGTGTATGTACAGAATGTGTGTGATGCCCCTCAGGTGAAAGTTCAAACTAAAGGCACGTGCTCTCTTTTTATCGTACCCGAGATAAGAGATTTATGAGCATGTTCTTACCATCTTGTTACTGTTTATTTATTTATTTATTTTTTGTGCGAAGGCACACACAAACACACTCGTACGCATATACATAGATGTGCAACATGCTGCACACCCACACCAATCACAGCCATAAAAAGCTTTATCTAAACGGCTCCATAATCATTGTTTAAGTTCCAGCATTACAGAGTATACTGTAGTTGTGACAAACGCACAAACGAGTGGTGGAATGTTGACATAATTAATTTATGAATGACCGACATAGCGCTCTTCTCTGCGCACACACACACACACACACACACACACACACACACACACACTTCCTTACCAACTGAGCTGCTCTTTGAATTTCTGTTATGTATACAGTGTGTATATATACTGTATACTGTATATTACATTACAGATTCAGCAGGAAGACTTCATGGGTATTGATAGCCACGTGTGTGTACGGGTCCACGTGAGCGAGCGTGACCTCGGTAATTGTTTCCTCTTTGTGTGGCAGTGTGTCAATGCGGATGTGTGTCTGTGTCGTGTGGAAACCGCGCCGCTCGCCTGCCTCGCGTACCACCCGCTCGCTCCATTCGCAGAACATCCTCAAATTTAACTGTCCGATCGGACGAGTTTTGCGACGTCCCAACAGTTCATTCCGTTGCACATTATTTGATTATGCTCAACTCGAAACACCGCTTGCTTGGCTCGCAGAAGCCCACTCACACCACTCTCAAATAGAATGACAAACAGGAAGTCACAAACCAATTCACTGACCGAGTCTGGTCACGTGGGAGGCGTTACGAGACGCGAAAACAAAGCACCTAAATTGAGCACCGCTTGCCTGCCTCGCACGCACCCGCTCGCTCGACTCGCAAATAGAATGACAAACAGGAAGTCGTACCCTGAACCGAAACGCTGCTTGCCAGACTCCCTGGTTCTGTATGTTTATTGTGTATTAACAGCCTCCATGCTACACAAACATCTTTCTGCTCCAATAAAGTTGTCTGCTGCGGAAGCGTCACGTGTACTAATGGTCTGGGGAATATGTCGCGGCTGCGGAAATGGGTCACCATCAACGTTCACATGGCCGAGTCTGTCTAGGGCAGTGTGTTTCATGGAGGTGCTGCTGCATAGTGTGTGTATATGCGTGTCTGTGTGTGTGTGTGAGTGTGTGTGGCTGCAGCAGCAGGCGGGCAGGCAGACTGTTGGTGATTAGGAACAACAGGGCAGAGTTCAGCCGAGCAAGTGTGCGGAATGCTAATCCACATTGTCACAAGGCGAGGTTTGGCCTCACAAAGGGCTGGAGCGTGTGTGTGTGTGTGTGTGTGTGTGTGTGTGTGCCAGGGAGGTTGTGTGTTTCTGTGAGCAGCTCACATCAGAGAGGTGGTTCATTATTGCAGATTAGGACAACATGGTGTTTGTTAATAAAAACAGGGCAGGAGGGAAGCCGGTGAGAGAAACAGATGGACAACAAGGGGCGAGCGAGACAGTTGTGTTGATGGGTGCAAACACACTCATTAAGCCAGCGCAGACCTACGGCAATAATGAGCAGAGCAGTGTGTGTGTGTGGGTGTGTGTGTGTGCGTGTGTTTGTGAGACACAAACAGAATGTGAGAGAGAGTGGGTGGTGAGCGTTAAGCCGTCAACTGTCAGGTAAACTAGAATCATGAGTAGCCATTAGGCAAGTGCACACATATACATGAATGTTTCTACTGCATATGTAGACATGCAAGTTGATGTTGCGATGTACTGCATCATGGTATAATAGCGATACAGTATTCAATATTTGTATTTTTAGTAGTATCAGTCAAAACTGATTTTCTTCGCGGTCCAATATAGAATTTAATTAGAATTCAAGAGGTATTTTGCACTTCATAACTAGATTTTATTTAAACTCTGCTTCTTGAGTTCGAAACAAACAAATTGAATTGAATATACATGATATATTCTAGCCCCCCGAACACAAGACGGTGTTTAAGTATGTGGTTTAGACTTAGGGGTGGAATGGTACATCTGTTCATATCAGTAGTTCTTTGCATTATGGAACAATTGATACGGTACATAGGTGTACCGAGTTCCCGCATGGAATGTATTAGATGAGGCACAGGAAGTGTAGCCACTCGTGTACTATGTAAACAAACGCAGCGTAGCTCACCCTCTGGCTAGCGGACATCATGGCTGGTGATATACTTTTGGCACTCGACAAACGCGCGTTAACTCATTTGGAACTGCATCGTTCCTTTCCCTAAATTATTATTAATGTTGCACTTTCCTTACCAGATTGCAGCTGTTACAAATGTATACAATATTTACTTAATGTTGTAGTATAGTGTGTATAATCTATAGTGTAGTGTCTTGGTAGGTACATGGGTTCGATTCAAACCTTTCAACAACACAGAATGGCGGGGGGGAGCAGTTTTAAATCAGATGTGTGATAAAGCGGTACTCTTAATGATCATAATCATTCAACAGCCAACATTAACCTTCAAATGGTCCTTACAAGACAGGCCCCAGTGTCCTTCCCATAAATGTCATGTGATGTTGTTTCCTCATACTCTCCCCCCCCCCACACAAACAGACACACAGATGTGGACTTTAATGAGCTGTCTCATCAGCACAACGCGTGCTGCAATGAGGGTCAAGCTGAGGAACGACCTCCGGACGACCTGTCGTTAACATCTTCGCTTCTTCTTCTCTTGTTTTCGTCACCTTACAACAAGCACAAACATGCACACACACAGTCCAGCTTCCACGACGCACCACTGCAGTGGCTTTACCGTCGCTTTCCGTCAGTCTCTGGACCGGAGTCTTTCCCACCCTCCCCCTCCCGTTCTCTCCGCTGCTGCAGTAGGGAAGGAAAAAAAAATCCGGCCAATCAGGAGCCAGCATAAACAGACGAGCCCCCTCACTCTGCACAAACGCACGAGTGTAGGAACACATGCACGCACACACACACACAAGCACACACACGCACACCTGGCTGTGCATATGCCTCTAGGCTGTTAGAAATGCAAACACACGCTCATTCAAGTGCGTCTTTGTAAATACACCGCTCTCCCTGGCAACGCACACATTAGGAATACATGATCGTTCTCCTCTGTTGGAAATGCGAGACAGACAAGATTCACTTTTATGTCATACGGAGACGTTGACTATTTTGAGAGGTAAATGTTTGGGCCAGACATCCCCTCGTCTGGGACGTGGTGTAAAAATGGGCAACACATTATTTTGAGAATTCTCCTTGAAAAAGGGAGTGGAAATAATTGGCTTCAGACACCTGTTTCACCGAGCAACACAAAATTGGGTTGATGCAGGAATAAGTCTCAAGGACCCATGATCAAAATTGAACAGATAGTCTGCCATTTTGGTTTGAAGCAGCCATTTTGGGCAAATTCTAGGTCTCATTCTTTGACGAAAGAATTGGAAGCTGGCATCTTAGACAATAAATTGCGACTTTCAATTTTGCCAATGTGGGAGGAGCAAGGCCTCAAAGTTTGAGGATCATTTTGAGGATTCTCCATGAAATGGCGACGAAAAAAACCAAAATGCCCTCAAAACTAGTTTTACAGATCGACATGGAATTGGGTGGACAAAAGACAGAGAAGACAAGCACCCATGCCCAGAATTGAACAGGAAGTCTACTATTTTGGTTTGACACTTTGGTTGACATTTTGGTTCATACCGTGAGCGATACGATTTCTGCTTAGTGCTAATCAGGAAAGTAAGAAATAATAATGGAGCAATTGAGAATATATAATCCCTGTCCTTTTACCATAATCTGCTAAACAAAACCGGATTATGTCAGGTGCCTGCTACCTGCTTGTCACACTCATTTAGTGGCATTGTTCTGAGCTATTAGCGACAATGGCTCTGATATGAAAGGTTGTCTCTTTATTATTATTCACTGCTTGTGTGTGCGTTTGTCCTCTCATCGAGACTTGTGCATATAGAAAGAATATGCTTTAGATTAGCTCTCCACTGTAGTGATTGATGCGAAACTTTGACCCTTGAAATACATATTTTTGAGTATGTGCTCATAGTTGGGTCCGAATTTTACCAAGCCGATGCTGAGGCAAATCACATGGAGCTATGATGATTAGCACTTCCTGTTTGCTCTCCATTACCTGTCTTCTCAGGCATATTCAAAGAGTAATTTTACTTCATTTTAGTTGTATTGTTGGGTGGAGTGTTGAGCATTAGCTCCATCAGGCCTCTTGCTGAGCATGTCCTGGATTTGCTGAACACGCGTGCAGAGGTGCACAAACACACACAGTTTACAGGCTCAGAAGATGACATAATGAATCATAAAGACCCAGCTCACGCACACACACACACACCTCTATAGTGTATAATATATAGCGCATCCTCACATTGAGAGACTCCCAGCTGCGTTGTGGGCTGCCTTCGCAATGAATCACAAGCACACCAGCGCGTAATGGCAGCCCGCTTGGCTTTGCTCCTCTTTTATTCATAGTGCTTCCTCGGCAGCCTCGTTCACTGCCCATACACCTCGCTTGTTCCACGACATTCATCTCCATTTTCCATCTCCTGGATGTCGTTTGTCCCTCTGTCCTCCATTTTAAAAGATGTTCGTCTCTATCTTGTCTCTCCACTTTTCCTCTTGTTTCGTTCCTGCACTACAGTCATTATCGTTTCCATCCACGGGTTGATGAATTCAAGGAAGTGGTCGCAAAGTTGTACATCACTACAGTGAAAAACTATGTCATACATTCACTGCCATTGACGGCTTTAGAAGTCAATTATCCATGTTAACTGGGAAGGCTGACAGTGAATGAGTTAAAAGCTGTTTTCATCTATCTGCTCACCATCAATATACGCACCATTCACTACAATGAGTAATCAGAAACCAAGACTTGCGCATATACTGTATGTAAAATGAAAACTGCTTTTCACTTGCCATCCACTGGAGTTACTGATGCCCAACTCTGATGTTAAGACTCGTTGATATAGAGAGAGAACAGCCTTTGACAACTTGTTTTTTTAAAAGAAATGTCCACTGTAGTGACTGATGCTCAACTTTCACACCAAGACTCACACACACATAAAAAAACATTTTTTTAATGGTTGTTTGCTGTAGTGACTGTCGGGTTCCTTTGAAAAAGTATTCATACTAAATAATATAAAATTTGACTTTAGGATTCTGTTTGTACGCTGCTAATCTTGTTTAACCTTGATGCATCCCCCCCATTCTTCTTCTCTCTTCCAGAAGGGGCCTGCAGGGGATGAAGACCAGGAGAACCAGGCTTGCAAATCCTCCACGGACCTCTGCTCCCCCGACGGCAAGTTGGCTGAAGCCGAGCCAACGGGGAAGGTCAGTCGCTGGGCTACCTCCTACCGTCATTTCTCCCCATCCCCTTCTCCCTCCCAGTTTGCAATCTCTCATCCATCACCTCCCGTGGCTCCCGCCGCCCTCCCCGACATGCGGGTCAGCTCTCTGGGTCAACTTCCACACATACAAACACACACACACACATACACACAAGCCAGTCATTTTCTTATGGGGCGTGGCTCCTCTGCAGTTTGTCAGGAAGCACACGCACACACACACGCGCACACACAATATAACACAGCTGCAGATGCTTTTCTAAGCTCTTTATCATGATTATCTTATTCACACGCACACACACAGATGCTCGGTGCGCCGCAGGTGATCCCTCATCCACGTCTACTGGCAGCATATATTAGCTCTATTAGATTAGGATCCTGACAGTGCAACCCATTTCCTGCTTCTTGTCTCCACGTCGCGCTTACACATGTCTAATTAACTTATTCTAATCATTGTATGGTGTGTTTTTTTCCGTTTTTTTTTTTTTTTTGTCTGCAGGGTAAGACCTCTCCAACCGTGGTGTACAATCAGCTTTTCCCGGACATCAAGGAGGAGCCGGGACACCCCACCCTGGTCCACCCCAGGTACTACAGCCTTGTCACGCACCGCCAGCTTTGGAGCCCCATCCATCCATCCATCTATTTTCTGAGCCACTTCTCCTCACTAGGGTCGCGGGCGTGCTGGAACCTATCCCAGCTATCATCGGGCAGGAGACGGTGTACACCCTGAACTGGTTGCCAGCCAATTGCAGGGCACATACAAACAAACAACCATTCGCACTGACATTCACACCTACGGGCAATTTAGAGTCTCCAAATCATGCATGCTTTTGGGATGTGGGAGGAAACCGGAGTGCCCGGAGAAAACCCACGCAGGCACGGGGAGAACATGCAAACTCCACACAGGCGGGGCCAGGGATTGAACCCGGGTCCTCAGAACTGTGAGGCTGACGCTCTAACCAGTCGCCCACCGTGCCGCGCTTTGGAGCCCCTTTAAACGAATTTTTTTTTTTTTTTCATGCTGTATGTTGTGTTAAAGGCACCAACGTAGAATAGTCTATGTCAATGTCTGTTTTCCACTGCAGTGACTCATGCGCAACTTTGACACCAAAACTTGTGCATTTAGAAGAAAGCAGTTTATGAATAGCTGTCCACTGTAGTGACTGATGTGCAACTTTGACATTAAGACTTACACATAGAGAAGAAAACAACTTTTGAATTGCTGCTCACTGTAGTGAGTGATGCATCTCAAAACATCAAGAAAACCGCTTTTGAGTTGCAGTCAACTGTAATAATCGATGCACAACGTTGTCATAAAGAATAAAAACAGTTTTTGAATAGCTTGCCACTGTAGTGACTGATGCAGGACTTCAACCTCCAATATCAAATTTATAGTTCCATCGTCTCTTTTACTCAGATCCCGCAAAATAGCTACCTCAGAGCCATATTTTGTTTTGTTTTTTTACACATAACCCAGCAAAATTGAAAACACTGAATAACTAATGTGATTACAATTGGCTTCATCCGCTCCTCACCATCTTGTATCTGAGCGTAATCCCACCCAGATTAAAAAAAACGAAACGAACGCAACGCGCTGACCGAGCGGCAACCCGCCGACATCAAATCTTCCATGGGATTAGCACTTTTACCTCCCACCCTGCCACAACGGCATGACCGTCACGTACACACACACACACACACACACACACACACACACACACACACACACACACATGCCCCAACAGAGAACCAGCATGCACCAGTTTGTAGACAGCACGTCTGCGCCAGTGAGCCATAATGAACGTGTCGCAATACAGCCTTAGCACTTTGCTTCACTTGTCAACTACGAGCCAGGCGTGCATTATTCAATCAGGATTGGGTTCCTACTGTTGTACTTTTCTGCTTAACCTAGTTTACAATGCCAGCTCTGTTTGGTGGGGGGCTCATGAAGATGATGGTGGTGATGGTCAGGGGGCGAGTCTCCCCTAGCAAAGAAGCAGATAGCGCCACCTGGTCGTTTGTGATAAGACCAAGGTCTGTTTAGGCGGAGCCGGTGTAAACACAAGATAAGATTTACCCCAATATTCAACGCCAGTGTGTTTTGTATGGTTCATGCAGCGTGAATTACGGCGCGTGTATATGTTGCATATCATCATCCCTGCAAAGTCCATAACTCATAAGGTTTTATGAGACCGTGAAAGGTGACATTGCTCGCTCAACGATGATGAGTAGGGTAACAAAGAGATGGAGTCAGTCAATTATGAACAAACGGAATTAATTAAAGCTGTCTCAGAGTGCATATCAGTGTTTAATCTCTCCACTTTTATTTTCTCTCTTCCGTAGCTATTACCTGTACACGTACGATAAGATGGTGGCTCCCAATGTGTCCCTGCGCAGGCAGGCGGAGATGAGCCCCGAGATGCTCAGCGCACTGCTCAAGCACCACTACGCCCGAGGGCCACCGCTCCATGACGAGCCTCCGATGGGTCAGTAGCGACTCGTGATAAATACGTGCTGTATGGCTGTTCCAAAAATCACGATACATTGGTTTTGAAAACACAGTTTCTGTTCATCACAGTGAGTGAACAGAATGCAAAACATCAACACACTGTTATTTTGTGTAAACAGGGAACACATTTAATGACATTTAAAATGCAACATAAAACTGCTGGCAGTAAATTCTCCAATAAATGTCCTCTTTAAACAGTTTTAATTAATATATGATACACATTATAATCCCTCAAGGGGAAATTCTACTTACGCTGTGCTGTATATTTTGTGTTGCACTCAACATGGAGAAGCAAATCACACACATGCCAAACTATCACTCCACTGCCAAATAACACAACATAAGCTCATCTTCACCCTTCACAATAGGTGCTGCTGTTTTAGTTAGCAACTCCCTTCTAATAGGCTCAGCAGTTAACCCTTTAATGTATGATGACTATGGCAGTTAGTGTTTTTTTTTCTTTTTTCCCTGTTGAGAAAAGGGCGGTGTCAATTTGATGGAAGAATTTGAAGAGTTATATAAAATGGAGGCTGCAACTGCAATCATGTACTGTGTGTTACTCCTAAGTCTGCCTGTTAGAGGTCAACTGGTCGAGATGCTGCATGTTTGGGAAACACAGGAGCTAGCACGAGCTATTAAAATTCCTACAACATGAGTGGGAGAGACAAGCATGCTTATGGAGGCGACACGTGTGCGCTGTAAACTGTAAAACACACACACACACGCACACACACATTGGCGCCTGCAGCCATGCACATAATCATGTGCTGACCTTCACTTAAAGACTTGGGGGGAGGGGAGGGGGGATATACCTCACTATTGATGAGCAAAGGGGTGGCAGTGACCTCCTTTCCTGCACTTCTGCTGTGAGTGTTTTATATATACTGTAACTGTGTGCGTGTTTGTGTGTCTGCGTCTGTGTGTGTGTTTTAACAGCAATCACAGGAATGTCTCGGCCATTCCAGCCTGTCTTTCCGCAAACATTTCTCCTTCCATCCTTTCCTCTTTTCCACATCTGTGTCTCCCACGCAGTCTGTTGTCACTTTCTTTCCCTCTTCCTCCCGTCCCACCCCGCCAATGCTAAAATGGCCTCTTCAAACCAAAGTGGTAGACTTCCTGTGTCTTTTCGTGCATGGGTTCTTGAGACTATTTTGTGGGTCTTTCCATGATAGATAGGACTACTTAATTTCATGTTGCCAGTTTAGGACTACTAAATTTCATGTTGCCAAGACAAACTGGCTTTGGGGGCTGAATTTTCAAAAAACGTCTGGTTTATGCTTCCAAACTAATTATCATCAGAATGACCCAAAAATGGCCACTTGAAAACCAAAATGGCAAATTTCCTTTGTCTTTTTGGGCATCGGTTCTTAAGACTTTTTTGTGCGTCTACTCATATTAGACATGACTACCAATTTTCATATTGCCAAGGGAAAATGGTTTTGGGGGCAGAATTTAGAAAAGAAAGCGGGGAGGCTGCCAAACGTAAATTTGCCCAAAAATGGCCACTTGAAACCAAAATGGTAGACTCCCTGTGTTTTTTTTGGGGGGGGGGGGGGGGGCATGACCTCTTGAGACTTTTTGGGGGCTCTACTCATGATAGACATGCTGACCAAATTTCATGTTGCTAAGGGAAACCGGCTTTGGGGGCCGAATTTGCAATTGTTTGCCGTCACTTTCCTCCTCTTCCTCATCCTTCTCCTCCTCCCCTCCTTCCGTCTGCTTCGTGTTCCTTCCACTCACTCGCTTTCTATCCTACTTCCTTTTGATCCATCAGCACATGACTCACTGCTGTTTGTGCATAGCATGTACTGTGTCCGCTATTTATTTATGTCTCACACACACACTATAGAAATAAAAGGCAAGGCAAACACAACGTGGCTTTTGATGCCTCACCAGTTCCCTTTTAAAGCAAGTGTGGGCAAACTACAAACCGCTCTGTTCTTTTAATGCAGCCCACTGAGCATTTACTGTACATTATCAACAGTCCTGGAATACTTCTTGCATTAATTTATCCTAAGTTTGATGAACTAAAATGTATTTTATTCATTTCCTGGCACATCTGTCCATTTAAAAAAAAAATAAATAATAATAATCAAATGTAGCCCACCCCTGTTTTAAAGTGGAACAGGTTGGTTGCCAGACGCCTCCCCTATTCTACTTTTGCCGAGATGGTGGTGTGAGCTTTTTTAGTTTAGGCGGCAGTGCGCACTTGCTGCCTTCTTCACCCCCCCCCCCCCTCCTTCTCTAACGTCCTTCTTCATCCCACTTTTCTTCCTCAGATCTTCACGCGTCGCCTCCACTGGCTGAGGAGGCCAAATCCCAACACGCCGCCGAGCGGGAATGCCAAACCCAGGCAGTTTCCATGGCGATGAGCAGCCTGAGCGGCAAGATAGCCGCCCGCACCCGCAGTCCTCCTCCTCTTCATCCCGCATCGCCGGCGCACGAGGAAGCGGGATGTGCCGTGAACATGACTGTGGGCGGGCTGGAGGACGACAAGGACAGGATCGTGGTGGAGATCATGCAGATGTACGGCAGGCAGCAGGAGAAACTCGACTCCACCCTGCTCAAGCAGCTGCAGCTGGAGATGGTGAGAAACTAAGCCCACTCGGATGAATAGACTAGAACAGGCCTTCTCAATTAAAAGTGGTCCACTAAACAATGATTTTGTCATCACTAAATATAAAAAGAAAGAATTCTTTGGAATTCCAACAATGTTTAGTTGGTAGAAATCAGACAAAACATCTAATAGTAGTTTGTCTTTGAAGGACCCCCTGGCTGCCTCAAACCAAAGTGACTGACTTTTTGTTTCTTTTTGGGCATGGCTTCTTAACGCCTGGATCAGACTACAAGACAAATTTGGTCTCTCACGATGGCACTATGTCAGACTACTGCCATAAAATCTTGCCGTATCTCAGCCGGACACCGGCAACACTATACGACGTATTACGATATCACTGTATCCCGTCTTTTACGATTATTGGGCTACATCTCTTCAAATCAAACACTTTCCGGCTAGGCGGGGAGGAAAACGTGTCACCACTACGGGATATAATGATTACCATGGCGACAAAACCAACAATGATTGCAGACAAATTGTGTTGGGGGGGGAGAACAAAAAGAGAGAAAACAAAACAATCTTGTCACTGGGTGGAGAGGATGTTTTGCGCTGTCTATTATTCAAGGAGAGCTTGACGTAATGTTCCTGTACCTTTAATGCCGCTCGCAAGCAGGCAACATAAGGGTATATAGCTAGCCAGTGCTAGTAATAACGTTTGTACGTAAACATGCCAGCGTTTGCGCGCGTGAATAAATGTTGATAACGGCGAGCACGGGAGGCGATTCGCCGGTTACAATACACAATCCTGTCGGTCGACGTCAAGGCACTATATCCAAAACACGCTAGACTTTTCCTTTTGGTGTCGTAGGGCTATCGTCGGGCCAAACCGTTAGTTGTGGATTATGTTTTTGTGGGTCTACTACTAATAATAGACATGCCTCCCAAAACTTTTTTTTTCTAACTGAAACAGGCTTTGACAGGCTGAATTTTTAAGTTATGAAAGTTTGTCTTTAAAGGACCCCTGGAAATGGCCAAAACGGCTGACTTTTGAGCCTTTTTGTCGATCACATAGACAAAGCTAACACATTTTCCCATCCATTTGTCCACAGGAGCTGGAGGCGTTACGCGGCGGCGAGGCAGCTCGGCTACACGAGCTGAGCGCCGAGCAGCGGGAGCTGCGCACCGAGCTGGAGGCGGTGCACAGCGAGCAGGCGCGCCAGCTCGGCCAGGCCCGCCACGAGCAGCTGGAGCTGGAGGCTCGTCTGGAACAGCTACGGCAGCAGGCGTGCGCTTGCGAACCCGCCTCCCAGCGCCAGCATGAGGCGCACTACGTCGCGCAGGTACGCCGCCACAGAGACACATAGAAATGAGATAAGTAGACAGACAGACAGACAAACAAGAGGGTGTAACACTAAGCCAAATATATTGGCGTACTGTGTACGCACCTCTGGAGTCAACAACTAATTGTTTAATGTGTGAACGACACCGTGCCGACTAGGAACTCTTTTTCACCAACAAATAGACTTTTTTTTTTCTTCGAAAGAAATCTGACTCCAGTCTCATAAAATTGCAACCTTTTTTCAAAATGTTTTTTCTCGAAAAATCTCACTTCATATTCAGAATTTGTTTTGTAAAGCACAAATGTTCTCATAAAAATGTAGCTCATTATTGTTTTCTCAAAAAATGCTCAAATATTTTCTCAAAAATCTGTAATCTATTAATCTATTGTTTCAACTGCTCTATGTTGAATTGTTTTTTAACGTTTTATTTTTATGTAATGTACATCACTTTGTGTGTAGCTGAGGTATTTTAAAGTGCTCAATAAATAAAGTTGAGTTGAGTCAAAAATCTGACTTTATTCTAAGAAAAGTCAACATTTTTTGTTAAAAAAATGACTTTATTATCGTGTTAGAAGCTACTTATTTGTATGTTATTTATAATGTTTGGTTATTATTTGAGGGAGGCGTTTATTTGGATGGCCGGACAGTAATTGTATGCCATTTCAAGTTGTTTGTTTTTGTGGTCAAGTGGTCGTCCAGTTTGAACACCGGCGCAAGTTGTATGGTTGGGCTCCGTACGACCTTATTTGGTAAAGTACTGTTTAAAAAAAGCCAAATGGTGGTGCTGGTTTAAATTGACGCCGGGCCACATAGACAGCACATTCAGTCTTTGCTGGGGGGTTTGGGGTCTACTTCCCACCTCCTGCTTGTTTTTGAGCTTTCTGGCTCCACATGCCTACAATCTCTGGCTCTGTGCCAGCCTGGAGGGACGAATTGTGTATTTGCTGTGTGTTGTTCCTAACATGTCGTCCTCCTCGTCTCTTCCCAGTTGTCGGAGCTTCGCCAGAGGCTGGAGCGCGCCGAGGCCGACCGGCAGGAGCTGCAGGACGAGCTGAGGCGGGAACGGGAGGCGCGCGAGAACCTGGAGCGCGCCATCGGCCAGCTCAAGCAGCAGATGGCGCGGTCGGGCGCCGTCGTACCCGCCGGGGGCAGCCCTTCGCCTCCCCTCACCCCGTCCACCGGACCCCCCAATGCCCATTCGCCGCCCTCCTCCTCCCCCTCCTTCTCGGAAGTCCCAAAGTAACCGACGCCCCTCTTCCGCTTTCAATGTTGGACCTTTGTAATTTAACATCAAAGAAGAGTTTAGTCTTTTTTTTTATTATTATTATTATTATTAGTCTTTCTTCTGCTCTCAACAAACAGTATTTAAATGCTTCTTGTTTGTTTGTTTGGGATGTGATTTTAAGTTATAGCCTTTTAACAGACACCACAACCACCACCATTCGCGCTGCTTGGTTCGCCTTCCCTTCACACACCTCCTGGATGGGCGACCGCTAATCTCCTCTGAGAGCAAAGTGAACATCGGTCATCGAAAACAAAGGAGATGCACATTGCCCAACTCGCTTTACAAAGCCGTCCTCCCTCCGCAACACTGTGGCAACCCCCCCCCCAAAAGAAACACTGTGCTCCTTTTTCCGGTGTACTTGACTTGACTGACCGCCCCGGAGCCGTAGCCCCCTCTGGGGCAGGAATGAACGTGAGGTGTTTTTCTTGTTTGTTTGTTTGTTTGTTTTCTCTGAAAAAAGGAAGGCAGCTTTTGATAATAATACAACCAGGTCGGAGTTGACAGCAGTTACTTTGTGCCGGCTGAAGAAACAGCAGCAGGCAAGGGAGAGGAAGAGGGGCGGCCCCCTGAGTGGTGGGGCGGGGGCCCTCCAATGCCGCACCAGCTTGGGGGGCAGACAACGCCACTTTTTATTCATGTTGCCAGGCAAAAACTGCTTTTTATTGCCTCTAAAGAGATCCCTGTAACCCAGTGTGTAGATGGGTGAGAGTGCGTGTGTAAATAATGATTTAAATGAGGAAAGAGGAGCGGGGGGCGGTGGGGTGGGGTGCTAACCTTTTATGCATCTGCTACAAATGCAAACTGATAAGACATTCCACTGTGCTCCATCTCAAAGGCAGATTATGAAGACTGTTGCAAGTCGTCATTGTTGCGGGAGGGGGGGTGGGAGGGGTATCTTTAAAGAAAATATTTAACATTAAACTAAACACTTCTATTCACTTTGTACATACACTAGCCATTAATATATTAACGCTTCATCTTCGTCTATGGATAATCTTTTAAAGGTTATATGAATCGGAGCAGAAAAGGCTTCTGAGGAAAAAAAGGGTTTTGCTTGGGATCTTTGCAAAAATATGCAAACTTGTCGAGTGGATGTGGAGGAAAATGATAGTTAATGTCACACTCTGCCCCGGTCTTTTTTGTGCTGGTGAAATAAAACAACCTTTTGTGTCACTTTTTCTATAAAATCACCAAAGGCCATACTAATGGGAGAAAAAAATCATTTCTGTGGACATTTGTGGCCTTTTCCGCAGAGGTTTTTAGAATTAATGCCAGGCTAGATCATCGTCATGCTCGGGCCACAGGTGTAATGTGAAAATTCATCAATAATGGTGTGCATAATTACATTTTGGACAAAAAAAAAAAAAAAACTACAAAATGACAAAAAAATATATGAATATATTTTTTTGCATGTTTTGCTGCCCCTCACGTTTGTGTCACATGGCCATATGTGGAAAAAAAATAATTCTCCCACCCATAAAATAATAATAATGAGCCACTGAGGCTCATGTGCATGAACCTGTACAAGTTTTTTTATATACATAAGGTCAGTGTGAATGAATGAATGAGTGTGTGAGTGAGACTGACCGTGCAGTAGCTTGGAAACGCTGCGTTTGTACACGCTTGACGCCACTGAATTTATATTCAGTATTAGTGTTTTTTTGTTTGTTTTTTGTCTTAATTCAGCAGAACAAGATTAAATTTTCTACACAAGGGGGCTGCTGTTTGAGGATGAAGTGAAAGGGAAGCCCCCCCCCCCTTTAACTATGGTTGACATTTTGCAGTGTTACAAGATATGCTTTTGTACAGTTTGCTTTCTTTTAACACTAGTGCGAAGTTTGCCCACCACAACGGCATTTACATATCCGCCGTCAGGGTTTCACACAATGTCGCCGTAATGCGGGATGTATTCTGTACATAAAGAGATGCTTTAAAAAAAAAAAAAAAAAAAAAAAAGACAGGAGTTGTGAATTCGCGGCAACAATGACAATCGGCGACCTCCCCCAAAAACGGGGCACCCCCTGTCTTTTTACTCTTCAGTCGCATGCTTTTATCGTCCATCCTAGCACTGGTAAGCGACAAATAGGTACATTGTGTTTTCATTTATACACTTCTTTTGAAAACAAAACAAAACAAACAAACAAAAAATATATATATATATTCATGGCTTCCCCAGTGCCGCCACGCAATGCTGAAACATGACTCGCGGTGTCCGTCTATGAATATGACCATTGCCAATAACCATGTAATGAGAATCTTTGTTCTTTGCATGACTTGAGACACTGATCTCCTACCTCATGTTGTGATATATATAAATACAAATATATATATATATATATATACATATATATATATAAATATGTTGTTGCTTTTTTTTTTTTAATGCAGAGGAAACTAACTGTTAAATCATTTAATATTGACGAGTACATGACCTGACTTGTATATGCTTTTCAGCTCTATGATACCTCACTTGTATCTTAGTGGGTTATTTTTTTGGAGGGGGGGTGGTTTGTGGGTTGTTGTTTTTATTTTCCTGTTCTTTGCCTTCATTTTCATTTCACACCTTGTACATATGACCTTGTGTATAAACAATGAACTTGGATCCAATTCAAGTAAAGTTCTGTAGTGTTAAGCCATCGACGCATGTTTCCTGCTGCTTTTTTTCCACCCACACATTCTGATTTGAACATAAAGTGAAATGTTTTGACATTTATAGTGGGGTACACATACTGTATACTGCCAGTTTCCTTGCGATCAATGTTAAAATGTTAAAAAAGAAAAAAATGGTATGTCTACGCGTAACCTTTAACCGATTTTTTAAAATGTCAGAGACCCCACACATAATGAGAATGAGGTGTGTTCCTACTGTTCTTCTGGTGAGAGGTTGTACACCAGATGACAAACACAGCACACCATGGACATAACAGCATCTCCATCGACATAAAAAAAGCTCAACTCGGCCAAACTCCGTGTTGAACACACACTTAACGAAGAGAACTTTATTTTACATTTCCTTTCCCTGGCAATGTTAGGGAATCTGCACTGAAATATCATGGATTCTGCCTTTGCCCTCACCTCAGTCCTCTAAATATTGTTTGGTTATTTTTGCATCACCCTATGAAAAAACAAACAGCTTTCGACATATACACTAACTGCCTTGATCTTGCATTTAAGACAAATTTAACCAGAAGAGCAAATATCCATCCATCCATTATCTTGACCGCTTATCCTCACTAGGGTCGCCGGCGTGCTGGAGCCTATCCCAGCTACCGTCGGGCGAGAGGCGGGGTACACCCTGAAGTGGTCGCCAACCAATCGCAGGGCACATATAAACAAACAACTAATCGCACTCACATTCACACCTATGGGCAATTTTTTAATCAACCTACCGGGCAAGTTTTTGGGATGTGGGAGGAAACCTGAGTACCCAGAGAAAACCCAAGCAGGCCCGGGGAGAACATGCAAACTCCACACAGGCGGGGCTCGGACTTGAACCCCGGTACTCAGAACTGTGAGGCAGACGTGCTAGCCAGTGGTTCACCATGCCGCGAGAGCAAATATGTTTCTGCTAAATTTAAACCTCACAGAATTGGTTTGTCCCAGCGAGCGGATACGCTACATACACAAAACACGCTTCCTCTCTGTCTAGTGAACCACAGCCAGGCTGCAGGACAACCAATGCGGAGAGCAATACTAAAAAAATAAATAAATAAAAAAACATTGGGGAAAGAACTTTTCCTGCCAAAAACTCTGATTGTATTGTGAAAAAAACAAGTGCCATGGCAACCGAAGACAGATATAGCCTCCACATTCGATGAAGAGGCAGGTGGGGAACCGAAGCATATGGCCCACGGGCCGCAGGTTCCACACAAATGTGTTCAGTGGACCCCGGGTGGGCGTCGTCGGGGAGGCCGAAAACCCCCTGGAGTGTCCAAAAGTTCAAAACTGAGAAGTGTTTGCTCAAGAGCGTGTGGATAAGACTGTCGAGCACAAGTACAGTGTGTTCTGTGAATGCATGCCACAACTACAGTATACACGTACATATGCTAAAACAGCATAGATAATAGTGTGTCAATATCAAATTTGGTATTAAAATATTGACATTTCATGCAATGGTAAAAAAAAAAAAAAGCATAGGACAAGCTAAATAATAATGATAAACAATTATTGATGCTAATAATAGTACATAGAGTATGTCATAAGATAATGTATTTTTATTTCACTTCATCCATCCATTTTCTGAGCCGCTTCTCCTCACTCGGGTCGCGGGCGTGCCGGAGCCTATCCCAGCTGTCATCGGGCAGGAGGCGGGGTACACCCTGAACTGGTTGCCAGCCAATCGCAGGGCACAGAGAAACTAACAACGATTCGCACTCACAGTCATGCCTACGGGCAATTTAGAGTCTCCAATTCATGCATGTTTTTGGGATATGGGAGGAAACCGGAGTGCCCGGAGAAAACCCACGCAGGCACAGGGAGAACATGCAAACTCCACACAGGCGGGGCCGGGGATTGAACCCGGGTCCTCAGAACTGTGAGGCTGACGCTCTAACCAGTCGCCCACCGTGTCGCCCACCGTGTCGCCTATGTCATTTCATTTATGTAATTATTATTTATTTACAGGAATAATGTATAGATATATATACTATTATATGCATATTGCTGGTGTCAAGCGGAATCCTCGTACCTCCGAAACTTACTTGTCAGGAGACTCAAAAGAGCAGCACGTTTAGTGAACAATTAACATCGATTGCATTGTCAAAAACAGGAAACCATTTTCTCTCAACACTTTAGATCACTCAATAATTTGTAAAAATATCACACACACGTCGGGAGTGACCAATAGTGTCATTTGTGAAAAAATATGAAATTTATCAAATTTGGACATAGGAGGCTATGGCCCGAAAACACCGATATATATTTTGTATTGTTTGCAGTAGTAGTAGTAGTAGTATTAGTTTTATAATTAATCTGTGTTGATAGTTTATTGATTAATGTTTGTGTTCTCCTCCCCCCAAAAAAATCACTTAAAAACATAGTTGATTTTAATTTGAGTCTGAAATATTATGTCTACTACGGTACTACTATTATATACTTAATATACTATATGAACAAAAAATAGTTTTAAGTTGTATGTAATATATTATAATATACATGTATGCCTACTATTTTTCAGTAGTAGTGTTGCTATTAGTACTATTATTGTACTTTCATACAAATTTACTTTATATATTAATATCGTAAATATGTTTACCTATATAGTATATTATAAATATATTTATATATAAATATATTTGATATTTTGAATGTTTTAGTAGAAGTAATATCGTTCTTGTTATTATTACTATTTTATTGCAGTTTATACAGTATGTTATCATATGTATATATGTATCCCAAAATTATGCCAAGGAAGTAATGTGTTATTATTGCAATTCCCCATTAAAACGCTTATGGCGCTGTTGCGCTCGCCACCAATTCCTGTCTGACTGATTCCGTGTCACCCCCCCGAGTGAGAGGTAAGCGCGTGACCGGTCAGTGACGTCACGTCCCTCTCGGTCTCGCGGTGTTTTTGCTAATCATGTTGCTTGCGGTGTTGTTTTGACGCCGGTGTGTGTTTTTGCGTGAGGGAGATAATGAAAAACACACAATTCCCGTCAGATTTACGACGCTGCTCCGAGTCCCGACGACGTCGTTTGTGTTATCCACAATAACACTGCACAGCTTTGCCTCGTCGTAACTGCGGTACGTACTTAACGACGGACGGCTAGCTGTCAACAGACGAGTCGAGGCAACTCATGTTTGTGTTTACGAAAAGCGTGTGTGTATATACGACGGTGTCACACAACTCCGGGAGAAATGTTGACGTATTTAGTTTAGCTAATTGTTAAAGTTTATATGTTGTGTTTGTAGGATAACTATTTGGCGCCGTTGTGCAATTTTGGATAGTAAAACGAACAAACTCACAATTTAAGATGGAATTAATTTTTTTTTATATTTTCTTATGTTAAGGTAGAAACAATAAGGCCGTAATTAGTGCATTTTAAATTGTGTACTGTGCCATTTAAATGAAATGACTAACCATGATGGATGGCGCGTGATGATGACGTCATTAATAGCAATTTCCACTTCTGGGGCGCAATGAAGGATTATTTTGTCAAATTTTTGCACAATATGGATCCCCGAAATAAATTTTTTAAACATCCACATGCCAACTATGGCTAATATATTGATGAAGTGGATAATTTTTTTTTTTTTTAAGGATATAACCTTAGTAGAGAACTTTCACGCTTCACTACTTAAGGACAATTTAGTTTTGATCCTGACACATTCATTCATTCCTTCACTTTCCGTACCGCTTTACCTCATTAGGGTCGAGCCTATCCCAGCTATCTTCAGGCAAGAGGCGGGGTACACCCTGAACTGGTCACAGGGCACACAAAAAAAAAACATTTGCATTCACACCTACGGGTAATTTAGAGTATTCAATTAACCTACCACGCATGTTTTTTGAATGTGGGAGGAAACCGGAGTACCCGGAGAAAACTCACGCAGGCACGGGGAGAACATGCAAACTCCACACAGCCGAGACTGGATTTGAATACTGGTCCTCAGAACTGTGAGGCAGATGTGCTAACCAGTCGTCCACCATCCTGGCACAATCTTAAAAAAATATATTCCTCAGTCGTAGATCTTTTCCAGTTATTTTTGCTATTGTTTATTTTTTGATAGCTTACTTATCATTATTAATAATTTTTAGAGTTTAAAAATTCCTGTCAATAACCCTGATTTGATTCCAAAGTAATATTTAATAATACTAATCAATAATAATTAATTATTATAAACAATTATAACAAGTAGCTGTAGTATGAGTGTAGTTATTGTCTATTTTTAAGTGTTACATTTGTTTAATCATGCCAATAACACTGACTTTATTCAGAAGTAATGTTAAATGATTATTATTACTTATTGCAATGCTGTTGTTATTTTTTTTTAATTATAATTATTATTTTTGGATTTAAAATCCTGCCAATAACATTGGTGTTTTGTTAGTATTATTGTTGTTTATAAATAAATTAATATTGTTTCAAGTATTATTATTATAGTTAATTTTTGAGTTTTTTTTAAGTTAACTTTTAGAAATCCTGCCAATGACCCACATTTTATTCTGATGTAATGTGAAATTGCTCCTGTTTATCCTTATTATTACAAGTAGTGTTATTATGATTGTTTATTTTTTTACCCACAGCTTGCCCAGCCTTACTAAAGGCTACAGTAGTTAGTTATTTTCTTTTCATTTGGATAAAACTGCCTTGACGTTTTTGCTTTTGCCACGCCGCAGTATGGAGAACTCCGAGGGTGGCATATCATCCGAGCCCGACGGCTGCACGACGCGAACGTCGTCCCGCCCGGTCCGAGCGTCCGGGTCAGCGCGGGCCTCCTGCTCCTCCTCCGGGCACCGTGAGCCCAGGAGACGGCGTGAGGCCAAGCAGCAGCAGCAGCAGCAGCAACAACAACAACAACAACAACAACAACGGCGGCGACGGCGGCGGCGACAGGGGGATGGTCAGGAACAGCTGCTCCGGGAGACGGTTCGCCGGAGGTTGCCGGGCCAACGCGAGCACTCAGAGGCGTGCGGCTCAGTGAGCGACGCAGCGGAAAGTTCGCCTAAGAGGTTTGCTCGGGCCAAATGCCAGCTGGTCGCTCATGCCACTGGCACAGGTGGGTTGACTTGACTTCTTCCTTCTACCTCCGCAGGAGAGCTCACTTCCTTCATGGACCCTATCCAGCCACTCACTTCGGACCCAAAGCCTGCATTCTACCTAACCCCACTTCAGTCATGTAAGCGACCTCGTTTTTGTGCACTGAAAAAAAAAAAGTCATTTGAATTGACTTAATTTGTACATGTACTTTGGTTTTAAATGACTAAAATTTGATAAACTGATATAATTTTCCCCTCTTTTCCCGACTTAAGTAATGCTTGTAAATCCAACAAAAGGGAATCATGTTAATTTTACATTTTCTTTATCATATCGTCATCATGTCAAGTTAAAAGTAATTTCATCACATCCAGGCGACATGATTTTAACTCTCTATTTTGAATTCTTAATGTTGATTTTAATTGAATGTATTATGTGACTTTAAAGGATCTCTAGGCTTTAGTACCCCTTTTAGCTCTGTAAATATACTTTTATTTTTCAAAATTTGCTCACACCTAATGTATTGTTGACATAACACAACCGATTGCAAAGTCAGTCATCTGTCTGTCTGTTTACATCCACTGCTAAAATTGACAGAAATATATTGATACAAATCACATATTCCAAATACATTAAACAAAAAACAAAAAAAAAAAAATACTGCAGCTTTTTTTCCAGGCAACACAGAGTAGTAATTGTTACAAAACTCACAACCGCAGAAAAGGTTTGTGTAAAAAAGAAAGAAACAATTTCTACATTTAAATTTTTTGTTGTTGTTGTTGGCAGTGTGTGTGTGTGGACATTGACACCGAAAGCCTTGTGTAACCCTGTGAGATAAGATTAAAAAAAAAAAACCCCACACAACAGGACCACTGTGATTGGTCGTTTTGCCTCGAAATGGGAATGGCTCACAGAGGAAGCGCCGACAGATGCTTTATTATCACCTCGTGTCAGTTTATGTGTTTCCCTTGGAGTGTGCGTGTCTGTCTGTTAACACAATGCCGGTGAGCCGTCGCCCTAAGGAGGAGCGAGAAAAAAGGTAAAAGAAAGATAGAAAAGGTAGTTAGTTAGTCATTATGGTTAAATACTGAACGTACCCGAGGAAATCGAACTTGTATAACGGCTAAGAAATTCTATGTCGCGACGGGCACTAGTGACAAATGTGCGTGTTTGTGTGTCTCAGGCACATCCAGGACCCAGCAAGCCAGCGCCTTACCTGGAATAAACCTCCCGTCAATGTTCTGGTCATCAGGAAGATCCGAGACGATAGCCTGTTGGAGCCTTTCAAAGAGCTGTGCCGTTTTCTAGTTGAGGTACGTACAGCAACACGTGTCTGTGTTTGGATAAAAGAATGTGTGTCTGTGTGCATGACCACTTTGCGTGACTGTCGCCGACAAACGAGCCCTTTGTATGCATTTGTACCACGGCGGAGACATTTGCGGCTCAGAAAAATGTTCGATGCTGGTCCGCCTTCAAAAACTCAAAATTCTCTAAGGAATTAGTTGCTATAAAACTTTGTTCCTCGCTCAAACTGTGGCCATTATAAAATGTTAACAACATTGTAACAGACTTCACTGGCAAACGAGTGCAAAATGAAATCCACCATTATAATGTAAAATGTTCAGACATAACACACACGCGCATAAAATCACCACCTTTTGATCGCAAGTGGTAAACATATGACAGCTACCTCGCGACTAGTGCGGGAAACTAAATTGTAGTCTGCATCTTCACTCATTGCTCCTTCTTGACAAACAGATTGATTCACCGGTCACAGAAGATCCAAATCAAAGTCCTTTGTTCACAAAAAGCTAGTGATAGCGGTTCTGGCTGTGGGTCCGCTCGAGGCCACAAGAAGCCAGCAACTGTTCATCTATCAAACTAAAACTAGTCGCAATGCAAGAAAGATGGGCTGAAATGTCACCACAGCGGTCATAAAAGTTACAAATCAAAGTCTTTGTCGACAAAATGCTGGTTGATACCTGCTACGCCACAGAATTCCATCAAGCTCGAGGGGAAAACCGGAAGTAAAAACTTAACGAAATAAAACCAGTAGCAGCACAAACAAATGGACTCAAATGCACCACAGCTGTCACAGAAGATCCAAATCAAAGTCCTTTGACCACAAAACGCTAGTTGATACATGTGAGCCAACGAGATAATCCAGCAGTAGAAATCTACTCGAGACGAACCAATAACAGAAGCAACGCTTATGCCCAATGATTCATGTGACGGAGTCCTCTGTTTACAAAAAGATGGTCAACAGCACCTCTGGCGGAGATTCCTATTAAGCCAACAAGAAAACAGGAAGTACAACCCCAATTCCAATGAAGATGGGTCGTGTTTAACATAAACAAAAACGGAATACAATGATTTGCAAATCATGTTCAACCTGTATTTAATTGAATACACTACAAAGACAAGATATTTAATGTTCAAACTGATCAACTTGATTGTTTTTAGCAAATAATCATTAACTTAGAATTTTATGGCTGCAACACGTTCCAAAAAAGCTGGGACAGATGGCAGAAAAGACTGAGAAAGTTGAGGAATGCTCCTCAAACACCTGTTTGGAACATCCCACAGGTGAACAGGCTCATTGGGAACAGGTGGGTGCCATGATTGGGTATAAAAGGAGCTTCCCTGAATGGCTCAGTCATTCACAAGCAAAGATGGGGCGACGTTCACCTCTTTGTGAACAAGTGCGTGAGAAAATATTTGAACAGTTTAAGGACAATGTTCCGCAACGTACAATTGCAAGGAATTTAGGGATTTCATCATCTACGGTCCATAATATCATCAAAAGGTTCAGAGAATCTGGAGAAATCACTGCATGTAACCGGCAAGGCCGAAAACCAACATTGAATGCCCGTGACCTTCGATCCCTCAGGCGGCACTCCATCAAAAAAACGACATCAATGTGTAAATGATATCACCACATGGGCTCAGGAACACTTCAGAAAACCAATGTCAGTAAATACAGTTCGACACTACATCCGTAAGTGCAGCTTGAAACTCTACTATGCAAAGCAAAAGCCATTTATCAACAACACCCAGAAACGCCGCCGGCTTCTCTGGACCCGAGCTCATCTAAGTTGGACTGACGCAAAGTGGAAAAGTGTTCTGTGGTCCGACAAGTCCAAATTTAAAATTGTTTTTGGAAATTGTGGATGTCGTGTCCTACGGCCCAAAGAGGAAAAGAACCATCCGGAATGTTATGGATGCAAAGTTCAAAAGCCAGCATCTCTGATGGTAACCCACCAAAATAAAGTCACTAGCAGCCCAAACCGGTGGGCTCCGAACAACATGAAACTTATTTGTCCACAAAAAGCTGGTCAACATTCTGCATGCATGCCGTCACTTTTTAAGCGCACATGTTTTTGCTTGCGCTCTGGTGAGTAATGGGTGTGTGTGTGTGTGTGTTTTATGTGTGTGAATCAGGAGAAGCAGATGATGGTGTACGTGGAGCGGCGAGTTGCCGACGACGGGACGCTGTCCAAGGACGAGAATTTTGGCTCCATCAGAAACCAGCTGTGCACGTTCAGAGAGGGTGAGTTTGCGTGACTAAGCGAGTGAGGCTCAGCCTTGAAAGCATTTGATTTAACATGTATATTATTATAATAGACAGCATGATCAAATGATGGGTGTTCATTGCAGTACTTAAGATCTCAACATGGGACTAAGATGGTACCGCTTAATTCCACGTCTGACCAAATACGAGACAGCTTCTACGGTCTTAATGCTGCTTTCATACGCTGGAATGTACAGTAATCCCCCCTCCATGGTTTCCATAATTTTAGCTTTTTTATTTTTATTTTTGAAATTTTTGCCATAATTGTTATAATTATTTAAATGTTGTTTTCTCTTTTTTGTCTTTTTATATTTTTGGCCAATAAGTTTTTTATTTTTTTCTGAGATTTTTGTCATTTATTGTTTGAAAAAAAAAATATTCTTATCTTTTTGTATTTTTGACAGTATTTTTATATTGTTTATTTTTTTGTCATGTTTTTTGTCTAAAAATATTCACAAAGAGTATTCATATGTTGTCAAATAACATGAGCATGGGCTCTGAGTAAAACTGCACAAGTGTACCTAATGATTTGACTTGTCCCACTCCCATTAGAAAATCCTTGATGTATTTCTTTTAGGCATACCTTGATAATCTTGCTAAACCAACATCATCGTGCTCACTGTAATGTTGATATGAAATGATCATGCCGTTTAATCTCATAGATACAGAGATCAAGACAAATCATTTCAAAACTTTCTCCACCATTAATGTGACTTATCACCTGTATAACTCAATTTATTTAAAAATATATATTTTCAACTTAATGTGGTTGCACAAGTGTGCACACCCTTTTATAACTGGGGATGACACATTCAAAGTCATGTTAAATGGGAGTCAGCACACACCTGCCACCATTTAAAGTGCCTCTGATTAACTCCAAATAAAGTGCAAATCTTCTAGTTGCCACAAAAACCTGGCATTTGAACAGGGGTGTGTAGACTTCTTATATCCATAGTATTGTCTGCTTTTGTGACCCATCGCAGGCTACGACGACATCTCCGACTGCATTGACCTGATCATCTGCCTGGGCGGAGACGGCACGCTGCTCTATGCGTCCTCTCTCTTTCAGGTACGACGTCAACGTGGCTCTTTAGCGGCTCGTTACCAATTAGCATCCACGCGTCGCTTGAAGCCACGTCAAACGTCTCTTCGTCCAGGCCAGTGTCCCCCCGGTGATGGCGTTCCACCTGGGTTCCCTGGGCTTCCTGACGCCCTTTAAATTTGAGTCGTACAAGACCGAAGTGGACAAGGTCTTCGAAGGTAGGCTACACTTAAAAAATATATATATATATTTGTGTACCTACAAAGTCTAATAACATTTAATACAAAATGAAGTGCTCTGGAAGCAACATAATAAACAGTGTTGCACACTGTTGAGGGGACCAAGCCCTGCCATGAATAGCGAAAATCCGCACATGACACGCCCCTAAAAAGGTTTTTAATTGCCTATAGATGCCACTAGGTGGTGGCAAAGCACTACTTTTTTTCTATTAGACAAGGCGATTGTCTCTCTAAGATGAAGCTCCTCCCCTCAAGTTAAAGTAGTTCCGTGGCATTAAGATGCCACGAGATTGTGTCAAAGCACTATTTGTATATTAGACAGGGCTTTGGCCCAAGCATGAAAAAATAAATGAAGTCTTTTTTTTTTTTTTAATTTTTTTTTTTTTTTTTTAATTAATGAGTTGGCCGTACTCTATGCACATTTGCAGCTCATTTTTGGCTCATTGTTAGGCTACACTCCCCTCCAGAAGTATTGGAACAGCAAGGCCATTTCCTTTGGTTGTTTTTTGTTGATTTGGCATCAAATGTTGAAAATGACAAAGAGCCAACTTTTCAGCTTTTATTTCCATTTTTTCCCACCACGATCAGATACTCAACTACACCCAACTTTAGACATGAGCAACAATATTGGAACAGTTCGACTTAAATTCCAGTGAACCCCCGCTATTCGGAGGGGATAGGGACTGAACTCTGTTGCCAGTAGTGAAATTCAATGAATAACTGACACCATCCATCCATCTTCTTTACCGCTTATCCTCACAAGGGTCGCGGGCGTGCTGGTGCCTATCCCAGCTATCTTTTTGGCGAGAGGCGGGGTACACCATGAACCGGTCGCCAGCCAATCGCAGGGCACATATAAACAAACAACCATTTGCACTCACATGCACACCTATGGGAAATTTAGAGTCTTCGATCAACCTACCACGCATGTTTTTGGGGTGTGGGATTTGAACCCCGGTCCCCAGAACTGTGAGGCAGATGTGCTAACCAGTCGATCACCGTGCCGGCATAACTGACACCCTTTCCCCTAAAAGGGGTTTGTAATTGCATATAGATACCACAAGATGGTGGCAACGCACTTAAAAGGGAAAGGATCATCAAGCATCAACACCATGCATCTAGCATGTACACAAACATGAACCCATGTTACTTATAATCAGTAATTCAATTATTCAACAAAAACAAACAACCTTCACATGAGGTTCATCAACAGTATTCGCGTTAAAAGTCGCCCCCGCTCCTCCTGCTGATGTCTTCAGGAAACGCGGCCATCACTTTGCGCAGTCGCCTGAAGGTGAAGGTGGTGAAGGAGATGTTTGAGAGGACGGCCGCCGTGCCGCCGCCGCCGCAGCCGCAACGAGATCAGCAACAGGAACACAACGGCCTCGTTCCTCAGCGCTACACCAGCAGCGAGGCGGGCAAGGTCACCCTGCAGCTTCAGGTGAGCGCCTCTCGTCTTCCGTCATCGTTGAAAACTCTACATATATATACACTGTATAATGTATAAACAGAATGCTGTACTATATACGTAGAAAAAGCAGCAACTGTCGTCGGCAGCATTGCCCAGTCGACATCCATTGCAGCCTGGTCATCGTGAAACGGGGATTCCTCCATCTGCGGTCGCTTCTCGAGGTTTCGTATTTTGTCCCCCAAATGGGGTTCGAAGTTTTCCTTGCCCGATTGCGGGGCTTTAGATCAGGGCATGTCGTCAATCTTTGTCAACGGTGGGCCTGTGAAGTCCTTTGAGACTCTTTTGCGATTCAGGGCTAGTATGCAAATAAACTTGACGTATGTAACAAAAGCTTACGTATTTCAAATAGTCTATATAAGCATAAACTATACATGTATACATGATATCAAAAGAATATTGTAACTGCAGATGGGATAGTGAACAAAAAGCAACAAGAAGCATTGTCATCAGCGTTGTATGTCGCAAAAACTACACATCCAATAGTTGGTATAGAAGCAGGAATTGACAACTATACATGCATAAATATGTACACTGAATACAATCCTATGATGTTAGTTGCTTTCAACGCAACAGGGCGATTGTGTTGAAAGCGGCCTATAAAAGCATGTACAATTGCAGCGATATGTTCCGCTTCTGTCAGAGGCTTTTTAGTTTCCCGTTTCCTTTTGCTCCCCTCTGAATTGCTTGTTGTTTTTCTTTTTTTCCCGCCCCTTGTGCATATGCTGGCTGCGTTGCCGTGGAAACAGTCATAATAAAGCTGGCGGGTGGAGGAAGGTGGACGTTTTGTCGTGTGCTTGTGTTGAGGCCGGTTGCCGTGGAGACGGTGGCGTCAACCGCGTAGTCGACGCCAAATGGATGTTTAATGGAGTCTGCTAGCACGCGCGCACAGATGCACACGCACAGCTGCAGTGGATCATTTCGCCCTTCCTCCCCCACCCCTCGCCTGCGTTGCGTGTCTGGTCTCATCGATAGAGCGCAGACGCTGATTGATGATTCTGCCGTCACGGCCTCAGTCTGACCTCCTCCGGGGGGGGCCGCGCTCTGCGGTTGACGTCAGCGCACCTGTCAGAAGTCGTAAGCGTCTGACGCGCGGGACGCTGATCTGTATGCGCCGCACGCGGCCCTTGATGATTTCTTGTTTGGCTCAAACTAACACTCAGCGGGAAGGAATTTTCATGTGGAAGACTCCAGCTGTTTCTACTTCTTTCACTGGATCAAGTGTCCGTCTCTTCTCGTTCTAGCCAAGCTCAGTTTTTGCTCTAATCTATCCACCTCACAGGCGTGGTATAACTACATGCTGATTAGACAACAGGGATTTTGCACAGGCGTAGAGGTGCAACGATTCATCGACTAGTCGACAGCTAATCGATTATCAAATTAATCCATAGCGAATAATTGTTTTGGAGACCTGTCCAAATCCTTGGAATCTCATTATTCCATTATTTGTTGCAGCCCAACAAGTGACCATTAAGCAAAGTCTCTCCTGACCCATGTGTGTGCGCGTGTGCGTGCAGGTGCTGAACGAGGTGGTGGTGGACCGCGGGCCGTCGTCCTACCTCTCCAACGTGGACTTGTACCTGGACGGACGTCTCATCACCTCCGTGCAAGGCGACGGTGAGAGCCCACCTCCGCCATTATGTGCTCGTCTAAGTGTTTCCGCTGACCGTCGCCGTGACCGTCCTCCGCCAGGCGTGATCGTGTCCACTCCGACGGGCAGCACGGCTTACGCGGCGGCGGCCGGGGCGTCCATGATCCACCCCAACGTGCCGGCCATCATGGTGACACCCATCTGCCCGCACTCGCTCTCCTTCAGGCCCATTGTGGTGCCTGCTGGAGTGGAGCTCATGGTAGAGAAGAATAGGAAGTTGATTTCATACAGTACCCACATATTATTAACTATTTGTAACAATATTTTTTTTTTCTTAAGATCACTTTGTCCCCCGACGCAAGGAATACAGCCTGGGTGTCGTTCGATGGCAGAAAGAGACAAGAAATCCAACACGGTGACTGGTACGTTCACTACTTTGAACATAATCATAATCATGATTGATATGAAATACAGAAATAACAGCTACATAAAATAAATCATTTATTCATTTCTTTGAATGAATAAATATTTTTACATTGTAATGTTTCAGTAATAAAGTCAGATTTTTTTGAGAAAGCCGTAATATTACCAGAACAAAGTCATAGTTTCTTAGATAGAAAGTTCTATTTTTTAAGAAAAAATTTGTAATATTATTAAATTGTTTTTTTCCAGATTAGAAAATCTGACTCTTGCAGCAGTCTTTTTTACAGTAATGTTTTAAAATGTTAAGATAATATAGTTGTATTTTTGCTGTTACAAGAATAAAGTCGTAGTTAATTTTTTGAGAAAAACGTTACGAGAATTAAGTCATATTTCCCATTTAAAAAAAAAAAAAAAAAAAAAAAAAAAAAAACCCTGACTTTTGCAGCATAAACCTTTTTTACTGAAGAAAAATAAAAATAAGAGAATAGTGTTTTTTTTTTCCAAGCTTAACATTTTTTTTTCGGGTTTATTTTTGTTATGGTAAAAAAAAACATTCTCGTAGTTTGCAATAATAAATTCACTTTTATTTTTCAGGGTGGTAAAATGCTTGACTAACGAGGGGTCAGTGGTGTAGCAATATTTCCAGACACTAATTTCTAATAATAATCCACCAAAACCTTTTTTTGTGTGTGCGTGTCCTTAGCATCAAGATCACGACATCGTGCTACCCCGTGCCGTCCATCTGCTGCCACGACCTGGTGTACGACTGGTTCGAGAGCTTGGCGCAGTGTCTTCACTGGAACGTGCGCAAGCGGCAGACGCGCCTCACCGAGGCGTCCGACACTTCCGACACGGAGAACTGAACCCGGAACGCGCCCCTCCCTTCGCACCCCCATGTCCCCTCATCGCAGCTCCTGAGCCAGACGCCTTGCCTGTGACGTATTTTCCTCCCACGGCGTCGCCTTTTTTACATTCCACATGGTGTTGAATTAAGAGAAACATCTTCATGTATATATTTGTACAAATTAATATTTGCGTTCCTAGTTATTTAATGACATATTTGTATATTTTGAAAGAGTTCCACACCACCACATAGAGCAGTGTTTTCCAACCTTTGAGCCAAGGCACATATTAGAAAAATCTCACAGCACACTACCAAACCCAACAAAAAGTGTATACAGTGAAATTGGCGCTATCCCTAGGATAGCACTGCTCTGAATAGCTAAATTCGGTAAATAATTGAAGCGTTTTCTGAAAAGGGGTTGTAATTGTATATAGATGCCACAAGACGGCAGCAAAGCAAACGGAGCTCATAACGCATCAACACCGTGCTTCTAGCATGTACACAATCATAAACACATGTTACAAAAACAACTTTATTCAGTAGTTTAATTGTTCAACAAAAACAAACCACCTTCACATGAGGCTATCACACATGGGCAAATACATATGTGCACTAGATGCTATAAAGTGATTGAACTTGCCTTTTTTGGATTTACACACAATAAATGTTAGAGAGTATAGGAAAATTGTAATGGCAAAGGAGACTATACGGGCTATTAGCAGCTTCATCGAGAGAGATTTTGCATTTGGCGATGCATGGTGACCTCGTGAGGATAAGCGGTACAGAAAATGGATGGATGGATGGATGGATGATGTGCATTCACGGAGCGCCAACAAAACAACATTGCAAATGCAGATGAAAATTTTGCCAATGAATTCGACCTTACAACAACGCCAAGATTTCACCAGGTGGCGCTAAATTAATATTTTAATTGCTTTGGCCTACACGGACAAACAGCAAAGTGACATTTTCAAGAGTGGAGTATATTCCAAATATTCGAGAAATTCGCAAATGCCGAACTGCCAACGTGCGGGGGTTCACTGTCTGAGGAATGATCATGATCTTGTCTGAATTTACTTCCAAATGCACTTAGTGTGAAATCTCGTCCTGTTAAATCGAACACAAAGCAATTATTCTGTTGTATAATTGACAACAGGTGGCTACAGTCAACTGAGCTCTGCCACAAATAGTGGAAATCGGTGAGTACAGTGGATCCCCGCTATTTGCGGGAGATACTGACCGCAAAAAATAGTGTTAATCTGTTGCCTTTTTTTTTTTTTTTTTTTTTAATGCCCAGACTTTTTAATTACGGATAAACCGCCAATTAGCATTTTCAGGATTGGTTAGCCCCATAAAAGAATAAGGGAAAAAAAAAAAAAAAAGCAAATAAGTGGATCGATGGGTGCCGAACTGCGAATGTGCGGGGTTTCCACTGGTAATTGACACCCACTCAAAAAAGGCTTCTAATGCCATATAGATGCCACAAGATGGCAGCAAAGCACTTTTTCCCATTAGACAAGGCTATGATAAGACTGAACCTCCTCCCGTCACTCCAGATAGTTCCTTGGCAATATTTTTCTATTAAACGTCTTTGACCTGAGCACAAAAACAGTGAAAGGGTGAGTTTTTCAGCAAATAACGAAGGATAGCTTGCCAAATAAAGTCCA
Source organism: Phycodurus eques (assembly GCF_024500275.1). NCBI lineage: Eukaryota > Metazoa > Chordata > Actinopteri > Syngnathiformes > Syngnathidae > Phycodurus > Phycodurus eques. Next base: position 19,654,426 of record NC_084537.1, read on the forward strand.
TGAATAGGCAAATTCATGAATGCTAAAGTACGAGTTAGGTGAGATTTACTGTACAATGTAAATTGTACCTCCTGCCATCTAGTGGAAGAACCTTCCTTCTACAATTGCTCTTCCTGACAATTGTTGGGCAACACATTATTTGTTGTAAATTATAGTTTTTCAACCAATTAATTGAATAATTTACCACAGCACAGTAGTTGGGAATCATGAATATTGTCAGTAGAAAAATAACAAAAAAAATGAATAAAGCTGAAACACTTGGTGCTTAATGTTTTTACTGCAATATTTCCAGACATCCATTATTCTTTTTTTTTTTTTTTTTTTATTAAATTATATTCCAATATTGCATGATAATCTAATGTGAACAACTATAGGCAGTCAAAGAGGACAAAAGAGAACATTGACATCTACAACTTTTCACCCCCAACCCGCCCACTGTGCGATGAAGAGAGTCCTTTTAATAGAATGTCATATAATAATATCATACTACATTGTACGGAAGCAAGTGGAGAGAGAGAGAGACACAAGAATCAACACAAATGAGGACTACAAGAACAGAAACTGGTAAGAACAAAAAAAAAAATTGAATAAATTAAAGGGGCTGAAAGAAAAATGGATACATTTCTACTGTTATTGTAACAAGTATAAAAACCAAACAAACTTGGCAGCAGGACAGGGAATAAAGATGTATATTTATATATATTTAACACCTCCTAATAATAGAGAAGACGCAAAGAGGCAGTTACATGGACTGCAAACATGGTATGCATAATTATAGCTCATAGATCCGAATATTACCAAGAAGTAGGAGGGACACGCTGAATAACACCAACACAACAGTAGAGGTTCATTCTTCGGACTTCGAAAAATTTCTCAAGGAAAAGAAAGTTTCAAATTTGTATGATATTGAAAAAAAAAAAATGTCTGCGAAGAAAACATTACGAGACCAGTCATATTTAAGCAAGAAAAAGCCTAGGATAGTTTGTATTTTTTTTTTCCGTATTACAACTGTCTCAAAAAATGACCGTGAATGAAGTCATTTTTAATGAAAGTACTTTTTGGAATAATCGTAATATTGAGACAATCATATTTTTGTGAGACAATAGTCAAAATTTTACAAAAATAAAGTTTCAAAAAGATATAATATTTCAAATTTTGAGATTCTTATAGTAAAATAATCTTTAAAGGTACAATTTAACAATTACTATTCTTATATAATATTACGACTGTAATTTTTCAGGGTGGTAATTTTACGAGAATAAAGTATTTTTTGACCCCCCGCCCCCGGCGATTTAAATCCTAAAGTTTGACGTTTATGGTCGTAATTTTCTTCAATAATCCGCTAAAATTGAATCAAGGCAACTGGATTATTCTTATTTGTCGAAGACGTTTCACCTTTAATCCAAAAGGCTTCTTTCTTCAATTATAAATTTTAGGCATGGTGTCTCCCTATTTATTGCTCAGTGGTTTATTCAGGAATTCTTGTGAGCAGTCAGGTTGTTCTTGTAATATTGCAACTTTTCCCCTCAAAAAAAAAGAAAAAAAAAAAGTAACCATTCTTGTAATGTGACAACTAAATATTTCTATTATGATAATACTATTTATTTTAATTTTTTTTTAAGAATGCTATTATGAGAAAGAGCTATTTTACACAACTCATTCAAACTCCTGACATGCTTCACTGTGCTTGTAAAAATACGACTTTATTCTCCCAATATTCCTAATATTCAGACTTTGTTTCTTGGAAAATTACAACGTAATTCCTGTAATATTCCAAATTTATTCTTGCAAGATTAGGCTCTATCCTGAAAAAAAAAACAAAAGTGAAATTATCTTTTTAGAGATGAGAATTTGTTCATCTAAAAAAAGACATTATTCTCATAAGATTATGACTCCACTCATCCACAAAATGCTTTTTTGTGGTGTAATTTTATTCTTTTGAGTGTGCCCCAACTGCTCCTTAGTCAAATACAAATGATCCATTTTCAAATGTGATCCTCCTCAACACTTCCACACTGTGCTCGTTTGTTGGGCGACGTGAATCGTTTTCAGATTGGCCGACATCACACCCCCCCGGCGTTGTTTGGCACCTTTTTTAAATTTTTTATCTGGACTTTTACTTTGAAACTGTACTTTGTTTTTGGGAACCCCGCACCTACACAAAGAAAAAAAAAAAAATCAAGTTCACCTTACAAGACAAGTTCAACTCCCTGCTTGCCTTTTTAGGTTCCTTAAAAAAAAAAAAAAAAAAAAAAAAGAGTTTGGTCCCTCAAGGTGTGTGCTGTGATGACACCCAAAAAGAAAAGCGGGACAAGAGACCGTTGGACCTTGCTGTGTGAAATGTCCCGTGTTTTTTTGGGGGGGCCAGGTGAGATTCCGGTAAATTTCCAGGGGAAGATAAGAGGAAATTCTGGAAATACAGTATTCCAAATTCTAAACTTTCCATGGGAATTGAGGGAAATTAAATGAAAAAGTAACACATTCAAGCACGAATAGATTTTTTTTGTCATAAGCAGACATCTCAAATCGAGAGCTCTCCTTGCCCAGCGCATTACAGTAGCTTAATTGCTTTTTCCCCACTTCATTCGAGCGCCGGTGTATCTAAAGCTCAGTCCCAACTAAAATTTTGTTAACTGTGAATCCAATGTGCCCCAAACCTTTGCGCGGTCTATTTCTTTACAAAAACAACTTTTCTCATGATTTTATCATTATTATTATTTTTTTTAACTCTAAGATCTCAACCATTTGGTAGATGCTCATGTTTTAAAAACTATTTATGTTTGCTCTATCTGCCCTAAGGAAATATAAAATGCAAACTTTTTTTGGATTGGTTGTTAAAGGGTTACGACTAGGCAACCTTCAATTTAGTAAATTCCTACTTTATTCTCAATTAATTCCCATGAAAAGTTTCCACTTTTGAACGTGCTGAAAATTGAAATGACACAAGAACAGGATGGCAAGATGAGCCCGTGTGGGGCAGGAAGTCAGTCGAGCGCGACGGGATTATTTTTTGGGGGGAGGGGGAGTTTATGATTGAGCCGCGGGGACTTGAGCGTCTTTCCGCTCCTCTTTCCCCGCTTCTTCTTCGCCTTCATCTTCTTCCGTGTGCTGGTCCAGTTCCTCCCTGGTGATCATCTCAAAGTCGTTGCCGTTGCTGTGCTGCGAGCCGTCCTCCTCCCTGCGCTCGCTGTCCGTGTCCGAGCGCCGCCCTTCCTCTTCCTCGCCGCTTTTGCGCTCCTTGTCGTCCTCGTCGTCGTCCTCCTCCTCCTCGTCCTTCTTCTCGCTGTCCGACTTGTTGTCGTCGCTGTCCGACTTGCGGGCCTCGCCTCCGCCGCCGTCCTTGTCGTCTTTGGCCTTCTTGCCGCCTCCTCTTCGCGGGCCTTTGTACTTGTGCGTGTACAGCGGGCGGAAGGAGTCGATGAAGCCCACGTCGGCCGTCAGGTTGGGAAGGAGCCAGAAGTGGTGACGCCCGGCCGTCACCAGCCAGATGAACAGGAACAGGATGCAGCGAGCTGGGAGAAACCGGGAGAAAGCCAACCTGGTCAGAAGGGGCTTCGCCTCCAAAAGAAAAGCAGTTCAAATAGTGGGGACGAGCGTATGACCATCAGGCCAGATTTGAGCATATTTCCTCCTTTCCGGTCAAAGCGCGCAGACGGCCGATTGTCTGGTGTTTCCAAAAGATTATCCTGCGCGATTATCCAATGGTATGGGGTGTCTTGAGCCATTTCCCCAAAAGTAGGTTACGTACATACCAATAATCAGGCATTCTGCTTCCCTTGCAATCAAAATCAGCAAAGTAAGTAAGTAAGAGGGATTTTTCCTCCAAAGCAGGCTGCACACATTCTGCACAGTTCCAATATCAGGCCAGATTTGAGCTTTTTTTTTTTTTTTTTTTTTTTTAGGATCGCTTCCAATCAAGGTCAGCAAAAAACAGATTGTCGGATGTCTCTGAAAAAAGGACTTTTGGTGTGGGGTGTGTTAAGAGTGATTTTCTTCAAAAGTGGTTTCCACATAACAATCAGCCGGATTGAAGCATTTCAACCCATTTCTGATCAGTCAGCGCAGGCCTACCGTTGGGTGGCTCTGAGCGATTATCCTGTGGTGTGTGTGGTGCTTTTAAAAGTGATTTTTCCTTCCCGATCTGCTTGGAAAACGGTCTGGGATGACCATCGTAAACATTGCAACTGTTCAATAGTTAGCAATAGCAAATTCTTGTGCGTGTAGTCGACACACATACAGTGTTTGTATAATGTGTCTGAAGTCGCGCACCGCAGTAAAAATGACAATAGATTGCCACTGCAAAGTAATTACCAGACGAGCCAACGGTTAAGGTAGCGTATGCAGCTCAGATCAGGGTTTTAAACCAGGTTAGCAAAATTAAAGTTTGAAACCAAGGTACTCGAAAACTACCAACTCTACCTTTCAGCTGAGCTTCTTCTAATTCTTCTTTGTATTTTCTCACTGTCAGATTTGACCGCAACTGTAGACCTGCAGTAACTATTTTAATACACTTAGGGGCAGCAAAAACAAGCACTTGGCCTGACTGCTGCTAGCAAACTGGCCTACCTACATTCAGCTGAAGCCCTTTTTTACTTTGGCTCTGATTTAGGAGCGTTCGGAGGAGTTGTGCTTTCGACCTCTGTGCCTTTTCACCTCTTTCAGCTTCTTTTTCTGTGGGAAAACGAGAGTGAGGCGAGCGTTCCTACCGACGGCGAGGAGCAGAATGCTGGCCACGAAGCAGCCGGCGGTCACGCTCATGTAGTAGACACCCACGCGCATCTCCGCAGGCCACAGCGGGAAAAGCGTGGCGGCGATCACGGCGATCACTGACGACGACGACCACAACAACACGTTGAGACTCGCAAAGACATTCGGTGGGTAAAAAAAAGACAAGTGTGTTGGGCTAACTGACCCAGGATCAGCCCCATGGCGAATGTCTTGAAGTGGACAGGGTCGTAAATCCACACGTACACCTGAAGAGATGTTTGTTTCAGGTCTTTATTTACAAAATGGGTGCCTGGGTGACCGGCGGGTGGCTTTATACCTCGTTTCCGTCGAGGAAGAGCTGGTCCTCGTGCAGCTCCAGTTTGAACTTCTTCTTCACCTCCTTCTTCTTCTTGGGGCTGTCGTCCTGTAAGCAATATCGCGTAAATCAATCGCTCCCCTCGAAAGTCTGCCGCGATGGCCACGACACAAATAAACAACTGCAGCGCCGTCTTGACACACGCAGGGAACTCAATACAACTCACTTAACGATATTCAGTAGTTTGACCAATTGGGAGCAATTCATCAAAAACAAGCCTTCCAGTTTTGGGGGAGGGTGAAACAGATTATTAGCATTTCCATTCATTTCAATGGGAAAAGATGATTTACGATGAGAGTGTTTCGAGTTTCAAGTGTGGTCACGGAACAAATGGAACTTTTATCTGAAGGCACCACTGTACTAGCATGAATCCACATCTCCACAAACAGACCGCAGCTACCTTAATCACACACTGGGACAAACCACCCCAACGTGTCATATAATTCATGCAATTACTGGCGATAAGCGCCACCTCGCACAGAAGACATTTACACAAGAACGAGAAATAATTCAGAGTTTAATCAAAAAAAAAAAAGGTCCATCAAACGTACGCCTTTGTCCTTCTTAGCTTCACCAGCGTCTGCCGCCTCCTTCTTCTTGTCCTTCTTCCCCTTCTTGTCCTCCTCCTTGCCGCTGTCGCCTTTGGACTTCTTGTCCTTCTTGGGGTCCTTCTCCGACTTCTTCTTCATCACTTTGAGGGCTCGGTTGAAAAACTGCTTCTTGAGGAGTCTGCGGAGCCGGGGAAACGGCACATGCGGCTCAGCCGTTCCGTAGCGGTTCGGCCCAAAATGTGTCGGCGGCGTGCATGTCGTGTGGCTCGCTGTGCGGGTAACCTGTTGCAGTAGACGAGCACCGAGTCTCGGGTGGTGAAGACCGCCTCCTCGCCCTTCTTGACCTTGGCCCACTTGGAGTCCAGTATACAGTCTACCGCCTTGGACGCTGGTTGAGGGAACACACGAAACAAAACATTTATATATATATATATATATATATATAAAAAAATGTATAAAAATGTTTTGCATTGCCCACATATTGTTAATCCCGAGGGATACGGTCTGAGCCCTGTCGGGATTGGCGAACAAATTGACATCCCCGCACCCCACAAAAGGTTTATATACTAGGGCTTCAACCAACAAATATTTTAATCATCAATTAATCTGTCAATTTTTGCACTACATTCCTCTAGCCTGAGATTGACTTTGATAATAATAAAAAAACAAAAACAAACTCATTTGGTTGAAAGAATGAACAAACGAAGGAATTCTTTTTAAACCTTTATTTTTTTCTGTTTTCAATTGCCCATATATATTTATACCCACAAATAAATCATACATTGGGTAACCGAAAGCAGATCGGCAATTGCATTTTCCAGGAAACGACTTTCTTCTGGCCTCCGACAGGCTGAAAACAGCCACGGGCTTTGGGGTTTCTGTGGCTTTGGCGAGCACTCACCGGTGAAGTAGTCCACTCGGTGGCCCATCATGTTGGTGGACTTGGTGGGACAGTTGAAGCGCAGGTACTTGGCCACCGCCTTCTCCTCCTTGGTGGGCTCGCTCAACTCCTGCACGCACAAACAATAATGTTCACTTTTGATTGACAGCCCTCTCACTTTTGTACTGCCCTCTCAATGTGTTGCGCTTCCAAGCGTGAACAAAGATGGAACAGATAGCCAAACTCCTTTTCGTGAAGATGAGCGTCCTTGCTCCTTTTATAACTTCCACATGTTGGCAACAATGAATTGGGAGTGAAACTAGAACAGAAAAGTGGATAAAAGTAAAATACCACTACGATACATCGCACGTGATTACGATCATAATGTTTAGACAACGGTAATGTCCGATCGGCACTTCCCGCTACTACTGTGCTCGTATTTACCCGCAAACTTCACCAAATTGAACGCCACACGTTTCACATTAACACCCAGATTACGCAACACTCACAGTCATTGCGTTCTTGCTACTTCAAAGACGCAACGGATCGAAAGGGCCCATCAATAACCGACAGACAATAAAGAGCCTAACCACAACACATGACACATCACTCCCGTCAAAGGTGCATCAACAACTATGGGCACAATACACATTTCACAATGTACATTTCACAATATGCGGTGTGTAATTTGACTCTTGTGTTACCGCTCATAAACATGAAGACGGCACACATTAGGGTATGTATTACATGGATACACTGTAGCAGGCCGGCTGAGCGACATTCGTGGCGGCCACATTGGCGGGGGGCAACGTTCCTATGAAAGGCAATGCATGCACAGCGGAACCTCGTTTTAAGGGACCCCAATTCAACAGATATCGGAAGTAACGGACTGGCGCCGTGAACTACATAGCTAATTTACATGCGCCAGGACGCATGCAAATCACAGGTAAATTAGCTATGTTCTGGTGGGCTGGCTCGCTGCACTCTTGAAAATGGCAGGCCCGGGTTAAAACCCGGGCTGGAGGAGGTAAGTTTGGATAAACTTTTTGATTTTTCAAAAATGTTCAAGCTTTTTTTCCCCATATATATTTATAATAATTTTGTAGTGTATTGTGTGTTTTAGGCCACGAAAAAGTTTAAGACAATAATTTGGTACTGTATGGTTGTACAACCCCAATTCCAATGAAATTGGGACGTTGTGCTAAACAAATAAAAACAGAATACAATGATTTGCAAATCATGTTCAACCTATATTTAATTGAATACACTACAAAGACAAGATATTTAATGTTCAAACTGATAAACCTTATTGTTTTTAGCAAATAATCATAAACGTAGAATATTATGGTTTGACAAATTAGCTAAAATTAATCAGAACTTTCTCATTTCTCAACCAACTTTCATGAGGTTTACTTTTTTTTTGTCAAAATCATAGCATGTGCTATTAATACGGAACATAAAAAAAGCCCCCCCCCCAAAAAAAAACTATTGGGGTTATTCCCAGTTAAAAGTGCATCTAAAAAAGATAAAAGAGTATCGCCTTCATTTCATACTATCATACATAACAGTGTTGGGAATGCTGGTACAAGCTGCAAAGTTTATTAAAAGTTTGAGGCATGTATAATGACAGAATATATCTGTATATTATGTAAAATGACGAATTAGCTAAGCAACTTCATCAATAAGAAACTGTTCTTAATGTTCTATCTTGCAAAATAAAAGTCACAAATTATCTCATGTTTTGCATATACCTTGCACACTTCAAGCTGGAAGCTAATGATGGCTGTATAAGAGCAGCGCCTTCCTGGTGCGATAAACTGCAACTTACACATCACTGGCGTTGGGCAGAATCCCCATATATCCAAATCTTTCACTTTTCAATAAACCAAAAGAAAAAAAATGCATGTATGCTGTGCCATCCTCAAAGGGAGCAAGCCATTTTCAACACTTGAACATATATGGAACGAACCAAATTTGGACACAGGAGGTTACTGCACTGACGCCAGTGATATGATCCAATAAGTTGACTAACCGCAAAAATAATCAGTGACGAGCTGGCTAAAATAATAATTTTTAAAATTTGATCAATAATAAATCCATCCATCCATTTTCTGAGCTGCTTATCCTGACAAGGGTCGCGGGAGCGCTGGAGGCGGTGTAAACCCTGAATTGGTTGCCAGCCAATTGCAGGGCGCATATAAACAAACAACCATTCGCACTCACATTCACACCTACGGACAATTTAGAGTTGTTAATTAACCTAGCATGCATGTTTTTGGGATGTGGGAGGAAACCGGAGTGCCCGGAGAAAACCCACGCAGGCACGGGGAGAACATGCAAACTCCACACAGGCGGGGCCGGGGATTGAACCCCGGTCCTCGGAACTGTGAGGCAGACGCTCTAACCAGTTGGTCACCGTGCCCAATAATAAATCATAAAGGATAATAATTAATAATAAATCATTACATCACCATTAAATAAATTTAATGGTAATGGGGCGGAAAAAAAGAAAATATCACTGCAAAAATAATTAGTTTCTCAGCGTTTTCTATTAACAGATATATGTTTGAGTTAAATGGACATTTTTTTTATTCTCTAAAGTACAGACAACAAAACTCCCAAATTCCAAATACAAATGTCATTTGGAGCATTTATTTTTTACAAATAATAAATACATACTATATATTATGTTAAATAATCTTGTAAAAATTATTTAACTTTTTAAAAATTATTTGTATTGTATTATTTCGGGAAAATATGAACGCAGTAGTAGTGCTGGATAAATTTTGATTGTAATCACGTGTGCTGTACCGTAATGGAGCATAATAAATAAAATCAAATAATGATTTGTGGCATCCCTCGTCCACGTACACTCAAAGTGGCGCTAATCAATACATCATCAGGGATTCCTGGGGGAAATGGAGGCAGAGCTGGTACCATTGTGATCATTCACAGATGCCGTCCTTATATGGCTCAAACAAACATTCTTATTTTGAAAAAAAAAAAATCGTGTATTTTATATTACTGTTCAACTATATCATATGGAGCAAAATAACCCAAATATCACTAGCTTCTACAAATACTGTACTCTTCAGTGCACCTGTTGCTGTGACGTCTTCCTCTATATATTGCGTTTTCTTTCCTCACTAATGGTCCAAAATGAAGACAACGATTGCATATTGTTGCAACTGAATTGCTGCACAGAGCCACATGTTGCCTCACATTATGTAAACACGTCCCGCATTAACATTCGAGCTGACGCGGCTTTAGCCACCAAACACCGCAATTGGTCGCAAACAGACACGACAGACAGTAAGATAAGAGTCTAAAATAAACGAATTCTAATGCTTCCGGTGGTTAAATGAGCGTTTAAGTCAGTAGACCTGGCGTTTAAAGTCGCATTTGAGCCGAGCAGCGCGGCTGCAATGTAGTTGTAACGCAAGCTAACGTTAGCCACGTTAGCATCAGCAAGCTTCCTCTAGCCGGCAACGAACAGTCTTCGTTCGGGCTCGTGAGTCGACGAAAGGCGGTTGCACGTCGTCGCTCCACCGGCCCAGTGGCAGAGCTTCGAGACAGGCAGAGAGAAAAAAATTCATCCTACCTGGATCCGTTTTTTGTGCCTCCTGCGCTCCGCCATGATCGTCCACACACAGCTCAGCTTCGGCAGACCGAGATCGCGTGGCGACTATCGCGAGACTAAGACAACGCCGGTGGGATGCTTTTTGGCTTTCAAATGTGCTGTGTATGTATTTTATATTTAAATTTCAAGTTTTATATTGAAAATCAGGTGTAAACGTCCATACATATAACAGCAAGAGTTTTATTTCAATTAGTTCAATTTAAAAAAAATTTTTAGAGCTCTTTATTGAACGTTAGATATAAACAATCCTATAACACCAAGTGGAAGTTTGAGGAGGAAAAAGCCAGAATGCTGACAAGGTGCCAAAATGATATTAAACAAAATTATTCAATTTAAAATGAATCAAATAAATGTGAACAAATATTGAAATAAATTCATTAAAATCAGATTTTTTATTTCAAAATGTATCTACAATTTGAAGTCTGAATTAAATATAAACAATATAGCAACAGTACTAGTTTGTACAATAATATTTGCATATTTTTAGCTTTTATGTGTAAAAATAAATATAAAAATCACATATTTTAAAAAATATACAATTAAAATCTTAAGAAATTCAGGCATTGATGCGTGCGTTTAAGTTTGTGTATTTCATATATGTAACATTTAAAATCAATCTGAAGGTATCCAATGTCAACAATATAGCATGAATACTAGTTTATAATAATAAAAGTTCATTTTCACTGGATATTTTAAACATTTCCAAGTTTGTGGAAACAGTTTGGAGATGGCCCCTTACCGTTCCAAAATTCACGTCTGAGTCAAGGCAAGTGAGCAAATACTTATCGTATTTATCTTATTTCTGAAACGCTCCAATATAGTGTTGTTTTATAATGGCAATAAATATCTGCCAGTCTAATAAGGGAGGATCACACCTTCCAATGTAAAAAAAAATCCAAACAAACAACCTTTATTTACAATCCATTTAAACCATTTAAAAAGTTTAAAAAGCCAATTTCAATGACATTGCATAAATATGTATTCATTGTAGCAGGTGAACTTTTCAGCTTTGCTATTTGTGCCATGCTTTTGTAATGCATACAGAACCCAAACATGGACACACACAACATTGTCGCGCGACCACATGTCGGAGTCTACTGGAACGCTAATCGTGGTTGCATATCCACTTAACGCATGTCCGTCTTTAACCGACCACGCTGCTTGCGGTAGGTGCTGCTGTTTTGGTTAGCCATGGAGTTCAAATGTGTTCGGCGGTTAACTCTTTAGCATGAGGGGAATTGTTGCCCGGCTCGCAGAGGTGCTCGGCGGGTTTGAGGACGTCGGCGGCCTCCCGGGGGCTCGCCGCCGCCGCCATCATCATCATCTCCTCGCTGTTGCAGTTCACCGGGGAGCCCATCTCTGACGAACGGTCACCCGGCTTGTCGGGGGCAGCTTGCAGGGTGCTGGCGGGGAGCGGGAGGTTCATCATGTATAACATGTTGCTCATGCGCCTTGACACCTATTGGGGTGACAGTGTTAGTACACAAGATTGCGTGATTCATTGTTTGTATTTGTAGTAAAAATTGTGTTGACGTAAAGCACATGTGTCAAACTCAAGGCCCGAGGGCCACATCTGGCCCGCCACACCATTTTATGTGGCCCGCGAAACCAAATTATTTGAATCAACTTGTATGATTCTTGCTGAAATCTGTACCAACATTTCAAATTGTTGGATTTAATAACAACGTTGAGATATTACAGGTATAATCGAATGTTGTTTTACAGTAACTTGATCAGTAGTTGAACAAACAATTATTCCTGACTTCTGTTTTCAAATAGAGTTATCCATCAATTTGTTGTGTGGACCGGGCCAGACCATGACTAGCAAAACTTCACGGATAACTGATGTCCAGTTTTGGGAAAAAAAAAAAAAAAAAAAAGAAAAAAGCAAGATAGCAAAGAAAGTTCATAAAAATGTTATCCAACTATGTATAGTATTACATTTATACAGCTTCATGTTGTGGTCGCTGAGTTTATATTTAACATTTTGTTTAATTTAAGGAATTGTATTTTAAATTAAGAGAATTTTTGTTGATTTTAGTTATTGCTTATTTTATAATATTGCAAAATATTTATTGAGTGTAGTTTGTGCTTCATGTATTTTTAGTTAGTGTAATTTAATTTCTATGTTATGAATTATGTTTAATTGATTTCTGTTTACTTTTATCATCATTTATTTAATGCTATTGATTTGATTCGATGTAATTGTTATTTTATTGATTATATTATATTTTTATCTTAATTATTTATATTTATTATTATTGAGTTTATTTCATGTAATTTTTATTTTAATAGTTTTTTTTATTCATTCATTTTATATTTTATTTAATTTGTATCGTATGAAGTTTTGATAGATTTTTAAAAAATTCTATTTCATTATGGTACAATCTTTATATTTTTTATTTGATGTAAATATTTTAAGAGTAATTTTGATGTATTTTATTTGATCTTAATATAATTTTTGTCAATTTAATTGATTTTTGTGGAATTATTTTATGTTTATTTAAATTTTATTCAATTCAATCTGTATTATTATTTAGTTTGATCTTATTTTAATAAAATTTTGCTGTATTCCATTTATTTTTTGGAATTTGCATTCGGATTATTCTCGAGTTTATTTATTTCAATTCATTTAGTTTGTATTTGATCAGTTTTCTTTCATTTCATTTTGTTCCGTTTTCTTACTCTGGGTAATGTTTTATTAAATGTGTATTTTCAAAATGGTCTTTAGTTTAATTTTACTGTGCTAAATTTTAATTTTTAATTTTTTTATTTTACATTATAATTTTATTTTTTAAATTTCATTTTGTAACATAATTTACATAGCATTACATTACATTACCTGTGAGCGGATCTTCAGAGCAGGCCCCAGCTTTAGGCCCAGTGTGTCCAGCAAATGTTCCTCTGAGAGGAGCGGCAGCGTCTCGCCATCAATCATGTGGTCTTTAAACGTCTGCGCCGTCAGATGGTTTCTCACGTAAGCTTGACAACATTGACGCGATGACGACAATGCAAAGTGCAACACCCACCTGAGCGTACTCCGAACACGTGGGGATGTTGTTGATAAAGTTGTAAACGTCGTTGATGCTCCACTTTCTGATGTCCTCAGACACCTCATCACCATTTAGGAAGAGATTGGGCGGACCTGAGGAACGAATATTTTTAATTCCAAGAAACACAAAACTACAGAGCCCCAGACATGACATGGGTGCAAAAATATATACAATTTGTGGCCACAATACAGGTATAAAGTGCACACAAAATGTTAATTTGTGGCCACGAATTAGATATGATATGCGCACGAAACACTAATTTGTAGCTAGGAAATGGGTATAATGGTTGCACAAAGTAAAAATACTCAAAGGAGGTATAATTTGTGCAAAATTAGCATTTTGTGTGCATGTTATGCAGTATCTAAATTGTGGATACTGATTGAAATGTTCCCTCTCATGTCATGTGTGGCGCCCCATACAGAACAGAGCAAGGTTTGTTTTCCAAACGCACCAGGCGGAAGGAAGCCATTCCCGGCCACAGGGAACATGTAAGGCATGCCTCCCGAGGGGTACATGAACTTCTCCTGGAAGGCGGCACACTGGTTGGGAACGTCTTTGTCGTTGGCTACGCTGTTGCTGGCGTCCGCGCATTGGTCTGGAGCGCCGCCCTTCCGCAGGCCCGCCTCGCCCTCTTTGTAGCTCTTCCTTCCTCCCGCGGCCGCTTCAGTATCCGCTTTGGCCTGGTGGTGCGTCTTGCTGGCGGAGCACTCCTCCCCCACGTCCCCCTTCACTTCCAGCTCCTTCTCCTCCCCGCCGGACACGCACCCCGGACTCCGCTCCACGCTCTTGTCCTCAGCCGGGCCCTTTACGTGACCGACGGGGTGGTCGGCGCTCTTGTGGACCGCGGGCCGCCTGCCCACCCGCCGGCCCCGTTCTCTGTGCAGGGTGCCGATAGGGGGATAAGGGCTGGTCGACATGAGGATGCTGTTGGAGTGAAGGTCGTCCAGGGTGGGCCGGTGGACAAAGACGTCGTGGGCCTCGGGCATGCGCTGGCGACTTCTGAAGGCTATGGGGTTGGAAGGGTAGGACATGGGGTTCTCCATGCCCATCATGCCCTTTTGGTGGGCGTTCTCCAGCTCTTTCTGATGCAGAATGGCGTTCATCTCTATTCTGAACACAAGAAGAAGATAGAAGGTACTTTTTGGTCAGGTCTTTACTCCCACATTCCAAAACCTTGCATGTTATGTCAATTGAAGACTACAGTGTCCACAGGTGTGTGTGCGTGTGAGTGTGAGTGAACCGCTGCCCTGCAATTTTTTACAGATTTGTGGTGCTGGGTTTGCTGGGATTCAACACAATTCCATCCATCCATTTTCTACCGTCTGGATTGGGAGTCATCTCCTTTCTATGGTGAGGGGTTTAAGTATCTCGGGGTAGCATTCGCTTCACCGTACTCTCGTAATGAAGAGATTTACCGGTCGATCGACGCTCCCACCCTCACGTGTAGTCACGATCTTTGGGTTAGTGACCGAAACGTCAAGACTGTGGATACAAGTGACGGAAATGAGTCTGTCTACCTTGCTGGGTGTTTGATCTCCGCCATCCAACTGGGACTCTGATTACCGCCCCTAAATCTCCTCGTTGAGAGGAGCTACAACAGGTTTACACAGACTGGCGAGGTGGGTAGACCCAGATCGCGAGTCACTTCCCTTCGGAATCAGCTGCCCCCTTTTCAGGAGACACCACCGACCCAACAGGCTCATCTGACTTTTATTGTACTAGTTAGAATCTCAGGTCAGATGCTGACATAACACTCACCTGGCCATGTTTTGCTTGTGAATGAGCTCCTGTCGCCGGGCAACCGTTTCCATGGGCTCGGAGGGTAGGAAGCCATAGCCAGCTGAGGAAAGGAGAAACATCAATCTGTTGACCTTAAAAATTTCACACAAAGTGACTGCAAACTTTATGCATTATTTTACCTGCGCCTGGAAAGTTTCTCCCCGGTAGGACACCAGCATGTGGCGCCAGAGGGGGGCCCAGGTGAGGTCCCAAGTGCATCTGCCTGCCGTCGGGTGTCACCATCTCAGCCGGAGGGACCAACTCCCTGAGAGAGCCAGCAAGTTCATTTGTGACAAATGTACTTAGAAAAGGTAACCAAAATATTAGGGACAGATTTCCGAACCTTTCCATGAACCGGGGTTCAAACGGCGTCGGCACCCCCTGTAACCTTTGCTGGCCCTGGGCGAGGATCTGTGGCGCCATGGCCATCTGGTTCCTCATGATCATCTCCTGTCTCTGCCTCAGCTCTGCCACACACACACACACGCACAAGACATACACTAGGTCACCCAGTTGCCATTAAAACAAACAACACACACTCCCTTCCTTCCTTTCTTACCGTTTGCCGACATGCCGTTGACCAGGCGGTACCAGTGTTTCTCGTCCAAAGCTCCCTGCTCTCCGAGTGCCGTCATCTTCCTCAGTTGCTCGCGTGGGGTCATCGTACTCTCCTCCGGCCGCCACGGGGATGCTGGAGAAAAGCAAGAAATAAAAATAAATACATAAAATCAAATGTTTGAAATCCGGAGTCTGGAAAATGCGGCTCAAAGCGTACCAATGAGTACAATGTACTTATTGATGAAAAGAAAAATCCTTTTTTTCATACGTATAAATGTAAACATTGCAGTTCTCCACATGCACCACCAAGAGGCAGCAGTTAGACATAAAAAAACAAACAAAACCCGACTGAATGGATGAACAAGAGCAAAATAATAGTATGAAAAAAAACCTAATAAATATTATAATATACATACATATAATAATATTCAGGGTAAAACAGTTGCATGGCAAAAATATTGGTCAAATTTGTATTAGTTGTGTAATAGTAAGAGAATGCAATCGTTAATTAAACATTTATTCCTATTAAGATAAACGAAAGAAAATTTGAAATGAAAAAATGATGAATATAAAATAAATAGAAATATAAACAAAATGTTGCATTCAAAATACAACAATTTAAAAATAAAATACAAATTTAACCCAGGTTATTGTGACACCCTCTTGGATTTAAAATAACAGGCAATAAGGGGAGTGAATTATAATTATCCCCATCCCGGTTCCAAAATATTTTTTTAATATTTTAATACTGGCTCAGCAGAGAGCACCGTTTTCCTCCCCCCATTCAAAGCATGCAGCAACATCTCCGACCTCTTTACTGTTTAATTTAAGGGTGCCTTTACTACTGAACTAATAAATGTGAGTCTTTCATGTCAAGTCTACACCCTTTCTTTTAAAACCTTAAATTTAATAAACATAGGGTTAAAATCCCCATAACATTAAATATTTCATACATATATTACAGGTTGAAGTTGTTTTAAAAGACCAATTTATTTAAAGTAGATTCTACAATGCATATTACAGAAGATTTAGGATTATTATTATTTTATTTCTTTTCTGAAGTCTTTGCAGGATCCTCTTGAGCGAAATGAGCCACACTGCCCATTAGCGCTGGAATCCCATTTCCCAAAAATGACAGAGCCGTAATCCAATAATCCAACAAAAATGTGAATAACAGTCCACACTTGACTTTCTACTACGTTTACCTTTCCACACTGACATGATGTATATGTCAAATGCAGTAACCCTGCACCTAACCTTTTATTATGACAGCCTCTCAAATTCCCTCTGAAAGCATCTTATCTGAGGCTCGTAATCCACCACGGTAGTCTGCAACAGTCTGCCAGCTACATCTGCTGACCCCCTCTCATCCCATCCCTACCTTCCCCATGACACCCCCCCCCCCCCCCCCCCCCCCCACAGGATCTTATTAGCTAAGTCGTGGCTATACAGCACTTTAACGGGATGTGTCGGAGGTAATCCACACGTTTAGAGTTTTACCCCCAGCAAACCTTGCCTGTAAGCATCCTGGACAATACACCCTGAGTGCTAAGCCTATTAGCCCCCATTAGCACCCAGGATGTCCTAAAAACACCTCAGGGATAAATATGGGGGGACGCAATCGGTTTATGTGGTGCTATGTGGGCACCACAGCACACCTGTGCCCCCCCCCCCCTCCATCATTGCCGAAGACAAACGTCACATCACCACTAATGTACTTTTATGTACACTCCTTTCCTGTGAGGAAAGGCACCTCGCTTGTTTAAGGTTTAGCATCTTATCTCAACTGTTAAACATTCAAGTGGTGTTAATCCTGCCACATTAGTGTCAATAACAATTTGAAAAAAAAAAAAAAAAATCAGTATGAATACAAAGTAAATATTTCATGAACTCACAGGCAGCAAGCTTAAATGAGAAGCGCTTTTAATTCGGTTACAGGTGGAGTTCAGAATATTCAGAGGGATATGTTTGGTGTTGTTTAACTAGCAATGTTGTTCAAATAGTCATGATGGCAATTTTCACAAATAAAGTAAAAAATATGAATACAAATAATAATCCAATTATTTAAATGATTTCAAGTGTACACCTATTTTGTGTCTTTTGGTTACTATTTTACTCGCTTCACAAATTGAAAGAATTTTCATGAACAAATATTTACAAAATAAAATAAAAATTGCAACAAAAAAAAATCTACATTCAGAATTATTCTTTTAAGAATTTAAAAAAATATAAACATGAAGTACTGTGTATGCCCATTTTTTCATTTCTCTTTGCTTTATTTGCTTATTTTAAATTTTCTGGTAAATTTCAGAATATCGTAGCAAATTTAGATAATCTGCCTCAAAAAGAAGTTCAGAACAATAAGAGAGATTATTTAGAATTGTTTTTATTCAAATAAAATTGTTTGAATGGTGACAGATGGCAATAATTTCCGCTAAATGTTTATTTGAAAACAAAAACAAATCCTTTTCAGGGTCACGAAATACAAATAATCTAAAACCATTTAATATTACTTTTCTAATTATTATTTAAATGATTGAAAACAGGCCAATCTTTTTTTCCACTTGAATATTTTTTTATTCTTCTTTGTGCAAAATGAAGCTGTCACAGCGAGTTTTTATAAGTGGCACTGTTCAAAAACCTTCAGAGAATATTTATATTTTATTCAAATATTAGTGTTGAATATTGTTTAAATAGCCATAAATGACAAGACTTGTCAACAATTACAGTTCTTAAAACCCCCAATAAAAATACAAATACATGAAAAAATAAGATTGCTATGATAATTAAAAAAAACCTAATATAATTATTAGTAAAACGATTAAAGTATGCATCGATTTTTCTTGCTGTTGCTTATTCATATATTTTTGGGGCAAAAACACTGCCAGGCCAGAAACAGGAGTTCAGAACATTCAGAGCGCGATTCTCCCATTCCATAAGTAATATTATTAATTTAAAAAGAGAACATCGTAATGAAAGGTGAGCGAGCGCTCAACGTATTTGCGCGACAGGCTGCTGCCTAATGCGCAGGGGATTGGACTCCTTGGGACTTACTGTTGCCCGTGTAATCCCATTACAAGAATGAATTAAAGGGAAAAATTGCTGACGACTTAGCTGAAGCCTGAAGGAGGTCATATCAGACATTGTCTCGCCCCTTCTTAACCGCCCGCACCCCCAGACACACAAACACACACACACACACACACACACACACACACACATACACGCGCGTGCACACAAACTAAAGCCTCACATATTCTCAGTTACACATGGACAATTCCATTATACACAGCTTGTCAGTGGTAAGCACTGATTGAACAATTAAAGCAGGGTCAAGGCCTGGAATGGGTCGCAGGGTAAACCCTATTGCAAAACTCAGCAACATACTCTAATCTTCCATAGGGCATTCAATGAAATATAATTAAAGAAAAACACCCCTTTAACAATTTTCTTTTTTTTTTTTTTTTTTTTAAATCAAAATTGGCATGACTCAAATTTAAGTTATAAAAATAATCTTTCCATACAAAACGCTACCAAATAAAATTTTTAAATAAATAAAAAATACATGACACAAAGAACAATTTTAATACATTTGTGACTTTATCAATGTTTAGTATTTTTTAAATTTTATTTGCTGGGAGTAGTCACATGGTTCTCCTGCCTTATATTGAGGCGCGTGGCGTCTATTCTGACTCAAGTTACCAAATATGGTTTCTTGTCATAGAAAATTCAACACATTAAAAAAAAAAATATTTTAAGTGATCTGCAACTTTATAAATCTGTTTGTTTTGTGAACTTGCTGATTGGCTGTCACATGGTTGTGCTGCCATATATTGAGGGGTGTGGCATCCAGTATGACTTGAGTAAGCTTAGGTTACCAATATGGTTCCTTGTCATTCAAAATTATACAAAAATATTTTTAAAAAGACAATTATATAGTTTAAGTTGTGATTTTAAAATGTGTTCCAATTTCTCTTTTACCTTTGCTTATTGGCCAGTAGTAATCAAATGAGTGAAGTTGCCAAGTATGGTTCCTTTCCCTCTGAATTTATTCAAAAATAGTTTTTTGTTTTTTTATAATATAATTTTAAGTCTAGTTGAAGTTATTTGTGACTGCATAACGGTTTGTTTTTTCATCTGCTGATTGGCTGGAAGTAGTCACATGGTGCTACTGCCTTAGCATTCAGGCATGTGATGTCCATTATGGCTGCAGTCTCAGTTACCAAACGTGCTTCCTGGCCCTAGAAAATTATACATCAATATTTTTTTAATGATTAAATTCATTGCAAGTCATTTGTGACTAAATAATTTTTTTTTCATTTGCTGATTGACTGGGACTAGTCACATTGTTCAACTGAGTACAAATAAAACCCAGCCAATAATATTTTTCCTTTTCCTTTTTCCTTCATTTTCTTGCTCATTCTTTTTTCCTTCATATTTGTATTTATTGATTGGGGCAAATTCATTCAGAGGCCAAGCTTAAATGAATCTAATGATTTTAAGTTCACTTTACGGATCAATATGAAGTCAATTCCATAGATTTTAAGGTTGCTTGTCAAATTCCCTTGGCCTTTAGATCAATTAAAAGCAATTTTATCATCTACATTTATTCACGTTTGACAAAACATACCATCGGTGCATTATTAAAACAAAATAACAGATAAAAATGAGCAAAATTGAGTTTTTCGGTGAACAGGGATGAGTTGTAAGAGTTCGGAAGGCCTCACCTTGAAAATCCAGTGAGTAGATATTTTTTTTCAATTCAGTACGACCAGAAAACGATCAAAAATGTCAAATGAAAAAAAAAAAAAGCCTTGAACATCCCACAGGAAGCGTCCCGTCCCTTGCGTCAACTCTCCCAGCTTCCCGCCACATTAGCAAAGTGCCTGCCAGCCTAACTGCCTTAACTAAAAAAGACCTTTTAAATACCGATTGGTTTCATCTCCATTAGCGGGCCTTATCCGAGGCGGTAAGCCCTCCCTCCTCCTGACATCACCGTGATCTCCTCCGTCCAACTGCTCGGGCGCACCTTGCAGAAAAACTCATGTGTAATTACTGAAGCAGCACTGCTCTTTAAGCGCTAAACCTCTTTGTACGTTTACCTCACTAATCCCTTGTTAGCACTTTAGGCCATAGTTAAGACACCTAAATGCTTAGCTCCCTTTTTGCACCGGAAAAATAGGCAAAGACCTCCTGCTCGGAGGCCTGATGCCGCGACGCTTAGAAAATCCTTTGATAAGTTTTGTTTGTGTGTGTTTTTTTTTTTTTTTTTTTTTTTTTTGGAGTGTTGACCCAAACATGCTTGGTGGTCATTTATTAGAAATCCGTCTAAATTGGCAGGATCATGTACTCAGACCGCCTAAGCTGACAGTTTGTGCTCACCAGCCACTTACTGCCAGGGGTCTGTACTTTGAGGCACGTCTACATGGAACCGCTGTTGACGGTCTAGTTGGCCGCAGTTTCAGCAAAATGAATGCGTAATGGTGGAGTCCACATTTATTCACCCATGCCTTTCACACAGAACCCAGCGAAGCGGGACAAATGACGGTGGGCGGATAGCCATGATGGCCTTATACTGTATGCCTTATATGGCGGGCTGCAGTGGATAGATGAAGTCATTACACCTCCTTGATGCCAAGGTTACACAAAAATGGGTCTAACAGCAGAGTCTGCATTTATTTACATGTGCCTTGCACACATAACCCAGTGAGGCAGGATAAATAACGGCGGGCAGCCAGCCTCGATAGTCTTCAATAATAGATTGGGCTTCAATGGACAGATAGACATAATTCTTTCATGCCAAGTTTCAACAAACTGTGTAACAGCAGAGTCAGCATTTATTTGACTGTGCCGTTCACACAGAACCCAGCGAAGAGGGACAAATTCAGTAGCACTGAATAATAGGTAGGGCTCCAGTGGATGGTCATTTTGACTCTTACATGTCGAGTTTCCGCAAAAACCCCAAACAGGCGAATCTGCATTTATTTAGCCTCACTATCCTTTAATAATCAATTCTAGAGTTTCCACAAAATTAGCATCACAGCAGTGCCCGGAAAAAAAACATTAATGCACGCTAAAAGCCTCAATAATTTGTCGGGCTACATAGGATATGAAGATGGATAACTTTTCCGCAGTTTTGTCAAAACAGTAGCGTCCGTATTTAGTCGTGTCTCCTTTCATACATCAGCATGACTAATTACGGCATGCTAATGCCCTTCAATATTGGATCATTCTGCATTACATAAAAAACAAATGACTCTTTCATAGAAATTTCACTGAATCGGCGCATCAGAGGCGTAACAGTAGCATTTTTCTTTCACACAGAACCCAGCATAGCCCCCTTCATACAGAGAAATTGGACATAGGCTCTAAATCGGAATTGGTCACGAAATGGACTACTAGCATCGTTTTGCGCTCTGAATGGCCTAATAAAGGACTTTGGAACTAAGCATTAGGACTTAAAAACATCTAAACCAGTCATTTAGGAACCTTTGGGCTGCGTAAGCTTTTTATGAGGGATTTCTGTCCATCTTGTTTGCAGGCAGCATTATAGAGTCACAGCGAGGCAAAGGGATCACAGCGGGTTTAACCTCCATGGCTACAAATTGACAAACAAGACACTCTTTCTGCTTGGCCCTCTTCTAATTACAGCTACAATCTGCCGTCCGGACGTTTCACGCCAGGTCCTAATCCCGCTAAAGTGGAAGCCTTACGTCTTGATCAAATCTTGTTTAGGTCTTGTTGTCCATGAGCTGATTGTTTAGGTTGAATAATCCCAAAAATAAGCCTTCAATCTGAGAGGTGGCAAATTCAGGAACATGCTGTTGTCAACAGAATACAGCAGGAAATGGTAACAAAGGTTGAGGACTATTAGCTTCTCTGTGCTTGATGAGCTAGCACAGTGATAAGCTCCAAAATGGCGGACAAGTCAAATGCTCCATTTTGTTTCAGAAACACTATTTGACTACAAAAACAAAATACTTTGCCTTAATTTGAAAGGGGCTCATGTCTTAAGTAGGCTTTCTTCAGCTATGTTGAGCTCAACGTAAGCATCAGCTTACATTTTTTTGTTGTTGTGTTAGCAGGTTAGCATTTGCGAGCCAACACAAATTTGAGAAGATCAAGCAGCTAAGAGCTTAGCCATATTTTAGGACTAAAAAGATGTATTTACCTTAGCAAAACGTTTTCATTCACTGGTAGCTAGTATGTTATTAGTGTATTTTTTATTAGTTTAACAAGCTACTCAAACTAATAAACAGTAATCACAAGTAAGTTGTGGACAAGCTTGATTCATTTAGGCGACATTTCGGCACAAAAAGGCTATATTTCACCACCATTTTACCTTAATTTGAAGGGTGCTGCTGTCTTAAGTTATAGGCTATGTTGAGGCTAAACGTAAGCGTCAACATACATTCAGCACCATTTTGTGTGTTATCAGGTTAGCATTTCCATGCTAATGCAACAAATATGACCAGATTAAGTTAATGTAGGTGTAAGAGTTTAGCCATAAATTAGTCGGGATATTTACTAATTACTAATGTCACTAAGGTAAAGTAACCACATATGCTGATGATTTTTTTCTGCAAATGAAACCAATCATGGACTGGTGGGGGGAGCGTAATCAGATTTTTCCACCATTAAATACACTACCACGCATAACTGACGCTTGGATATATGTGACTGACTGGCCAGTGGGGTGGCCAACAAATGTATAGAGGGGACCGTGGCCACCCCTGGCCACCCCCTCATGGCACCCCTGAAAAGGGGCTCTCGGCAAAGGGCACTTTTCTCATCCAAAGCAAAAAGGGAGATCAGTCACATGAGCTGTGCCATTAATGGAATGAACGCTACCATTGGCACTATGGTGCGGGGGACGGGAGCAGGTGGTAAACGCACTTTTTATGAATGCATTTTGTTTACACAATAGCCGTTTTACAGCACTGAAAACATGAAATAGTCAAAGCTGCATTCACTGCAGCTGGAACAGAAATATTCCACTTGGAATTTCAGAGGTGGGCACTCAAACTGTAACAGTTGGGGGGGGGGCTGAAAATAATATACAAACTTTTTGCTTGCCCTGTTAGCTTTTGTAGCCAAAATAAAAATAATAATATCGATATTCAATTATATAGTGCAACAGGTTTATCTTGTATAAAGAGTTGATAGAATCTTTTAATTGACATTTAAATTGAAAATGGGCACCGCCACAAATTCAGGTTACACCAATTTGCCAGTTTTCATTTTGACCTGTCACGCTGCGTTTTTGGAAAAATGGAAAGTTGGAAAATTCAGAGTCCGAATTTAAAGTAGGACGTCGCATGCTAAAAAAAAGGTAGTCAGCAATTTTTGTTCCCTTTAAGACCCTGTAAATTGATTTCTGTTATTTGTTTCTAAATACTGTACTAATTTCCTAGCTGTCCTGAATGGAGCATAACATCAACGTACTGTCTCTAATGTTAACACGCTTGGAAGTTCACGAGAACAGCAAGTTCTTCAATTTCCCATTAGTCTTGAAGTAGTCCTAAACAGCCAGATCTTCAAATGTTTTTCTATCTTCACTTTCCACATAGTGCTTTAGTTTCCTAGTCTCCACCTGCCGTGAACACAGAATAGTCCAGCATCGTCTCTGCACAAGCACGCTTTAAAAATGCTGTGTAAACATACTCTAAAAATGCTGATTTTAGAAATGATCGTGTAAGTTATTGATCCATTTAAAAAGGGTACTCACAGTAGTTCAGTGTTGAAGACGCTCATGACTCCCGGGCTCATCAGAATCAGAATCAGAATCAGAATCCTCTTTATTGCCAAGTATGTCGTAAACACACAAGGAATTTGTCTCCGGTAGTTAGAGTCGCTTTAGTATGACAAAAGACAAGCATTTCGACAGTAAATACTTTTGAGATATAAAAACATAAAAAAACACTACAGAGAGTCACTTAGCTTCCAGTTGTGATTTTAATGTTAGCTCATAATCAAATACTCAAGTGAGCGCCCCCCCCAGAAAATGAAAAATTCAGCCCTGGAATCCAGTTTCACTCAGCAACATGAAATTCAGTCAGCACATCTTTCATAATGAGACCCACCAAAAAGTCTCAAGAACCAAAGATGTACTCTGATTGCTTTGTACTCAACTCAAATTTGAGTTGAGTTCAAAGTTTGAGCTAAAAGTATCTTCGGAATTTAAACAAATGTCTGTATTGGCACAGCAGAGGCCCAATCAAGATTGTTTCATAACACGTCGTGCTGTGTCCCCCATGACTCCAATTTGCTAATCGTTGCCTACAAGTCTGAAATAAAGTGGAGTCTGCAGCACAAAAGACACCATTGATGACGCAGACGCGCACTGTGGACCAAACCTCACTCGCTGCAACACTTCTGTCTGACCACCTCCGAGGTAAGCACTCACTCTTTATCTGTTTATCATCTTGAATTACACACAAACTGGCATACACTTATTTTTTTAATGATTGTTTACAACTGTGGCTTTTTTGTGAATTGTGTCTTATCACCAACGTCTCTCACAGAATGACACAAAAAGTGCACTGATGAATAAAAAGAATAAAAGGAGAAAAGCCACAGTTGTAAACAATCCCAGCGTATCCTTGCGAAGCATTCTCCACTTGTTTTTGATACTTCATAGTGTGTGTAAGGTGAGGTCCGTTCTACATAGGAAAATCTTTCATTAATTGAAACAAAATATAAGTTAAATAGTTTTTTTTCAACTCTATTAATTTATGATCTCTGTTAATGAAAATTTGAAAACAAAACGATTAATAAGATGAAAAGTATAAAGGCAAGGCTATTGATGAGCACAACATTTCCTACCGGATGTCTTCCAATTGTTAAGTATAGCATAAAAGTCGAGCAATTAAACTGTGAATGTTCCACGAAGAATCCAATGAAAAAGGGGGGAAAAAATGTTCTTGTTTTAACAAAGATTAAGCGACATTTACTGGATGTTTCCTATTATATGCTAATTGGCTTATTTCTGGTTTAGTCACGTTGATTCCTGTAAATTACGTGGGGGTTTGGGGCGTATTTGTGTTTGGCGACATGTCGACTGCATGCGTCACATGCAAGGATCTGCACACAAATTGACATGTATAAATTGGCTGCTTGGTGATGAAGTGCTGCTTCCACGAATGAAAATATATATATTTTTTGGAAGTCAAGGCTCAACAAGTAGCCCTGTCTTACCCGCCCCCATGGTAACTAAAATGGGAACGGTGAGCAGTGGCATATTTGCATGAGAAAATAGTCTACAAAAAATGAGGGGAAACTGCTGTTATTCTTTATCCTTCGGGTGTTTTGTCAAAAATGTGTCACAAATGTGTTTTTAAGAGACATGGGAACTGTTTTAAATTGTGAAATAAAGCACAATATGTTTTCTTTAATGCTTACATTCTTCATTTTTTGTCAGGCAAAGCTCACCATGAAGCTATTTTTGGCACTGGCGGCTTTCATTGTGCCACTTGTCAGAGCTCAGGTGCCTCATTGGGGTCCGTGTCCAGAACCGGATGTTCAACCCGCTTTCAACCTCAAACAGGTAATCTCTCCTTGTTTACGTAACTTTGTGTCGCCAATGGTAAAAGTGTTGTTCTGGAAGCTTTATTTCTACGTGAGTCTGCAGTCACATTGTTCTGCGTAGAAAAATGATCACCGCAAAGGTTCGAGGTAGAGATTTTGTTTTGACTTTTGTTTGGAATTGAATTATTCTACTTAGTATTTGAATAATCGACGTCAATGAGAGAGTGCCGCCCATATCGCCCATATCAGAAAACGCCCCTTCGTGGAGTTGACACAAGCAAAAAAAAAATACAAATAAATAAGAAAATGTGTTATGGCTGTTACAGTTCATGGGGAGGTGGTTCGAAATCGCCAGACTGCCGACGCAGTTCGAAAGGGGCCGCTGCATCGAGACCAACTTCACTTTCAAGGTGGACAAATCCATCCGAGTGGTCAGCTCGGAAATACTGTGAGTGGGGGGGAAAAAAAAGATGATTATGATAACATTTCCTGAAATTGAACAATAATTGTGTTAATGGACAGGAAAGGAGAGCTAAGGAAAATTGAAGGAACAGGTGTCATCGAGGATCAGAAGAATCCAGCCAAGCTGGGAATAAGCTACTCCTATGGTGAGATTTCGGAAATCATGTAAAACACTTTATTAACGCAACAGGTTTTAACAAACATTTTAACATCCAGTGGTTCCTTGAGATATGAGTTGAATTTGTTCGGTGACCACGCTCATTACTCGTATCGCGAGTCATCTTTCTCCGTTGAAATGAACGGAAATGCCATTAATCTGATCCAAGCTCCTTAAAAAGCCAAACCCAAATTTTGTAATGTGATTGAAACTAGCACTTTATAAAATTGTACATACAAAATACAGTACCGATAGAATTAAAATAATTGAATCCCCACCCCCCAAATTTCTTGCTGCAATTTAGTGGACATTGTAGTGCTCCTTCTGGTGTGTGTGCCTTGGTCACATGGGGGCAAAGAATATATGAACATTATCATATCGTATTATATCATACAGTATCTCAAGGCACAACAATCCATTTTTATTTTTTTTCCCGTAGCTTTTATAACTTAAAGGGCATTTTTCGCATTAAAAAAATATTATTATAATTTTTTTTGCCAAGGTTAATGGTAGGGAAAAAACAGTTTCAAAGATTATTTGGCATTAGGGGAAATAACAAAAAAAGCAAAACTTTTTGCTTTTTTTGTTATTTTTGCAAAATCCATCCTTGTATACTGTATGTATCTTTGTCCACCAGTGCTGCCATTTTCCCCCTACTGGATTCTGTCCACCGACTACGTGAACACAGCCCTGGTGTACTCCTGCACGGACGTCCTGCGTCTCTTCCATCTGGACTTCGCCTGGATCTTCAGCCGCACGCGCACCCTGCCGCAGTCGACCATTGACAGCGCCAAGGAGACCTTCGCCAACAACAACATCGACGTGACGCGCATGATCGACACCAAGCAGCAGGCCTGCGACAAAGAAGCGCCGTGGAGTGACGATCAGCTATTATAATACATTTTGTTTGAACTGCACTTTAAGTTAACAGTTAAAATTGTCTAAAAATATATATAGTACAGTACAAGTATACTACTGTATGACAGAATATAGCCACATGCTTCTACTGAATCACTGCTTCTACACAAACAATAATTATAAAAAAAAAACCTACACCATCAAATTATGCTAGAAATAAAAATAAAGTGATAGTTTTAGAAGGTTGCTGCGATACAATACACTGTATAAGTTATTTTGTTATCTGTCACATGCCTAGAGCCTAAACTGGAGACACAAAGCTGGCAATTAGAATGAATAAACCTTTTAAATGCAATTCATGTGAGAGCTCTTGTTAGTTTTCACTATGCATCATTGTGAAGCTTTGGCTAGTCACAGAATAATAACATCGAAATAAAATACACGAATAAAAGAAGAGAAAAATTGAAATTGTTAAAAAATGCATCATAGTTTATTATTTTAAAGGAGACATGTATGCATTTTTTAGAATTTAAAACAGCTCCCAGGTGTGTTGACAACATGTCTGCGTCATGTCAGAACATCTACTTCTGGTTTGGATGTCTCCTGCAGCCCATCAAGGCAATAAACATTTGCTTCTTCTTTGGATATCTTCTGCAGCCCATCAAGGCAATACACACAGAATTACACGTTGCTGGTTTCTGTTTCCTCACAACATAATCTGATTGCTTGACACCATTCGTAGTGATGTCTTCATCATGCCTATCACTGTTATGTTGTGACACATGTTTTGATCAGTCTGGCTCCATTCAGTGCTCACCACGCAATCCTTTGAGATGATTTCAAAAAGGTGCCTGAGCATGAGAATCTTTGAAAAAGATGTTTGGAGCCCAAATGGAAGCTTCTCGCGTGTTTGTGGTGACGCAGTGTCTGGTGTTTCGTCATAACTGCTGGGTTAGTCGGAAACGTTAAAAGCCAGAAAACATGTCAGTCTGACAAGCAAAATCAGTAAGATGCTTAAAACATCTGCTGCTCTAACGAAAGGCATCACATCAGTAGTTCCCGCTAATTGTGCCGCAGAGTGTGTGGTCTAACGCACGCTGGCATCGTGAAAATGCTTAACACAAACATGAAAGTCTCCAACAGCCTTACAGTAATCTTCACATTTGGTGCGCTTATATCAGAGTTTGAGATCTCAACATGGGCCAAAAATAATATCATTACTGTATGTTTCTATAAAGTCCAATCTTACGCGGTGCTATTTTCCTTATTAAAAACGATTGGAGATGCGAGTGTTGTGCGTTACGAACGTGATCGCAGCATGAATTCAATTTGTATCTCAAGGCACCACTGGAGTTTGCGGTTGAAATACAGTGGATAGGGACCGGGCCTGACCACGAATAGCGGAAATCCGCCAAACATTGACAGCCATTATAATTCGGCTGTCAAAAAAATAATAATTGGAATAAGCAGAGATGAATTGACAGTAGGCATTTTTGGGGTTGGTTCGCCCCAGGAAAGGAAAAAAGGAAAGAAAAAAAGGAACAAAAATTGGGGGAAAAAAATGGGAAAAGAATTCAGGGAATAGGTGAATCCGTGAATGTCGAACCGCGAGTACACAGGCGTCCACTGTATATCTTTTGTGACGGCAGTCCTGGCGCACCTCGTACAGTAGGAAGGGGCAGCAAGCATTCATCGTTTTCACTTGTGCAGATTTCGAGGAATCGTTCCTTGACGATGGCATCCAGTGGCAGAACGCGATGGATCCATCGAGTCCGGACTTCTGGGCCTCCATACTAAACATTCTTCCCGGTAAGAAACAGACCTGCCATTTTGCTCTGATGTCTTAATGATATACAATTTTCCTTCCGTAGTCACCCTGCTTTTTAAACCTCAGTCTGCAGATGTTGTTGAATTCTAAACGTCCCAAAGATTCTTCTGCGAGCGCAGAGCAACACCTGGCTGGTAATCATACATATGATGGGCTCCCGCAAAGCTGTACTTGACATGATGAGTGGCGTGCTAATACCGTGTGACGTACAGAATGTAAGATTGCATCGTAACATTAGAAAATGAAAAAAAAAAAAAATGGGTTTTTGTGTGTGTGGGTTAGGGTCAGGGTGAGCCCTCTCAACGCAGGTTGTCACAAAGTGTGCCTAATTCAAACCCTGGTTTGTGCCCCCCAATTTAAAACGCCAACCTTTCCTTCGGTTCCTTATTTGAAACATTAACCTTTGCTTGAAACCCCAACTCTCGTTTGAAACCTTAATTTGAAACCCTAAATAAAAGCCTAACGTTTGCTGCAAACCCCACTTGGAAACCCTTGGAAAACTTTGCCTGTGAACCTGAGTTTGAAACCGAACCTTGTTTGAAACCCTAATCTTGTCTTGAAACCTTAACTTGCAACTCTACCCCATCTTCAAACTTGAACTTGAAAGCCTAATTTCAACCCGCAGCCTTGGCTTTTAATAGAAATTTGAAACCTTAAACTTTGCTTAAATTCCTTATTTATTATTTATATTATATTATTTATAAATAATAATATTTATTTATTATTTAGCTAATATTATTTAGCCCTAGTTTGAAACCCAATTTGAAACCCTAACCCTAACTTGAAACCCTAATTTGAAACCTTTATCCTGGCTTGAAACACTTACCTTATTTTGAAACCCTAACCTATTGAAACCCTTATTTGCTTCAAACCCTAATTTGAAACCCTAACCTTTACTTTAAACACTAACCCTAGTTTCAAGCCCCAAATTGAAACTAAGTCTTAAACAATAACCTGGGTTTCGACCCCTAATTTGAAGCGCTAACACTGTCGTTTCAAACCGTAACACAGGCTTAAAACCCTGACCCAAAATTGAAGGCCACATTTGAAATCCCAGCCTTGGCTTCAAAGTCCTAGTAATCCTGCATTTTACACAATGGCACTCCCAACATCCATCCAAGGTCCAAATATTTAGTCAGACACAATGTGGAGTGGCGCTCCTCAGGGAAATGTGTTAGGTCCGTTCGTAATGTATAGATACTGAACTAAAACTGGCCGTGTGGCTCAACCCAGGCTTAGAAACCTAAATGAAATCCTAATTCCAACCACCAGTTAATTGTGTTATTGTAAATCCATGGTAGAGGTGTATAAGGACAAAATCATGAACACTCACTCTGAATGGTCCAAATATAAGAATTCTAGCACTTACTGAGCGTCTAATCCTATTGCTTTGATTTCATTCTCTATACTGCTCTCAGCCACTAGGGGGCACATTTGCCTTGTATCTGTGAGGATTCCTGTGGTATGCAATCATATACGGAACTGTATTATGAACTTTACTCGAGTAGTCCTGTATTTAGTTTACTCATTGTCTTTTTCAGCTAGCTTCACTGAGTTGAAGTGTTCAAAAACAAAAGACAAATTCATACTTAGGTAGTTGAGGAAATTAGCGAAGGTAGGCATCTGATTTTGCGCTACATATTCTTGGCAGGCACCGCGGTCGTGTTTACAAGAGTCTGTCTTTTCATGAGCGTCTCATTCACAAGCAGCGTGAGGCTGTTTTACAGGCTCCAAGCCCACCATTTCTTTTTTGGAGCGGTTGCCGTACACAAGGAGACACAACGTCTCCACGGAAGGCTACGTCATGGCAAAGAGGAAAAGGGTCATGATAAGCGCAGCACGGGCAATTGATTTTACTGCGACATAGTGGAACCTCGGCACATTTTTGGCAAGTGCTTAACATAATTTTAGCAAGCAGATGTTAACGTGATTAGCACGTAGCTGGAATCATAATGACTAGCATGGATCTTTGCGGCGAAGCAAACTTTTTCCTGCTCCCTAACCTTTGCTTTAAACCCAAATTTGAAACGCTAACCAACATTAGAACTCTTGTATGAAACCCTAACCCAAGTTTCAAGCCCTAATTTGAACTCTTAGTCCAGGTTTAAAAACCCTAATTTGGGAAATGCCATTAATCCACTCCAGGATCCCCCAAAAAACTACCGGTAAAAATGTTTGTAATTTGTTTAAAATAAAATGTAAAGAATTAAACAGTTTTGTTCCTTTTTTTTTTTTTTTTTGAGGGGGGGTTGGTTCAAGACGTACAGATATAATACAGACTTTCTGAGCTCCTCAGTGAGTCGCAGTAATATTAGTCATTTTTCACAGAGGATTAAGAATACAAGCCTGTGAGGATTGTCTGTCTCCATGTTACACTTATTGTCTGTCTACATGAGTTGCTTCACCGTGTTCCAATGTCTGTTGCTTAACACCGTGACACGGATGTTATTCATTAGCCCGTTTATGTGTTTGATAGCATTAAGCCCAACAGACTTCATTCTGACAAATCTATGCGGTTGTTTTAAATAACAACATGCAATTCTCTTCGTTTGATGTTATGTTTGACATAAACATTTAACTGGGAGTGGCAATAAACAGCTTGACGCCTCATTTTTTTGGAATAATTACAGTATTTACTATCTGCCAAACTGCTGCTCGCTGGTAACCGAGTTGAGTTGAGTACACAGCCAACCAAATGACGGCCGTATCTCAAATTTGACAAAGCAAAAAGAAATCTGCCAAAGGATGCCCTGATGGTCACTTGTATCTCAAGGCACCACTGCACTTTTTTTTTTTTTTTTTTTTTTTTTACAGTATACATATATTTTTAATCTATTAATGACCTGGCCCATCTATCCATGAAAAAAAAAAAAAAAAAAAAATTATAAAAAAAAATTATTATAAAATCATTATTTTTTTTAATAACTTTGCCCACCACCCCTGATGTGGTCAGAGCGGTCTGCGCAGGCTACGTGGCATTCCTAAGCATCGCGGACTAAACCCTAATGGCTCAACTTTCCACATAGTAGCAGCAGCAGCATGATTTAGCTTCATTAGCGTGCCTGGTTATGGGGTTTGCTTCCACTAATGACTCCTCAGAGCCTCCACGATAAAAAGCATGGCGGTGCTTCAAGGAGAATCATAAACATGATAATAATGTATGCGTTCTATATTTTTATAATGGGGTGATGGTTAACTGAATAGTTGTTTTACAGTGACTCGCGAATCTTACTTGGAAACATTTTGGACAATTGTACGCCTCTAACTTTGTGGTAACACTTACCTCAACCTGAATTTGAAACCCTCATTTGAAACACTAGTGCAGGCTTGAAAACCTAATTGGAAACCATAATATGAAAACTTAATTTATGCTTAAAACCCTAACCTCTGTTTCAAACCCTAATTTGGAACCCTAACCCTTGTTTCAAACCCTACCCTTATAAAAAATTCGGAACAATTCTAACCTAAATTTGAAATCCTAACCCCGGCTTGAAACTGGGGATAGGATTTGAAACCCTAACAATTGTTTCAAACCTAAATGCTTATTTAAAACTCTAAACCTGGCTTGAAACCCTAAGCTTTCAATAATTTTAATCAGAATCAGAATCATCTTTATTTGCCAAGTATGTCCAAAAAACACACCAGGAAAAAGCTTACACCGACTTGAAACCTGAATTTAAAATCGTAACCTTGGCTTTAAACCCTGATTTGGAAGCGTAAACCCTTGTTTCAAACCCTAGCCCTGTCTTAAAATCCAAGCATGAAACCATAACCCTTTTTTCAAGCCGTTACCCAGGCTTGAAACTATCATTTGAAACCCTCACACTTGTCTTGAAACCCTAATTTGAAACCCCATCCTTGGCTCCAAACCCTAACTTAAAACCTTAACCCTATCTTGCAACCCTAACTTGAAACCCTAACCTTTGTTTCAAACACTAACCTGAAACCCCAACCCTAATATGAAACTAAAGTTTCAAACCCTAACCCAGGCTCGAACCCCTAATTTGAAACCCTAACCCAGTCTTAAAACCCAAATTTCCAACCGTAACCTAGCCTAGAAAGTCTAAGGCCTAATTTGAAACCCCATCCTTGAATACAAACCCTTAGTAATCCTAAATGTTACACAAAGACACTCCCAACATCCATCCAAAGTAACGATAATCAGTATGTTACAATACGGAGTGGCGTTCCTCAGGGAAATGTGTTAGGTCCATTCATATTCTATAGAGCCTGAACTGAAACTGGCTTTGTGGCCCAATACTTTAGTGTTACCACCCAGTATAAGCACCATTTTGCAAGGCTCCTGTTTGGTTTTGACGGAGGTGCGCTCGCTGTGAAGCTGGCCCGCTTCCAGGTGGGCTTAATAGCTAACAGCTGTTCACTTCCACCCAATAAGCCCATTATGTAAAAGTAAAAAAATCAACAGATAGCAAAAATCTGCCAGGAATAAAATGTCCTCTTGTTAACGCGTCCCTCTGTTCAGCCCGACTGCTGATGATAGGGCTCCCATTGGTCGGGGCGGCAGCCAATCCGGCGGCACTCAAC
This sequence comes from Phycodurus eques, assembly GCF_024500275.1. Lineage (NCBI taxonomy): Eukaryota > Metazoa > Chordata > Actinopteri > Syngnathiformes > Syngnathidae > Phycodurus > Phycodurus eques. The sequence continues at coordinate 19,688,347 of NC_084537.1, forward strand.
AGAAACCCCCGTGGCGTTGTCGTTTTTGTTTTTAATGATCCAGGGGGCCTCCTTAAAACCACCGCCCCTGCCCGCCTGTTCCATACAGGGCGGCAGAGAGGCGCAGGGGGCCACACAGTGAAGGCCACAAGCAGAGGAGGACGTAGAGACCGAGACCACTTCAGCACTGGTGCAGGTAAGACTTTCTGTCAAAAGTCCGAAAAATTCAGCGTCTCTGTGAGGATTGTTAACACTTTTTGTTGAACACACAGGAAGCCCCTCAAAGCAAAAATGGCATCACCTTCCCTGATCCACGCTGGGCTACTTCTGGCCGTCATTTTCTTACCAGGTGACAGTTTTTTTTTTCAAGCTTTTAAAATTCTTAGACAATTTCAAGCCAATACTTACGGTTTTAGTAGCTTGAGTGATCATAGGAGGGCTATAAAATGTAATATGCTTTCTGCCAGTCAATTGTGAGAATATTGTCAGCTTCCGAAAATAATGGCCTGTCATTTTTTAACTTTTTGATTTTTTGGGGCGACATAATCTCCTCATGATGCTGGCCACCTCTGCTGAAACCAGAATCCTCAGTTGGGATCTCATGCTACACATTATTATGATTTTATTATTAATAAACCAAATATATTTTGCGTTTGGTTCTGTTTTTTGGGGTTTGATGGAAAAATGAACTTATGACAAACCATATTTGATTGTTTTACACATAAAACCAAACAATATTGCTTTTGTGTTGGGTATGTATGGTATAATTTGTTGCCGACGGCTTTAAGGAAGAAGGAGCATCGATTTTTGACTTAGGAAAGCCTCACATGGCTTTAAATAAATGTTTTTCCAAATGATAAAAGTCAATAATTGCATTTAAATAATACAAATAATAATAATAAATAATAATAAAAAAACTCACTGACTAATTATTATTTGTATTTATTTATATTTTTAAAAAATAATTAAAAAAAAAAAGAAAGTTGAATTTAGCCTGATGTTCAAGACTTCATGAAGGTCAAACTGACTTTCTAGTAAAGCTGCACAGGAAATACACGCTAAAAAAAAGTCATTTTCTTCTTGTTTTAATTATAAATGTGTATCATTATTGTTGAATTTGCAATCACCCATATATGGTATATTAAATATGTGACATAAGAGGTTAAAGCGTGGAGGGGGGCTGGGGTGGGGGGTGGGGGGGGGGGGGGGGAAGGGGGTGTGGGTGGTTTTGGGGGATTTTCCAAAACAGTATTCACGAAAAACAAGACTTTCACAATATTGACAGAAATGTTCGTAATGAAGTGTCTTTATTTTTATTATTTTTTAAATTTATATATTTATTTATCAAATGTACAGCGGATCCAATTGACCCATTAACATTTCTGGTACAGTATATCAAATCAAAAACATAACCAGGAGGGTTCCATTTTTATTTGTAGCAGCCTAAATAGTTTGGAAGTACGGAAAAGGATGAAAAATGTATATAATCTCCTGTAGTTTATTTAGGAACTAAAAGTCGAGTTTTCATTTGCTTTAGGCCTCTAAAAAACCTAAAACCTTAGTTTCGCCTCGCATGGTTTTACGTTTGAAGTACATCTGGCAACAATAGGTTGAAAATGCCAAAAAGAGATGAAAAAAAAGTAAACTTCACTAAATAATTGGAATTTATTTATTTAAAAAAAAACACAGTAAAAAATAAGCACATTTATGACTTCTAAAAGCCCAAAAGCCAAACTTTTAAAAAAATAAATATATTTTTCTGGAATCATAAAAGTAATTGCATAATAATAAAAAAAATAATTAACATCTCAGTTAAATTTAACTAAATTGGAAAAACAAAGTATAGCGTAGCCTTGCAAGGCTTAAAATATGAATTTAATAAAATGTATTAAACAACATGAAATAAATTAAGATGTTAAAAATATTCATCAAAATAATTTCAGTAAAACAAATTAAGTTGAATTTGGCATCACACCACACCGCACCACATCACATCACATCTATTTCTTTAAATTAAAACAATTAAAATTAAATTCAAGTAAAAAAAAAAATAACATAAAATACATTCAAAGTTGATTTTAGCATCACATGGTTTTAAATCTGAATATATAATCAGAAGTAAAACTAATTCAATTCAAGTGTTATTCAAAAGAAAAAAATATTGTAAATAAAATAAAGCAGGGCGGCACGGTGGAGACTGGTTAGAGCGTCAGCCTCACAGTTCTGAGGACCCGGGTTCAATCCCCGGCCCCGCCTGTGTGGAGTTTGCATGTTCTGCCCGTGCCTGCGTGGGTTTTCTCCGGGCACTCCGGTTTCCTCCCACATCCCAAAAACATGCATTCATTGGAGACTCTAAATTGCCCGTAGGTGAGAATGTGAGTGCGAATGGTTGTTTGTTGGTATGTGCCCTGCGATTGGCTGGCAACCAGTTCAGGGTGTACCCCGCCTCCTGCCCGATGACAGCTGGGATAGGCTCCAGCACGCCCGCGACCCTAGTGACGAGAAGCGGCTCAGAAAATGGATGGATGGATGGAAAATAAAGCAGCATTAAATCAAATTCCGTTGTACCACAAGAGTCAATTCCGACCTAAGAGTAGTTTCAGGCTTTGGTTTGACATGTAATATTAAACATGTATTTTCCAAAATGTAGCACGGGCACTGGAAGAACTGCAATGGCGTCTGATCGAGGAAAATGTTCCCCTGCTTTAAAAGCTCACGAAAAGCCATTTCCAGATCCCAAGTTGGTGGCCTAATCAGCTGAGCAGACAGTTTTACTTTCACAAGTGCTAAACCTCAGAAGGAAACCCCTGGTGGAGCAGAGGATATTCCACACGGGAATGCACACAAACATCCGCATACAGTTCTTAATTATTTTCATTTTTTTATTTTTTTTTACAGCACAGCAGTAACTAGTTTGTGTGAGGGTCCGCACTTTGTAGTTTTACAGGTGGAGGTGGCCCCCGGTACGTGTATAAACACACAGACGCCTGTTAAAAGCGAGGGCGGGTGCTGCCAGGGCGCCACGGTCCGGGCACCTGCCGTGTTCTGCCCCCCGGGAACTCTTTTGGGCGGCTCAGCAATTTTTTCCTGTGTGTAGAGGGAAAGCGAGACATCTGGTCCTTGTCAGTGAAGGTGCCTGTTGCTCGCTAATGTGACTCCTGCTTGTGTTTTACAGAGTTTCTCGGGGCCGTCCCGCTGGAGCAGCACAAGGAGGAAGAACGTAAGGACCTTTGGACGTGTCACTGGGGGCACTTTAGTGGCACCACACCCCACTTTACAATATTATGAGGGCCTTTGATTTCAATTCATTCCATTTTGAAACGTTACAATAACGCAGACAGGCCAATGATAGTCGAGCAAAGTTCGAGTTCAAAGGTTTATGTTGATATTTGATAACAAATATTACATTGGTATGTAATATCAATGTAAAGTTTCAAATGCAGAACTGTACATTCAAATTAAACATGCAGTGGATATAAAATGTCTACACACATCTGTTCGAATATGGCAAAGTATTGCCATGTCAAGGTCTGTCACATTGAAAGTCTTACCCAAAAGGACCGAGTGCTATAATATGAGCCAAAGGTGCAGCAACAAAGTAATAGTTTGAGGGTGCGCATTTTTATGCAACCGCATTATCGTATGTTTTTTGTTTTTGTTTTCCACTTTAAAGGATTGTTTTTGCCCCCAGTTGAGTTGTAAAGGTTATAGGTCACATTAATGCTGGATAAAAAAAAGAATATATATATATATATATATATATATATATATGTATCTTGGTCTCATTTGTTTATATCACAAAAACATTTCGACTATATATCAATAAAAAAAATAATTGTATTCATTGAGAATAATTTCAAATTGAATTATAAATAAAAATACTAATTGAATCGTAAAAAATGTACTTTAATTATGAATGAACATATTATTCAAAGAAAAAAATATAAAGTGTTGTTACAATTAAATGAAGTAAAATTACATCAGAAATAAAAAAACAAATTTAAATTAGAAGCAAAAATTACATTTAAAGGATCGAGAAATTGCATTCAATTTAAAAAATATATTAAAGTGAATATGAACTCACATTTAAAATTACTGAATGTAAAATTTATTTAAAATAAAAAAATATGACTTAGATTTGATTTAAAATGGGGGCTTAAAATAAAATAACAATAATAATATTAATAATAGTAATTTAATATCAATGAAACATTAAAAATAAATATTTTCTGTACGGCCTATCCTCTTTTCTTTTTAAACAATTAACATTTAAAAATATATTCATAATATAAGACATGAAAATGTAATCAAAACTAAAAAAAGATCGCCATAGTTGAAGTGAAGCCTGCAATGTTCTATGGCCTGTACCTAATCCCAATATCAATTATGCATGTGAATTGGATCATCTTTTTCCCAGTCTTTCATCGCATCCGTGACATTTCCGCACAGGCTAAACAATCCTAATTAGGATCAGTAGCAAATCCTCATAGAAATCCACCGCCGAAGAGCCGTGCATTATTCATGCCAAAATGAAATCAAATGTACTCCAGTAAACAACACTGAGTTCTTAATGGTTATGTGGTGGTTGTTGTTGTTGTTGTTCATGCAGTGTCTGATGACGGGAAGGCTGACGTCATGGCCAACCTGAAGAAGTTGGTCCGCCACAGGAGGAACGCGCCCGTCATGGCCGTGCCCCAGTTCCAGCACCTCCCTGACTTCTGGGGCTGGTACAAGTACTTCATGGACAGCCAAAACCAGGAGGGGGTGAGTGAGACTAGTATTTATTATTTAGCTTTTACATGAGGTTTTTTCTTTTGTTGAATCACTTTTTGCTCATAGAAACTTTTAGCAAATGTTCCCCAAAAAAAAAAAAGAAAAGAAAAAAGAAAGTAAATTATTGTAGATTAAGGGCTACAACAACTTAACCCTTGATGGGGTACCCTAAAAAAATTCTGCTTTGGGATTGTGGGAAAATACAGTACATGGATCCTTGTGACCTAGAAAAAGCTCCAAACTAGGGATGTAATGGTACAACAAATATAAAGGCTCAGTACTTGTCTTAGTTTTAGGGTCACTGGCTCACAATGTAGTACAGTAAAAGGAACACAATGCAAAAAATATAAGTGATTTTCTTTTGTGTAAAGGGGATCATATTTAATGACATTTAAAATGAAACATAAAAAACTGCTAGCAGTAAATTCTCCGATAAATAAAAGGTTCTCAAATACAAAAAAAAAATTGATTCTTGCCTTGATTACGCCTTGATTACAATTCATTTAATTTTCAAATTTTCCAATCATGCAGACAGGCCAATGAAAGTCAAGCAAAGTTCGAGTTTAGAGTAAAGTTTAATGTTGATATTTGCTAATAAATATTACATGGGTATCTAATATCAATGTAAAGTTTCAAATTCAGAACTGTTTATTCAAATTAATAACACAGTGGATATAAAGATTCTACACATGCTAAAGGTGCAGCAACAAAGTATTAGTTTGAGGGTGCGCATGTTTAAGGAAACACATTATTGCACGTTTTTTTGTTTTTTGTTTTTTGCATGCAATGAAATAAAAACTCGTAACTTTAAGAAAGAGCAACTTCAATAGTTTGTTTTTGTTAGAAGTAATAAACCACATGAAAAACTACGAGCTGCTACCAGTAATTCCTCCTACAAAATAAAAAATGGCCATCACGATAAATTCAAAACAACCTATTATTATATATACCAGTTTGAATCTTTTCTTTGAAGAAAAGTGCAACTTCAATAGTTTGTCCTCTTTGTAGGAAACCGAGGAGGTTTTTTACCCCATGAAAAATTGCAAACCTCTCTACAGTAAATGAAAGATTGTCAAATGAACAAAAAATCTATCCAAAAAATATATAGCAGCTTAAATATCTTCTTTTTAGGAAAGTGCAACATAAGGAGTTTGTTCTCTTTTTAGAACATGAACATGGCAGTTTCAAAACGATTGAACAAATTTGCCGTACTGCTAAAAGCACATTGCTGGCAGAGGCTGAGTCGTGTTTGTTTATGACTGCAAGGTCGTTGCACTTCTTTGTGGGGGAACACGGTATGCCTCTGAACCGTGACAAATAATCCGTACAGAAACATCTGAACCTGAATGCATACAATGGCACTGTTGCACCCCCTGGACAAACAGTTACGCCTGAGTCCCCAAATTTTACAACGAGACAGAAAAGACCTTTTTTCAAATATTTTGTACTTTACAGGTTGAAGATTTGGACCGCCTGTACATGGCGCACCTGCAGAACAAGCACAGGTCCGAGGAGGGCCCCACCTTTAACCACTACCTCAAACACCTGAGCGAAATCTACAAGGCATGCGCCGACTCCGACAACCCAGAATGCATCGCCGAGTCCACCAGCAAGCCCAAGGCGGCCACGGTGATGCCCGCCCCCATCAAGTCCGCCGCCGTCCGGATGTGCAACCCCTACATCGACCCCTATTGCCTCTTCCCGCTGACCTCCAAGGCCGCCGCTCCCCGGCCGGAGCCGGCCCCGGCCGAGGCGCCCGCCCCCATCCTCACCCCCATGCTGCCCATGCCCCTGAAGAGCCCCACAGGCTTCTACTACTACGCCCCAGTCCTGGAGCCCTTCCTGAGCCATGAGCAGAAGGCTGAGCTGCTGCGGATCTGCAACCACGAAGACGTCGAGTGTCTTCAGTACCACCTGAGGGCAGCGTACGGGTACCGCCCCGCCGCCGGCCCCGCCCCGTCCTACGCCGCCCTTAAATGCGACCCCGAGGACCCTTACTGCAAGCCAACGATGGTGCAAAAATCCCCCACTGGGTACTATCGCCTACTCCACCCTAGCTGCGACCCGGCTACGGATCCCCTTTGCGCGGGAAACGTCGCCGCCCCCGCCGGCCTGGGTGACGACCCGCCGCCCCAGGAGCAGCGATGCAACCCCCTGTTCGATGCCGGCTGTAACCCGCTGACCGCCACCAAGCTTTCCGGCCTCACCAAGCCCGTACTGGAGTACGCCCCCAAAGGCCAGCCCGCCCACGTCGCCGCCCCCCTGAGCTGCGACCCCCGCTACGATCCCTACTGCATACTGGCAGCCGCCGCTGCCCTGCGCAAGGCCCAACCACAGCTCCCACAGCAACAGGTCTGAATTTGACGTGCGGAGTAATGTTTTGACGAGTGTAACCCTTAACCCTTTTGCTACTTTTAAATTGGCTTATTAAGTAATATACAGTGGTACCTTGACTTAGGAGTGCCCCAACTTACAACTTACAACTTTCTTACCAATTTGTTCAAGTTACAAGCCATCACTTGATCAATTTTGATCCTTAGTGTTGAGTCAAAAATTGCGTTACAAGTGAGCTTTCGATACACCGCTGCTCGTGAGAAGCAAAATAAAAATGGATGTGCATGTGAGCGAGGAGAGCCACAGGTGCCGGCGCACGTTCAGCCATTTATTGAACGGGACAAACAGGCAAACACGCTAATACAAAATGAGCAGACTCGCAAGGAGCTGCTGTGGGTCGTCGACTCATACCCAGACGCTCACATGAAGACGGAAAGACTCCAGCTGGTGACGTCACTCACGAGACTGCACGGTATTTACACTTTATAAAACCAGCTTCTTTACATTCTCTTTTATTGTTTTGTTAACAAAAAACACACCCAATAAAATGTGGTGTTTTATTTGGTGGCGGAACGAATAATTTTCGATGGGGGGAAAAAAAAGTAAATCGAGTTATGAGTTTGGTCACAGACTTTTGGGCACTCATAAGTCAAGGTACCACTGTACAGATAGGTTCCAGACCCGCAATGTCGGGAACATCTAAGAACCTTTTTAAATGTTTCCCCGTTCCCCCATGCTTTAAACACATTTAAACTTATTAAAACACATTTGAAACTAATTTGAAATATATCTGAACGCACACACAAAAACCCAAGTAGAAAATGTACATAAAATAATGTACCTACTGTAGTATCTGCGTGTTTGGTATGTCCGGGGTTTGGTGGGGTGGCGTGTGACGTCGGCAAGTCTGCGTGTGAGCGTCTAGGTGTGAGCTGTGGCCGACAGCAGCAACCTGCGTGAGTGTGTTCATTGTGTTAATGTGCTTACTGTTTTCTCGCGTTTAATAAATGGCTGAAAAGTACATCGCTGACTGTGGTTCTCCTTTTCAACTTGCGAGGACAATACAGTAAGTCAAATCCTATGAGAAACAATTGCTATAACCCACAAATTTCTGCGATCGAGTGAGGATTTCTGCGATCGACAAATACATACTGTATTTCCCCCCCCAAAAAATCAGTGGGGAAGCACAGGAGTGATTTTTTTGTTTCATAATGCTTTTACTTGCTGTCTGTTTTGAACAAAACCCATCAATCAATCAATCGATCAACCAGGTCCGCTACAAGCTGGGCATCCGCGGCAAGACCAAGGAGGGCTTCGATTGCTATGTGCACTATGACAAAGACTGCACCCCGGTGGACCCCCACTCGACTGCCAAAGCTCCAACCGAGCCCCGCTGCCACCCCTTCGACCCCACCTGCGTAAAGTTTACAGCGCCCTCCGCCGTCCGTGCCCGGGGACACGGCAAGGGTGGCATCATCCTCCCCGACCCGGACTGCGACCCCGAGCTTGACTACGACTGTCGCCTGCGTCGTGCCGATGACGCTGACGGAGAGAAAGCGGCGCTCCAGCTCGGCCAGAGAGAAACAAAGGCGGCCGCAAAATCCGCTGTCCCGCGTTTTGAGGACTTCCTCCGTGGCATCATGTTCCAGCACAAGTCGATTTAACCCAACAATCACAGAATTAAACGAAGTAGCTACGGAAATGTGAGTTTTCTTCTTTAAATCAGCAGTACAGTAGAATGATGTCAAAGGTGTTTGTATGTTTGTAGAAAAGAGTCATACGTATGTATCGATGTGTGTTACACAGGTTAGACATTCCTTTGTTGAGTTGCCCAAAGTGTATTTAATGTTTTTCATCTCCAGCCGCTTCTTTTATTCAGTTTTAATAAAAATATTAAAGCTGAACAGGCCCTGGAAAACCTTTTTCATGTGCCCTGTTATGACAGTCATGTCCACCCAATTCCGTTTCAGCTCAACACCAAAAGTGGTGGCGAATGCTGCGACTGCTTTTTCGTGGGGAATCATCGGAATGATCAAACTTTGACGCCATTCTAGGTGGCATAGCCAAAAAACTACAAGTTTGCCTTTACCCATGGAAATTGCCAAAATAACAGTAAGAAAAAAAAATTTAAAAATGGAAGGCTTCCTGTGTCTTGTCAGACGTCTTTTTTTGCAAATCTTTAAAACGATCAAATTTTGACGTGCTCCGCCCACATTGGATGGAGTGGGAAAAAAAGCTTTTCAATTTAGCATCACCCAACTGTCTGGGCTCATTTGGGCAAATTCCCTGGTAGTTTATCAACGGTACAGACATGCCCACCCGATTTCGTGTTGATCGGTGAAACTTGTGTCAGGCGCTAAGGGGTGCTACTGAGTTAGTTTTGAGGGGGCTCATGTTAGCGTCATCTTATGGATTTTCACCAGGCTACCAATGAAAATGGGCAACCCCCCCAAAAAAAAGATGATCCAAAGTCCAACGTGAAACCATCTGCACACACACACACACACACACACACACACACACCTACACGCGCACACACACGCACACATTCTGAGGCACATCCACAGGGTGACGCTGATGTCACAGACGATACGCTTCAACCACCCTGGGGTCACTTATTTGCCTGTAAAGAGTAGCTAACTGATGAGACCTCAAAATGAAGAAGCAGTAATCATCATCATCATCATCATCATCAATTAAACTCCCTGTTTCCCAATGACTGTGATCAAAATGATCATCGATTTAATGACCTCAGTGTGCATGTTTCAATCCACTCGAGTGAAAGATTTAAGCGCTTAAAGCCCCTCTGTGTAATTAAATTTCATCGAAGGTCGTCTCGGGGGAGTGGAGATCAAACCGTGTGGTGAGAAGGAGGACGAGGAGGAGGAGGCGAAGAAAAAAGTAAATGTTTGGGATCAATTTCACGCCTCCGTGAAGAATAATTGGAAACATTAGGATGTGAAAGATAAGAAGCCGATTTAGGCCCGACTGCCGAACTTGGCACGGACGCCTGCAGTTGGTAATAACGATAGATAGATAGCTAGATAGATAGATAGACAGAAGTAAATGTGAACAACTGAAATAATGTGATTGCATAAGTGTTCACACCCTTTTGTCACTGGGATGTGGCTGTGTCTGCATTTACTAATCACATTCAAACTCATCCATCCATCCATTATCTGAGCCGCTTATCCGCACAAGGGTCGCGGGCGCGCTGGGGCCTATCCCAGCTATCGTCGGGCAGGAGGCGGGGTACACCCTGAACCGGTTGCCAGCCAATCGCAGGGCACGTACAAACAAACAACCATCCGCACTCACATTCACACCTACGGGCAATTAACCTACTCCGCATATTTTTGGGATGTGGGAGGAAACCGGAGAAAACCCACGCAGGCACGGGGAGAACATGCAAACTCCACACAGGCGGGGCCGGGGATTGAACCCCGGTCCTCAGAACTGTGAGGCTGACGCTCAAACCAGTCATTCCGCCATTCAAACTCATGTTTTCACAAAAGCTTCAGGCAAAACAAGGTCAGGAAAAGCCTACTAAAACAACTGAATTTTATTAGGGGTTGATGAAAGGGACTTTAAATGGTGACTGGTGTGTTGACTCTCATATAACATGAATTTGGATGTGATTGGTTAATTCTGAACACACCCACATCCCCACTTATAAGAGGCTGTATTCGGTTGGGCAGTCACATTTTTTCAGTTGTTTATTTTTACTGTCCCTCTTGAAAAGGTTTATTTTCTAAGGTTAAATAAAGGTTCAATAAATAGATACAAAATAAATGAATGGATAGATGGATAGGTAGATAGACAGATAGGTAGGTATAGATAGGTAAGACAGTTGGGAGATAAATAGATGGATGCATGGATGGTTAAGTAGACAGGTAGATAAAGTAGGTAGGAAGGTCGGTTGGTTGCCTGCCAGACGGCCGGACAGACAGACATACATCGGTTGATCGAGAGATAGCTAGTTTGGAAGACAGATAGATTGATAGGTGTCGGTTTGCTTTTCTTGAGTGGGTAACAAGTTGAACGCCTTTAGAGACGCTCTTGTTTACACATGAACGAGTTAACCGCTGATCCCATTGGAACACTGTTGCTAACCAAAACAGCAAAAAAAAAAAAAAAAGAGAGAAGGTAGAAATACCCAGGAAAAGTTTCTTTTGGGACTATAAAGCAGCTGTACTTGCACTTATTTTTAAAGTTTTTAATGAGCACTTATGCACTAAATGTGCTGCAAATAAGCTACTGTAATTACAGTAAGCCCCCCCCCCCACACACGCACACACGCGGTGCCCCTCATTGCTTTTGCTAGAGTGCTCACCATGGACAAACTTTACTGTAATGATATTCCTGCGGCGTGGAGGCCTCGCCGAGGCACAGTCAGCAAAAGCGTCCGTCCGTGCTGACTTAAGCAGGTCCCGCAAGTCCCCCAGGAGCCCTCTCAGTGTCTCCCTGGCAGCTTCCACGTTGTAGCTGCAAGTCAGCCAACGTTGCTGGAATGCCAACGGGGGGGGGGGGGGAATGATGACGTGTGTGCAGCACTTTAAGATTGTTTATCATTGTTAAAAACAACAGTTTTGATCACGCCACGCTTTAAAAAAAAAAAAAAAAAAAAAGTCGTGGTTCGGGCTTTACGCTTGATACAGAGCAGTGACTAAATTGTATGTAAGATGAATTACATCCTAGTTTCAATGATCTTTGTGCTCAACTGAATCTGCCTAGCAACAAATGATGGACAAAGAAAAAAAAAAAGGATGTGAACACTGTACTTAAATCGCCAGATTAATCTGTAAAATATCCCTAAATTTTAACTTCCAAATCATACTTAATTACTAATGGGCTTTACAATTAATACAGAGCAGTGATTCAATTATGTATAAATCAGCCTTCTCTCACAGCCCTTTTGATTGTATATTTGGAGACATAACCTAGTACTACTGTTTATGCCAACTTCTTTAAATGGGCTAATTGTGCTCCACTAAATCCTCCTAGCAACAAGTGACGTTTCCAAGAAAGAAAATGGATTTGAATGCTGTACATCTGTTTAATTTATTTTTTTTAAATTCTTGCAATATCTCAATATCGTTACATTGGGACACTATTAGTGGTTTTGATTTGCTTTCGCGGGCCACATAAAATGAGATGGCGGACCGGATCTGGCCCCCGGGCCACCAGTTTGACAGGTTATGATCTTGAAACAAGACTCATACTTGTTGTGGTGGGTTGGATGTGTCTTTAAAACATACATTTTGTTTCGGGTGTTTTTTTTTTGCATTCCTTAAACACTGAGTCACTTGTTTTATACACGATATTAGCTGCTAGCTTAAAACCTGCCGGTCGGCGCATACGCCGCGTTAAGTGCCCATGTGCATACAATGGACATGCGTGTACTTCGACAGCGTACAACACGCATGCGTATGTATAAACGGTGTAGAACAAACAGAATTTTTTTTCTCTGGTCTTCATGTTTGCTTAACAGCAAATGCAGTCTGCACAGGTGAAACCCAAAACCAAAAACAAGCACTATCTAATGTTTAAGCAATCAATCTAAGAGCCAACACCCGAGTAACTCGAAACACCCATTAATCACATGTTCCAATACCTTTGCTCACTTAAAAAGTGGGCGCCTTCAAACAAAAGGTGCTCTGTCCTGAGCTGTTTAACACATCTAAATGTAAATACGATGAAATAAAAGCTGGAATTTTGGACTTTTGTCTCATATTCATCCTTTGATCTGAAACCCAAATGTCTTCAGTGTACAACAAAAGCAAAGGACCTCGCCGTTCCAATACTTTTGGAGGGGACTGTATGTGGTTGGTTAGGCATATAGTAACCTGCACCCTACCCTGTGTCCCATTTTAAGTTCCCTCTGTGCCTTCGTCTGCCGCTCATCAATTTTGGCTTGACACTGACATCTGGGGGCTTGTGCCCGCGGGCCCTGACGTGTGCTGGCACTTGGATCGATGACAAAGGACGCCAGGGTGCCGTTGAAGGGGAGTATTGGTGGGGGGGCAGTCAGCCTCTGAAGGAGCCGTGCAGCATGCACAATTAAATTCCCTGGGCATTGACGGCCGTTGAATTCAAATATCGGCAGTGAATGAGTTGTCGACCGACCGTTGATCACACACATCGGTTGACGTTTCTTTCTTTTATTTTTTTTAAAAGGGGTTTATGTCTGCTGCCCGACTCAATGTATTGAATAGCGGCAGACGTAAAAACACATTTTTTTTGTTACAGTGAAATATCTTGCATTATAAAAGCAGTGTCGCATTAAACTTTCATGTGTAGTTTAACAACTTGACAAGTTGAAGCCACATTCTCTACTCATGTATGCTAAGACGCGCCTGCTTGTAGTTACTGTTGCTAAATGTCGATCAAAGTGACCCAAGGAAATGACTGCAAACAAATCGAGAAACACATCATTGAGCAAAATTCAACTGCCGCACGGCCCGACGATATTAAGGACGCGGTTCCTGTAAAGCTAGCTAGCTCTGTAATAACGATGATCTAATATAATTCAAAAGCAAAAGAACAATAGGCCCGTACAAATGTTGCAACCGTGGGCATGTAGCGCCCCTCGTACGATTAGCTTGCTAGGCCCGTGGAAAATAACTAGTCCTCACTTAGTAGAAGAAATTGACATTTTAGGTAACAAGTTAAAAAACAGCATAGCATTATTTTATAGATAATACAAGTACATTACCAACCACGGGGTAGACAAAACTGTGATTGTTGATTTTTGATGGATTCAAATGACGATGCAAATGACCCGCATAGCAATATACATTCACGGCGTACAATTATTTCATAGCTACTAACGTTGCTCACCTCAGAACAGACAAAAAGATTGCCTGTTTATTTGTAGGGATTAAATGACTAAAATGAGCCTGTTGCAATGACTATGCTGACGACGGCATAACTTTATCCATTCTCAAGCTAACACGACCTAGCATTATTTTACAGGTAATAAAAGAAGATTGCTGATCTCATACAACAGAATTATTGCATGTACCTGAATTCATGCTTTAGGTCAGAAAAGGAATAAACGGTTGTTGCTGTTGTTCTTTGGGGGATTTGTGCGACTCATTCGGAGAATCTCCAGGCTTTTTCTTTTGGGAAATAAGCTAAATTTACCGCTTGATCTCAAGGCCATAACTCAGTGCCAGCTATGGCGGCCATTTACTCTGGCAAACGTCTTCCCAGCAAGCTGCACTGCATGGTCGTTTTAAAGATGTCAAACACTACAAATCTAACTGGAGTGGAGGAGTAAAAAAAAAAAAAAAAAAAAAATCAATATTTTACGACCCTGACTGAACATTTATCAGCGTATTGGCAAAACAACATTACAGAAGTTATAAGTTTTGTCTTATTTTCAGCAGCCGCAGACAATAGAATACATGGACGTGTTCTCAGTTATCGCCGTCATTATTTAAAAATACAAAGAGGGATGGGTTTTAAAATATCCAGCTGCAATTATTCTCCGAATAATAATAATACGGTGCAATTCCGAATAATTGCACCGTGGACAAAAGATTGCATTTATTAGACGCAATGTTTATGCAAAAAAATAAATAAATAAATAGAAGCAGCAGTGGCCCACTTGCCCATGTTGTTATGAATTTGATTATATCTCTTTAAATTGAAATAAAAAATGAGGTTGTGATTAATTTTTTGATGAAGAAAATTTGGTTTAGGTGTTTTTTAAAAGTTTGTTTTGTACTGCGGTTTCAAAAATCCAACATTAGGTGAAAAATACACAAATATGAGAAAAAAAATACACAAATAATCGACCAAGAATACAAAATACTACAGGGAAAAAATTGAAATAAACACATTTAAAAACTATATTACAAAATACAAAATAGTAAATGAATAATACAAAAATATGAGATATTTAAATATCTAATATTTATATGAAAATATATAATATTATCTAAATACAAATATTACAAAACCTTCAAATATTATTTGAAAAACAACAGTATTAGATGAATACATATATTAGGGAAGAATTTCAAGAATTGGACAAAAAAATACTAAATATACACAAATAATACCATAGAATTATATTACAAACACATTATGACGTAGATTATTTGAAAATACTTCCAATTATTAGATGACAAATAAAATAAAACATCAGAGGAAAACTACACAAATATTTGGGGAAAATAGACACATATCAGAGGAAAAAGTGGCAAAAATATGAGGCACAAATATACACCAATACAGAAATAGTAGGGATAAATCTAAAAATAAGTTGAGAAGTTAAAGAACTAGTGGACAAATAAATCGGATGAAAATACACAAAAATTTGAAATCAAAAGAAAAAAATATTTGGGAAAAACTTCTAAAATATTAGATGAACAATATATCAACATTGGGGCAAACTTCGCAACTATTAGATGAAAAATGTAAACATATTAAACACAAGTAGGAGATGAAAAATATGCAAATTCAGTCTAAGGTAAAAAATCCAAACATACCTGTATTGCAAAAAATACAAAGGAAAACATCACTGTCACTCTTATGTCATGCCATGTCTGATGTTACCCTCATCTTTTCTGTCTGAGTGGCGTCCTCTTCTTCAACTTTGTCATCCTCTTTGTCGTCTTTCACGCAGACTCATAGATTTCAGGATTTACCGGACACATCTGCCGTGTGAAGGCCTTAAATATGTTATTCATTCATTGCGCATCGTAAACAGGGACTTCACATTGTAATACAATTGATGTGAGAGCACAACAAGAACAACAAAGAATTCATCAAGTGGCCCAGAAAGTGTTGTTTCTTGCCTGTGAAGTCGCAAATATTCCTATCTCATGCATACAAAGTCACACAATTTCAAAGGAGTAAAAAGGGCTACTGATCAAGTTTGAAATCTTCCAGTCTCCAGAGCACAGTTTAAAAAAAAAAATATATATATATATTTCCAGATAGAAGACGGCAGATAGATATTGACTCGTCAACAGAAAGCCTTTGAATAAAAACAAATCGAATGGAATTTTTGAAAAGTCTTGGTAAAAACATGACACACTTCTCCGCACATACTTGGTTGTATCCTCGCATTTTAAAAGGCAGCATTGCTAACAATGTGCTCATCTGTCTCGGGGGTTGTATTGTATGATGAAAAGGTTTTGGAACCAGTGGCTGACTGGATAAAAAAAAAAAAAAGAGGACTCCAGTCAAATGGCTCAAAAAGTGTACAGTTGTGGAGCTTCATTAACATTGTCTGAAAACCTCCAAAGTTAAATAAACAACTCCACAAATGTGTTGCCAATGCTTTTAAGAGCCGTTCCCAAACTCGAAACCAAATCGACATAAAATGCAGACACTTGATCGCTAATGCGATCCTCCTCGTATTAGCTTGAAACCCTCCAAAAATCATCAGGCACACGTTTGTCTTCTTCAGAGAGTAAACAATGCACTTCTATTATCTTAAAACTAATGACAGGCTGTTCCCAGATCATTAATGGATAAAGCCGTGCCGTCGTCCTCACATCTCGTCAGCAATCAACAGGCACACATTTCAGAGCTTCTCGGGTTTGGAAGCGGCTGCCTCCCAAACCCTGAACGAGCTCAAATCGCTAACATTATATTCCTTCGGCTCCAATTACCAGAGACAAATTCCTTGTGTGTTTTTTGGACATACTTGGCAAATAAAGATGATTCTGATTCTGATTCTGAGTCTGCAAGATATACATTTTGGGGTAGGAGCGACATTCAGCCAACCGTAGCCAAGCTGTAGCAATAAAGTAAATACGGTACGTACCGTAGCTTTTGTTTTACAAGTATACTTAATTATATTTATAATTTCATATCTACCTGTGGCTGAAAAAGAGAAATGTCGAGAGTCTCCGTCACGGAAAGGCTCGAGTGCAGTCAATGAATGAATTCAAAAGCCTCCTTTTATTTCTTGCCCGACTACACAGCTAATACAGCTCCAGCGGCTAGCGCGAACTGCGTTTCCCTTCAGAATCGCGACATGTTGTTTGCGGTTCAATGAAAACATCATGGAGCACAGACTGGTACAGTTTGTGGCGCCTCAAAACGTTTCCCACGGCGGGCCCCCAAATTGCGGTCCTCAAAATCAAAACAGTCTTTCAAGGCGATTCCATTGTTGACGTTGACATCAAGAGAAAATCTACAATAAAGCAAACAAACCAAGATGGAGTTGGATGTTCGGAGAATCAGTCGCCTTCCACCACAGCTTGTTGAAATTCACAACACATTTAGTGGGGGGTCAATTGTTCAGAAAGGACAACAGTGGCGAGCCGACTTTTGTCTAACGCTTTTTTTTTGTATGTGTGCGAAGAAAGTAATTGTGTTTGTGTTCTTCTATTCCTACTACGAGTGAAGACCCCCGTGTAGCGTGTGTTTGCCTCGACTCACAGCGGGACGGCTCCGGTGCGCCGGGGGCCTCGAGGTACATACTAATCATATAGTTGCTGGCTCCTCACGAAACCCGTTTCCACAGTAACGCCAATGCGCGGCTCTATAATACATGCGGCACTTGTTCCGTTTTAGGTGGACTGATTGCAAGATTCTTTACTTGTAAAAGGGTTGATCTTAAAAGCCGACACTTAACGGAAGACTGCGACTTCGCTATGGATTTTCTATTCTTGTGGCGTTAAGCTCCATTCGGTAGCAGGCTTTTTATACAGATTCGGAATTTCTGACCCTCTCAAAACATTAGAAATACCAGAAGGACAGCATTATATTTGGTAACACTAACGGGTGTTCCTTTACGATGTTAATAATGGGTAAGAAATGTCAATAAAATGGTGGAAAAGTTTGAGAAAAAATATCTTTTGCTCCTACAATTGTCTTCAAGTGAATTGAATTTTGCTGAATTTGTTTGCATTTTATAAATATGGAGGGTTTATTGTGCCGAAAATAAATAAGTATAATGGCAATTAAATACAATAAGAAAATGTGAAATAGTCATTTAAATATTCATTAATTACCGGTAATTAGATTGGGAAATATAATATTGAATATTATATTAAACTTGCAGTATTAACAATTTATTTCAGGATCGATGTATATATTTTATGACCTTATTAGTTATTTAAGATAATTTATATTCATTGAATGGCATTATTTTATTCAAAACCTTTGAACTATTTTACACACACACGCTTTGACGATCTCGCTTGTCTGCTCAGTGTTGGATTCTTACAGATTCTTACAGATTCTCCTATAAAACCAACGACGTGGTAAATGGTCTGAATTAACAATCGGGTTGTTAAATCAATCCAGGCTCTTGTGTCGTAAATAGGAGGAAGTTAGAAAATAGTAGATTTGTGAGAAAATGTGATGCCTAAACCTAGGAGTTCATCTCTCTCCATATGTCAAAATAAATTCTTTTGACCTAAAGTATTCTACTCCTGTTATGTGATTGGTTGACACTGGTTGGCCGATATATTGTATACCCGGGTCCGATGTGCAATTAAAATCTCCCGCAACCAAAACATTCTCCAGTTAGCCGAGAGAGACTAAGAAATCATGATTTGAAAGATATTTCAACCTAATTTTAAACCCTGACACTGGATTGCAAACCTAATTTGAAAAAAAAAAAAAAAAAAAAACGACTGTCTTGGAAACCTAATTTGAAACCATAAACCTGACTTGAAACCCCAAAGCGCACTAATTTACAATCCTAATCCTGGTTTGAAGTCCTTAACACTGTCCTAAAACCCCAATTTCAAAGCCTAATTTGAAATCCTAACCCTAGTTTGAAACGCCAATTTTAAACCCTGACAGTGACTTACAACCCTAATTTAAAAAGAAATCACTGACCTGGACACCTAATTTGAAACCGTAACCCTGGCTTGAAACGCCCAACCGAGGCATGAAACCCTAAAATTGGCTTGAAACCGTAACCCTGGTTTAAAGCCCCAATTTCAAACCCTAATTTTAAACCCGAATTAAAAAAAAAAAATGACTGGCTTGGAAACCTAATTTGAAACCCCAACCCAGGCTCTAAACGCTAATTTCCAACCTTAACCCTGCCTTAAAACCCTATTATTAAAACCCTACAACTTAGGTTGAAACCCTAACCCTGACGATAAAGACCTCGCTACCACGCCGAATGCGCCGCATTGAAAAATGTGAACAAATGCACCGTTTCACGGCTACCCGGTGTTGTTTGGCTCCCTCTCTCAGGGACGTTCTGTGCGTTTTCAAAATCTTTGCGTGTGAGATGGCCGGATTGGTGCCGGAAGGCAACGGCGCAGTCAAACAGATGTTCGGCAGATGTCAAGAGCACGACACGCGAGCCGGCAACTCACTTTTCGTTTAACGGGCTGCCGAAGACGTGCCTCGCAGCGGCTGCCAGTCGACACGGAGCGTTGCCCGACACGGCCGAGTGTGCGTCTCCTTCCTGCGAATCTGCAGCACCTTTGCAACTCGGCCAAAAAAAAAAAAAAAAAAATCAAGTTATACTTTCTTGGCATGTTTCTCTTACAATAACAACTTATTGCCCAAAAATATATGGGTCTTTACATTGCCATCTAAATGTGATCGAGAGAAATGCACAGAAACAGAACACACAACAGAATCTACTGGAACTCTAATCGTCATAAAAACAAACAAACAAACAAACAAAAACAGCCTCTTAAATACTGTGCAGGGAACGCAGACATTAAGTCTCTGTTCTTGAATGAATCCGGAAGACTGTTTAACTGCGTTGTTACTCTGGCTTTCCAAAAAGCAGCATGTTGAATCATTCTGCCGGAGCAGCCAGGTCACCTCTCGTCTTATCTTACATTTAGCGTCAGCGCTAGTGTGACTGTGTGCTGTGCTTCTGACACAACTTTAAAAAAGATCTGTTACTATTCCTTTCACTCTATTATGGTGTTCGAACATTAACAAGTTCTGCTAGCGCTCATCATGTACCTTCATTAGCCAAGCTACTTTAGCTTTCCTGACCGTGCTTTTGTTTTATTTAGAAAACATTGCGTCTTCCCATGACGTCCACTGCGAAGTGAGTTATACGTAGATAAATGAAATAATGATATCATTTCAAGTTTGAAGGTTGTGAATTTGAACCGAGGCTTTGTTTATTTTTGAGCTGCTTAGTAGCCTTTGTCGGCTCAGTATGAACTTGTCAACAAATGCACGTTTGTGCCCTTTTAATAAATCACGTCACATATATTGAACATGTTTAACATTTACGATTGTCCGCCATGAGCGAATGAGGGAGGAAATATTACTCTTAATACACTCCAACACCACAGGATAATCCCTCCGGATAATATTTTAGAGGCATCTGAATATCGGGCCTTTGCTGACGTTGATCGCAAGGTAGGGAAAATGCTCCAATTTCCCCTTATGGTCGGTGTGTGTGTATCTTAACACACCCCGCACCGCAGCATAATCGCTCAGGATAATCATTCAGAGACATCTGACAATCATGCCATGTTGTACCCTGCTTTCGTGTCGCTTTAAACGTGATAAAAGCTTCTGCATACAAACCCCCCCCCCCCCAAAAAAAAAAAACAAGGCATGATAGTGTTATTTGAGCTGGCATTAGATTGCAGACTAACAACCGGGCTGTCAATCACTTTATAAGAGCCTGCTGATTATTTTTTTTTAAACAGAAAAAAAATCAGTATCGGTCTTTTTTCTCTGGCAGCATGATGGAGAAATGCACCGACACAGGGAGTTGAAGAATGCTGTCAGGAAGCATGCGAGCTCAGTTGCACCCTTGACAGACTTAGATTTGCATACATTACTGTTTCTCAGCACTTTTTTTCTGCTCATGATACGCAAAGGCGCTACATTTTGCGTAATCACACAGAAACAGTCGGCGCCGTTTCTGGCGTAAACCATCGAGTGACATTTGGTGAGAGACGGGAGTTTCTTTTTCATCTTTGACACTAACGAGTTCTCAGCAGCGAAGCAGCCCACCCATTAGCAGCGCATGCTCAAATCGGTCCTCATAGCTCGTTGGGAGGGCGAGGAAGCTGTTCTGTTGAAGATTTGTACTCTCATGTCATCTCTTCACGTAGCTCGACACGTGTGTTTTATTGTATTTATTTATTTGATGCCTATTTTGTTGCTTCTGTGTTTTATCATGACGCTGACAGCGCTTTGTAATGCTGTGCTATGCGTACCCCAAATGACCCGCCTTGCTGATTGCTGGCTGAACACGCACACACGCATGCACACGTGCACACGCACACGCACACACACGCACACACACAAGGAATTGCTTTGGTCTCTGATAATCAGTTGCAGCGTTAAGGGAACACAATAATAATGCCTGCAACACACACACACACACACACACACACACACACTCGTCTTCGTCCTACTTCTTTATAGGACACTCCTTAAAATTCAACCTTTCAATGACATATTATGAACATAACAAGACGATTAATATATTATTTACAGTATATTTCAAGCATGCTCATTTAAGATACTAAATATTTTGGGTTTAATGGTTCATGCATTGAGACCTTTCTGTTACGGAACATTTAGAATACAGTACTGAGTTCCCAAATGAGACATTAGGTAAGGCACACAGATGGACGGACATACAGGCAGCTATCTCAGTTGTAGTTGGTTGGTCAATTTCCAGACAGAAGGATGGATTGTAGTATGTAGGCTATTAAGTGGATGGATGGATAGACAGACGGACAGGATTGACTGATAAAAAGACGGACAGATAAAGCATATTAGGTCGGTAGGTGAACCAAAGGACAGATACATAGGTGGCTGGATTGCTGGACGGACATATTTAGTAGCTAGGTTGGAAGATGGATGGTTGGTAGGTGGTTGGAAGTTTGTAGTTGGTTGGTTGGTTGGTTGGTGGACCAAAGAACAAATGGACAGATGGTTGGATTGATTCACAGACATAGTAGGTAGGTTGTTAGGTGGCCACACAGATAGGTCATAATAAGGTTGGCAGGTGGATGGACAGGTAAGTCGTAGTAGGTTGGCGGGTGGACCAGAAGACATATGGACAGATGATTGATTAGTGGAAGAACACTGGAGTTAGCTGGGTTTGTAGAAGGACCGAAAGGCAGATGGTCGGATTGATGGATGGACATAGTAGGTAGGCTGCTAGGTGGACGGAGAGGCAAACAGATAAGGTCATGAAAGGTACTGTCACTAGGTTGTTGGGTGGACAGACAGATGGGTCATAGTTGGTAGGTGGGTTGTCAGGTGGTTAGATAGATAGGTCTTAGTAGGTTGACTTGACTAAGGTGGGGAGGTGGACCGAAGGACAGATATTTGGATTGATAGATGGACGACTACTGAGGGTAGCTAGGTTTGTTTGGTTGGATTGATGGACGATCATAGTTGGTAGGTGTATGGATGGACAGAAAAACAGTTAAGGTATCCAGTTTGGCAGATGGATGGACAGAAAGGTCGTAGGAGGTTTCTGGGGCGACCGAAGGACAGAAGGACAAATGGTTGGATTGATCGACGGACATGGTAGGTAGCTAGGTTGGCAGTTGGACGGACAGATAGGGCATACTAGGTACAGTAGGTTAGTCAGTAGTCTGCTATTTTGGTAGGCGAACGGACAGACAGATCGATCCAGTGGATAACACCACTCATCAATCCCTGTAATGGTCAGTGTTGACCTTCCCAGCATTGAGTCTTTCTTCAGAGTGACGCACCCCTGGTGTGTCCAGTCGAGAAAACATGCTCACTTTCATTTGGACCTCGTTGCTGTTGTCGATGCAAATCGGAGTGGACCTTCACGCTGATCGATACGCGCGAGAAACGATCTTTTCCCCGCAGACTCGTCAATGACATGGGTCTATTAATGCAACACTCCCCTCCAGTGCTTCTTCTCTCAATTGAAAATGTAAAAGCACAGGTAGCAAAAGTACTCACACACTGTACTTAAGTAGAAGTACAGATACTTGTCTAGTTCTGATTCAACCCCCGCACTCAAAAGTAAAGAGACTGACAGGTATTTAAGTACAAAAGTAAAAATCTACTTTTTTTTTTTTTTTTTACTGTCAGGTACATACAATAGTGATTTTGATAACTTGGCAAAAGGAAAACAAACCTCTGCACACAAACTCTTGCATTGACTTAGCCGACTATATATATATGAGACCTAGCGAGCATTGGCCAGAACTTTATGCTAGCAAAAACATAAAATGCTATGCAATGCTACGCTGCTGCTTAAAAGCAGGAAGCTGATGATTCCTCATGCATGACAATCCATCCCAGTGAGAGACGACGAATCACGGGATTACTGTGCTTTTATTTGTTTTTCTACTTCATTTATTTTGTTATTGTTTTGCCTCACAACCATTGAAACCTCCATTACGGAGCATCCATGCTCTAATTCTGCATCCGTTGAAGGTGATGCCGCATTCGGGCTGTGGATTAATTCAGTTAGTTCTTTTTGCATCAAAGCTCAAGTGATAATTGAGCGTCGCCTGGCGGATTCAGTGGCTGTGTTGTTAAAAACAAAAACGCCACTTTGTCTCACTTGTATTTACTCGAGACGTCCTGTTATAATCTATAATGGCTGCGCAAAAGCACCAGCAGCAGGTTTAGCGGAATAGATGCAAGGACTGGCCGGCGCTACCACGGACTGGCTCGGGCGCACTTACAATAGATCTCTATGCCGGTGACAGGTCATTTAGGTTCATTACCCGTCGGGGGCCGATGACGATGAGCTGTGAGAGCCCGTCTTGGCGGGGCGGGGGCCAAGGGTGGCGTCACTCTCTCCTTGTGTGTGACAAACGAGTCCCAGGTCTACACTCGGCTGTTTGAATTATGGAAGTGGGCGTGCAAGACTGCTGACCGCATGTTGACCCCCGGGGCAATGGCGAACGGTGAGGGATGGTCTGTGTCAAACCTTCAGCCTTGTAAGAGAGAGCCAGACGGACAGAAAGAGCGAGAGAGAGAGAGAGAGAGAGAGACAGCTCATTAGTGGCATCATGACTTTACAACCAACACAGTTTTCAATAGCCTATACTGAAGCGTTTGTATATTCTTTATTCACATACCTGTTGCCACATTGATGATAGAAGCAACATACTGTTGCTTCTATTTCCAACTGCATATTTGTGGTCGAGCGACTAAAGATATTTTGTAGCCGACTATACAGTGAAGAATTTCGAGTCGCAGGCGATTAATGGACGCCGTCCTCGGTATTTCTTCAGCATAGCACAGCAATGCCCGTCCTTTTTTCATGTAAAGACATATTTCAATAGAGAGGGATGTGAAAAAAATCAAAACATCCATCCATTTTCTGAGCCGCTTCTCCTCAGTAGGGTCGCGGGCAAAATAAAAACAAATGATGAAAAATACAACTGATCATCACGCCGAATGAAGTGATTGTAATTTGTGGGAGCCGTGGGCACAATTGTCACTTTTGTTCTGTGAAACAAAACATTTAAAAAAAATAAGAATAGCAAGTGGTTTCAACACAAATCAAAGTTATTTGTTGGCAGTTAACAATCATCACGGTGGGTTACAGAGACAGAGACACATCTTGTCTTCAATATACTATCGTTGCTCTTGGCGCTGATTGGCTATTACAACTGCAGACCGCTAAAAGAGCATTTCATTGTTCTGCCTACATAGATACATTATTATTTGTAGTCAATAAATAAATAAATAATAATTTTCAGACCATCCATTTTCTGGGCGCCGCTTCTCCTCACTAAGGTCGCGGGTGTGCTGGAGTCTATCCCAGCTATCACCGGGCAGGAGGAATTCAATGAAAATCGGATAATTCCCTTTGACAATCGCTGTTATATCTAATGTGGGTGTGAAAGCAAAGCAAGCTATGGCAGCAACCTGGGGGAGTGGGGGGAACAAACACAATATAGGTGACAGAACCGAACCTGACAAAATGCCGAAAAAGTGATGTTTGTTGCCATTTTTGCAATTCAAAGTAGTCTGTCGTAGACTACTATAAGTCAATGTCTCATTTTGATGTTAAAAAGTCAAAGCTACCTCTTCATTTTCATGCAGTTGCATTTAGAGCAAGCTTGTTTTGACTAGTTTGTCACAGCCCACAGAGCTGTGATAAATTCTGTCAGCTATTGTCTTTGGGATGTACTTTGGGAAGTCATGAGTGGAAGATGAGCAGCGTATCAAGCATTCAGCTCACACGGGTGGAACAATGATGCCTTCATGTCGCGCAAAGACAGCGGGCAGAACACTTTGTAGTCAAGCAAAGCAAAAAAAAAAAACAGGGCCCAGGTGCACGTTTGACAGGGAGGGCGACCGAAGCAGCGCATCTAATCTAATTAAGTCATTGATGGCGATTTATCTGATAAACGACGGCAGCTCAGCGGCAGCCTGAAGAATGTCACGGGTCTTAGTTTCTCAGAGGAACGCCGCCGATCTCGCAAACGTCAACATGTTAGCGCATTAAAGGTTACGCGCCGTCAACCGCGTGCAGGGGCACGTGAGTCGCATGTGCACATCCCCTCGGAAAATGCAACGGAACAAACGGCATACTCGAACGGCACTGAACTGTCCCAAGGCACGACAATAATGTTATGGCGTGCTATTCGCGGGGAATAGGGACCGAGCCGTGCCGCGATTAGGGAAAAAACAGAGCAATTGATGCATGGAAATTAGGAATTGTAGTGTCTGGGTACATGCATGTGCCTCTAAGAGGCGGGGCCCGGTGGGGTGGCGTATAATGTTGGTAAGTGTGTGTGTGTCTGGGCGTGAGCTGTAGCCGACAGCAGCTCATGCGTTTGTGTGTTCATTAAGCCTTTCGGTAACTTCCGCTAGCAACCCAGCAAATGGGTGAAAATAGGTAGTGAATTAGTGACTGGCGAACCATGACTAGGCGGGGCTTCACTATACTGTATATGAAATATTCATATATAAAAGTTTCAGCAATGTTCTTTGGGCCCAACAAAATGGCGTGGCGTTTGAAGTAGCTTCAGTTAATGTGGAAGGCAGCATACAAACAAATACATTCAAAAATGCTTATTTTTCTAAAGGTAAACTGCACGGCTACTCACCCACACAACAAACACTAACCTTCGCATAAGGCTCCCTAAGTGTGCTTTGCGTGCACCTCACATCTCACATTCTTCTTTTTTTTCTGTCATCTGTGGCAGCATAAGCACCACTCAACCTTTCGTGGGTAATTCAACATCCATTAAAATGCATTTCTTTTCCCGTCCTTGGACAGAAGCTATACATTCGCAAACATTTATGCACCACTCACATTTGGTTGTGATGCACTATTGGTGTTTGCCCACATACACAAAGAGGAGGGGGCGGGGGGGGGGGGGGGGGGGGCTCAACAGCTGCTTTGCCATTAATGTTGCATCGACTGTCCTGCTGCCCACTATATAATTACAGCTCTTGGAGCGTGCAGATTCATGACTCAACCCGAGGCTCTGAATAAGTCTGATCTGGCGTTATGAGGAGGAGACTAGGGGGCTTGCAAATGGTCCACACGCTGCAATCCCCCCCTTGCCTGAAGATGCATATCCGGGCCGAGGAAGATGAGCTGCTTGGGCCATTCACTCAGAGCTCAGGACGCAAGCCAGTGAATTACAACGCTTGCATGTGTGTGTGTGTTAGATAGAGATGAACGGATACTGTCCGGGATCTGCTTAGGTTGTAGCCGCAGGGAGTTTCTACGCCATTTCCGAGCTGGCATAAAAGACCAAACAATGCCAAAGGTAAAATCCACCTCAGCATTTCAATTGTTTCATTCCAGTTTGACGCCTGTGTTGGACAGTCCTTTCCTAAATCCCTGAGTTGGATTGTGTGTGTTCAGCATGCACGCCCCAGGATATGTGACTTCCAGTTTACTTCTCAGAATACATCGCTCCATGAAACAGAAGCCCGGATGGAGTCTCAGATTATTTGGTGTGTTCACCCTTGTGTTCATCGAACCGTAACACATTTTCCCACGTGCGTTTGGGATATTTCATGGTCCGTTGAAATCAAAGATGAATTGCCAATAATTCCAAAAGTTAGGTTAGGCACAAACACAACACTGCTCACCACTAAAAGAACACCATACCTGCTGTGAAGCATGTTGGTGGCAGCATCATGCTTTGGGGCTGCTGTTCTTCATCTGGAACTGGGTTCTTTGTCAAGGTGCAGGGAATTATGAAGAGTTCTGAATACCAGTCCGTGTTAGCGCAAAACCTTCCGGCTTCTGCCAGAAAGAAAGAAAATACCTGGAAAAGCCTACTAGAACATCTAGACTTTATTTGGGGTTAATCGAGAGGCACTTAAAATGGTGACAGGTGTGTGCTGACTCCCATTTAACATGAGTTTGAATGTGATTGGTCAATTCTGAGCTCAGCCGCATCCAGTCAAAAGAGGGTGTGCACACTTGTGCAACCACATTATTTCCTGTATTTATTTTTACTTCCCCTGCCCTGAAAACATTTGTTTCCAATTGAGTTGTAGGGGTTTAAAGCCCACATTAATGGTGGAAAACGTTTTGAACTTATTTCTCTTGGGTTTTATTTTTGTTTTTTATATCACAAAAGAATGGCAACCGGGGTGTGTAGAATCTTTGTATCTCTTGTAGATGCTATTGTTAACTGCTGAGTCCATTTGAATTCTGTTGTTAACCAAAACAGCAGCACAAATACAACAAACTTTGCAGTAGACTGACGTGTGGCCGCTCTGCAATGTTGTGTACCTCCATGTTGTGTACCTCCTCAGTTTAAAGACACGAGTGTTAACTGCCGAGTCCATTTGAAGTCCGTTGCGAACCAAAACGGTGGTTTCCTACTTTTCTTCTGGCATTAGTACCATCTTGTGGCATCGTAGCGCATTACAGAAAGCGCACAAAAA
The DNA here is from genome assembly GCF_024500275.1 of Phycodurus eques. NCBI lineage: Eukaryota > Metazoa > Chordata > Actinopteri > Syngnathiformes > Syngnathidae > Phycodurus > Phycodurus eques. The sequence continues at coordinate 19,716,226 of NC_084537.1, forward strand.
TAGGCAAATAGATGAGGGCACGTTCAGCGGGGAAAAAAAATGCAATTCAGTGAATTCGTGAGTAGCAAAGCACAACTCGGCGGGGGGGTTGCTCTCATTGGGGACGAATTCTAGTCTTAAGTTTGTTTCTGTGGTCAACATGTACTCTCTCCTCGTTGCTGCACGGCTGCCAGATGTCATCGCAGCACATTGTGGACAGGCTGAGGAGAGCAAGCACAAGCAGAGCTGTTTCTCATCCGACCTGGCCTAAAGCCCCCCCATTGATTATCAACATTAACCCCGGGCTCCTTAGAAACTCACTTGATTCATTCTTTAAGTAGTTTTTAATGAGAGAGCCCCCTTTGTAGCCCAGAGGTATAAATGGATATATCGATTATGTGTGGAGACCCTCTTACTCAATTTGAGGGGAGGGTTGGGGAAGTGATGCTGCCTTCAGGGACCTTCTAATTAGCAAAAGCATCAAGGACACATCAGCTGGCAGAAGCACCGAGCTCGTAATGAAGACACCTTTTATTAACTGTACAGTACGTGTTTAAATGTATATTTGAGCTTAACTAATACATGTAATAAGTGAGACCGCGATACGATACAATTAAAATGAGGTCAAACCACTCACCTTTAGAGACATACATGAGGGATTGGTGCAGAAATTAATATACAGACATAAATTTTTTTTATGGCGCTTGTTTTCACTAAGGTGGCAAGTGAGCCTATTTTAGCTGACTTTGGGCGAGAGGTCGCTGGCCAATCGCAGGGCTCGATAGACAAACAAACATTCACACTTGCATTCACAGCAATGGACAATTTAGAATCGTTCACAGAACCTAACATGCAGTTTTCTGTATTATTAGTGATTTTCATAAAATATTTATTTATGTTTCCCGAATATTCTTTTTTAAAATCTATTGTTGTCATAATATATTTGCACATTTCTTAGTGTATTTTGTCCTACTTTTTGTATGTGTGTATGTATGTACGTGTGTGTATTTATATATTTGTCTTTTGTAATATGATTTTATTTTCTATTTTTTTTCAAATAGTTTTGTATTATTTGGCCAATATTTGCCGATTTATTTTATATATCGTAGTATTACTTATTATTTCTTGTCGTGATACCTTTTCATAATTTGTGTATTTTTTCCAGAATATATATATATATATTTTCTTTTCTTTTTTTCTTATATTCTTGTATTTTGTTTAAATCATTTTGTATTTTTGTGGTAATGGTTTTGTATGTCTTTTGTAGCTAGTGTATTTCTTTTTCTTATACCAATTTTACTATTTTTATTTTTTTCCAAATAGAGTATTTTGAATTATTTTGTCAATATTGACACATTTTTTATTTTACATTTTGTAATACAGTATTTTCTATTTTTCCTAATTTGTGTTCCAATATTTGTCTACACTTGGTCTATTATTGTATTATTTTCTCATATTTTGGCCAATATATTTGTCTAATAGTTATTTATATATATTTATATATTATAATTATTTTTCTAAAAATATTCTATTTTTAAAATGCAGTCTCTTATTATTTTGAGATCCAATATTTAATGTAATTTTTCTCATATTTTTGTCACAATAATTGCATGTTTTCAAATCTTATTTTTATTTCCCCCTAATATTTGTGTGCTTTCTTCCCAACATTCCTTAATTTGAAACCTAATCCTCAGAACTGTGATAACCAGGGTTGGGAGAGTTACTTTAAAACTGTATTCCAATAAAAAAATAAATATATATATTTTTGGGTGTATTTTCATTACGTAACACCAAGCCTGGTGATAATTGAATGGTACATATAGTGTCAATCAAAAGTGACCATTTATTATCTTTTGTAAAGGCTGATTTTTGTGTGTGTTTTGGCTCTTCTTATGTGTACCTAATGATGTGTCCAGAGGGTGTGTAGTTACATATCTGGATGTTCCGTCCATTCATTCATTAGGAGAGAAGGGGGGGGGGGGGGGGGGAAGACGACCAAATGAATCCACGTGCCTGTACCTCACAATCCACACAAGCGTGGCCCCTCCTGAGTCACGTGATGCCAGCGCCGGCTGATGCTGCGAGCAGCAAGCGGACACACTGGAGAGAGTGTCAGCCTGCCTGCGAGCCAAGCAACCGCCACGTTTCTTTTTCCATACTCCCGCTCGGTGAGTACATCATTTGATCTCACGTTTTCTTCTCTTCTTGTTTTTTTTCTTGTTTTGTTGTCGGTCTTCGGCCCACGGCTGTGTACGCATGCAATGTTTTCAATTCATCTTGCGCGTCCACGCAGGACACATACGTGCCCGTGGAACCGTTTTGGAGCTGCTCGCCTCTTTCAGCAGCATCCAGCTTTTGCTCCATCTTCCGCCCCTGGTCTCTACTGTGGCTCCTTTTGCGTTGATTTTGGAGGCAATTTTACTCAGACTTTTTTGAAAATTGTTTTTATTTTTTTGCAATGTCGGTGGTGGAAATGGAAAAGATTTTTGATTTTGGAGGATTTAATTATTTTCCAGCAGGTGACAATGGAACTTTGCTGGAGTTCTTCATGCCGATGCCAGGTGAACTTTTGTTGGATGACTGCACATTTTAACACATTCACTGCCATTGACGGCTTTAGAAGTCAAATATCCATGTTAACTGGGAAGGCTGGCAGTGAATGAATGAATTCGTTTTTCTTAAAGGTGAAGTGCTGCCCCCACAATTGAAAATATATTCCATGCTTTTACAGCTTTAATGGGCACTTGCTTTTTTCAGCAAACGCTTCTGCAAGTAGTGGCCGCAACCCCTAGCTGCGACCGTGGTCATCTGGATGATTAGCGCAGTACTCTCTGCATTGGCCCCGCAGTAGAATGGGACGGAGTGAGCAGTGGCAACACAGACTGATTTCAGCGAGACAAAAAAAGAAAAATAAGAAAGGAGTGTGCTATCATTCTGAATCATTGAGGTATTTTGAAATATGCATGTCAGCTGTTTTAAATTGTGAAAAAAAAACGCACAGTATGTATCCTTTAAAATATGAAAAATATAAACGAAGGAAAGTGTTCTTTTATTTTAATTAAAGATGGACATAATCGTGGTTTAATTGATTGTCATTTAATAGTGTCTTGAAGCAATGAGTTAATATGGAGCACAATACTTGGCTCGTTGATTCACTCTCAGTTAGGTTCCTGTCTAAGGAAGACCAATGAGATGTTAAACTACATCCATGCTACAGCACAACTCCTCTGGGCCAAATTATTATAATAGAGATCTAGGAATAATGTGTACATAATCCCCCCTCCATCGCTGGGGTTACATTCCAGACCACCCCTGCAATAACTGAAATCTGTGACATAGAAATACCTTATTTAAAAAAAATATATATATATATAGGCATGTTTTTATAGCATTTACGGCACTTATATCATATATTAAGAGACAGCAAGAGCAATGGATACAAATATTGAACAGTGTAAAAAACAAAAATAGAGTAACAACTTCAATAACACTTAAAAAAACAATCCGCATTATAGCGTGACTGCACAGTTTATTATGTTTGCAAAAATGTCAGAAAGCAGATGCGGCGTGCAGCAGTCTCAGGATATCTGGCCCAGAGGAGGTCTCAGGCACTGATCTTTATACCTGCCCACATGCAAATGTGCCAGCGTCATAAACATACCACAGGAAGAGAGAACCTAATGGATCAAGACACGTAAACAGCACAGGGACACACAACACCAGTGAGAGTCCTTTTTGTGTGAATTATTTTCATGCTTTACCAGACGCTTCCAGGTTGCATACTGACCTAGCAGTCACCTCCTAGTAATCCTATTAAAACAAGCTTGACTCTGCTACAATTCACCGAGGCAAGGGACGCAACTGAAATAACTTAAGCAATTATGCTATTAGGCTAATGATGTACAAGTCATTTTTTGAAGATTTTCAGAAAACACAACAAATTCAACAAGCAAGCAGAGTCTCGTTGCCATGATTCAACCTTTGCGGGTTACCATACAATGACCTGGATGACTGAGAGTCTACTCAGACATAAAGAAAAAACAACTTTTAGCAAGAACATTGTTTTTTTTTTTTTTTTAATTATTGATTTTGTGACAGTAAGTTGAAAACAGCTTAGGCAATTATCCTATTACGTTAATGACATGCGAGGTATACATTTTCCATTAAGGTGCTTTGGGCACCGTGCTGTTGCAGATAAAGTGCTATATAAGTGCATTTAACATTTATCATCACAGTCATGTTGTCTGTTTCTTAGTGGGAATTAAAGTCGCTAGCTCCTCTTTTGAAAAATAGTCGGAAAAGTCGCTAACTTGGTCACATGGACTGTGCTTTTGTTACCTCTCAATTCGCAGCCATGTTGTTAGTGCAAGCAGTGCATTTCAACATGGACACACCACAACTATGTAAGTTGCTAAGAAAAATCGATTAAAAAAAAAAACATCCTGAGGAATAAACTGGAAATAATCAATAAAAACGATGAATGGCCCAGCCCTACGATTAATCAATAGTTAATTTCCTCGATTAATCGATCGAGGAAATGTGGTTGCACGCCCTTAATCCTAATGTTCTATCGAAAGGTGATGGAAACATCACAGCGCGCATACAAAGTTACTGTGCGGTATCTGCAAATTGGACAATTTGCAGTGCAAATGTGTGCTGTGGCAAAACAAAACACTACCTGCCAATGCAGGCAGGGACAGCTGCGCTCCTCCTGCACACACAATCACACACACACACGTACACACGCAATGTGTGGCATTGCGTCTGGATAACTGACAACCGCAGTCAGACATCACACACTTGGCAACTTGAAAACTGTCTTAATGAGTTGGTGGTAGGGAGGAGGATGAGGAGGAGGGTGGTGTCTAGTCCAAATTCTGCACTTGTAAATTATGCAAATCATGCTGGTAGATTTGAGTAATGGCTTGAAATTGACCGTGCAGCTCACCTGCTAAACATGCACGTCTAGCGCGGCGGTGGGCAACCTGCAGCTTGAGGGCCATGCACTGTATCGGTCAACGTACACTAAAGCGTCCTTTATTGAGCCAAGAAAAAAAAAATACAGTATATATATATATATATATATATATATATATATATATACTGTAGATATATAGATGAACAAAGATACGTTATTTGTAAAATAATAACTTTCTGACTAATTAAGTGAATCTGGATCATTTCACTTGATGTGGCACAGTGGTCGGGCATCGCTGCACTTAACATTTAAGCCAAAAAGGCTCATAATCAAGACAAAAATCTAAATTGTGTCACTTGAGTGATCCATCCATCCATTTTTTTTAGTGCTTGTCGTCATTATGGTCATGGGAAAGCTGGAGCCTATTCCAGCTGACAATTGGACAAGAAGCGGGGTACACCCTTGACTGGTTGCCGGCCAGGGGCAGGGTGCTTACGTACAGAGAAACAAGCATTTGCAGGAGACTCACGTTCACACCTATGGACATTTAGGATCTTAAATGAACCTAAGAAGCATGATTTTGGCTTGATGATTTTTGATTCTCGTGGAATCAACGTTTTGGTTGATTCTAAAAAATACAAATCGTTATTAAAAATATTTTTTTACGTCCTCGGCGGAGGTAATGAAGAGACACAGAATATGACACCTGGAGGCTTAAGTCCAAAGGAGTTTGAATTTTTCCCATCCCTCCTCTAAATCATAGTAGAAGGACAGGACATTTGACATCGTTTCCGGCCCACAGACCTTTGCATGCTGGACATCAGGTCAGGCAAGCTGAGCATGAAATGTGCCGCTAGGCAAACAATGCTTATCTCCAGCCAGGGATGAGGCTCTGCAATAGCCAGCTTTAGGTGCACATGCACTGAATCACTATGAGCCACAAGGAGGGAATCGAGTTAAGGCAGGCAGGCAGGTAGGCATCACTAAAGCCAGACTTAAGCCTGTTTTCTGGCCCAGTGGAGGCCTGCACACGCAGAATAAAAGACGCCTCAGGGGTCCGGTGTTGTCTTGGCCTGGTTCTGTTGACTTTTACAACTTGGGAACATACTTATGTTCTTTTTGGCCCCTTGAAAAGGTACAAACGATTACCTTGGGAGTGCGGTCATTTGTCCTTTGTGTACACTTTCTGTCGTGGTCAGTGGACAGGTTCTTGAACATCTAAAATAATGGCGTGAGAAGTGGGATGTTAACAGTGGACCCACATCCAAAAGAGGAAGCTTGTGTAGCAGAACATGCAGCACTACCCGCTCTCCGTTATGTCAATTAGCCTTGCGCCACCCAGTTGGACGGACTCTTGGGACAGGTGAGACTTATGAAATTGAGGCATGGAATGGAACAGGGCCACTCCTGTTATCTACGTGATCCAGTTAACTTTGGTGTCAGAAGTGGGACGGTCTGTCGTAAACCCCTCTTTTAGGCGGCCTGTGAGATGGACCTGTGTGACAGTTGACACGAGTGCAATGGAGGCTCTATGAAATTGGAAATAGGGCTCTACTATTGCGTACTTGAGCTAGCTACCGCGCTCTTGGGTGTCAGAAGTAGGAGGATCAGCCGCAAGGCAACATACCTGCATGGAGCCATGGGACAAGTGACACCTGTGCAATACTGTAGGTGAATTGGAATGGAGGCATGACTACTACGTATGTGATCGAGCTACCGGCATCTTTGGTGTCAGAAGTGCTCCAATAGTGTACAGCACATCAGCCAAGTTACATGTCAACCAACTGGGAATATGTGCTACCAGGAAGCACGGGAAATGTTGCATCCCTATTTCTTCAGATTTGTATTTATTTTTTGTGCTGCCGTGAGTTGGCCATGACCACTAACCCTTCCGTTTTCTGCTGGGAACGTACGGAAAAAAAATATATATTCCTTTTGATCCAGTTGAAAGGTCAAAATAGAGATTAGTTTCTCGTTTCTTTTTGTACGCCTGCATGTGGAAGATAACGCGTAGGGAGTCCAACGACCAGGAAGGGAGGCATGCCTGCGATAGACGAAGAGGCTGAGAGAATGTCAACATTTACAAGCGCACCACTGGCATCATGTTCCATTATACATGTGCCAATGCCCACTGTTCCCTATTAGAGCTACTCTCTTCTTTCTCCACACTAAAATGTATCTTTCAACACGGCTCCCGGTCGTCTTTTCACAAACAACAGGCTCAGTGTGTGAGCGCCGTCTGTCGCGAGGCAGTGCCATTAGCCCCGCGGCGTCTTCATCTCAGCACCGGCATCTTTTCATTTCCCCCACTTCTTTTTTTTTTTTTTTAAAGAGGAAATGGCGTTTGATTTCAGCACCATGGGCAGCCGCCAGGACTTTATTACGCCCATTTTCGTCTGGAGCGTCTTTGCTCACTAACCCCTGCCCTCGCCGCCGCACTGCATGCACGAGTCTGATGCTATTTCAAGCTCCGTGACCCCCATTCACAGGGCTCAAAAAGAGTTTTCATCCCCAGATAAGAAACAAAATGAGAATTCACATGGACACAATGGCTTCTTGTGTTCCTTTTAGAATTTCTATTTCTTAATCTGACAATGGGGGAAACGATTCAGCCGTGTATATAGATGTGCCAGTGTCTAACGTCGATAATACAATGAGAGGACGTGCACAATACAGGCATGAGCCATACCTTTACAAAAACAACAGAAATCTTTTTTTTTGTTTTTGTAAAGCACAAGAATTTAACTACGTAGTCTACCTCTGGACTCAGTGCACCGCCTTGTTAAGCAGCACAAACGACAGATTGACTCAGTCAAAGTCAACTACTACTAGAAGATAATTTAGCAGTCTACATCTTTGCTTAAATACGCCACTCCAGTCACAGAAGTAGCGCAAGAAGCTAATGTCGAAGTCTATTGCTTTACTCATTGCTCTTTCTTGTCACACAGCACAAAAGGATGAACTTGAAGTGCACCACTTCAGCCAGTCACAGGAGAAAACTATTGCAAGAAGCTGTTTACTCGGTGCCGCTTCTTGTCAAACATCACAAACAGAAGGACTCAAATGCACCACATTGGTCATAGAAGATACCTTTAGCGCAAGAAGAAAACTAGCATTAAGAAGAAAACTACTGCTAGAAGCTAACGTCGCAGTCATCGCTCAGTGCACCTTGTCAACATCACTACTCTTGTCACAGAAAAAAAAAAACTAGTGCAAGAAAAAAAAAAACTGTCGCAAGAAGCTAACATCGCACCTTCATTCTGTGCGCCTCGTTGTCAGACAGCGCAAACAACAGATTTGACTCAAATGCACCACTCCCGTCACAGAAGGAAAATAGTGCAAGAAACTAATGTTGCAGTCTACATCTTTACTCAGTGTTCCTTCTTGTCAAACATCACAAACAGATGGATTCAAGTGTACCATACCAGTCACAGACGTTCTTTGCTCACAAAACGTTTGATAGTACCGGCTCCGGCTGACAGTGACATCAAACCAAGCGAAAAAAAACTTCATGTAGAAACCTATCAAAGTGAAATCAGTAGCAGCACAACACAGACAACAAACGTTTCAAATCAAGGTCCTTTGTTCACAAAGAATTGGTCTATACAGGCTGCATCTGACAGTCCTAACCAGGAGCAATAAAAGAGTCAACAAAACGTTGTTCAATACCAGCTCCGGGTGAAAGTCCTATCAAGTCCTTTGCTAACACAAAATCTGGACAATACTGTCCAGATTAACACAATCTGGACAGTACAACACAAAATCTGGACAGTACTGGCTCTGACTGAAAATGTCCTACGAGCCACAAGAATGTCAATAAAACCAAGAAGTAAAAGAAGAATAAAGAGAAGAATACAATCAAAAGCAGCATTTTGTTTACAAAGGGTACTGGTTTAGAGTCCTAACAACAAAAAGTATACATTTACCAGATTTAAATCGCTATTCGTATGTTTTTATGTTCTCATTTTCTTGGACGGGTGAGCCTTTTAATCTTCTTTGGTCTTTTGGACACGTATGTGGGCACCAAAACATCCGGAAAAGGTCATCCATCCCTGGATTAGCATTTTGTTGCACTTTTCTTCGTCTTTCAATGCAATGCTTTCTTGTGGTTGCGCTTTCATGGAAGAAGAATCCGTCTTAGCAAAATGGCCTCAGGGAACATTAGGCGGGAGCAGCCGTCGCCGTCAATTTTGATTCAGAAATTACATCATTTCAAAGGATATAGATTCTGGTTGACAAAGGAGAGAGACAGGGATTATTCCTTTTCTTCGTGCCAGTGTGAAAGAAGAGGGGTGGGAGACCTGCAGGTGAAATCCTCGCATTTCCCGACACGGAGCGATTTCTCCACTTTTGCTACCAAATACTGTATAACCTCTCCTCCACCAAGCTATTCTAAGTGGGTAGCTCGAGCAAGTGTAATAAGATCGTAGCCAAACACGTTAACGTTCCCAGTAGTAAAAAAAAAAAAAAAAGGAACTACAGTCTCTCTGCTAGTCATTCCTAATGTGGTTGCTAACCTGGCGCTAGAAGCTAATGTGGCAGTCTATATCATCACTCAAGTGTTAATTGTTCTTTGTATTTTTTAGTTGACCATTTCATACATTTATAATATTGGCACTGCATGTACATTTTAAAAAAACAAAAAAACAAAACTAAGGATATTTTTGTGTCAGAAGTGGGATACTGGCCTTATTATAGACTTATAGACTACAGTTCTGTATAGATAGGCATCTGGGTGTTTGTGCTGATACTGGTTGTACTTTGGTAGTTTCCAACTTCCTTTTTTATTCCCTCGATAGGACTCTCAGCCGGGGACAATCCATCTTTTTGTGAACAACTGACTTTGATTTGGATCTTCTGAGACTGCTGTTGATTTGTGTCCATCTGTTTGCGTTGCTACTGGTTTTATTTTGACAAGTTTCCACTTCCTTTCGTTTTAGTCCCATACTCATTGGCTAGATAAAACTATCAGCCAGATCCAGTTCAGAGCAACTTTATGTGAACAAAATTATTTTGATTTGGCGCTTTTGTGATTGGTGGCTTTTATTTTGGTAGGTTCCTACTTCCTGTTTTGCTCCCTTAATAGGACTCGGCCGGAGCTGGTAATGTCCATCTTTTTGTGAACAAGGGACTTTGATTTGGAGCTTCTGTAACTGGGATGGTGCATTTGAGTTCTTCTGTCCATTTGAGTGTGCTGATTTTATTTGAGTAACTTTCTACTTCCTGTTCAACTTTAGGCTTGATAACACTCTCAGCCGGAGGCGATGATGTCCAACCAAGGATTTAGATTTGTACCACCTGTGAAGAGTGTAGCGTGAGATGTTTTCGATTTCCCAGCTGTCTTGAATGCAGCACCAGTGTGGACCTCACAGATTAGGTTGGTGATATGTAATGAAAGACAAAACAATTCTGCGATAATCATCAAGCGGCTACGATGAGAAGGTGCGAGATAGCGAGCGGTGTCGCACAGATAACGATCCCTCTATAGGTCCCGCTGCTTTTATCTCCCGGCTGTCGTCGGCCGGGGCGAGGCTATAGGTTGCTTCCAATCAGATTAGGGCAACCCCTCCCCCCCCAACTCCCGTGTCCTCACGCCTCGCAGCGCTGCCATAAATTCAGCGGGAAAGTGACAGATGAGGCTGATTGAAATCATGATGTATTCTCTTTACGGGAGGTCGGCGCGGTCACGGGCCCACCTGCTAACGCGGCCAAACAGCAGCTCACTGCTCCAAAAAGGCAGTTCATTAAAGGTATAAGTAATATGGAAATGACTGGGGCTGATGTAGGGAACATAAAAAAGAAGAGAGTAATAATTTATAAGCTGATATCCACCTACCTCGCTTGATGTATGCCTTGGTTCTTCATCTTTGGTAGTCGACTTCTAAACTCGTTGAAGAAGCGCGGCATTGCAAATGTTTCGCCTTTCACCCTCCCCTATTACTCCCTTCCTTTACTCTTGTTCTACTGGTTTTGATCGCAAATGACAACACAAGGCAGCAAGTGAGCTAGTAGCTAATGTGAGAAGCTAATGTAGTCATTTTCGGTCACTGCTCCTTCTTGTCAAACGTTACAAACAGATGGACTCAAATGCACCACACCACTCATAGAAGATGTAAATTGAACTATTTTGTTGACAAAAGGCTGGTCGATACCGGCTCCGGCTAAGAATTCTGGCAAGTCACCGGGAATGGAAATGAACAGAAAGTATCAAACCTACCAAAATAAAACCTGTAGCAGCACAAAGCGATGGACTTAAATGTACCTCATCGCTCACTTAAAATCTACTTCAAAGTCCTTTGTTCACACAAAAAAGTTGAGTCCTACCAAGCCAACAAGAATGGTCATGAAAAACAAACCGGAGGTAGAATCCTACCAAAATAAAATGAAACCAGTCAAAGAAGATCCAAATTAAAGTCCTTTCCTCACAAAAAGTCAATTAATAACTATCCCATCTGAGAGTCCTATCAAGCCAACAGGAATAAGAATAAAAGCGAGGAAGTAGAAATCTTACCAAAAGAAAACTAGTAGAAGCACAAACAGATGCACTCAAATGCACCACACTGCTCCCGATCAAACCGACAGGAAGACAGGAAGTAGAAACCTACCATGATGAAACAAGTGGCAGCACAAATGGATGGACTTCAATGCTCCAAAATTATTCACAAAAAGTTGTTACATTTCGGCTTCAGCTTCAAATGCGTCCTCTTATTTTTAATGACTCAATGTTGCACATTAGTGCTCAACAGTCATGTCAGCGTTTACGTGGTAAACAAGAACTACAGCAGTGCCTTATTATATTCCCACAATAACAGGCAGCGTTGTTTCGTCCCTGCCGCATTAGCCGCTGTTTACCGTGCAAAGGGGGAGATTAGAATCCGCCGGGAGCGACACGGCTCGACGAGGGCGTCTATTCATTAAGCCCTAAATTGCTAATTGAGTGTCGGAATGTTTCTGCCATGCATTAGCCGAGTCATTTGCGCTTTCAGCAAGGGAACGGGAAACAAATGGATAATGCAAAAATGCTTAGTAGAAGGGCACTGGTTTTGTTTTTAACACAATGTAATGTATTTTTAAGCCCATACCTGAAAAGACATTGCCATGTTCATGTGAATCATCTATTTCAGTGTTAGTCATCCTCGAAATGTTTGTATTGTGTCCATTTCCAGGGGCTCTTCTGATGAAATTAACCACAAAGTTGGCCATGAGGGTGAATTCCAGTGCTTGTACTTTTACAAGCTCCTCCATGGGAATTCACTGAAATGAGCCACAATGGGAAAGCAGGCATTCTAGACAGATGACAAAAGTTGTTTTTTTTGTTTTGTTTTTTTTTTTCTTCCCTGGGCCTTCTAATGTGGGCATGGCATCAAAGTTTGACGATCATTTTGAGGAATGGTCAGTAAAAAGAATTAGCCACGACGCCAGTTTCACCATTTATTCATTCATTCATTCATCTTCCGTTCCGCTGATCCTCACTAGGGCCAATCGACACAAAAAGAGGACACATGAAAAAGTATAAAGGTTCCATGCAAAAAGTTTAAAGTCAGCCATTTTGGGCAAATTTCAGGTAGAACTTCTACTAGGATTTATTTATTTTTTATTTTTATTTTTTTTTGCCAATGCCATCAAATGTAACGGAGCATGGTGCCAAAGTTTGACTTTCCAGTATAAGAAGAAGTGAGTGGAAAAATTTGCCTCAGGGGAACAGTTTTGCCAGGTCACGAGAAATTGGGTGTACATGTCAATCATAATAGGACACACGAACAAGTCAACAAGACTCATTCCTGAAATTGGACGGGAAATTGGACAGAAAGTCATCCATTTATAAGCGGACACGTTGCGCGGGTCTTTTGAGGAATTCCTACGAAAGAATTAGGCCAAAAGAGGCCCATTTGGAATCAGGCATCCTAGACTGATGGCGACGCTAAAATTGCAAAACTTTTCCCCTGGCCATCAAATGTGGGCGGAGAATGGCATCATAGTTGATGATCATTTGGAGGATTCATCACCATTCATCACCGCTCTTAACTTTAATGCATATATGGCCCGCTGGCCAAAGTTTCCCCCACCCCTTCTTTGATCCATCATGCTCAATGATTACTTTTCATTTAGCGCTAATGTAGCTTAACTCCCCAATCCATTGTTTAATTTTGACTTAATACGTGTTGATCAGTTTCACTCCCTTGCCTTTGTGCGGAAGGTCACAAATTATATGCAGCCGGCACGAAGCACCCGCGCTTTTAATCACTATCCTCCGCTTTTATGTAATTTGCCGCAGGGTTTTTTTTTTTTTATAATACTTTGTCGCATTTTATGACACGTCAGTGCATAAAAGCAGAGCAAGCGGACCTGCGCAACGCTGTAGCTTTTAAATTAAGACAGTAAAAAAATGTAATTAGATTTGAGTCCCTAATGCATTTGGCTGCCATTCAAAGTAATTAGAAAAAAGATGATTATAGCCACGTATCCACAGTCTCTGGTGCTTTGATTCTTTACACTTATCTGTCACTGCGGTGTGTTGATAGCACAAGTGACATGTTTAATGTGTCACAGCAGACAGCTCATAAAGACGTCTGCAAATTAAACACAACCTTATTTCACACTAATGATGACAGCGCAGGTGAGACTATTTGCTTTAGCGCTTCGTTAAACACGGCATATGTACCAAGTTGACCCTAAAATAGCATCTTTGTGGTCATATTAAGGAGAGTAGTATCTCCGTTGTTGTCATGGCAACATCAGAAAACCGTTTTTGGTGTCTGTGGCAGGGGTCCTGAAAAGGTGGACTACTTCACTTCTTAAATGTAAATGTGTGTTTTGTCAAAATATATATATATTTTTAAATTTTTTCCCTGTCAAATTACCTTTCTATTCTTGCCATATTTTGAATTGTTACAAATTTTTTTGTTTGTTTAATATTTTGGGGGGCTACAATTGAAACTTCTTGAAAATATTTAATATTAATTTATTATAACACTTTAATGTATAATTTAAAAATATTAATAATTAATCTTATAAAATTGTCATATTTTGTCTTGTAAAATTTGTATTATTTTTTTTCCCTTAAAAGAGTTCACATAATGTTTTCACTTTATTCTCTGCAAATGGGAACAGTTTTGGACTGGACTTTTTTTGTAGAATGTTTTACATTGCCAGTTTAATCTTGTAAAATTACCTTTTTATACTTATAATATTTCGACTGGTTAAACTATTGGGGTTTTCCTGATAAAATGGTGATGTAGTATTTTACTTTTTCTGCTCAATATGAAAATGTTACTGTCATAATATTACCTTTTTTTTAAGTACAATTTTATTCTCATATTTTAAAAGGTAAAAAAAATTTTACCTTTTTTTTTTAAAATTAAAAAAATAAAAATGTGTACCTTTCTTTTTAAAATGATGACTTGTCCACTTGATAGTTATAATTTAATTTCAGAAAATGACCACTTTCTCCCCTTTAAAATTAAAACTTTCTATGTACAATACTTATATTTTATCATCATACAATAACAGGATTTTATTTTCTTGTAAATTGCCATAATTCAACTTTTTTCGACAGATGAATTTATTTATTTATTCATATATTTTTTCATTTTGTGTGGCTAAACCAGGGGTACTCAATAGGGGCACTCTGGTCCAGATCTGGACCCAGATGTCTTTCTTCGTATCACTAAACCAACACTTTTAATAGAACCTGTGCCATTTATATTGGCTATATTTAAAAATGCGTATCCTTTTTCATTGAGGACCACCTATGCTATACCAATACCAATATTGGTGGACCAGCTTGGACACCTCATCTCTTCTGGCATTCAGAAGATGGTAACAAATGTCAGCCTTTCAACTTTGCCATGTAGACGATTTTTTGCTACTCTGACACTGGAGTATATTTTAAACACGCCAGCATGACTCCCTTCTCCCACCTTTGCTGGCTGGGATGTTTACTGCCACAGTTGCCAGCAGTAACTGTAAGCAGCATACTTGTTTTTCTTTCTTCTTAAATAAGCTGTGAGGATCTCAGAGACTATGGCAAAGGATTTGCTTTTGATGAGTTTTTCCTTATGACTATGGCAAAGGATTTTCTTTTGATGTGTTTTTCCTTATTTTCTTTCAATGAGCTTGAAGCAGTAGGAACTTCTTTACTGCCATTATTTGAAGGCACATCAACGAGAGCGGTCAACAAATGGAGAGAAAGGGTTTAACTGCACGCAGACTCTTCATTAGGTACACATGCACACAGAAATATGTTAAGATTCTGCCAGATTTGTTTTGACGCAGCAAATTACATTACAAATCAAACAAAATATTGAACAATTACCATTGTACTCTTTTTTTCGACTTGTAAAATATATATTTTTTTCCCTCTCATTGTGGGTTTTCTCAGGGTACTCCAGCTTCCTCACACATTCCAAAAACATCCAGCCATCCATCCATTTTCTGAGCCGCTTCTCCTCACTAGGGTCGCCGAGGGCGTGCTGGAGCCTATCCCAGCTGTCATCGGGCAGGAGGCGGGGTACACCCCGAACTGGTTGCCAGCCAATCGCTGGGCACATACAAACAAACAACCTTTCGCACTCACATTCACACCTACGGGCAATTTAGAGTCTCCAATTAATGCATGTTTTTGGGATGTGGGAGGAAACCGGAGTGCTCGGAGAAAACCCACGCAGGCACGGGGAGAACATGCAAACTCCACACAGGCAGGACAGGGGATTGAACCCCGGTCCTCAGAACTGTGAGGCTGACGCTCTAACCAGTAGTCCACCGTACCGCCTATTCCAAAAACATGCTTCGCTAAATTTTCCCGAGTTGGGAATGTGAGTGTGAATAGTGTGCCGTGTGATTGGCTGGGTAAATAAAAACTTTACTTCAAAGTCAGAATCATCCAGGTCAGATTTTCTTGACTCAACTCATGTATTGAATCGCATCAAATACGAAATGTACCTATTGAAGTTGCTGGCGAGTGTAGCTTGCAATAATATATTTTTAAGCTAGTGAAAAGGTTTGCCGAGTTGAAAGACGCGTTAGATGCCTTGTAAATGTCTCATAAGCCCACACGGTGTGAACACACGGGACAAAGATCAGATGTTTTGACTTTAATTTTATGCCAAAGCAGGGCGTGTATTTAAAGGCAAGCAAAGCCTGTTAGAACAGATGGAATTTGCGATGAATAAAGCAGCATTTGTAGGATGATTAAAGAGAAAATAACACTCAACTCCGCCTCAGGCTCTTGATGCTACTCCTGCTGCTGTTGTTGGTGGTGGTGGAGAGCAGGCAGAGGATAGAGATCGAATGTTTTCGGGAGGATGAGAAGATTGGAACGCTGCAGGGAAATAAATGGGAGTGAGAGCAAGCACAGCCACAGGAAGGACGGCTACACCAACAGGAAGTGAACATAGAATAAAATATGGAGTTTTTCTCCACCCTTTGCACTCTCGTTGAAAGATGAATGTAAGGTGGATGAATGTATCGTACCTGGATTGAAGGTAGTTGGATTGGATGGATATATAGTGGGGTAGCTGATATATGTACCACGATGGATGGATGGATGGATGGATGGATGGATGACGTGTTCTTGCTCTGGCCTTTTGTTTTGGTTTGCTCACGATCCCTTAAAGTGTTGCTTTCCAATCATTCTTGATGTCCGTAGTGCGTTCACATTAATCTTCTGAAATGAATTTGCCAAGTTTGTTCTAAAGAAATTACAAAAAGTGATATATTCAATAAAAAAAATGACCCGTACAAAAGCATTAACAATTCTAATTAGCATACAAACGTGGACTGTACATTTTTTCACATTTCCTTCTTTTCAGCTGCTAATTAATGAGCAGAGGCCTTCTCTGTAACCCCCTTTGTGCTCAGTATGGGCTTCAATTCAGCGACTCCCAGTTTTGTCCAATTAGGTCTGCTTAAATGTGCTCATGCTTGCATAATCAACCGTCTAATGACCTCGCCGCTCGCAACTGCAGGCTTTGTCAGACTTGTAGGGTCAACCAGCTCCACAAAGCTGCAGTTGTCCTTCATTGTGTGCGTGTGATTTGGTTTCAATGTAAGAATGTGTGATATCCTGAAGGGAAATCTACTGTAGAGAATATTGCCAGGTTGAAATAGAATCTGTTCATTCTGCATGCTCCACTGGGAAATATATTCTTCTTACCTATAGGTATCACATCTTTCATCCTTCTACCGTTCTTACATTTCAATCCAGAGACCTCCGGTGTTTATCGGGATAAATAAATCATTGGCAGGTTGAGCTGACTTGCATTTCTTTTGGAAATCACATCGAGAACCCTTTGCGCAGCCACTTTACCGGTCCTTCGTGCTGTTATTGTCAATATATACATTGTTGCTCACAAGACGTTACACGTTACTTACTTTGGGCTACTTGCATTTGCATCTGCTGACTTTTAAGTTCTGGATGGATAGTTGGCTGGACAAAAGGGTTGATGGATAGTACAACCCCAATTCCAATGAAGTTGGAACGTTGTGTTAAACATAAATAAAAACAGAATACAATGATTTGCAAATAATTTTCAACCTATATTTAATTAAATATACTACAAAGACAAGATATTTAATGTTCAAACTGATAAACATTATTGTTTTTAGCAAATAACTTGGAATTTTATGGCTGCAACACATTCCAGAAAAGCTGGGACAGGTGGCAAAAAAGACTGAAAAAAAGACTCATCAAAACATGGAACATCCCACAGGTGAACAGGCTAATTGGGAACAGGTGGGTGCCACGATTGGGTAGAAAAGGATCTTCCCTGAATTGCTCAGTCATTCACAAACAAATATGGGGCGAGGTTCACCTCTTTGTGAACAAGTGTGTGAGAAAATAGTCGAACAGTTTAAGGACAATGTTCCTCAACGTACAATTGCAAGGAATTTAGGGATTTCATCATCTACGGTCCATAATATCATCAAAAGGTTCAGAGAATCTGGAGAAATCAATGCATGGAAGCGGCAAGGCCAAAAACCAACATTAAATACCCGTGACCTGTGATCCCTCAGGCGGCACTGCATCAAAAAACCGACATCAATGTGTATGGGCACAGGAACACTTCAGAAAACCAATGTCAGTCAATACAGTTCAGCGCTACATCCGTAAGTGCAACTTGAAACTCAACTATGCACAGCAAAAGCCATTCATCAACAACACCCAGAAACGCCGCCAGCTTCTCTGTGCCCGAGCTCATCTAAGATGGACTGATGCAAAGTGGAAAAGTGTTCTGTGGTCCGACGAGTCCACATTTCAAATTGTGTTTGGAAATTGTGGACGTCGTGTCCTCCGGAACAAAGAGGAAAAGAACCATCTGGACTGTTAATGGATGCAAAGTTCAAAAGACAGCATCTGTGATGGTATGGGGCGGTGTTAGTGCCAATGGCATGGGTAACTTACACATCTGTGAAGGCACCATTAATGCTGAAAGGTACATACAGGTTTTGGAGAAACATATGCTGCCATCCGAGCAACGGCTTTTTCATGGACGCCCCTGCTTATTCCAGCAAGACAATGCCAAACCACATTCTGCATGTGTTACAACAGCGTGGCTTCGTAGTAAAAGAGTGCAGGTCTGGCCTGCCTGCAGTCCAGACTTGTCTCTCATTGAAAATGGGTGGCGCATTATGAAGCTTAACATATGACAACAGAGATCCCGGACTATTGAAGAGCTGAAGGTGTACATCAAGAATTCCACCTACAAAGCTTCAACAATTAGTGTCCTCAGTTCCCAAACGTTGATTGAATGTTGCTAAAAGAAAAGGTGATGCAACACAGTGGTACACATGACCCTGTCCCAGCTTTTTTGGAATGTGTTGCAGCCATAATATTCTACGTTTATGATTATTTGCTAAAAACAATAAGGTTTATCAGTTTGAACATTAAATATCTTGTCTTTGTAGTGTATTCAATTAAATATAGGTCGAACATGATTTGGAAATCATTGTATTCTTTTTGTATTTATGTTTCACACAACATCGCAACAACATTGGAATTGGGGTTGTACTTCCTGCGGCTTCTGAGGAAGCATGGCCTGCCACAGGAGCTGATGAGGCAGTTCTACACAGCGGTCATCGAATCAGTCCTGTGTTCTTGCATCACAGTCTGGTTTGGTGGGGCTACAAAAAAGGACAAGCTCCGACTGCAACGGACAATCAAAACTGCTGAAAAGATTGTCTGAAGGATAGACTGATGGATGGATCTATGCATGATAGTTGATAGATTGGTGGATAGAGATGGATTGGTGGATTGATGAATGGAAGGATGGATGGATGGATGGATAAATGGGTAGATGGTACAAAGGATGGAAGAACGATGGATGGATCGATTTTCGAAGGATGGATGGATAGATGAAAGGATAGATGGATGGATTGAAGGATATCTGCGGGATGGTTCAAATGATAGATTGATCGATGAATGAAATAATGGATGGGTGAATGAATAGAAGTGTCATGGTCTGTGTTTTGGTTTGGGTTGTTTAGTTTTGTTCCATGTTTTCCTGTGTTCCATGTTTGTCGTGTGCTCATTTGGTTGTTGTGTCCACCTGTTCTTGTCTACCTTGTGTCGACCAATCAGCTCTCTCCCGCCACTCGTGTCTTGCCCAGGTGTTCCTCGTTGTCTCGTCAATCTTTTTGTATTCAGTTCCCCGGTTTCTTTCAATTCTTGTCGGTTCATTGTCGTTGTCACATGTCTTTGCAGTATGTCATTGTCAGGTGTCATTGTCTCTGTCTGTGCCATGTCATAGTCGCCAGTTGTCGCTCAGTTATTTCATCAGTCATGTCTTGTTTCTTGTTTTGGGTTTACTCAAGTGTTTCTTTGTTACTTTGTGTTTAGATTTTGGACTCTGTTAATTTAGCATTTAGACTTTTTCATGATACTTGTTTTCCTTTGTGTTTGGAATTAAATATAATTTTTTATATAGTCCTGCACTACCCCGTTGCCTCCCTGCTTCCCTGCACTTGGGTCCTCCATGTTCTTGCCTTGCCTTCCTCACCTTCGAACAAACCCCAAACGTGACAAGAAGGATGGATGAATGTTAGGATGATAGTTGGCTGTAAGGATAGATTCATGGAGGATGGTGTGATGGATAGATGGATAAATGGCAGAATACATGTATGGGATAATGGAAGAATACAGTAGGTGAGTGATAAATCCTGTTGATAGATAGATGGAATAATGGAAGGATAGATGGATTTATGGTTCAAAAGATGGATTGATGGATGGTTCAAAGGGTATATTGATGGGGTTCGATAGATGGATGAATGTTGAATTAGTATTTTTCTGTTGTTGTTATAGTTCTATGGAAAGATGGACGTTCATACAGGAGTTGAATGATAAGTGAATGGCGCATATTGTCATCATTGTCCTTTTGCTGCCAATTACGAAATGCTCATATGTTCTTCACCGTGAATATTAATGATGCTTGAATGTGGGTATAAACTCTGTGAGACCCCCAAAACTTCTTCTTCTCTCATGTCACAATCAGACCTGCTGAGCCCCTTGGCGGCGTGCGGCATGATGGGAACAAACACCTCGTGCTGCAGGCAGGATGTAAACATACAATGGAGCACTGTTAACAAGAAAAAAAGCATTAGCTGCTGCAAGGCGCAGTGCAGGTGATTTGTCTGACTGACGTGCACCTGCAGGAAAACCTGTTAAATGTGCCAATACATATATATATATATTTATTTATTTTTTAACCAAGGCAGTTCACATCTCATGGGGGAAGCATAACTATATAAAGGCGTGCAACAACTGTGAAAATGTGCTGTTTCCAAACGTGAGGCTTAGCATTTAGAGATGTGTGTGAATCTCTAAAGCACAATGTTCTCCTACCTAGTTGCAAATTCATTTTTTTAAACCCATCCTCTGTTACCCACTGACAACAGTCGCCGATCTACTGTTTTTCTGCCCACCTGAAATGCCCCAACATGCTGCAAGATGGGGACGAAGCACTGTCTAATATAAAAGTTGTGCTTCGGCACCATCTAATGGCAAATAGGCACAGTATTTACAACCCCAATTCCAATGAAGTTGGGACGTTGTGTTAAACATAAATAAAAACAGAATACAATGATTTGCAAATCATGTTCAACCTATATTTCATTGAATATACTACAAAGACAAGATATTTAATGTTCAAACTTTTAGCAAATAATCATTAACTTAGAATTTTATGGCTGCAACACGTTCCAAAAAAGCTGGGACAGGTGGCAAATAAGACTGAGAAAATTGAGGAATGCTCATCCAACACCTGTTTGGAACATCCCACAGGTGAACAGGCTAAGTGGGAACAGGTGGGTGCCATGATTGAGTAGAAAATGAGCTTCCCTAAATTGCTTAGTCATTCACAAGCAAAGATGGGGCGAGGTTCACCTCTTTGTGAACAAGTGCGTGAGAAAATAGTCGAACAGTTTAAGGACAATGTTCCTCAACGTACAATTGCAAGGAATATAAGGATTTCATCATCTACGGTCCATAATATCTTCAAAAGGTTCAGAGAATCTGGAGAAATCACTGCATGTAAGCGGCAAGGCCGAAAACCAACATTGAATGCCCGTGACCTTCGATCCCTCAGGCGGGACTGCATCAAAAAAACCGACATCAATGTGTAAAGGATATCACCACATGGGCTCAGGAACACTTCAGAAAACCAATGTCAGTAAATACAGTTCGACACTACATCCGTAAGTGCAGCTTGAAACTCTACTATGCAAAGCAAAAGCCATTTATCAACAACACCCAGAAACGCCGCCGGTTTCTCTGGGCCCGAGCTTATCTAAAATGGACTGATACAAAGTTGAAAAGTGTTCTGTGATCCGACGAGTCAACATTTCAAATAGTTTTGGGAAATTGTCCATGTCGTGTCCTCCGGGCCAAAGGGGAAAAGAACCATCCGGACTGTTATGGACGCAAAGTTCAAAAGCCAGCATCTGTGATAGTATGGGGCGGTGTTAGTGCCAATGACATAGGTAACCTACAAATCTGTGAAGGCAATGCTGAAAGGTACATACAGGTTTTGGAGAAACATATGCTGCCATCCAAGCAACGTCTTTTTCATGGACGCCCCTTCTTATTTCAGCAAGACAATGCCAAACCACATTCTGCACATGTTACAACAGGGTGGCTTCGTAGTAAAAGAGTGCGGGTACGAGAATGGCCAGCCTGCAGTCCAGACCTGTCTCCCATTGAAAACGTGTGGCGCATTACGAAGCGTGAAATACGACAACGGAGACCCCGTATGTAGTAAATGAGGATAAAGATGATCTTCCGTTGTTTGGTTCCAAATGCAATTGAGTCGGACGTGTTTGTTCCACAGTGTTGCGTGCTAACAAAAACAGCAGTACCTACCAATGCACATAAACAGTTGCTCCGATTAATTAAAATGTGGACACTTACCACATTACACACCAACATTAAATATCATATTACATTATGTGGCGCTGTGTTCCAGTAGACTCTGACACGGTTGCCCCACAATGTTATGTGTTTCCATGTTTATATTACCACTACTGTATATTGCATTATCAGCAATAACAGTCTCCTTTGTGTTTTCCCAGCAGGCACTGCGGCAGGTCTAGGATGACTGGCAAGAGCCAGACCAGCAACGTGACTAACAAGAATGACCCGCGCTCACTCAACTCACGTGTCTTCATCGGCAACCTCAACACGGCGGTGGTGAGCAAGGCCGACATCGAGGCCATCTTCGCCAAGTACGGCAAGATCGTGGGCTGCTCCGTACACAAGGGTTACGCTTTCGTCCAGTATTCCAGCGAGAGGAACGCCCGGGCGGCCGTGGGGGGCGAGAACAACAGAGTCATTGCAGGACAGTCGTTAGGTAACGTTGATTTCATGTTACAGTGTCGGTATTCATACAAAGTACCCCTCGATAAATCGGCTCCATTTGGATTTTAATAAATTATAGGGGCAAAAGAATATAAAATGTGTGTACCAAGCCTAATGCAATTATAATTTTCTGGCTCAAATTGAGGCCAACGTTGAACCATTCTGAACTGCCCCTCTTTCTGTGACATACTTACATTATCTGTCTTAAGTAACATATTACCCAGGACTGTTCCTGCTACAGCACCGCCCGTTGACTTAATAGCGCAATTTCAATTATAAATGACACGGTATGGCTGTAGTTATGCCCGTTGTTCTGTCGTCCCTCCCCCAGTCGCTCAGCCCCTCTATCTTGTTTTCGTTCTCTTCCCAGCCTATCCTCTATCCCTCTACTCTGTCTCTCCATCTCAACCCAACCTCCCCAGCCAATTTGTCGTCCCACAGAGTCTGCGTTCTGTTCAAGGTTTTTTCCCTTGGAGCGAAATTTTCCTTACCTGTCGTCAAATGCTTGCTTATGTGGGGTTCAGTTAGTTTTCTCATATACTGTACATACAGTACAATATATATAATGTATGAGGAGTGTGGTTCTTGGCCTGCTCAATGTGTAAAGCACCTTGAGATAACTTCTGTTGTGATTTGGCGCTATATGAAAACCCAATTTAGTGCAAAATAACAGTTTTGATGACGATCAGAGGTTTTTGGACTCCGTCTAATTCCAGGCTGCCTCCAAATTTTATATGTAGGAAAAAACCTGCAACAAGCAGGAAGGGTCGATTACCAATTATTCCAAAAGTGTAAAACACTTGACAGTTAGCATCTACATATTTCAGGATTTGTACCCTTATTTAATTTTTTTGACACATTTTTTGTTGTTGTTTGCAGTCTTTGTGACCTTGAATGTCTCGCAAATAGGAATATAAAGCAGACCGAAGAAGAAAGCGAAAGTCAGGGCGAGCTGGTGCACGTCTGTGCGTCTATGGATCCCTCCCTTTAAATCCTCTCAATATTACTTATTGATTTGTTCATCGGCTCGTCTATAGTCTTTGCCCTTCCTCTCGTTGAATACAAATGAACTTCTTTCTGCAGTGAGTAGTGTTCACTTAATTGGACTGAGGGGAAGTGTGTGTGTGTGTGTGTGTGTGTGTGTGTTTGTCATGTACATTAGGGACCAATCCCATTGACAACAGGGGTGAAAACACCCTTTCCATCGACATTGTAAAACCTTTAATACACTCAATGTTTAAGTCACATACAAATGCTAATTGCTAGTGCGCTAATGCGAATCGCGATCGCTAACCGTTTAGCATTTAGCACACCAAATTTATACCATACTCTCAGTACCAACATATGCAGGTTAAGTATCGAAGTCTTTTCACTTCCTGTCTTGAAAGGATTTATTTTACTTTTTTGGAGTTGTACAGACTATAGGTCACATTAAAGGGGGGGGGGGAAGTTTTGACATAATCTTGGTGTTTTTTATATCACAAAAACCCGGCATTTAACAAGTGCGTGTAGACTTTTTATATCCACTGTACTGAAATTGTTCAGCCCTTTTGTAGCCCTCAAGGAGTTAAAATTACCAAGACTTGTGTGGCCTGCTTCATTCCCACTGTGCACCAAAATATGGAAATTAGTGCTGGTTGCGTGGCACGGTGGACGACAAATCCAGCTTCGCCTGTGTGGAGTTTGCATGTTGTCCCCATGTCTGCGTGGGTTTTCTCCGGTTTCCTCCCACATCTCAAAAACATGCATGGTAGGTTAATTGAAGACTCTAAATTGTTCGTAGGTGTGAATGTGAGTGTGAATGTTTATATGTTTATATGTGCCCTGCGATTGGCTGGCGATCAGTTCAGGGTGTACCCCGCCTCTCCCCGAGAGTCAGCTAGGATAGGCTCCAGCACGCCTGCGACCTTAGTGAGGATAAGTGGTGTGGAAAATGAATGAATGAGTGCTGGTTGCTGGACAGGTGCCATCTCACTGCTGAGGTGCCCTTGAACCCTCGCACGCATGTGTGTGTGTGTGTGTGTGTGTGTGTGTGAGAGAGTAGAAAAATTTAATTTTCCCCTCAGAGAAGGTGGCGGCTCCTTTTACTTCTTTTGCTGTACAAGGTTAGGAGCTGTGTGCCGTTAAAGCAACTGAGCATATGATTTTTTAATTGAGCTTTTAGGCTGCACTGTCACAATTACTCACCCCGCTGTGTCTTTTTTGCCCACTTCTGTATTAAAAGATCATTATTAACTTGTCTCTGCAAAGTAAAGTAAAGAAGATAATAAGAGAGTAAAATGTGTAGCAGTCTGTCAAGAGTAAAATGAAGGGGGAATCGTGTGTTAAAACAGACACTGTGGAATTTGGTTAGGTTCAAAACGAAGATTCAACAATGACAATTTTTTTGTTCATATTGAGGAAAATAAATCCCACATAGGAAAAAAATTGAAATCCAAATAATGTGTGCTAGAGTCAAATAGTGGCCATCGTAAAACCTTCATTGAACTAACAACTTCTCTTATCTATTTTTCTGCTAAAAATAATGAAACTGGCAGTCATTTCCAATAATACCAATCGGTTTTGGAGCAATCGGTAAATAATTAATTGCCCTGGGAACGGCCATTTTTCATCACCAAAGTCAATACGCAGCCACGTCTTGGTTTGACATTAGCGACAATTAGCTGCATAGATGGTGTGGACAAAGGAATGTACTATACCATCATGCGGCAGTATTTACTCATATTTTATGGATTGTCACTGTTGGGCAGAATCCTCCCACCTCCAAAATGACAACTTTTGAGGAATTAAAAAAAACATCTTGCTTGAGTTTCCAAACACTGCTTTGTTCAATTTGGTATTATACCTTGTGATGCTTTCATACACTGTTGCACACTCAAATCAACACAACAAGCACCCTAAAATTATGTTCAATCACTAAATGAATACGGTGTCATTGATAATAATGGTAGTAACGTGGCGCCATTCCGCCGTAGTCTGATGACGCCACCACCACCGTACAAAAAGCCTTAAACTTCACAAAAGCAAGCGCCCGTGTCATGTCATCTTCCCAAACTCTTTTTCAAAGGTGAATGATGCAATCAATCAAAGAGTGAGCTGACAAAACCCTTGTATAACCCGGATCTGATCTATTTTTTTCCTTCCTTTCCTTTGTGCATCTTTTCTATATACTTCCTTCAACCCTCCTTCCAACCTCCTTACTTCTACCGCCCTTTCTTCTTTCCTTTTATCCTTCTTTCCTTCCTTCTACTCATCCTTATTTCTTTCCTTCCTTGCTTCCTCGGTTTCATATCCCTTCCCTCTTTCCATCTTTCCTTCCTTCCAGCTATTCTTCTTCCCTCCCTACCTTACACCTCTTTCCTTTCATCATTTCCTTCCTTCCTTCCTCCCATCCTTTCCTTATTTCCTTCCTTACAGCGACTCTTTGTCTATCCTTCCATTCATCTGTCCTTCCTTCTTTCTTTCCTTCCTCCCTTTAATACGTTAGTTTCAAAAGTGTACACAGTACCTCCTTTTGTCCCACACTGTCTATACAGTATAGCATAGACTAGTATTAAGAATGCACAGAAAGTGTGAGTGTAGCACCGCAGGTTTGAACGGGTCGCCTCTCTCAACATGAACTTGTGAACTGTGTCTTTAAAACATGAAGTTCACGTTAGGCTACGCTGTCGAGGGGTTACGCTTTCCTCTTGTGCTGATGACTCACAGGCCTGGAGGAAGTTGACGAGGTCACATCAAGATCACACTGACATATTACGTGTGTATATTGTGTGTTACGCTAATTCACTTCCGACGAGCTGATGTCCAATCCAGTCGGATGGCGACTGCTGACTCAGTATGTGTCCGTTTGTGTAGTGCTGAATCATGCATGTACTGTGTAATAGTCCTGCAGTGCCTCTTTGTGGATGAAACACGCCACTGCAGTTTCTAAAAACCAAGTACATGTCCAACTTTGAACATCCGCCATACTGACCTGATTTGGTTTCTTTAGATTACTATGTATTCCCCAAGGTGATCAAAAGAGCTCAGCGGTCAACATTTCGCCACAGATGATGATGTCATTGATGACGTAGAGGACTCAAGCTTCTATGGAGAGGGGATCCATAAACTCAACGACCGCTGGAATAAGTGTGTAAAGTTAAAAGAGGACTATGTTGAAAAATAAATGTTGCAATTTGCCGTAGAAAAAATGTACCCTAGGCCATGAACCTTCAGTGCCCCCTCTATTATTATATTTTATGTTCTATTTGTTTTATCTTATTGGTTATTTAAATTTTATCTTATATTTCTCATATTTCATGTTTTATATTTTGTTTTATTTTATATAATACATATTTGTATTATTTTGTATATTTGTATATTTGTATATACAAAAAAATATTTGATTTATATATATTTTTACACTATTTCCTTTAGAGTACATTATATATTTTTTTCTTTTAGTCTTCTCTGCATGCTTTTTTATGAATTGAACAAATGTACTTATTTTTCATATAATAGTATATATTTTGCATTTCTAGTTTAATCAATAAGCTGATAAATTTATCTCTCCCAAACATTTTTTTTTGTATTTTCCCAGCTCTGTGAACACTAGATGGCGCTAGTGGGGGGGGGGGGGGGTTAGGAGTTCATTTTTCAGCTGCAAATGTTTTAATTATGAGCACATTATTTTTCTCTCCTGTTATTATCGCTTATTTGCCTTAAGAAACCAAGCCAAAAACGTGTGTGTGTGTGGGGGGGGGGGGGGGTTGCTTGATAGCCGCAAAACCCATGTGATGATAATGAGACGCATTAATTATACAGTACCAAAGTGGCTTCATCTCCTGTGGCCCCCAAGGCAGCAACAGCTGTCAAACTGTATGTCTGTCAAGTGTTCAACGCTTTCAATTCATTGAAAGAGACGAGACGGATGAAGGGCGAAACAAAAAAACGAGCGACATTCCATTTAGAAGCGGATCAAAGTGCACATTTTCACTGAGGGAGGTCACTGCTCGTTTCTCGTCGCGAAGATGCATGAATTTTACAAGAGTGTTCAAACTGACTCATTTTATCGTAGACATTCTACATTAAATAGTGGCCTCCCCTCTAATACAGGGTATCTGCAAATTTTTAATCAACAGAGTATTCAATTAACTACTCATAAATGTGACAGTCCTTAAATCTGCCGTTTAAAATGTCCTAAAAATGCCAAAGACACGAAACAACATTGCTACATTTGTTAACAGAGTGCTATATTATCAGGCCCATTTATACGGCAGGTCTTAAATTAAGTCTAAAGAGGTCTTAAAAATGCCTTATCGACTTCCTTGACCCCCTAGATACCCTTAAACAGACACAGTGACTCACTTAGTCACTGCGTACATCCACTTGAACTCATTAACGCCTCACATCAAAGAGACGAATAATAATAATAAAGAGCTGATGCCACGAGTTAGCTGTACATATGGGACTCAAATCCAGCCAGACCGGAGGTGATGATTTAGGCTACATGTATTTGATTGACATCTATAAGAGGTAAAATATCACCAAATGTATTATAGGCATCAAGTATTTAAGAGTGAGATGCAAGTTGAGAACGAAAGTGAGATTACTCATTAGTTGTTTCATTTTGCGCCCAACATGAAAAATATATAGATTGAATAGGAAGAATACGATATCACTTTTTGCCAACCAACACACCGCCTGACTATTTGGTGATGACGCTCCTATAACGTAACCCACGGCAAAAATATAACAGAAGAAATGGCAAACGTTCGAATCTCCATTACCCACTCCTTCGTGATCACATGTTGCGAAGGGAAGGCCTTAAATGTTCAAAGTGTTGTAAATTAACATGCTCAAAGTGGTGTTAAAATGACAACTGTAAATACCCTAGAATAGACGCCGCGCCTCAGTTAGTCACTAGTTGGCCTTACAATTACTGGGGCGGCATGACGCAGAGGGGAAGTGTGCACCATGAAACCAGAGGGTCGCCGGTTTGTACGCCCACCTGACCTTTCGTCGTCGTGTCCCTGGGCAAGACACTTAACGCACGTTGCCTAAGAATGAATGAATGCGGTTGGAGGTTTGTTGCTGGTCGGAGGGGTCGTAGGTGCAGAATGGCAGCCGCGCTTCCATCAGACTGGGCAGATGTGGCAACACAAGTGCATAGCTTACTACAACTAGGGGGTGAGACTGTGGCGTAAATAATCGATGTGTGCAATTGTGCACTGTTTTTGAGTGCTTTGAATAGCGCTATGTAAGTGGTATGCATTATTTTTCGTATTATTTAAATACCACATAAGTATGCAAAACAGCGATACTCGAGTAAAAATACAGGTATCTCAACACAATATAACTGGTAGAAGTTCAAGCCACTTTGTAGAATATTACTTGAGTAAAAGTGTGAAAGTATCTGACAGTAAATGTACTTATCAAAAGTCCTTTTCTCACTTTGAATGTGCTTAAAATCTCAAGTATTTGAAAAAGTGAGAGGTTAGAGTTGTTTTTATTCAGTGGTTTAGTTAAAGATCTGCTTGTAGGCTAATGTGCGACGCTAGCATAAGTTAGCCTGGCTATCACGTTAACCATGCGTCTAATAGTAACAACAAGATCACTGACGTTTTGACTTCACTGGATTCATATGAATTCCACGTTTTCTGTCACGTTAGGTAGGCATAAGAAAAGAAAAAAAGAAAAGAAAAAACTGAAAGCACGTTTCCCATAGAAATGAATGACCGTCACCACCCCCCAAAAAAATTCCTCCACCCCCGAGGAAGCTTTGACAAATGGTACGGTCCGAAGCGGCTCGGCTATGAGTCTGGAGCTTGAAGCACACACGCAGGCTGTTTTGGGGGCGAAGGAGAGGTGAGGAAGAAGAGGTAAATAAGAGGTAAAGTTGATCTTGCATCTTTTTGCATCTTTTTCGTCCGTTCCTGACATGTACAAAGGCAGGCGCCGCCGCGTTCAGAGATGTGAGTATACATACTATACAATATGTGCTTTTGGTAGTCAGTGTTGGGTGAAAATGTGTTTGGCAATAGTCTTTCAAATTGATTCTCTAGCAGTTACTACTGGACATGCGAGGATATGTATGTCTTTTGCATGCAAATTGAGCACACTACAGTATATTACATTCCTACAGTACATTTCCAATGCTGACCAATGCACTTAAATGCTCCGTCAATGTTTAAGTCATGACAGTATATCCCAATAAGGGGGAACATGCATTGGATTCGTAGTCTCTCAAAAAGATTAGGTATCAGCTTTTTTATGCATCTAGTTGGAATTTTGTGTGTTTGTGATAGTACGGATCAAAAATGGTATCGCCTTGAGTTTAATGTATCATTGGGATGTAACTCTTTTGATGGACGTTTACGGTACATGTAGATCCAAATTCCTTTCTTTATTGTACTCTAGTTTATTTTTTTAATTCTAGAATTGTTTTTTAATATTTTTTTTTTTTACCCCCCCCCCCCCCCCCCCCCCAAAAGAAAAAAACATTTGGCTTCCTTAAACCTGTCGATACCCTTTAATAGGCACAGTGACTTAATTAGACAATGTAAATGTTTATATTATTATTTTATTCCTAATTAAAAAATATTTCGGGGGGTTTCTTTTGTCACCCAATCACGAACATTCTTAATAAAATTAAAATAAACCAATATTACTCACTTCTTCATATTGGAGATGTTGAACATGATGTAATTCAACATATTTTTATTGTTTAAAATACTTTAAATAGATCATGATACATGTAAAGTTGTATATATAAGTGTTACATGAAAAATAAAACTATAACTAAAAATATTTGGACATTTTCCTAAACAACTAAAGGATGCCTGTTAGGCTAAATTGTTGTCGTTTATCATCCTCCACTTCTAGATAATTCATAGTCTTATTTCCAGTATGAAATTGGACTGTTTTTCTCTCTCTCTCTGCACAATATCAATATCTCCCTTATTTTTAATAAATTGATGGAGGTTTTTCTTTGTCTTTTGGACTTGATGGCAGGTTTTATGCAGCTTTAAAGCAGTCCGCAGTGATTACTCGGTAGTGGAAAATGATATGCCTATTGAGTGTGGTGCACTCGCCTCTCAATTGCTCTGTGAGGAGTCGGCTTGCATAAGACGGCTCTCAGATGGTATGTGCAATAATTGGAATTATGAATATGTAATAACATCTGACTCAGGAGGATGCATTGGAACATTTGCTATTCGTGGTGGGATTGGGAAAAACACAACACATTACCACTAGCTGCAAATTAGCTGGATTGTTGTATCGTTTGGATATTAACGGAAGAAAATTTAAATAGCATAAAACTCAGAACTCAAAGCTGGAATCTCACAAAACTTTGCCAAATTTCGACCTTAGCATACCTTGCTGCAGGTCAGGTCAACAAGCGCTAACATTAGTTGCTAACACTTGCCACAAACTGGTCGTATTGTTGTACACTTTGGATAACGACTAAAATGATGGGAAAAAATATGACAAAACTGAGAAATCAAACCTGAAGTCTCACAAGACGTTAGCAAAGTTCGACCTTGGGGTACATTATCGGATTTCAGTTCAGCGAGCACATTATCAGCCAACGTTGGGCGCAAAATAGCTGTATTATACACTTTGGATAACAACTAAAACGATGCCTAAAAACATGCCTTTAAATCCAAAACCCAGAAATAAAACCTCAAAACTAATGAGACTCAAGGCAAATCTCAACATAGGGAGTAGCTCACGAGGACTCAGTTCAACGAGCTCTACAGTTGGCTAGTTAATATGAGCCTCACACTTTACCAAAAAAGTTTCGGAAAAAAAATGCCCTTTAAGTCGCAAAAACACTTGGAAAACAAACCTCAGATCTCACGACGCTTTCGTTGGCTTGTTTTGCGACACTTATTCCAATAGATGGCGCAGTCTGAACAAAAGGGTAAACAATTGCGAAAAGTTGCTGCTAACCCTTGCCGCAAACTACCTGCATTGTTGTATACTTCGGATACAACAAAGAAATTAATGGAAAAAATACGCCTTTAAAGTAGCATGAGAAACTCATAAATCAAACCGTAGACCTACTCAAGGTCACGTGAGACATTGGCAAATTTCGACCTTGCCTATCTCATTGGAGCAGACCGATTATTCAAATTTACAGATCAGTTCAAATTAATTTGCCTGCAAGTGTTTTTAAAATACATTTCCTAGCAGCTTCTGTAGTTCAAATTGTATAAATTGTTGAACATTTAAAATGTTAATTTATTTAGGATCACGTTTACATGCAGTACATGTTTTGACAAAAGGGGCACTTTCCGAAAGGAACCATTTGTTTTCACATGATCGGTGAAGAATTTTTTGGGGTTGGAACAAGCGTTTCAAAGCTTGTTTGGTATCGGGAAGAATGAACCAAATCCTAAAAGGTGAAAACAAACCAAAAAAACAAAACTTTTGGGAACAATGTCATTGTCATTTGCTTTTTCGACTGAATGGAAAATTGGTTTTGGATTTTATTGACAAAAAATGTGAGATTTTCTTTATAGCCCATATCACCTAGCACTAGAAACTTGCTTTATTCAATCTGCATGATTTCCATGTGAAAATGTGTTGACCAGCAGCACTAGCAAAGATCGAGTGGCAAGTTTTGCATGGAGCAGGTTGCCGTGTGTCTTCTGGGATGGATTCCAGACAGATAATTTTCAGCACAGTGGCAGCAGGCACGATTGTTTGCGCACAGATTGATGAGCATATGCTAAGTGTTGCACTTAGGTGCTGCGTATATATCATAAATGACATGCCAAGATGTAAGAGGAAGAACGTTTCCAGCACATTTCCATTGTGAGCTGGTTGAAAGTGTGTTGCCTTAATTATCCTATCACTTAATCTCTAAAATAAAAAAAATAAAAAACACACTGCTTAAAGGTCCTTAAAAAATGCCACATTGTTCCATTGTGTGGAAAAATATAATTGAAGTCAACAGTTCATTTTGCTCTCAATAATAATACAAAACAGACTGTCAGGTGGTAGCATGCATTAAAATATAAAAGGGGTTCATCCTTATTTGTAGTATTTCCTAATAATTTTGTTTTAGTCAAATATTCAAAACATATATTCTTTTCACAAACATACAACAACAAACCAAAAAATAAACAACAAAAAAACCTTTATTTGTATCTATTTTTGTCCGTCTGTAGTAGTTTGTAATATATGAAATATTATATATGAAAATATTTAAAATACCATTACCATGTACTATTTACCACTATCTGTCAAATTGCTGCTTGTTGTGAAGTGAGTTGAGTTCACTGCCACCATACAGTGCTCCTATGTCAAAAGGTCTCCCGTAAGTCAAAGCAAAACAATCGGCCAATCAACTGCTCGTATCTCAAAAACCTCATAAGTCGGGTAAGGCACCATTTAGGACATATTGAGCCCATATTTAGTGAATTAGAGCTCTTTAGAGTTGATTGAAATGGCCTGAAATTTTTCTTAAAAGTTGTAAATTGTACTTTTTTAAAGCTCAATTTTTGTCTTCAAATTAGTTGACACATAAACGGCAACTCTTTGTATCTGAGTCGTATACTGAGGGCTTTTTTGTCTCTTTTGCTTGCTTAAAAGGCCGTAGAAGAATGAATTATCATGAAAATGTTGCCCCATCAGCTTTTATCCAAATGAAACGGTAAACCTGTAGTGTGGCACTGCGCTCATGATGTATTTATCCCTTCAAATTACCATACTTGGGCCTATCTCATAAAAAATAATCACATTAGGAGCTCAGGACGAAATTTACGGGCTGCCAAAGTGGCCATTTTCCTCACGGGGGCTCGAGAGTAAAGTACAGAGAATTCATTAAGGAAGGACGAGGTGCTGATTAATCCACACCTTTTGAACATAGCGAAGATTATTCGATACAAGGTGTTCCCTGCCTCGGCATCCTCACACTGGACTTGATGGGAATGGACATTTTACAGCCTTCAACAGTGATGAATGTTCCAGTAGACGCGTGACGTGGTCACGCCACAATGTTGTGCACGCCTAAGTTGTTCGTCCTTTTTCCTCCTCTTTTTTTTTTCCCTTCCAGGCATTTAGCTGGAATCACTCATTGGTGTTGTGTGTAGTTACTGAAGTTAAGATAGACCAAAGATAATTGAGATAAACCACAGATTGCACAGGTGATGACTGACATGCAGACAGACCAACGAAAGGTACCGTAATTTCTCGTGTATAATGCACATTTCCCCCCCCAAATTTTTTTTTGTCAAAAGTCAATAGTGCACATTATGCATAGCTATAGGGCCAAATGAAAATAGCGTTCACATTTTATAAATGTATGCCGCCATCTAGAGGTTATGAAAAAGCTGTACACTTTCATTCCAATATGCCACCGCCACCTAGAGGTTATGAGAAAGGTGTAGCCTACACATTCATTCCTATATGACAGGGGTACATATGACTGCATATATGTACAGTTGTGCTCATAAGTTGACATACCCTGGCAGAATTTGTGAAATAATTGTTTTTTTAAAATACGGCTGATGACTGAACAACAGCCATCATTAATTTCTTTATGGTTATGTTTTGTTTAATGATAATGCTTTTCTGAAATGTTTGACCGTTTAATTTGAATCCCATTACTGGCCCTTCATATTTTCTTTAAAGAATTGTACCCATCTTATAAAGTCTGCCTGGGTAATCAAACATATGAGCACAACTGTGTTTTTTCTCATTTACGGAATACAAGTAGGCCTGTGAATTTCAAAATAAGAGCAAGTAAATAAAAATAAAGTATTACGTGTTCAAATTAAGTGCTTAACTTCAGAATAATACTTGGAAAAAAAACTACCAAAATACAGATGGTAATTCATGTTTGGATCATATGGGTAGAAGCAAAATCATGCATTGTAAAAATGCATTATACATGGGTAGAATGGTTTTCCAGAATTTCAAGATCAACTTTGGGGGTGCATATTATACATGGGTGCGCATTAGACACGAGAAATTAAGGTAAGTGACATTAGCAACCAATTGCTGGTGTTGAGGGTAACGATTGACATATAGACCGACCAACGACGACTGAGTGACTTAATTGACCAATAATTAGTGTTGTCGGAAGTGACTGACATGTAGACTGACCAACAAAATGCAAGTAACTTGCTGTGGTTGCTTGTTATGATGGACATAAAGACCGACCAATGATGAATGAGTGACTTAAACGACAAGTCACTGGTGTTGCAGGTAATGACGAGCGCTCAGACCCGCCCCCTAAAAGCCCATTCGCTATTCGTATTGACAGTAGCGAATGACTAGCGAATCACAATCAAATCGTTATTCCTTGTACTATTCCGAAATAATAGTCCAACAAATGGAAAAATCCAAATTGATCATTTGAAAACGAACCGGTAAGAGAGGACTCTGGCACGTTTTGACTGAGGTGTTTTAGCTACTGTGACTCCGTACAGAAAAGTTTGTGTTTTTAGTTTAAAATGGGCTTACTTTAACCAGGATCCCGCACTGTAACATGGCCACAGGTCGAGTGTTTTAAGTAGTATTTGAATTAGTAAATGCAGCGTGGCAGCATTGCAGCTCTTGTCAGAATAAAGTAAGTACTGTGTTATTCTTTGATTCGTTGTGATTCAAATCCAAAGTTTTCTGCCTCGGGATTAGTTTTTTTTCCCGGCCCACTTGAATGCAGTACTGAGTCACCAATGATTCGTTCGTAGCCCTTGTAATGACTAACGTGGTTCGAAACAATGCTGACTGAGCGATAAACCGCTAGTGTGCAAATTGTGATTGACATGTAAACTGACCAATGGTGAGCATGTGATCTAGTTATATGTCTTTAAAGGTGATTAGCATTCCAGTGGATACCTGACAATCCACAGTGTTGTGTGCAAGTAATTTGTTGGTCCCATTTTAAATGAGTTCTCAAGCATGTAGCCAGAATCACTCATCGAAACTGTCGGCTTTGTCATCCCGTCCTTCCGAGAGGAAATTTGCTCTCTGGCCTTATAAAAAAGAAAAACGTTGCGTGTGCCCTTGAGACAAGATTGGGGATTACTGAAGTCTGGCCTGTCAGATTTACAAGGCACGGAGAACACGGCGTAGATTGAACTCTCCGGAGCGCTGTGTTGTAGGATGATGCTTCTTAGAAGCGCATTTGTATTGGCGCAAGTGCCGTGCGTGATCGCATCATCAAATGCGCAGCGCTCACCCACTCTGAGGAACACCCGTCACAGCCAACGCTGACTTTGTTCTGACTTTCCCTGACAAAAGATTAGCTTTGGGGATTAACGTCATGTAGTCTCGCTTTCATGTGGTGTCATACATCACTGCCCTGTGAACACTCAGTGAAGTACAATCACCTGGACTCATCTAAAGCAATCTTATAGAGGAGTTACAGAAAAAGATATTTTTTAAAAATGGATATAGTGGGGACCAGACTAAAGTGTTTTTCAAGCCGTTGTCCAGATGAGTTTTGTGCTTTGACTTGAATTTTGAGATACAGGTGCCATATGGTGGCAGTGAACGCAACTCAACTCACTTCAGAACAAGCAGCAGTTTTGCAAATTTTTTTTTTTCATAAAAGAGGCTTCAAACTAAACACTAAATAAAGAGAATAGCACGTTCTGTATTTATAACAACCACATAACCTTAATGCTAGCCCACAATCGGAAACGCCATAGAAGAGCAAACGAATAGAATTGGTGTTGTGATGCTATAAACCTTTTAAGCAACGGATATTTGAACACAAATGGTTGAGCAGCACATGTAGACGGATGATATAACAATACAGGCATATTGTTTTCTTTCTTTCTTTCTTTCTTTCTTTCTTTCTTTCTTTCATTATTCTCCTTTTTCTGGGGAAAATGACTAATATACTGCAGTTTACTGAGAAACTGACTGTTCCTATGTATATCCATATGTCTGCAGTAGGCTTTACACGATCAGGACTTTTGGGGCCGTTCACCGATCAGCGAGTTTAAAAAAAACAATAACCGATCACCGATCCAATCCAAGATGGAGGAACGTGTCTATTTAAATGACCTGTTCATTTACTGTATATACTTGTGTACTTAATTGCTGCAAAAAAATATATATTTACAATAAATAATGTATCTTTGTCCCTCTATTTATGACAGTGAGGCATAGTGACAGAACAAATGAATGGTCTTCTATTAGATGGCAGGAAGTAAATACAGTAATTAATGTATCCACTTTGTGACATTTGTGTTTGTTGGTGTGCCGTGAGATTTTTAAATTCTAAAATATGATCTTTGGCTCCATAAAGGTTGGAAATCACTGCTCTAGTCAGATCGTGTATTCTAATCAGTCAGGTCAAACCAACATTACATGACAGAAATTATGGGTGCTAACATAAGTGTAATTAAATTACTTTATTTGTAATTAAATTACTTCATCCACACTGAAACTTTAGAGCATGATTCGACAGAACAGCGGCACGTTTACTTCTTGCTACCACTAGCTTGCTAGGCTACATAACATTTTATTGCCTGCTTGCGAGCCGTATCGTATTAAAAGTACCTGAACATACCTCAAGCAAGCCTTAAACGAACGTCCTCTCCAGTCCTGAGCACCGGCGACCACCAACACACGTTTTCCCCCATTTTGTCCTTGTAATACAAAGTCGACGCGATCCACTCTTGTCGTCGTCGCCACGGTAACGAGTGTATCCGGTTGCATTAGAGTTGACAAGATAAAGCCCAATGATCGTAAAAACGGGATGCGGTGGTATCGGAATACACAATTTTATTGCAGTAGTCTGACAGTGCAATCGTGAAAGAGCAAATTTGTCTTGTAGTCTGATGTGCGTCTGTAGTGTTGTCTTTTCCACACTACCGACATGTTTTTTATTTATTTATTATTATTTTATTTTATTTTTTAAATAACTTAATTGGCCGTCATATATTTACAGTACGACATCAAAAGACACGCGACAAGGCTAAAAATAAACTAGCTTTTGGATTCCAATATACTGTGCACGCAGCGACGCGGAGTAAATGTCTTTTGCGGATCGGATCGGCCAATTATGACGTTCAAGCCGATCAGCATAAAATGCTAAATATCGATCGATACCGATCAGCCCGATAAAATCGGTGAAAAGTCTAGTCTGTAGTATACATGATTATGCCCATAACCCATCTTTGGTCAGTCTGGATGTCAGTGCTTGGTCATTTGGTCACTCTTCATTGATCAGTCTCAATTAAATCATGACCCGCAATCATGACACATTGCATCAGTCACTTTTCATTGGTCAGTCACCATGAGTGACATCGACTGACCAGTGAAGAGTATTTCTCATTGTGTGGCTTAGTATGTCTGAGTGTTCTTGTGCTCTGCCCATAATGACTTGAGCGAGAGGAAACATTTTTTTTTTTTTTTTTTTTTTTTTTTTTTTTTTTTTTTTGCTTTAAATTTTTTTCTGCTTTAAATTTTAACGAACGCTCAGGTCAACAAGTAGACACTTTGGTGTAATTTTTTTCCCAACAAAATGACTGCAATTAATCAGGTGGGCCACAGTGAGGTGTTTCATTCCGGAATGCGTTTATGACTCGTGCGGTGGGGCGGACACAGGAAAGCGCCGTTTGTTATGAGAGCCATCCCTCACGTCTTCCTGCAGCCTAATTACAAGGATACAGCTGTCCCAGTTCACCTGAGAGCCACATGCAACCTCTCCTCCTCCTCCTCCTCATCCTCATCCTCCCCCAACATCCCACCGACTGCTTTAGGCCATCTGGGAGGTGGGAAGAAAAGACTACGACAAAGGAAAAACCATGGCGACTAAACAGCATGTTGTTTCAATTGAAAGAGAGGACTTTTTAGTTGTTGTGAAGCAGAGTTCACGTTGCATTCGAGACGGCTGGGAATTCTGAACTTACAAGGTCCAAAGTTTTTATCTAACACATTAATTTCACATTAATTTTAAAACAAACTGTCTTATGTTTTTGACTCCCAAATATTTAATAATTTTTTTCAAATGTTTTGTCCGTATGTTTTTGTATTATTGTGTATTTTCATAAGTTTCTTTGGTCTAACTTGTTTGTATTATTTCCTAATGTTTGTATTTTAGTTGACTGTTTAAAAAAAAATCACAAACATTTAGATTTTTATTTAGCACTTGTATCTGTATATATTAATATATTTGTTTTTTTCTAAACAT
The DNA here is from genome assembly GCF_024500275.1 of Phycodurus eques. Lineage (NCBI taxonomy): Eukaryota > Metazoa > Chordata > Actinopteri > Syngnathiformes > Syngnathidae > Phycodurus > Phycodurus eques. The sequence goes on from NC_084537.1 coordinate 19,755,112, forward strand.
TTTCATTTAACAATTTTCAATCTTTATACTCTATTTGTATTATTATTTGTCGTAATCCCTGTTTTTTATTTTTCTCCACAATTATTTACTTATCTATTTTTTCAAATCTTAATTTATTTTTTAATCTATTTTACTCTTTGGAATATTTCCTTATCTATCATATTTTTTGGTGATCTATACTTTTGTATTTCTTCTTATGCATATGTATTTTTAATCTAGTATTTTATATTTTTTCCATTATTTGGTTTTCTCTATTTTTTGCAATATTTGTGTATTTTTCCATTTAATCTTTTTTATATGTAGTATATAGCACTAAGGTTGTATTTTTTTGTCTTTTTATATTGTCTTCGTAATTGTTTATAACCTTTTTTTTCATTTTGTTCTAATATTTTTATTTTTCTAATCTTTGTATATTTTTTATCTACACGTTTTTGTTTTGTCTCAGATTTCTTTTATTTTCTTATTTTAGTTCAATGAAATATTTTAGTTTCTTGCCCAACATTTTCTATTATTTGTGTATTTTTCTCACATATTTATGCATTGCTTTCCAGAATATTTGTGTATTATTTTGTGAACTCCCAGGCGAGGGAATGATATTCTTACATAAAATGCAAATCCTATGTCAAATGTTGATCTGTCCGAATGATACCTGAAATGGAATAGAAAAAACAAAAGTCTATCGTGACTTTTGGGCCACCCTATATTTTGAGCATTCTTGCTATGCATGCATGTCCTGGTTAGTGTGCGGTGGGAGCAAATAACTCCCTCCAGCCTGATTGCCGAGCCAGTCAATATTTTATCGGTACAACTTTTTCCCAGGTGTCGGCGGCGATGACTCATCCGTCAGACGCACATCTTCGCATGTCGTGTCAGGCTGTCTGCCATTTGTTTGCGCCGTCATGTGCAACCTTGAGCGGTATATACACTCAAGGCTGATTGAGCAGGAGCCGGGACATTTTTGGAGCGTGTCGAATGAGCTGTCAATCATAACGATGAGACGGGCGTTGTGTACAGATTCATCTGGTAATGCATCGGTGTGATTCATTTGTTGGGATGAAGCGCTTTAGCGTTAAACCATGATGTGTTTTCATCCGATAATTGTTACGGTTTCAAATTGTAATTATCATTAATATCGTATTTAACATTTGCGAAAGTATTAGTTGTCTTTGGGCTTCTCCCATCTTGTGCGTGCTGTTACAGCAAACAAACAAATTAAGATGCAAACCATAGAAGTACACCTACACCTTGGAGTGGTCGCCAGCTAATCACAGGACACTTATAGACAAGCAAGCATTCACACTCACAGTCACACCTAGAGACAATTTAGTCTTCCGTTAACCTAACAAACATGGTTTTGAAATGTGCGAGGAAACTGGAGTACCTGGAGAAAACCCACGCAAGCATAAGGAGAACATGCATATTCCACACAGGAAGACCAGAGCCAGGATTCAAACCTGCAACCTCAGAACTGTGAGGCTGTTGTGCAAACCTGGACACTGTGCTGCATTTTTTAATAACATTTGTAATTTTTTGTGTGTAATATTTGGGGATTTTTCTGTCACATTTTGATTTTTGTATATTTTTATACAATTTTTTCATATTTAATCTTTTTATCTCTTATTTTCCAATATTTTGGGTTCAATCCCCAGCCCCACCTGTGTGGAGTTTGCATGTTCTCCCCATGCCTGCGTGGGTTTTCTCCGGGCACTGCGGTTTCCTCCCACATCCCAAAAACATGCGTGGTAGGTTGATTGACGACTCTAAATTGCCCGTAGGTATGAATGTTGAGTGCGACTGGTTGTTATATATGCCCTGCGATTGGCTGGCAACCAGTTCAGGGTGTACCTCGCCTCCTGCCTGAAGATAGCTGGGATAGGCTCCAGCACTCCTGCACTCATAGTGAGGAGAAGCGGCTCAGAAAATGGATGGATGGATGTTTTCCCTAATAATTTGAAAGTAAAAAATATTTTATTTTATTTATTAGTTTTTTTTTTAATGCTTTATTTTTTTCTAATATTTCTCTTTTTTTTCCTAATTAAAATATTTTGTCCCTCCGATTTGTGTAATTTTGGGGCCATATATATCTGTATTTTTAGATATTTTGAGCATTATTGCTATGGCTATCATCAGATTGTGGCTAATATTTTAACTTCGTCCCCCTCATATTAGAAAATTGGATAGTCATGATGTGAAATTTTCACAGTTTCACCTTCACCCATTTGGTGTGTTCATCTTGGCAAAGTGTGATTGAAAGTTTTAGAACAGTGGTCCTCAAACGTTTTACACCAATCACCACCTCAAAAAATATTTGTCCCTCCAAGTACCTACATCATGACATTAAAATACAGTGGTGTAGTAGGCTGAAATGTAGTAGGCTGAAATGTTCATCAAAAATGAGGCAGCAGTTTTATTTAATATTATTGTAAGCCACCGCATGAGTTTGAACATTAACACACTTAAATATAGGAAAATGAAAAACTGTCCTTGAATAAGAACGAATAGAAATTGTACCTAAATGTTTGAAAAGAAACAGTTCTAAAAGATTCAATGCAAGTGTATTGTACTTTAAAGTCAAATACAACTGAACTGTACTTATCAAATGTAATATATTGAATTATTATTATTTATTTATTTTTTTAAGGTGTTTTGAACATTTACTTCAGTGATTCTTTCACAGGGAGCCCGCGTACCACTGTTGGTACTCATACCACACTTTGAGAGCCACTGTTTTTGAACATTTATCGCGTGGCTCATCTTCTAATATTTGTACCTGTTGCGATTGTGGGAATGTGGTTTGTCTTGGCAGACATCAACATGGCAGGAGAGCCCAAACCATACTGGCCGAAGATAGCCACCAAGAGGCCGCTGTCGTCACTCTACAGGTTGGACCCTTGCTTTAATGGATTACTTGGATAATAATAACTTAACTAATTTGATTACAAAAAAATGAAAGTCGAAAGAATGACAATAAAATGTAATAATAATATTAATAGTTTCAGTTTAAGTTGCATTTCATTTAAAGCAGAAAGAAAATACAGGCATAATGAACAAACGTAATTGCATCTATTATAAGGACGTACTGTAACTGACAAAAAAACAATTTTTATGTTCTAATATTTTTGTATTGTGCATCTGTTTTTATATTTTTGTCAATTTATTTTAAATGTAACATTTGTGTGGGTTTTTTGTCTGTGAAATATTTGTACGAAATGCAGGATGCTTAGCTCAGCCACCAGTGAGCAGGCTTGTCCTGACATTTGCTATCATTAAATGACCTGTCAATGAAAGTGGGTTGTGTTCATGCGCGAGGACTCCTTTAATTCTAACTGTCTAACTTCACGTTTCGCTTGTTTTGGCAGTGGCTACGATTTTGATTACGACTACTACAGAGATGATTTCTACAGCAGGTATACAGGGGTGGGCAATTTGTGGATCATATACACAAATGCACATAATATACCTATGTATAATACATATTAGGGGTGTACCTGTACAGCCATTTATGTATGGGACATTCGGTGCGGCATGCAGCATGTAGGCTTAATGAACGTCATATCGGGAGCTTCTTATTCCTTCACTCCGGGCTTCCTAATCAGAATCAGAATCAGAATCAGAATCATCTTTATTTGCCAAGTATGACGCTTACATCAGAGTGCCGACTGTCAGATTGTCCCCCGGCTGCTCGTTCGTGTCTCTTTATCTTCCTTTTTGACATTTTCATTGCTTTGTTTACTTCGTGTGTTTTGAGTTTTCCGAGTGTTTGCATGTCTACTTTGAGTTGTTATCTGTATTATAGGGAAAGATGGAGACTCAAGTCAGCTTAAGTTACCGTTTTGATGACGTGAGACATGATGACTTGAAAGTGTTTGTTGTACATGTTCGGTTTATAGACAGAATATAAAATGAATTAGTTACGATATGCGAGTGCATGCTAGCAATGGCACTGATTGGAGGATTAGCCTATTCGATCACTCAAACACTTCCCTTGCTACGGAAAACTTCATCATTTTTCATCATTTGAAGACGCATTCTGCCCAGTAAATATCTGTAAATTCTTTAGCCTGTTCTTAATCAGCTAGTAGTTCGCTAACATTAGTTTGATGTGTATTTCAGGGTTGCTGAAGTTAAGGCATTGACTCTTTGCTACACATAAATATGCATAAAATGGTCTGTTAACAATTGAGTGAGCAAAGTAGTAAATGGTTTTAAATTGGGATACATTTAAAAGGTCAAGTGAATTCATTTGTTTGTAAATACATGATACGTTTGAAGATGATTGCTGAAAATGTACAAAGACTGGGCACAATGTAGTACTGAATTGCGTAGCTATAGCGTTGAACTGTTTTTCACGATTTCAGTTTTCCTGATACGGGACGTAGTGACGCACTTGGGTGTCCAGCATGAGTCGCCCCTCCCCCATTATATAACAATTGCGCGCCTTCGTTCCATCAGTGGACATGTTGGACGACCCTGCCGGTTCACAGGGTCCGCAAGCCTGTTAGCTCGTGAGCTAGCTGGTGGCTAGCGGCACTCGTCGCAACATGGAAAGCCCAGCGACGACCCGGTGGGATATATTCCAACCAGCAGAGGCTTTAAGCGGCTATATTTTTGCTGCTCTAACATCTAGGTATCGTATGTGTAGGCATAAGAAAGTTGCCAGACAAAGGAGCATACATTTTTCACCAGGGTGTGGTTTCACACATTTGGCGGACACGGCCTCAGCGTTTGGGAGATGGAGCCTCATTTACTTTGCTTATACTTTGAGCCATGTGTAGCCATCTGCACATAGGACAACACCGTTATACAGTATATGTTTACCCTTGATTTGTCTTGAGAGCTGTCCAAGAATGTCTTTTCAACTTTTCCTGCTAACAGGATTTAAATAATCTGACCAAGAAACTATAAAAGTCTCCTTTTTTTGTGCCCGCGAAGCTGCCGTGCTCGTATGCAAATGATTGACATCTCTTCGGACACGTCTTCTGTCTCGACAGTCTCTGATTGGCTATTCTTGTCGCGCCATGACAACTTTTAAAATAATAATTACAATTAAATTAGAGGAAGAGTATGGGGATGGTTGTATCATTAATATGTGCATATTAACTGGGAGGGCTAGCAGTGAATGAGTTAATAAACCAAATCATTTTCAAATATAATATTGATATATTTTTCAACTGCAACAACTTGTAAAAAGGAAATGACTCACTGAGATATTCTGCAGACAGACAGATTTTTTTGTCTCGCTGTCAGTTTTTTGAGGAGAAAAAAGTGTTGATTGACACTCAGATATTAAACTATACTCACATATGAAACTACATTGAGGTGGTGTTATGAATTGGTGTTGAATTTAAGTACATTATCTTAAGAGGTGTTTATTAGGGTTTGATAAATTGTCTGATAATACCATTATTTGACCTTATCGGTCTTCTCGCTTGATGAAGACCAAATGCAGCAGATAAGACTGCATTAATACGATAACTTGACTTGGGATTTGACTTGACTCATCACAGGACTTTACTTGACCTGTGATAAGCTGTGACTTGACTTGCCCAATACAAAAGACTTCAAACTTGTGAGTTGAACACATGCGACTTGATTTGAATTTGTATTGTTTCTCGTTGTTTGAATGACTTGAGGACAAGAAAAACATCCTTGCCTGGACTCCTAAAATGTGTTTGTGTTAGGATTGAACATTTCAATTCCACTTGATGGTGACTTTTGTGTCTTCAGACTGTTTGAGTACCACGGTCGCGTGGTGCCGCCCGCCCGGGCCGCCGTCCCGGTCAAACGCTCTCGACTCGTGGTGCCGTCCGCCCCGCGCAGAGTCAAGTCCTCTTTCTCCGTCCGGGCCTGTTCTTCCCCTTCCTCTTCCTCCTCCTCCTCTTCCTCCAGGCTGGTCAACGTCCCATCTTCTGTCACGGGACCCAAACGTATGTTCTCTTTTCAGCTTTCTTTTTGTATAACTACAGTGTAACTTTATTTGGGAAAAGAACGGGTGGGAAAGTATGGCTGGCGGGCTACGTGCAATGCGTTCCTTAATCCGGCCTACCGAGCAGTTACATTATCAAGAGTCAATACAACCCCAATTCCAATGAAGTTGGGATGTTGTGTTAAACATAAATAAAAACAGAATACAATTATTTGCAAATCATGTTCAACCTATATTTAATTGAATACACTACAAAAACAAGATACTTTGTTGTTTTTAGCAAATAATCATTAATTTCGAATTTTATGGCTGCAACACGTTCCAAAACTGCTGGGACACGGTCGTGATTACCACTGTGTTACATCACCTTTTCTTTTAACAACATTCAACAAACATTTGGGAACTCAGAACACTAATTGTTGAAGCTTTGTAGGTGGAATTCTTTCCCATTCTTGCTTGATGTACATCTTCAGCTGTTCAACGGTCCGGGGTCTCAGTTGTCGTATTTTACGCTTCATAATGCGCCACACATTTTCAATGGGAGACAGGTCTGGACTGCAGGCAGGCCAGTCTAGTACCTGCACTGTTTTACTACGAAGCCACGGTGTTGTAACACGTGCAGAATGTGGTTTGGCATTGTCTTGCTGAAATAAGCAGGGGCGTTCATGAAAAATATGTTACTTGGATGGCAGCATATGTTTCTCCAAAACCTGCATGTAGCTTTCAGCATTAATGGTGCCTTCCCAGATGTGTAAGTTACCCATGTCATTGGCACTAACACATGAGCAAACATGAGTTTGATGAGCATTCCTCAATTTTCTCAGTCTTCTTTGCCACCTGTCCCAGCTTTTTTGGAACATGTTGCAGCCATAAAATTCTAAGTTAATGATTATTTGCTAAAAACAATTATCAGTTTGAACTTTAAATGTGATGTCTTTGTGGTGTATTCAATTAAATATAGGTTGAACATGATTTGCAAATTATTGTATAATGTTTTTATTTATGTTTAATACAACGTCCCAACTTCATTGGAATTGGGGTTGTAATTGTTGTTGTCATTTTGCCATTTTTTTCCTCAAGATGAAATAAAAAAAATTTTATTCAGGTTGTATTTATTATTCCCAATACAATAACAAGTTAATGTATTTATGGTGAATAATAAAATATGTAAATGTTCCTAAAATCAATTTTACATATACATTAAAAAAAAATGGTTAATAATTGTTTAATTAATTACCATTTTATTACAGCATTCCCTTGCTGTAATGCATTTCACATATCATGGCCTTGCAACATTTTTGTGAGATTTTACACAATAACAATAACAAGTTAATGTATTTATGGTGAATAATAAAATATGTAAATGTTCCTAAAATCAATTTTACATATACATTAAAAAAAAAATTGTTAATAATTGTTTAATTAATTACCATTTTATTACAGCATTCCCTTGCTGTAATGCATTTCACATATCATGGCCTTGCAACATTTTTGTGAGATTTTTTTGCCCCATCCATTGATCACACTTCTTCATCTCAGGGACAGAGTATCTTCACACTTTGCTATTTAACTGCAGGTCCATATGAAAATATAAATATAGTTGAGTAATATTGTAAAACACAGTCTAGGGCTATTCACAGCCCTCATCCAATCTGTATTGTGCAGTATATTCTTCAGATTGCTCTATGCTTTAGAAAAATGTGATCCATGTGTTTTCCATGTGGTCTTTATCTGGTTTCTCTGTATATAAATTTTCACTTCTTGCGTGGAACGTATCCCCGCGAATCCTCGATAAACGAGAGTTCATTGTGTATTAATTTTGCATTTTGGTGTGTGTGCTGTGCAGTAAAGACAGAGCAGCTGCTGAGCATAAAAAAGGAACTGTCGCAGATCAAGACCAAGATCGACTCCCTGCTGGGGAGGCTGGACAAATTTGAGAGGCAGCATGGTGGGACATGAAAAATAATAGACCACCCCCACAAAAAATACTGTCATATGCTGCCTATGGTTATTCTTATTACGTTGAGGTTCTGGTGCTCTCTCCTTCACCAGAGATGCAGAGGAAAAAAGAGGAGGCGTGTGAGTGTCACCGCGGCGAGCAGGCCAATCACTCCGGCGGTGAGGACCTGGGGGCGGCGGTCGAGCCCGAGGCGGAGATGTCGGATGGCGCCAACGATTACTTTGAGGACGAGGGCGCCGGTGACATGGTGAGATGTCAGCGTAATGACAGCCAATGTATACAACCTGTAATAATAATACTGCTCACTTTTGATTGACTGTCTACTTTTGGTTTCCCATCGGAAATTCTGTAAAGTCATCATAAAACCTCTATTAACTGTACAGGCAATGTTTGAAGTCACATTTCAACATTACTGTCAAGTGTAAAAAAAAATAAAAAATAAAAGCAAGTATTTTTGTTATTGCAGATAGAGAACCACATATCAGATATCGACAACTGAATAAGGTCAGTACTGAAAGGACAACAATTACTGAACCACACACAAATGCCTTATGGAGAGTTTAACATGAACTAACGTGAGCTTGTAAATGTTGCCACAACAGATGATGAGGCCTTTATTGGGGGTCTTTCTTGATACACTTACACCAAAAAAGATGTTACCTTCTGATGCCGAGGAAACAAAACACCCCAAATAAAGGATTCTTCTATTTTTTTTATTTTTTTTTAGCACTACTTATTTTCATTGTTTAATGAGGTGTTTATTAGAGGGGAGGCAATTGTGTTGTTGTTTTTAAATAAAAAGCCTTTATTTGGGGTGTTTCTATTTTGTTTTTCCACCAATCTCACATGACAAATGACAATTCTTTTGACTGCAACTTCCCTGATGTGTTTTCCAGTCAAGCGAAGGGAAGCCTGTGGTGCACAAAGATTGCAGAAGAGTTAACCAGCACAGCCTCCGTGATCCAGGAGGACTGTTTAAAAATGAAAGATTAGCAACAGAAGGAACCACTCGTTTGTTGCGTGTTTGCCTCATCAGAGTAAAACAAAAAAACAAAAACATTGACACTCCTGATGTTTGTCATCCAAACTGCTGGTTTTGAACGGCAAGATCAAGCGAAAAGAGCATTCGACAACCGCTAACATGTTTGTGCTTCAGCCACTGTGGTCTGTATTGTCTTTAACTCTGTTGTACAGCAAATGTATGTTGAAAATATGGAATGTAAGAGGAACACTTAATGTGCTTTGCTTTAATTTACTTGTACAGTCGTTTCGTCTCTCTCGCTCTCTTTGTCACTCACTATCCATTATACACTGTCCTGGATACGTTCTGTCAAAAAGATGAATATTTTTTACAATCAGCATGTTGTTAAAAAAAAAAAAAAAAGTGAGCATCATGGATCATTTGTATTCATTGCTTTGGTTCTACAGCTATGGATAAGAAGAGTTTTTGGAATAAACCTATTCCTCCTAAACAAGTCCCTTTCATTAACAGGGTGCATTTACTATATTTATTAGGGTTGTTTTTTAAAAAAAAAAAGAGGAGGCCTTTATTTGGGGTGCTACCTTGCACAACTGCTGACAGAACCAGGCGTTAAATACAGATAAGGTGTTTTAAGTGTTATTTGGGGTGACAGTATGTGATGTTTATAATAAATTGTAGTTTTTTTTTATTATTAAAAGCTAATTAAGGTACGTTTCTTGGTCGGAAAGTGGCCTGTTTGTCAGCTGTATGTGTCATTGATGTTTCTAAATGGAACAAATATACATAACAGTTTGACAGAAACACGTCCTGTGCTTCGAAAACTGAAAAGTCGTTGTGCGCATGCGTCGACCTGAGTGGGTGGAGCCGCTACGGAAGTTACTCTATGACGTCACGTAAACAGGAAAGACGCGGCCAGTTCAACGCCAGAGAAGCTAAACCAAGCAAGCTCTCAGCGATGAAAAACAGTAACTTAATAAAAAAAGAAAAATAATATTTCACGGTATGTCGCGCGACTTGTTTACTATTCGTCTGAACTGTCATCCCCGTTACAAACGCTCGTGTCACCATGACTACCGACTCGATATTAACGCTAACTCCCTTGTTTGCTGGTGACTTAACGTTACGTTTGTGGCTTGAGAGTTTTTGTTTGAATCGTAGTCTCCGCGTGTTATGGAAGAAAAGGAAATAAGTCTCATCGACAAGAATATTTCCAGGTAAGCCCCATTTTTGTGTCTTTGTCCTACTCAAGCACGCAGTGTACAGTCAGTATCGTTAGATGTGTGACAGTGCCACACAAATGTTGTATTGAGCCATAATCAGTGGGATCATACTATTAAAGTGTTTTAATACTGTTATGGGTGCAGAAAGATTTAGTTGGTAATTTTCATCCATTTTTTTTCATCTACAAAGCAATGAGTCCTAATCGAATCAATAAAAGACATCATGTTTTTGTGTCTTTTTTTATTACACTACTTTCAAATATTGTTTTATCTTTTATTATTTTCATTTCACCCTTGTATTTGTTTGTAATATTAGTAAATTGTTCTTCATTAAAAACGATTTTTACGAGTATGTTTGTATTAAATATTTTGGGAATTATTTTCTTTAAATATATGCTTTTTCCAAAAATGTCATTTGTTTTGTATTCTAAAAATATTATTTCTGTAGTAATATTTTAGTATTTTGTAGTTTTGTTTTTCTTTCTAATATTTGTGTTCAAATATTTGTGCATTTTTTAGATAGTATTTTTTGGTCTAAAATTCTGTTTGATATCTTCATATTTTAATATTTTCTAATATGTTTGTATTTATTGAATTTTCCATTTTTTCGATTGTTCAGCGTGTTTTTCTCCTTTTTTTGCCGTAATATTTCTTGTTTTTGTCACGTTTTTCAATTCAATTTTTGTAATTTGCAGCAATTTGTATTGTCAATTTGTTTTCGATAATTTTGTAGTATTTTTATTATTTGTGGTAATATTTTTATTATATAAACATATATCAAAATTATATAATATTTTTCCTTTTTTCTCCAATATTTGTATAATTTATTGCCATTTATTTTGTTCTTCTATAGACTTTAAAGACCCTCGACACTACTGTTGTTGTTCAAGGAATAATGAATACAGCCTCTCTTCTCGTCTAGCTTGCTGGAGGTTCCCCTGCGTCCCACCGTCACGTCACTCAACCTGCACTGCAATCGCATCCCGAGGATCGAGGGCCTGCAGTTGGCGTGGCTCCTGAGACACCTGGACCTCTCCTCCAACTGCATCGCTAAGATTGAGGGTCTCGCTACTCTCACTGCCCTGAGGACTTTGAATTTATCCTGCAATGCCATAACCAAGGTTGAGGGTGAGCCCACTCCCATTGTACACTAGAACAACGGTTCTTGGACCTTTTACACCAAGTACCACCTCAAAAAATACTTAGGTCTACAAGCACCAATGACCAATAGGGATGCACTGGTACCGAGACCAGTATCGGTACCGATATTATACTTCTGTACTGTAAGAGAAGTGAAGAATGGTTTACTAAAGTATCACTTCAGTTCAAAAGTACAATAAGTACTTGTACTCTTGTCTCAAAAAAGTGGTGCGTCTATGCATCCCTAATGACACACATTAAAATACAGTAACATAGTAGGCCTAAGTGTTCTCAACGCAGCAAAAACAATGCAGTGGTTTTATCCCTCAAATGTAAACTATTATAAGCCACTGTAACATTACGCACAGTTTAAACATTAACAGTGCCCTTCAATATAAAAAAAGGGAAACAAATGATTCAATGACAATTTATTGCATATAAAAGTGAAATAAATGTTGTACCTAAATCTAAAAGCACGAACACTTAATGAGATTAAATGTATTGTACTGTACTTGAAACTTAAAACCTGTATTGTACTTGATAGTAAAAAAAAGTTGAAACAAGCTGTATACATAGCTAGTGAGCCCGCATACCACTAGTGGTGCTTGTACCACACTTTGACAATCACTGCAATAGAAGACACTTCCGCAGGAATGACTCTTGTTGCTTTAATAGCTTTTTTTCTGATCCACAGGACTGAACGGCCTTGTGAATTTAACAAGGTTAGACCTGTCCTTCAATCAGATAAATGACCTCAGCGGTGAGTTCATTCGGGTCTGTCCAGGAACCCAGTTGTCTTTTACTGGTGATAGTGGAGATTGTGATGTGCCCCCCAGGCCTGCTGCAGCTCCACGGCCCCGCACGCAAGCTCAAGCACCTCAGTCTCCATAGCAACCGCCTGGACAGCATCGAGCACCTCCTGCAGTGCCTGCTGGGATTGCAGGGGTTGAGAGAGGTTCTTTTGAGGCACGGCGGCAAGGGCAACCCGCTGTGTGTGACGCCAGGTGAGATCGTGATTGACATTATGATAAAGTGTCTCCTCTGAGGTCGATTCTGGGATGCTGCATCTCGGAAAAATAAATCATCAGTACTCTCACGATGCTGCTAAAAGAAAACCTAAGAAACAAAATGTAAAAAAAAAATCAACTAAAAAAAAAATACAAACAGATGAAAAATGTGCTCGTTAAATAAATAAAAATATATATATCAGTGAAAAATATTAGAAGTGCAGTAATAAGTACTAAAATAAATGCATTAAATAACACAAAATATTAGGTTAAAAATAAAAAACAAAGTATTAAAAAATAGAAACACATGAAAAAAATATGAATATTTCCAACACTGAAATTAATGAAAAATATTTCCTGTGCAACCCAAAAATATAAGCAAATTAAATAGTTACTAGGCAAAGAAAACATTTGATAATACGAATTCTTAAAAAAAATACCTAGATATTTAAAGAAGATTAGATGAAAAATTCACATTTAAAAAAACAAAAACAAAATTAGATAACGAAATCCGCCAAAAAAAGCCAACCTGATGTACATTAAAGAAATAACAAAATATTAGACAAAAGGAGGGACTTTTTGTCAAGTATGTAAGGGCTTATGCAAAAGTCTGAATTTTAAAGTTGTTAAAAATATAACTTTAAGGTCAGGGAGTTTGGTAAACTTTCCACACACAAATATAAGGATTTCCGGTGTGTCCCCAAAATTTCGAAATATTGCGCTTTCCCTGTGAGTGAATTTTTGTTAGTTACGTAAGGAGCGCAGCTTACGCAAAAAGTCAAATTTTTCAAGTTGCTGAAAAACACTTTTAGGTCAGTGAACACTGAGAAACCTACGCATGCATCAGGATTTCCGGTACAACCCCAAAACCTAAAAGTAGTGCGCTCTTCCGGTGGTTGAATTTTTCGCCAGTTACGTAAGGGCTTACGTAAAAAGTCCACATTCCGCACACACACATCAGGATTTCCGGTGCAACACAAAAATAGAAACCTATGTGTTTTGTTGTAGGTTACCGTGATATTGTGATGCAGTCGCTGTCGCAAGTGTCTGTTCTGGATGGCCTGGATCGTTTGGGACAGCCGTCATATTCCCTGACTGACAGCCCGTGTGACATTCCCGGGCTGGAGAACTATGTGGACCTCCTCCTCCTCTCAGATGCCAACCATAATGAAGTGGTGAGTTTAAATACCCCTACTATTTTTAACTCGTTAAGCTTCAAAATAATGTACAGTAATTAAACATTAATAGTTTCAACATAATGTCGTCACTCTTGGAAAACAGTACAGCAGGTCCTTAAATGGAATGGATGAAATGTTTTACCTATAAACGGTGGTAAAATTTCAGACTGTTAATATTACAATTTAAAATTTGTATTATCGTTGCTACCAACCATATTTAGGGCCTCTGAGAGTAGTCGTCCACAGGCTTTTCCTGGTTTGTTCCTAAAATTTGTGTAATTTTGTCCAATATTTTATTGTATTTTTACATTGAAGAAAAATATATATATTTGGAGTCTTATTGCTTCGGCTGTCGTTACTTGCGCAAGTGTACTTAACGTTTTGACTCGAGCTGTGATCTTTTTGGGTGTCAAATGATGAAAATGTTCACAGTGTTGTTTGTAGTTCAATGGATAAGATGCCTTGCTTTTGCAGGACGCTCTTCTGACCACACCCAGCATCAGGGAAGTTCTGACGCACTTCGGACAGAGCGTCGCCCCTGAAACCTTCGGAGCGGCTGACAGGCAGCGCGTCCAGCAGCAGCAGCAGCAGCAGCAGCAGCAGGTCCACTCCGCCGATGTCGACCGAACACTATCTGTTAACGAAGAGCGGGTTAAGAAACTGGAGCAGCAGGTGTCCCGCCTTGTGCAGCAGGTGCTTTTGTTTTTAACACTACACACTCTAATTAGGTAAGAATATTTTTTTATGATGAACATTTTATTTATTTATAGTTGTATTTATAATCGTGCTTATGTTTCTTTAGGGTATTGTAATGTATAAGAACATACAGTAACATAATTTAATAGAATGTAAAGAATTCAAGTTTGTGCATAATGATTATTCGATGGGCATTGTGCTGTCTATTGCGGTGTGTACATGTGTTGCTCCCGCCTGTGTAGAAGTCCTTTAACGGTTTAGAATGACCACAACCTCGGACTGGCTGGTGACCAGTCTAGGGTATCGTACGCCTTTCTCCCGAAGTCAACTGGGAGAGTCTCGAGCTCCCAGCGACCCTGAACCGAAGTACTACTGTATTGAATTAATAAGCGTACCGTAGTTGTAGTGAAATCATATGATCATTAAATCATACCTTGGAAGTATTTTAAAGAGGGTTGATGACCATTCATTAAATAATTCTTCATTTTTCTCATCTATTTTGCCTTACGTTATTTAGGCTTCTGCAAAGCACAAGTCCAGTCAACCTAGTGACTCTGCGGTAAAAGCACGGAAGGCCGTGAATGACGCGGACCGCACGTCGGAGAGCGAGTGCGACAGCGGCAAGGAAAGCGGAGCTCGCTCCGCCATCCCAAAATATCGTAAGATCGCACCGATGAGGACGAACAAGAAATCAGACAGGTGGTTTGTTCAGTCCGATTAATGATGCATTTTGCTGTGTAGTGGGCTTTTCTTGCCGGCATACCACGGATATTTTCATTTCACGTAATTCAGCTAATATCGTCAGGGAGAGAGGTATTAGAAAGAGAGAGAACATCCTCGCGCTGATTAATGATCGTGCCTCTTTGGTCAAGTCCCTCATCTTGCTTCACCAGACAGAGCTTAACACATGCGCTTTAGTAAACTTCAGTGAGCACATGTTGAAAAATCACTACCAAACTCCGTTCATAGTTAGCAAGTCACCCCTTTTCAACTCTACGGGCCTTATGTCTGGTTCCATACCAAAGATAATCCTTAACAAGATTTCAAAGTCTGACATCAAGTCATCTTCTCCAGACAACAAACCGGTGCCAATCCACAATATTTTTGTGTTTATATTTTTTGTCTCATTGTTGGTATTATTTTTTTTTTCTCTGATAATAATAATGTATTTTTCATCGAGTTCCACATGTTTTCATTTATTTTGTGCACAGCGATCAGGAGAATCCTAAACAGAGGGTGACAAAGCCTGCTGTCAGGTGGTCTTCATCCACCGCCAAAAGGGGTGTCGATGCTCCGGGTCTGCCGACGAGGGTCTCGCTGAGAGCCGGCAAGGAGCCGATCCATGCGAAATGCAAGTCCAGCGAGGAGGAAACCTATAAGGTAGTTGGCGGATGTTTCCCTTTATCCGCCTTATAGTTTGACTCCCTCTTGTCTGTATTTGCTATTGCCAGGCTATTGTGGAGGAGCGGGACCAGGAGAGGGAGAGGCGCTGGAAGGCCGAGCAGGCTGTCACCAAGCTGACGGACGAGCTCAAGTGCCTGAAGACCCAGGTCAGCGAGGAGAAAGACCTGCAGAGCATGGCCATGCACACCACCGACAGGTACGAGACGCGACGTTAGGTACACCTGCACAGTACAACAGCTGAATAGTTTTAATCGACACTGTCAGAAGTATTCATTTAACAGTATTGCTATTATTGTGGTTGTATAGTTGGACCTGCACAGCATCATGCTGAGATCGGTTCCTAATATTTTGCACTTCGATTGCCTTAGATTTGCCTCAGAACAGTGATTCCCTACCACCGTGCCGCAGCACATTTGTGTGCTGCGAGAGATAATAAATAAATGAATAACGTTATTTACCACGGCACATTTTTAAAGGTTTACAAAGTGCTTTGATAGGATACCCAAATGGACAAACACACGGGGGCAAAATTGTTGGTACCCCCGTCTTAATGAAAAACCCACCGTGGTCACGGAAATAACTTGAATCTGACAAAAGTAATAATACATTTAAAAATTAATGAAATTTAACCAATAGAAATCAGACATTGCTTTGGAATTGGGGTTCAACAGAATTATATTAACAAACATGAAAAACGCGGCGGACTTTGTGTCGTTCCATTGTGGTAAAGAAGGAGCTAAGCCGAAAGGCGACGCTCTCGATTTATCGGTCGATCTGTGTTCCTACCCTCACCTATGGTCACGAGCTGTGGGTCGTGACCGAAAGAACACGATCCCAGATACAAGCGGCCGAAATGAGTTTCCTCCGCGGGGTGTCCGTGCTCTCCCTTTGAGATAGGGTGAGAAGCTCGGTCATCCGGGAGGATCTCAGAGTAGAGTCGCTGCTCCTCCGCATCGAGAGGAGCCAGATGAGGTGGCTGGGGCATCTGATTCGGATGCCTCCCGGACGCCTCCCCGGTGAGGTGTTCCGGACACGTCCCACCGGGAGGAGACCCCGAGGACGACCCAGGACACGCTGCAGAGACTACGTCTTTCGGCTGGCCTGGGAACGCATCGGGACCCCCCGGAAGAGCTGGATGAAGTGGCTGGGGAGAGGGAAGTCTGGGAGTCCCTGCTAAAGCTACTGCCCCCGCGACCCGACCTCGGATAAGCGGTAGAAATTGGATGGAATGGATGAAACAGGCATGGACAAAAATTATGGTACCATTAACTTAATATTTTGTTACACAATCATTCGAGGCAATTACTGCAACCAAACGATTTTTGTAACTTTTTTGATAATCTCTCAGAGACGTGATTATCAGGCATGTGCTGACTTTGATTGGAATGGCGTGGAAATGCTCAAATTCAGTCCAATTATCTGTACGTGTGTGCCCCACTGTTGAGGAAAACGCACATTTAACACACCCCACACCACACGATAATCACTCAGTCTTTCAGATACGTCTGGAAATCAGGCCTTAACTGATTTAGATCTTAAAAGGGGGAAGTGCTCAAATTTAGCCCAATTATCAAAATGAGTTAACCCACTTTCCTGGGAAGATTACTCTTAACACACGCCACACCACAGGATAATCATTCAGAAACAATGGGGCCTGAGCTGACTTTAATTGGAAAGGGGTGGAAATGCTCAAATTCGGCCTGATTATTGGTATGCGTGTCAACGCCTTTAGCTCGCATCGTGACACAATGTTTTTTTTTTACTTTTCAAGTCTTCCGTAGGATTTTGGTTGAGCTCCCAAATTGTACCACTTTTATCGACTTCTAAAATGCTGTCTCTCTCCCTCCATACCGTGATGCCATTTGGCTGAGACTCTTCCAGCTGCAGTGTGAGAAAGCCAGAAAGTCAGTGTGTGTGCAGCAAAGATAAATCAGTATGAGCCTAATTAGACGCATGGTGGTAAGCATATGCCAGCAGTATTGCCTGCATCAGTCTTTGCCCTTGCTGTCTTAATGACACCATCATTAAGACAGGCCGCACGCGTTAATCATGTTCGCATATGTGAGGTGATCCTGCGTCTTCTTCCAGGCTTAAAGATTTGCTGCTGAAGGAGCGGTCGGGACGCAGCGAGCTGGAGACGCGCGTGGAGCAGCTGGACGGGAGGTGCCGCTCGCTGAGCCAGCAGCTGGAACAAACGCGCGGCAGCGAGCAGCGTCACAAGCACGCGCTGCAGCGACTGGGGGAGGACGTCGCCCGCGGGGAGGCTCTGCGGGCTCGACAGCAGGCCCAAGAGGTACACGAGAACACACTGAACAATTAGCCCCCCGCCATCTGTCCGGTCGTAGGGCACCGTCGCGGGCTCTCCACAAGCTCTGACCTTTCTGCGGCTGTTGCAAGAGTCCTGCCTCTCAAGACGCAAAAACAACAAGCGGCACTGTCGAACAGCGCCGACATTCTCCTCCTCAGAAACGGTGCTGCAGAGAGGGCGCAACCGGGCACAAGCGCCAACATTCTCCTCCAATGGATGTGCCCACGAGGGACAACAAACACCAAATGACAAAAAACATTCTTAAATGTATATTTTAGTTATGTGGAGTCATGGAGACATACTGGCCTTTACAGGGTTAAAATAATCATTTGATCAAAATGTATTTATAAATATATTTAAATATTTGTCATATGCCATTGAATGCGTCAGGCTTCCAAAAAAATATGGCTTGCTGCCTGCCCTTTCAGATGAAGCGGCAGCGGGAGCTGGAGAACAAGCTGGCAGCTCTTAAGCGCGAGTTGGATGTCCAGAGAGCCAAAGTGCAGCAGTTGCACGAACTGCTGGCATGCCGGGAACAAGAGCACAGGTGCGCCTCCTCCTGACTTTTCAAAAATCCTTCTTCATTTTTAAGCCCTTCATTTCATCATTTATACATACATTGTGTTCATAGAAAGCAGCTAGAGATGCGGCGACAGCCGGGCGAGAGGGACTTCCTGGCGGCGGTGGCGAGAGAAGTGGCATCCGACAGGCAAGCTCACAGTCAGAGGGAGTCTGAGCTGAAGGACAAGGTGGAGGAGGGCAAGAAAAAGTACGCCGCCCTGGAGGACGAATTCCGCATGGCGCTTACCATCGAGGCTGCGCGCTTCTCTGAGGTCTGCTAATAAATGCACCGTGGACGTCATACGATGAACTACCACCTTATTCAAAAGAAATGAACGCTACAGTACTACTAAAAATTACCCAGTCCCAAAAAAGTCCATGAGAAACTCTGCCACGTGTAGGCACAAATGCATCGTGTCAGTTATACAGTATTAATGCTAACCACTACCTTGAACAATAGAAATAAACAAAACGACTAGAAATAATCCATAGTAAAAATAGAAATCCACTACACGTGCTCGTGCATAGGCGCGCATAATAATTGTAATTAATGCCACTGTTCCTCTCGCTGGTTATTCATGATAACCGCCACCTTGCACAATAGAAAAAAAAAAGGACTATAAATAATCCATACAGTCAATAAAAAGTCCTTATGGAAAATTCCTAGTTGTTGTGAATGTACCTTTCACTGACAATGGCAATAAAATAGATTGAGTACATGTACGTGCTAAATATACGTCATACGATTAATGCAATCGCTCCTCTTGTTAATAATGATAACCAGTATAAATAATACAAGGATAAGTGGCTCAGATAACGGATGGATGGAATAATACACAGAATTTTAAAGAAATCCAGGGCATATACTTGTCATGCACCTCGATTGTGCCTCTCACCCAATTAGATATAATCTATGGCGTCAATAGTAAGGTCATGGAATGCAATGTACATGTCACATGATTGATGTTATTGTTCCTCATGCCAGGTAATAATGACAACCCTCACCTTACACAACAGAAATAAACGGCTAACAGTAATCCATACAGTCAAAAAGTCCATGGGACACAAAAGCACGAGCAAAGTACACGTCTCGATAGATGTGATTGCGCTTCTTGCCAGTTATTCAGGATTCTTCCGCCTTGCGCAATAGAAGATAAACAGAACGACTCGAAAAAAAGCCAGTGAGACGTCGATCGATAAAACAGGTAATTTAATGTGTGGGTGACTCATCCCAAAACTTCTCTCCACCTCTTGCAGGTGAAGAAGGCGTGCGATCAAATGACGGCAGAGTTGCCGGAGCTTCGAGCGACGCTGGCTCAGTCGCAGCAGACGGAGAAGAAATCCGCCTCCCTGGTGCAGGAGCTCACAGCGCTGGTTAAGGAGCAGAAGAACCGCATCTCAGAGCTCGTCAAAGCCAAGAAAGACGCTTTGACCGAGTTCAAGGTAGCGGAGGGCTTGAATCAAAAGATAATGAATACGAGTTTTCTGAATGGGTAGCATGGTGAAGTTGCCCGTCCTCCTCCATCTCTTCACAGAGGCGCGCTCAGGCTCTGGAGGCCGAGCTGGATCGGGACCGCCGTATGCGCCTTCAGCTGGAGGCGCTCAGGAAGGAGAAAGCGCGACTGTCGTCCCACCTCGGCGCGCAGGAGTCTGTCATCGACGGCCTCAGGGCAGAGAGGAAGCTTTGGGGGCAGGAGCTCGCTCACCAAGGTGAGGGAAGAACAAGGAACTGTGTTTGAAGAAGGATGCTGCAGGAAATGATCCAATTTCACTTAATTTGTCCAAAAAATGTTATTTATTGAGTAATTCATTGCATGCAAAGTTGAGTTTCCCATATTGCCAGCTGTTTTAGAGTATTCTGACTGAAGAAACACGCATGGAGCGTCGCTGACTGTGGCTTCTTTGCATACCGTTCGCCATTCGCTCCATGAACTGCGTCCTCTTTTCTCACAATTGCGATTCACCCTTTCTCCGACCTACAGCGACACCTACTCCGATTATACCATACATCCACATACTCTATTCGATTGTGTAGTGCCTAAACTTGCCCGACTTTCAGCGTGTTGACATTTCTGTCCTTCCATTCTTTATCTTCAACTCAAAACCTGTGCTGATGTAAAATCCACAACGACGCAACGTCGCTCTCTACAGGGATCTGTTTCATTACATTATTCATTGCAGCGGTTTACAAACCCGAAACTTCACGGACAAGCGGGGCAACACCCTCTTCCACGACGACTCAATAAAAAATGTACTTGACAAAAATATTCGGCAGTTGCTGTAAACGGCTGGATTTCAGTCAAATATAAAAATACTCGAATAAGAAACTTGCAATATTCAAGCAAAAATCACAGATTTTAGAGATGATGACACAATTCAATGTGTGGATTTTACCACAATTGACAGGTTTCTTTGAAGAATGACTTCTGCATTTGAAAAAAAGAAATTAAAAGAAGACCCTTCATAACCAAAACAAATTCAAACCCGAATTGATTAGATAAACGTTTCTGAACAATTGCCCAATGCCGAAGAGGGTGACAAATTTTCAATATCTTTGTTCGATGCTAGATTAAACCAGGGGGAGAATGGAGAGAGATTGAAGACTCCCCATAACATGAAAAGGGGTACAGTCCATAAAGTAGTGGTTAGACCAGCCATGATTTAGAAATTGGAAGCAATAGCACAAGAAAGTAGAAGAAAAGAAGCTCGATGTAATGGAAATGCATAGGAGATGCATGTCTGGAGTGATGAGAAAAGATATGAATACATCAAGGGCTCGGTGAAGGTAACCAAAGTTTCAAAGAAAGTACAAGAAGCAAGACTGAGGTAGTTTGGACATGTGATGAAAGGAACTGAAGGACAGCTGGTAGGAAGAGATGTGAACCGGATAGAAAGACCTTATTAAATCAGATCTGGATGAAAGGAGTGCCCTTAACAGGAATATTTGAGGAAGGCTTCTATAAAACGGTGACCTCCAATAGGAAAAAGCTGCGAAGAAATGTCTGAACATTTTAAATAAATGTGAATTGTCATGTAAAATCCAAATTGCTGTTCAATGTCACTCCGCTCTACAGTAATGTACCGCACATTTGCAGTACACTATTCACCGATAAAACCTATTATGATAACATATCCTCCTTGGTGAAGGTCTTTCATTGCCAACAGGATGCATCACTTTCTTGTGCATATCTTTCCCACAGGAGCATCTCTGGCTCAGGAAAGTGGGCGCCGAGAGGCCAGGATTGAAGCGCTGGCCGCTCAGGTCGAGGCACAGAAGAAGCAGATTGAGAAGGACAGCGACGCCCTAAAAATCAAAAGCAAAATCATGGAGGATCAAACGGAAACCATTCGCAAACTCAAAGAGGTGGAGGAAGATGAGTGATTGGAAGTGAAGGTAACATTGAGCAGGTACGTAACTGTCGCTTCCTGTTCCGTAGACCCTGCAGGAGCGCGACGAGCAGGCCCGCAGGCTCCGCGACGACAAGGCCCAGGGCGAGAAGACGTTCCAGCGGCAGCTCGAGGAGGAGACGTCTCGGCTGTCCGAGCTGAGGGAACGCGTGGAACACCTCAGCGTGCGCAAGGAGGAGCTGAAGCGGCAGTTGGAGGACAAGGAGGCCGAGGTTGACGAAGTGAAACAAGTTCACAGGTGAAGTCACCGTGACTTTTTTTTCACGCCGTGGATTTTGTTATATAAAACAGAAAAAAACTCTAGTACCGTGACTTATGAGTTTAATTTGTTCCGTGGCCATGCTGCTAAACTCAAATCAGTGGTATCTCAAACCCACTTTCTTTTTTTTTTAAAAAGTGGTACTATACAGTATTGTAATGCATAAAAACATACAGTAATAACATAATGTAAAGAAACTATTTTCCTTAACTGCCAAATTGTTTTCACTTCACATTTATTGAATTTAACTTCTTCACTGTTGTGTGTGTGCGTGTGTGTGTGTGTGTGTGCGTGTGTGCAATGTAAGATAAGTGGTTTGGCAGTCTGGTTTAATTACACATGTACAGCACAGCGCATTACAAATGCATTATAGCAGCATCCAGTGTAAACCTAACTACCCTAAAAAGGTTACATTCAAGTAGTTTATGAAAAAGAAAATTACTTTCAACTCAAAAAAGGGATAATTACATTATGAAATGACAGCGCCCAAAATGCCTTTCGCATTCTTCTTCTAAATTAACAATCCAGCTATGCATGCTTGATATTTTCTTTTTTCCCCCAATTATTCTATCACTTTTTCCCCAATCGTTGCCGTCGTTAAACATGCTTTTTAATAAACGTGTCTTTTTTTTAGGGGGGGGGGGGGTGCACCCTCTCAATTGGAAAGTCAAGGGGGTGCATTGCTTCAAAAGATTGTGAAAGCCTGCCTGCCCCTCTAGAAACAACAATTTTGTTGTTTACAGTGTTCCCTGCTACATTGCAGATTTTTTGTGGAAAGTGTCTACTATATACTTACTGCAATGCCCTCGCATGTGGGAAAGGCGAGCCATAGTTGCGATGCACTGCATTCCCCGGTCATTTTTGGAGAGTCCAAAACAAGAAACGTATGGTTGTATATGCACAATCAAACGAAAAAAGAGCTGTAACTTACAAATATAGACACTCATTAAGCACAAGTAGTACCTTAAGAACGCACAGCTTGATGTCCTGTTCATGTTTCATTCAACAGAATGTTGCACGATTCCTTTGTCGTTTCAGCGAGTCCAGTAAAAAGTGGCAGGAGAAGGCTCAGCTGCTCACTCAACTAGAGAGCCAAGTGAAGCGCATGAAGGACACCTTTGACTGCAAGGAACGCTCGATCCTGGAAGAGAAAGAGCAAGTGACCCTGGCGCACAGGTGTGTGGGCGGCGAGGTGTCGTAAAAGAGGAGCTCGCGCCATTAAACCTCCATCGTGTCGTGTCCTTCAGAGCGGCGGCGGAGAAGCTGCGCTGCATGGACGACGCTTTTCGCACGCAGCTGGAGTCTCTCCAGGCTACCCATCAGGCTGAGCTGCTTCAGCTGGCTAGTGACAAGCACGATCGGATAGAAGAGGCCAATCGGAAGGTAAAAGAAAACAGATTACTCGTCTTCTTTTCATCTGCTTCTCTTCCAACTCGGTATTTGATCTGTTTGACAACTTGACAGCAAAAATCACGGCTCTGTATGTACTTCAGTTTTAAGGTCACGGTTTGATTACAGTAAGAGAACAAAACGCAAATCATAAAAAGTATGTATCTTTTGTGTAAACAGGAACAGGCTGAATGACATTTAAAATGAAACAGAAAATGCTAGCAGTAAATTATCCAAATGAAAGATTGTCATATAAATAACATTTATACAATAATAAAATACTTCATTATAGACAGTAAACCCCTGCTATATTGCAGTTCAGTTTGTGGTCCCAGTATTTCTCTCTTTTGTTACAGTTGTTCGTACAATATTTTTGTTATCTATTCCCCTTGCGCTTTTTCAATAGATGATGTTTAAATGTGTTTGCATTGTTTTACAAGTGTGTTTAAAAAAAAAGAATGTACTGTAACTGTTATAAAAACATGTTTAGGATGTATTTTAAAGGGTATTTCTGTTTAGCAGATTTTCACTGAACTCATTTAATGCCAGCCATTTTCAAAAAAGACAACTCCTGGAATACTATTTTAGAGCCTTTTGACTGATTTTTCAAGACCCACAGAATATTGGGTTCTACCATTACATACACACTGAATCTACCAAATCAAAGAATCGACTCCTTTCTTTCACCAGGAAAAAAAAAAAGTTTGATTCTACCTTTTTCCGTTCTTAAGTAATCAGCAGTAGAACATAGGAACGAACATTTTACAAAATTCAGACTTTTCAGTTAAACTGGAGAGTTTTGAAGCAGAACAGCAACTTTTATGCTAATATTTGTTGCTTTTGTGACACCTCTAACATATGAACATTGGTTTGATTCAATAAACCAGCTAAAACAACATTTAGGAATGGCTTTTGATAGCAAAACAATAATGCATTTAGCAATGTACACGCACCGTGAGTGACGAAACTCACCAGAATGGCACGTTAGTCATGGGCTCGTGTTCTTCAGCGGCCTCTTACATGATGAACGTCAACCTCGTCATGTTGTACTTTGTCACATTTATGAGAAACACACACACACTTCTGGACGCATAAATACGTCTTTGGCCCTGAGGTTCTGGAACGTAACCCCTGCGATGGAGGGAGGTTTACAGTACAACAGCATATATCTTTTCTTTTAAGGCATTGCACATGGAAAAACTGCAATCAGTAAATTGTACAATAAACGTGCGATCTTCCGGTGCATCCTTTCAAAATAAAATCAGTCTGGAGGCCATTTATTTTCAAGGGAAATGTAAGATGAGTTTGAAATGATATTTAAGTGTTTTAGGAACAATTTTGTGGGATATTTATGGTTTAAACAACCAATATAATATTTCAGGTATTTGAAGTGGAGGAGGAGATGCGTCAGCTGCTGCTCGAGGTGGAAGCCAACAAGAGGATTACAGAAGAGAAAATGAAACGGTTTACCAGTGCACTAAAAGATTTTAACTGTTGAAATTTCATGGCGCAAATACGGTAATGTATGGGTTAAAAAACTGGATTTTTTCTTTTTAATCCAGTTTTGATTCATTAAATTATTTTTGAATAATTGTTTTGAGCGAGTCCTTTTTCCAAATCTGCAAAAAATGTAATTACATTACCAGAATCATCCCAAACTCAAAAAAACAATCATACAAATATTAGATATAAAAAATGCTTGGAAGAGTGATGGGGGAAAATACTAAACTTTTACCTCGGGTAAGGCAAGCAAGCCAGAAACATCCCTCCATCTATTTTCGATAGCGCTCAGGATTGTGGGTCAGGGTACACCCTGGGCTGGTCGCTGGCCAATCACAGAGCACATATACATAAACAAGCATTCACACCTATGGACAATTTTGCGCAGAGGTGGACAAAGTAAAGCAAAGCTGTGGGTCACACATGGCGTCTATGTTCTTTAATTGAGCATTTGTATTGTCGATTCCTGTGATTTTTTTTTTTATTATTATTTGATTTTTTTTTTGCATTTAGCTGTTTTTTGCAAAATTGCTTAATTAAAATGCATGTTATTATTTTTATTTGTTTTGTATTCATTTATCGATTTGTAAATAAATATTTGTAAAATAAATCATTTACATATTGTACATTTGACATTTTTAATCAAGTTACAATTAAATTCACCCTAAATCATTCTAAAGGAGCATGAAAAATTGGTTAATTAATGAATTAAAAATGCTAATACTTTGTATTTATTTTTAACTCATCTACGAATGACATGGCCCGTCTCTCCATGTAAACAAATGAGCACCACCCCTTCAATGAGCCTTAAATGTTTGTTTTTGTAATTCAGATGTGATGACTGTGCTGAAAGTCCTCCGTCCAATTCACTTGGGGGGGATTATTTGAATGTGACGTTTATCATTTCTAGATTGATCGAACTCGACACGGGGTCTCCCAGGCGGAAATGGGGGGCCGGGTCACTTTTCTTTTCTGGGAGGGGTGGGGCAGTGGTTACCATGGCAACAGCGGGCTACCATAACGCCAGTTCATTAAAAACCGACAGGTAAAGCGTTAGCCTAGTGAGGAGTGAAATATTCTAAAAAAAAAAAAAAAAAAAAAAGAAGAAGAAATGGTTATGAGCTAAAGTTTGACGTTTGGAAAGAATTAAGACCTTCCCCTACACACCCCTAGAAGAAGAAAAAAATGGAGTGTGAGATGACGGAGCCGGCTCGCTCGACGTCGACTCGCCACGAGAAAAGTTTGGGGCTCCTCACCATGAAGTTTGTCGGTCTTCTCCAAGAGGCCAACGATGGCGTCCTCGACTTGAAAGTGGTGAGTGAAAACGCGATGTGTTTTACCGGAGTTACGATGCTTCCCGCCCGCAGTAGATGTGAAACAAAGAGCCGTCAGTCACTCGCTGAAAGTGGGGCGGGTGCGGGGGCTGGGGGGCTGCAGGTGCACCGCTGCGGTCAGGTACTGGAGCCGAACAGGGCCGCCATTACTAGGACCAGTTTCATGCTAAATGTTGCCCTTTTAAAGGTTACATGACGCATTTAACTATGTGTAAACTTTCAGAACTGAAAATACATGGCCGTTTATCCATTCAAGAAGAAAAATTGTTAGTCGGCAAGGGCCATTTGGCCATAATGAAATGTTTTAAAATGTACTTCTCTCTGACTCTGATGCTATATACGTAATTGTGACCATTTACCACAAACACCTGTATAAAACATTGTTTTTGTTGTTTTGAATTTGGTCATTTTTAAAATTAATTGAATGATTGAGTTCATCATTCTATTGCTAAATCTGGTCATATCATATTTTATACTAGCTAGTGTTGGGTTGGGCAGCACGGTGACCAACTGGTTAGCAAATCTGCCTCACAGTTCTGAGGACCCGAGTTCAAATTCAGCCTCGTCTAGGTGGAGTTTGCATGTTCTCCCCGTGCCTGCGTGGGTTTTCCTCCCACATCTCAAAAACATGCATGGTAGGTTAATTGAAGACTCTGAATTGTCCGTAGGTATGAATGTGAGTTCAAATGGCTGTTTGTTTATATGTGCCCTGCGATTGGCTGGCAACCAGTTCAGGGCGTACCCCGCCTTTTGCCCGAAGATGTCTTGAATAGGCTCCAGGATGCCCGCGACCCTAGTGAGGAGAAGCGTTACAGAAAATGGATGGATGGATGGATGTTTGTAATACAACGTGCCACCTATTACAAACATTTCCAACGATTTATTGAGGTGTATTTTCAGAGCAACGTGACACCATGAACAAAAAAATAAATGACCTCATCCTCACCCTTGTATTCATAGGAGGGTGTTAAATGAGCTACCCTTTATTGTGCATCAATTCTTGTTAGTTTTCCCTCGCTTCTTGAGCGCCAAAGTTTGCTAATGTTTACACCACAGGCACCTGAGACTACTACTCCCCCCCCCCCCCCCACCCCACACACACACACACACGCACACTCCTCTGCCAACAGGTTTCATTTTATGTTTGTGCAGCTTCATTTGGCAAATCCTCTGTTTCAGCACCACAAGCTTTCTCTGATTTCCCCCACCCCAGGCAGTATTTGCCAGGTAGTCTTAGGGGGTCGGGGTAGGGTGATGCTGCCAGCTACATTTTTATTGACACTTGTGTTTAAATCAACAGGCCGCAGACAGCTTGGCAGTGAAGCAGAAAAGACGAATATACGACATCACCAATGTGCTGGAAGGCATTGGCTTGATTGAGAAGAAAAACAAAAATATTATCCAGTGGAGGTTTGAAAAAAATATTCTTTTTTTTTTTTTTTACTTTTTCATATAAGTTACCTCATTTACGCAAGTATAAATTATGCCTATAATAGACCCCAATTACGTGGGTGGGGTGGGGAATACAGATTTAAAAAATGTGATCAACCCCACACATGAAAAAAATGGTACGTGTTCTTACTGCTCTGATAGTGTGTGGTGTACTTTGGACGACCAACGCATCAAATTACACACAACAAGGTCTGTCGTAGTACCAAGACTGACCTTTAAGGCAGCACGGTGGCACAGGGCATCCATACTGCCGGAAAATACAAAGAAGAGAGAGAAGTAGAAGACAAAAATAGAAGAAGCTTGGCCAGCTGATAGCCTATCTGGTAACTAACTACACTGTGGTGTGAAACTCTATTCCTATTCATATTTAATGTGGTGAATGACTTGTTTAACACATGATGCCAATATACAGCAAGGTCAGTCGCTTCTTTGACGTTAACGTCTTTTCCTAATTAATGTCACAATGAAGGACTATGTGGTTCGGCCACACTCAGTTTTGGTCACGAACAAAAGGAGATTGTAAATATTTTAAGTTTAAGCCCTAACTGTTTTGTAAACAGATTGGTGAAGAAAATTTGCTCATAACAAACCCCCACATCACAGAAAAGCGCTCAGTATAATCTTTACAGACATCCTACAGTAAACGAGTTCCCTGCACAGCGTTAAAGCCGATCTTGCGTTACGTGAAGATGGCTTCGTTAACATCGACAATGTTGTGTGCTTCCATGTTTGAGTTGCAGGAAGCTATTGGCCACTGTTGGTGGGAGTACAGTAAATACTGTATGCTATATGGATTTGTTTACTCTGTAATGTGACTGCCAGTACTCTGATTAAATACATTGTAGTGGGCCATTTGATACTGGGCTGTGCTTCCCCCCCGAAAAAGCGTACAACAAAAGCCCGCCCCGTTGATTAGCATCAGATCGGGAAAGTTCGTCAGCACGCCACCCTGTCAAATGGTTGCTGGTCCGCAAAACATACTCTGTACTAGCATGAACCGGTCCGTGGTGGAAAAAAGGTTGGAGAGCACTAGTATAAAAGCTTATTTTCCTTCCTTATGGCTCTCTCGCAGGGGTGAGAACAGGAGAAGTCAGACCCAGGAAGTTCTTGACCAGGTGAGAGTTCTGCAAGCCCAAATTTCTGAACTGGAGGCCCAAGAGAAAGAGCTGGACAGGCAGAAGACATGGCTGCAGGAGAGCAACGAATGCTTGAACCGTGATCCTGCCACAAGAAAATATCCTTGCACGGTTGGCAATGTACAAGACTGCAGCGAATAAATGTTTGACACGTCTGCTTAACAGTTCTAAGGTTCTATGTTTGAATCCCGGCTCAGTATGGTATTTGCATGTGCTCCTGTGGGTTGCCCGAGGAAAAAAAAAAAAAAAGTGGCGCTTGTGCATGTTTTGGTACAAGAAATGGAGTTGTGAATTAGTCGGCAGTTTTTCTAGGAAGAGTCTATTCATTGATTTTGTCTGCTTGTCAGCGAACATTGAGACGAAGTCACTCACGTCCTTCTTGGGACTATCGACTCGCTCATTTCAATCTCAAAACAAAAATCCCATTTTGATCCTCTTAACAAAGAACAGAGAAAACGCACTGAGGAGCGGATTATCAATGTAATTGCTATTGTCAAGCAGGCTAATCCCAAATTGCTCTCGGTCTTGTTTTTCTGGTTTATTGTCTCTGTGTGTGTTTATTGTCCCCCGTACACCCTCTGCCACCCCCACAGTCGTTTGTAATCCTCTTTGCTTAACGCTCCCCCACTTATAAATTTGTGACTCATGAAGACATCTGCAATGCCTTCAGCGGCGACACTCTCCTCGCTGTTGTGGCGCCGTCTGGTACGCAGCTGGAGGTGCTGCTACCAGAGAAGGTAGCGAAACACTGCAAGAAGTATTGGGGCCCACACCGGAAAGAAAAAAATAATTACACTGCAAAATCGTAATCTTCAGGGAATAAAGTCATATGTTTTCCCAGAAAAAAGAAAATCTGGAAAATTGTTTTTTTTTTTTTTTGGTGTATTTTGGAGGGAAAAAAGTTACCATCACTCTCTAAAAAAGACATTTTCAAAAATAAATTTTTATAGTATAGAAAAGGTATTTGTTTTGAGACTATTCATATTTTTCTCAAGTTACAAACTTGCAAAACAAATGTAAAAGTAAGGTGAGTGTATTATTCTTAAAAAAAAAAAAACAGTAATATCCAACTTTTTTCTTTAAATATTTTTGAGAAAACAAAGTTGAACATTTTTAAGAGTGTATTTTTCAGCATTTTTCATGTTTAAAAGAGTTACTTTTCAAGAAAATTGCTGAATATTTTCAGTGCTTTTTTTGGTCTATTTTGGAGGGGGGGAAAATCACAAGGAAAGTTCAAGTTAAAATTTGTAAAAAAAAAAAAAAATTATAATAATCTTTTTAAAAAATGTTTTCAAGAAAAAAAAGACTAAGAAAAGTTGCAATCTTACAATAAAGTTGTACATTTTGGAGAAAGTAATTGTAAATTTTAAGTATTTGTTTTGTATATTTTGAAGGGAAAAAAACAAGTATTTTCAAGAATATTTATATTTTTTAAATGTTCCTTTTTTCAGGAAAAAGTCACGAACGAAAATTTTTTATATTTTCCAGTAAAAAAAAAAAAAAAAAAAGTAATCTTACGAAAGTAAAGTTGTATTTTTCTAGAAAAAAAGTGTTGTTTTTTTTTAATCTTCTTTTGTCCTCATAGGGCCAGACCGGTCACAAGAAGTACCAGGTGAACCTGCGCAGCAATGTGGCTCCCATTAAGGTCACGCTCATCAACCGGGACTCTGACTGCAGTGCGCCCGTGGTCTTCCCCGTGCCCCCCACCGACATGAGCTGCCCTCTGCTCACACCGCCTCTCGCGCTGTCGCCTGGCTCGCCCTGGCTGCCCTTCCCCACGCCCGCCTACTCGTCCGGTTCCAGCACCACCGCTTCGTCGTTCTGCAGCCAGGATTCGCTCAGCCCGGATCAGCAGATGGTGCTGCCGGAACACGATGGAGTGCTGAGGCCAGAGTCCACACTTGCACGCGTGGGTAAGAACTGTGTGTGTGTGTGTTTGTGTGTGTGTGGAGGTGGGGTGGGACGGGGGGGGGAATTCATTTACGGGGTAACCAGAATACTAAGAGTATGTGGTTATGCAGCACAAGAATGCTATTTTCCCCTCCCTCTCATAAGAACCCCTGAAGAGATTGTAAAGACATTTAGTACCATTTGTGTTTTGTTTTTGTTTTGTTTTCAGGCCATTTGGACTGTGTTGAATGACTACAGATCAAATATTGTTTTGGAATTGTCATCTGTTTCTTTAAATCATCCTAAAATAGCAAAATAACAGAGAGTGCAACACTTTTGTTCCTGGTGACCCAAAAATGTTGATGATAGCATTTTTGAGGTCAGATTTATCTGAACATAAACAAATGCAATCCCTTATGTTAACATTTCAATTTGGACTATTGGCGCTCAGTCTTTATTGTTATATTTGCCCACAAGAGGGCGGCACGCTTTTAAATTCAAAGTATGCAGCAAAATTTGACGCCTTTTACTGTGCTGCCTTGCTGCTGAAATAATAACTTAGGACCTCTGTCCTCCGTTTAAGGCTCTGCAATGTAACATATCCCGCCTTTTCTCCTGCAGGACTTCCCGATCAGCCGGTGACTGTGTTGGAGCTGGAGCAGATGGACCTGGCCGGCCCACAGTTCCAGTCTGTGCTGGACATGAGCAGCCTGCTGAGGCACAACAGCATCGGGGAGCACATGAAGGAGGAGAAAGACGGTATAGACATCTTAATTTGGTTAGGACAAAGGATGATGTAAAAACATAAACCTCAATCAAGCAGTCTATTCATAATGTTTAGAAATATACATATTCACAAAAACATGTTTTCATACCTTCTTGTAGAAGCTGTTGACTTTATCGAGGAGCTGATGTCTACTGATGGTAAGCTTCTTAAAGACTGAGTGACGCTCGCTGTTTTGTGTGCTTTGAAAACTTTGCAAGACTACGAAGGAGTCTTAGTGCCACCCTAAAAAGTAGCAAAATCACCCCGTGAGATTGCAATCCTGCTAAAGTAAAGTTGTATATGGTCAAGAAATTTGTTTTTATACTTTGGAGAACTTCAAGGGTATATTTTGAGAAAATAATTTCAATGAAAAAAAAAAAAAATACACAACAGGTATATTTTTAAGAAATATTGTAGAGAATAAAGTTGGATTTATTTTTTAGGAAAAAAAATCTCAATCTTACAAGAAAGAAGTTACATATTTACAAGTAAAAATGAATCTTATGAGAATAGTTATGTTTATTCTTGTAAGATTTTTCTTGAATGTGTTTCTTTTTTCTAGTTCTTGTATAAAATTGATGTTTTCTGTAAAAGATCCTTGCAAAGATTTTTTTCTTTAAAATATCAGGCTTTTTCCCAAGAACTCTTACAATTAGACACATTTTTCTCTTCTGTTTTTTTTTCTTGAATGTCCACAACTTTTTTCTAGAAATATACTTTATTCTTGTAAGAGCTTTCTTTAAAGTGGAAGATTTTTTTTCTCATCTGTTTTTCTTGAAAATTTCTGAATTTTCAAATTTTTTTATTGAAAATGACGTTTTTCTCCAAATTATATTTCTTAAATATCTAGCTGTTTTTCAAAAAAATAAGATTCTGAGTTTTTCCTCTCTTTTTTTAAATGTATAACTTATTGTCATAAAATTCAGATTGTTTTATTTATTTATTTAGTTTTTAAATATCAAACTTTTTTTTCTACAAGGTCTTTGCTAAAAAATAACTTTCTCTCAAGTCTAACTTTAGTTCAGGAAAACAAAACTGTTTCTCTAAAATATACCCTTTTTTTCTAAAATAAATAAATAAATAAATAGTTCTTTATTCAGAAGCTTTTTTCTTTTTAAAGTAATTTTTTTTTTAAATTCTTTTATACCTGAGTTGTTTCTTGTAAAATTATCTTATATATAACTTAAAATACAAAGTTTTTCGCAAACTTTTTCTCATTAAATATATTTTGTTTCTTTTTTTAATTATGATTTTACTTTTTTTCCTCAAATATACACAATTTGTTCCTAGAATGTATAATATTAAAAAAACAAATTTTTTTTTTTTTGTGAAAATGTAAACATTTTCTCTATCACTGGTGTCTCATAGTGACATTATGACTTATGAGTCATATATATATTAATTCTAAGTCTCCAATGTTGTGTGATGACTTGTCAGGCATGGACTACAGCTTCATCCTGGACGACAGCAGCGGCGTGTGTGACCTGTTTGACGTGGAGGTCCTCAACTACTAACAGGCTGAAAGTCAGGGAGTACTCCTCCGTTCCCTCGTCCTTGCCCTTGACTCGTTTTGGACTTTGAGGAAGTTATTCATGACGTTTCTGCAACTCCATTCACACGTTGAAAGTTTACAGGGTAAAAAGGGCTACAACATTCGGAACTGCAACAGTATTTAAATTATTTTGTTATTATGTCGCGAGTTCACATCGTTTGCGTTTGGCTCTTTATTATGTTGCGTTTAAAGTGCCATGAATCCCAAAAATATTGTTACACTGCCGTTTTAGGGCTTGGTGTTTTTGTTTGATGTTGTCTTAAGTTTTATTAAGTTTTATATTTGAAAAATCATTTTAACTACAGGTAATTTAAAATGCAATCTTTGATTGTTGCTGAATCTGCCTTATTTGTCATTTAATTGGCAATAGTTTTGATCTCAAGGGCCAGTTGAGTTGTTGATTGCAAGAATTCTTTGTTTTTTTGCACATTTTTTGTAAATGTTTTCAATAAATGGATGAAATCTCACTTTGCTTGCCTTCAAATTTAAGCATATGCGGGCATAGCACAATGCTAACTTTTCCAGGATTGCGGAACCTCACTCCATTCATGTAATCAGTCTGCATGTAAAGTTCTATATTTTTTAGAAAAAAAAAATGTTAAAATATTTTTGTAGGGTTTTTTTCAAATACTTTTTAGGAAAAAGTTGTACATTTTTTGAGGGGAAAAGTGACTTTGTTAATTGCATTTTGTAAAAAAAAAATATTGAGGGGCGGGGAGTTATGATTTCAATAAAGTTGTACGTTTCTGAGACGTGTATGTTCAAGGAAAACGTGTAGTTTTGAAAATAGTCTATTTTTACAAAAGTCCCATATAGTTGACGGGATAATGTGCATCTTTGCAAAAAAAAATAATTTCCAGGGAAAAGGTCTTCCATTTCCAAAACAATTTACTATTGTTGAAAAATTGTTGTATATTCTTAAGAAGAAGAAAAAAAGCTATATATTTTCTTTTAGTAAAAAGGAAAAAAAACTCTTGCTTTCAAGAAAAAAAAACCCTGTGTATTTTTAG
Source organism: Phycodurus eques (assembly GCF_024500275.1). Classification (NCBI taxonomy): domain Eukaryota; kingdom Metazoa; phylum Chordata; class Actinopteri; order Syngnathiformes; family Syngnathidae; genus Phycodurus; species Phycodurus eques. Next base: position 19,789,190 of record NC_084537.1, read on the forward strand.
AAGTCCACTATTTTTTAGGACATAAATATATTTTCATATTTTTGGAGGGGGAGGAAAAGTCTCATATTGTATTTCCAATAAGGCTTTATATTTTTGAGAAATATATTTTCCTCACTCCATTCACTTCCCATCATTCTGTCTTGTTTGAAAAAAATAACTTCAGAGCCACCATGAGTGCTTGTTCCATATGTGTTTAATCAGCAGCGCATCACATGTGATTATATACTGTATGCTTTATAGGATATGATCATACTTGATGGACATTTCCACTCCTCCACAGCATGACATCAGCATCACTGAAAAGCCAGCTCCAGATAGCAGAGACAAAAGCAGAACTTGGTTTCCTCGCATCATCATGCCAAGGTACTCTTGGTTTTTGCCAATTGGATTTCGAGTCCATCCTTCTTTGGCGCGGGCTAGAGACAAAGCAACAAAGGGTTAAATATAAATCAGTTTTTCCGCCCAAAAAGGTTTGAAAATATGGAATTTTAGAGCCACACTGAACATGAAAGTAAATAATTACAGTAAAAGATTGAAGTTGTCATCTTACGTTGTTTTCCAGGGTAGAAAAAAAGTATATTTTTTCCAAAAAGGGGTGAGGAGGGTGGGGGGAATTGGTTCAAGACAAATTTACAATATGTTTGAGTAAAAAAAAAATTATATATTTTTTTGAAAAAACTCATAAAATCTTATATTTTTTTTCTCAAATCAACGTTTTTCCTTAAAATATTAAAATAGCTTTTTATTTAGTAAACGACTTTATTCTCATAGGGTTTTAACTTTTTCATTACGATTATGCGTCTTAATACTTGTAAGATTATAGCTTCGAAAATATTACTTTTTATCTCGAAAATATACTGCCTTTTTATTGAAACTATCCTACTTTTTTTGCTCAAATATACAACGTCTTAGGAACGTAATAGCTTTTTCCTCAGAAATATGATTTTTTTCCCCCACAAACTTCTCAAAAACATGACAATTTTCATTTTCCTCAAAAAAAAGTTTTTCTTGAAAATGACATTTTTTTTGTGTAAGATTCTGATTTTTATTCCGTAGGATAATCATTATTTTTCTCTTTTTAGTGTGGCTCGAATATTCCTTGGTACAAGACAAATTAAAGAATGTGTTCATACCCTTATTAAAAGAGAGCATGCTCCTGGTCTCATGTAACAGTATCGATTATAGTGATACTTTGGTATTCTTTTGGATGTAGTTCTTCCCTATTAAACAAGACAAAAATAATTATTACCTATATGTTAAGTTGTAATTCACTGAAATGTTCAAGCACCAAAGACGAGCTTCTCACCAGATTTAGTTGCCGTTTGTCCGTCAACCAAGTGGCGGCGTCGGCTGAATCCAACGCAATGATGAGCAGGAAGGCCTGCAGACACAACAGGACCACTAGCACGCTTTTGTCCATGGTATTGGAGTGCCACGTAGCTGGAACGCCACAGAGCTCCTTATATATAGATACCCAACAACCAAAACAAATACACATTTCCCATCAGAAGCAAAAGGCAGCAGTAACAACTTCCCGTTAGTCCACATTTGCTCACATCACACCGCAACAGACGTCACATCAAGATTTCACATTAAAGGATATTTCCAATAAGAGGAAACAGTCAACAACGGAACCACCGAAATGCTCACTAATGGTTGAGAATGTTGAAAGTATTATAAATGTAAACTACATATAGTAATAACGTGCAAACGTGCAAAAGCAATAAGTTGTATATCTTGGGGGGGGGGGGGGGGGATTTTGTGTGTTAGGGGGATTTCTAGAAAATAATTATTTTAAAAAAAAATGCATTTCGAAGGGAAATAAATAGTCTATTTTTTGTTTTTGAGGGAAGTTAAAATATTTTTGAAGATATTTTTTTTATATTTGAGAAAAGTTTTATATTTTCCTAAAAAAGTGTATTGTAAAGAAGTGTATGTTTTTTTAGGAAAAACGTATATTTCTGATGATTTTCAAGAAAAAAGTTGTTTGTGGAAACATTTTTTTTTTAGGAAAAAGTACAATATATTTACACTTAATGGAAAGTTTGGCGCATCGCTGTTGACAAAGGACAATAAATCAAATTTAAGCAACATGTATAACATAATAATACAATCAATAAAAACATGGACCTGTGTAGTAAACAAACTATGTTGTGTTTTGAGCACATTTTAAGCATGACGCCTTCCAAGAAATTGCATGTATTTACAGAAACACACAAGAGGAAGTGGCACCATGAATGACACAACAGCACGAAGAGGTAAACAAGCTCCTTGTCGTCTTTCTCCACCTGTGATGCAACAACAAAAAAATCTTCCTCTTTATGACTACAAAAGATGGGACTGTATGTCTATCACATTAAGTCTATAGCCACCATTTTTGGTGGCATTTACCTTCAGCTAGCAACAATGTCAAAAATCCACAAATCAAAACACACCATGAACGAAATCGTATTAAAGGTGTCGGCGACTTTCCACATCTGCGATCACTTGGTCAATACATCCTCATATGATGACAACAACACAACCAATTTGTGAGTTGGCATGATGAGCCCAGCATCCAAGCACAGGTCATTATTATGGGCCATAACTTTCCATACATGCTTCAAGGTGATACAAATATGTATGTGACAGTTATTTGATTACAATAGCAAATTATTATGTTTCGGTGCAAGTGACAGATTGAATGCAAGATTTTGAAAAGATGATCAAAAGCATTGATTGACCAGCGTCTAGCCGAAACATGCATACGGAGTAGGACGAGGAGGAGAAGGCGGTGGTGGAGGTGGTTGAGGAGTACCTGTACCCCCCTTGGGAAACAGACAGATAGCGCAGTTAGCTTTATCAACAGAGGGCAAATTGGTGATGAATAACAATGATCACCGTCATACCCAGCTAGCCACACGCTCCAGGTCTCCAGCTGCAGTTGGAGTAAAGCTTTCTGAACCTCTTCCTTGGCCTCTGTCTCTCCTACAACACAATAACCATTACCGTGATAGGGCATAAGTGGAAAACATTTTATTCAAAGGTTATTTAAAAAAAAATAGATAGAAAACAAATACAATCATTCCCCTTTTTTTGAAAGCATTTTGATTATAATATTTTTTAAATGAATATATATTTTTTTGTTAGTTGTTGATATTTTGTTAGTTTTACAAATCCAATCCATTCCTCTTTTGCTGTGAATCAACATTTAAACAACCTGTAGCACAGCTGATGGTTTGGCCACAAACTTTCCCAAAGATAGGTTTTTTTTTTGTCTTATTTTGAGCAAAAAGTTCAAATATTATCAACGAATAAAATATATCAGAGAAAATTTTGTTTTGAGAAAAACGTTTTATATGTTTGGTAACAAATATGTTAGAAATAAAAAAAAAAGTGTATTTTTTAGCAAAAAACTTTGTTTTATAGGAAAAATATATTGTCACAGGAAAAAGAACATCATGGGAAAAAAATCATATTTTTCAAGAGCACAAAGTCTATATTTTCGAGAATAAGTTTGAGGGAAATTTGTTTATTTTGAGGGAAAAAAGGTATAATTAAAGGAAAACGTTGATTAAAAATCACATAAAAAGTCATTTTTTAAAAGAAAAAACAGTTAAGTTTTCAAGAAAACAAGTTGAATATTTTTGAGAGAAAATGAAGAAAAATTATTTTAGGGAAAAAAAAGTTCCAACTATTTTCAAGAAAAAAAATGTATCAAAGAAACTTAATTTTGGAGAAAAACGTTTTATATGCTTGATAACAAATATGTTACAAATTTGAAGACAAAAAAAGTTGTATTTTTAGCAAAAAAAAAAAAATGTTTTATAGGAAAAATATACTGTAAAGGAAAAAGAACATCATGGAAAAAAATCCCATTTTTCAAGAGCACACCGTCTATATTTTCGAGAATAGGTTTGACTATTATCGAGGGGGGGGGGGATTTATTTTGAGGGAAAAAAGGTATATTTTAAAGGAAAAAGTTGATTAAAAATCACAAGGGAAAAAAAGTTGAACAGTTCTGAGAAAGTTATTTCAAGAAAATAAGTTGAATATTTTTAGAGAGAAAATGAAGAAAAATCATTTTAGGGAATAAAAAAGTGCAATCTATTTTCAAGGAAAACAAAATTTCAGAGGAAAATGTGCATTTTAGAGTAAAAGGTTGTATCTTCCATCCATCCATCCATTTTCTTTACCGCTTATCCTTGAAAAAAAAAATTGAATGTTTGTGAAGAAATACAAAAAAGATCCGAAATGACCTTTGATGTTGTTGCGTTTGGAAATCATCACACGGCCCCTGTCGCACGTACGTACATACCGACTGATGCGGAGGCGTCACGATGCTCGACTGCGTGGCCGACAACAGCAGCAGCTGCACGCACAACAGCAGCGCCAGAGTACGAGACATCTAAAATGGCGTCTTCCTTCTGGCTTCCTAATAAGCCGCTGCCTGTTTACAAAACGTTTTTTTCAAAGTCCCAATTGGGTTGACATGAGAGGGTTGACATGTAAACAAAATATTTGTTTGTGTTCTGTGATGTGCTTTGTTTTTGCCTCTGGTGTGCTGTAAAAAGACAAGGAACCGCATTTGGTAACATCAGATCAAACCAAAATGGACGCCAGATGCCTCGTTATATGGCTGAAGAATTACGTGATGAATTAAGATTTACAAAGTAATGAATGTCTTGAAAGTTTTAATTTTATATTATGCATATATATATATATATATTTTTTTTTTTAAATCATAACTTTACAAGACAAGGAACCATTTTAGTTAACTAAAAAAAATGCTATCACTATTAAGGTGGAAGAACCATTTCAACAAATGCAAAAATTTACATTTATAAATAATACAAATTATAATTTGCATAGCGCCTTCTACTTAGCTCAACAAGTACTACAATCGGGACCAATATTAAAATGGCCAAGTAGGCCTGAGGCCCGTCACACACCAAGCAACGCGGTCGTAAGCAAGTGAAGCGGAACATCACGGAAAAAATTACAGTTGGCGACTTTGCTATACACCAAGGGACGGCGCACCACGATTCTACCGCCACGTTGCAACGGAAAAACTGCAACCCTGTATCAGGTTTTGAGGCTCCACATACAAGATACTGTACTTTTCATAGAACCACAAAAACATGGCACGATCATCATTGAAGAAGCAGATTGCTACAAAGAAATGAAACGGGTGACAATAAAGAAGAGAGTGGGATGTTTTGAGAGTGTTGCCAATAATCGATCGGCCATGCATTTCGGCCACAGAGACTCTCCATGCTTTGCTTTCTAGCTTTCTATAGTATATATTATTGAAAGCCGCTGAAATATTATGCACAGTTAGAACATTAACACTATGATTGAATTAAAAGAGAAATTAAAACAATGCACTAAAATATTCAATTAAAACGTATTGCACAAAAATGTTTGATAAAAATTGTACCTGGATAAATGGCTAAAAAAAGCAATTCTTCAAGATGAAGTGCAATGTATTGAACTTAAAAGTTTTATCCAACTGAGCTGTACTTAGGCAGTAATTATTTTTTATACCACTCGAGGGAGCCGGCAAAAGTACCACAATTTGAGAAACACTGATTTAGAATTGATCATTAAAACAGTCACTGCCAGCCTTCCCAGTTAACATGGATATTTGACTTCTAAAGCCGTCAATGGCAGTGAATGTGTTAATGTGATTTTTTCTCATTATTTAGTTGTACTTCCAAAACCTGTGTGTTGTTGAGTTCTGTTCACGTGTCTTTGGCCTGGAGGGATGAGCGCAGAGGTGGGCAACCCGCGGTCCGTGGGCCATATGCGGCCTGCTGTCCAATTCGAAAAAAACAAAACAAAAATAAAACCTCAAGAGGAACTGTTAGTAAAACCTCACGCATTACATTTTCTTTGTAGTACGTGTGGTATGGCCCTTGTACAATGGTCACCGATTCACTGCACCGCACCAGACAAAACAAGCTGGCGGTTATGTAAAGACTATTGTCTACTCCTAAAATATGTACCGCGTCGTAGTTTACATCATCACCTTGTTCCTGCTACTTTATTGTGCAAAGTGATTTAGGTGAAGGAAGCTTATCCTCATTTTCTTTTCTTTTTTTCCTGGAAAGGGATTAGAGAAGCAAGGCGGGCCTCAACTCACACTGTGCTACACTTTCTCATAAGCGGAAAAACACTTTTCAACACAGGGCACTTTACATGCCTATAACTTCACAAAAGATTAAACAAAAAGATTTATAATCTTCTCCGTTCTGACGAGCGAATCGGTAAGTCGATGCACATTTTGCTTGTGGGACTATCTACATTGCACCTCTTGTTGTACCTTCTAAAAATATCCCAGAATGTATGTATTTAAGATGCGTTGACAACTTAAATGCTGGCCACGACATGTTACACTTTTTTAATTTCGATTTTTAGTTAGATTATATTATATAAGATTATAGTTACATTTTGTGTTAAAAACATTCACTGATGAAATTTGTCCATGTTACAGCAACTAATTAACTATATGCATGCATATATATTTGTCAACCAAACTATATATACCACCAAACAAGAAAGGAAACATCAACACTGCCCTTTTTGTATTATCGTATTTAAATGTATTTATTGCAGAACAAATATATGTTCTCCATTTATGTTTGTATTCTAATTAAATACATTTCTTTGTATTTATCTTCATTCTATTATTAATATTTTTATTATTATATTTTATTCATCCTTTAATTTTAGTTTAGTCTATAGTTTTCTATGTTGTTTTATTTTCTTTTAAAATTCTAAATATTTTGATTAATTATAATTGTATTTTTAATTTTGATTTATTTTCCACTTGAATTTACTACCTATTTTTTAAATATATTTGGTTAATTTATTTATTTTAGTTTTATTTGTTTTTCTTTTCCAATAACTTTGTTTTATTTTAAATAATTGATGCATTAGTTTATATTTTTAGAATAAAATTTGTATAATTCTGTTTTGAGGCATTTCATTTTCTTTAATTTACATTTTTAATTTTAATGTATATATTTTATCTTCATGTTGTTTATTTTATTAGAATTTCAAAATTTTTTAAAAAGAGTTTATTCAAAGTAGCCTTGCACGTGGAGCAAGTAGTTGTGCGTAACTGTGTGTGTAACTGTTTTCAAATTTGTATTTTGCATCTATTATTGTAATTTGCATGTTTTATTTGAAGCTATCCTTTGAAAAAAAATCAATATTTGTTATTTGTTTAATTTTAATGAATGATTTCACTTTTTTCATAAACTTATTTTTAGTTAGCTTATTTTTTTAAATAGTTTTTCATTCATTTATATTTGTAAATTTCATATTTACGGCATTTTGTTTATTTTAACAGGATGTGTACGCGACGTAAGAAAGTATGACTTTTCGATATCAAGCTTCAATTTTTGTTCCCATGTTGCACGTTTGTGAGATGACGACAGCGGGCTGAGCGAACGTTTGAGCGCGTCCGCGATGGGGCGCAAGTTGGACCTGTCCGGCCTGAGCGACAACGAGGCCGAGCACGTGCTACAGGTGGTGCAGCGCGACATGAGGCTGCGCAAGAAAGAGGAGGAACGTCTCAGGTGAGCACATCGCACCTTCCCGTACGTTCTCCCACCCGCGTACGTAACATGTTGAAATCCATTTGCGCCATTTTACAAGAACTATTTTGGGGTCACTTCAAATTGACCCAAAATGGTTGCCACACACCTCACTAGTATTTCTTATTATATGCGATTTCTCCAAGCCAATCAGGAAAAAAAAAAAAATGTAATTTTTTTTTTTTTTTTTTTTAATCAATGTAAATTTAATATTTATGGCAATATCTTTTACAAAAGACAAATGTCTTTTGTAAAATAAATAAATATATATATATATATATATATATATATATACATATATATATATATATATATATATATATATAATGATGTATTGAAAATTTTGATTCTTGTTTTTTTCCAATTCTCAGACAATAAGCAAATATAAATAATATACCTTGAAAAGAAAATCTAAAAAAAATATAGCATATATGTTTTTAGAATTTTATAGGGCAGGGAAGCATTTTGGTGCAAAATAAATACAGAAATAAATAGCACTGTTGGATTTATCTCACCAAACATTATAATGAATAAACACAAAAGGAATGAAGACGTTGGTCATTTTACTCATGAGGAGGGCGCATGGGAGATTGTTCAGGTTACAGCCTCTCAACATGCTCTAAACAATCTCTCCCGTCGCTCCTGCATTTATTTGAAAATTGGGAGGTTTCTAAGTTTACAAGACATAACGTACTAAGCTACAAGACACAACACACTAAGGGTAGGGTTTCAAGGTGAAAACATGGCACCTGCCACGTCCCGGCCACGTCCTTCTCTCAGATGATTCCTGCTGAGTCATCTTCTTGAAGGCGAGACATCTTTCTTTCTAAACATTGTCCATAATACTAATGCAAGCTAAGCAAATAAATGATAACTTCTACAATATATCTAACAAGCACACAATTTGTAATTTTCGTATAAGACATTGAATTTCTCAAAGACGCATATCTTGTAGTCCTTGCAGTGCTGCCGTCTTTCTTCAGTCATTTACTCATTGGCGCAGTTGAGTGTATTAAAAGGCGAGAGGATTCTGATAGAATCCTAATTTTTGCTCTGCTGCTATTAGCGCTGGGCTCTGTTTGCATTCCAGGCCTTGTCAAGATTAGGCCAAGCGCTGGAATCAGCATAAAGGAAGCCACAGCCCTTTCCTGTTCTTTCCTCATCACGACAAACCATAGGTGTCCCACACTTCACTAAAGGCTGCCCCCTGATGGACATCAGACACAATGCAAATTTGAGAACTTTCACCACCGCTTGCCTGCCTCGCACACACCCACTCGCTCCACTCTCAAAAGTTGCTCTCAACGAGCCCAACTGATTGGTCAATTTGTATCATATATGAGGAGTTACAAGACACTATATTTTTTTGATGACACTGAATTTGAACACCGCTTTGCTTGCCTCGCGCACACCTACTCGTTCCACTTGCAAGACCATTTAATTGGCCGGGTCGTGTCAAGACTGACTTTGATCACCGCTTGCCTGCCTTGCAAACACCCACTCGCAAACTTCCTTTTAATGTACCCATTTCATTGGACGATTCCTGTTAAAGGAGTTACGTTGGAGGCCATTATCTGTTGACGCTAGACTTGAGTACGGCTCATCTGCCTCGCACACACCCACTCGCTCCACTCGCAAAACCATTCGATTGGCCGAGTCGTGTCACCTGAGAGGAATTACAATGCATGACATTATCTATTCATGCTGAACTTTAACACTGCTTCCCTGCCTCACGCAAAGCTGCTCTGGATAAACTCATTTGATTGGCCGAATTGCATCACACGGGACAAGTGACACTACATGATCTGTTGATGCTGAACTTGAACACCGCACGCATCCATCCGCTGGCCCCCCAAACTCTACTTTCCTGCATTTTGTTTCCAAATCCATCCTCTGCTCCCCCACCCCACCCCCAGCGAGCTGAAGCAGGCGCTGGACGAGGAGGGCAGTCGCTGCCTGCTGCTGTCACGCCAGCGTTGCTTCAACCAGCGCTGCTGCATCCGCTGCTGCGCGCCCTTCAGCTTCCTGCTCAACCCCAAGCGCCGGTGTCGCGACTGCCTGTACAACGTGTGCAAGGCCTGCAGAATCTACAGCAAGGCCGGCAAAGCCTGGCTCTGCTGCGCCTGCCAGAAGAGCAGGTAAGCGATGACTCTTGACACTGGCACTGTGTCCGCGCGTGCGTGCGGCGCCAGCGCGCATTAATACGGTCTTTGGCCTCTGCTGGAGAGATGGATTTTAAACCTATTACAAGCAACAGTAACAGTGAACAGCATGATTTTTCTTTTTTTTTCTATTGCCGTGTTTATTGCATGTACATTCACAGATGATTTTATATATGTTTAAATGATACATTTGCAATGTTTTTATCACGAGCTGAAAAACAATGCAGCCTTCGTAAAGTTTTTAAGCTGTTTTATTTGAAAATAAATCAAATTCGTGCAAAGAAAAAAAAAATAATTTAATTTAATAAAAAATAAATTAATTTTTTTTTTCCAAATTGGCTCCAGCATGTTCATTGTATACTGGAAAACAATAAAAAGAAATTGTTTTGTAGGATTGATTTTTTTATTTCATTTTTTTGTGCAATATTGTTGATGCTTCCCCTTTTTACAATTTTTGGGGGACCAGCTGCATTTCGCTTCGGCATTGTTGATTCTTTTTTTTTTTTTGATAAATAATTTGGTACCATTTTATAAATAAATAAATACACACACAGTAAAAAATTTCTTATTTTCTTGTAAATATCTCAACAAAACTGATGGTTTTGGAGATGTGAGGGTTCTATATATATTTCAGGATGTCGAAAAAACTAATTTAGTTCCTGCAATCTACAAGCAATGTAATACAGTAAACATGCTGCTAATTTAATGGCCAGTATTATTACGCTTGTATTGGAAGTGTACCTAATGCAGCGTCCACGGGGCTTGGATTGTCTTTCGTGAACATGCTGTTGTGTCTTTCAGGTCGCTAAAGAAACAGTCACTGGATTGGTTCTACGTGCACGTGAAAGGACGCTTCAAGCGCTTCGGCAGCGCCAAAGTGCTGAAGACCATCTACAGGAGACACTTGGCCGAGCACAGTCCAGTTTCGGAGCTCACGGGTACACTACAACACACATCCAACATGTCGGTATGCGAGCGGGGGTAGGGTATTAAGGATTAAACTCACGCAACTTCATCAGATTACTCGGAGCGCTGCCAGTTTCCCATTTGTTGTATCTTTGTTTTTGCCCTCATGTGGTGTGTTGAAATGATCGAGGCAAAGTTCGTCAGTGCTGCTGTGGCTCAATCATAATGAATACTGTATGTATTTACTGGGTATTTGCCCTTCACGGCAATAGACAGACACTTCACTCCAATCAAAATCTGACCCACCGCATTAATATAACTGTAAGTTGACTGCTCTAACCGGCCAGTCCGCTGCACAAATTTGATAATTCGCTACATTAACCACTTTACTGCATTCACATTCCATTTCACTGTACTGAACAAGGAGTTGACTGGATTTGACTGGAGGAAAGTCACTGACCACAGTGTGCTGTGCGAAAAGGACAATTCCCCACCAGCTCATTTCAGAAGTTGATTTCATGTTACTGGAAGTTCACTGCACTAACCCTCTAGTCCACTTCAATAATATGACAATTCACGGCACTAAAGAGTAAGATAACTGCACTAACCCAACAGTCCACTGAGCTAATATGATGATTCGCTGTTGTAAAAAAAACAACACAAAACAGTTAACTGTATTTGTTTCACAATTCACTTCACAAACCAGCCAGTTCACTTCCCTTGCCTGACAATTTGTGTACGAACTTTCCGGTTCACTACACCAAACTGTCAGTAGACAGGGAATAACATGCCATTTCAATGCATTTACCGGTTTGTTCTTCATACTAACTGACCAGTTCTCTTGGATTGCATGACACAATCAAGGGAGAGTCACTGCACCGTAACTACGCACGCCGCGTTTGACACCCCTGGTCTACAGTATATTTGATGTAGCCCGTTGGAAGCCTCCTCCCTCCCCACCCTTCCCAAACATGATTAAGAGTGACCTGGTGTTCTGCTGTGACCCAGCAACCAGTAATACCACGCACGAGGCCGAGCGCTAATGCACTTACATAACCACAAATGGCCGCATTGTTGCATGAATATTAACATGACGTGGTCAGAGCTCAAAGCTCAGTTGGAAGGGGAAACTGTCTCTATCGGACTCTCTCGCTCTTGACCCCCCCCCCACCGTCTCCCGCCCCCCCCTGGGAGGTTTCAGCTTAGTCTTTATGGCCTGGAGGGAGCGAACAACAATTGTTTCCCGTTTGACCCCTTGTATACGTGTGAAAAAGTGTATTTTCTGTGTTGCAGAGGGGAGTGCCTACGAGGAGAGCATCTGCAATGAAGGCAGCATCTGCGGCAGTGACGCCACTTTCTACAGACAAACTGAAGGTGGCTGACAATCCCGTTCGCAAACACTAAAGGCTTTTGTTGCATAAAACAACCAGTTCACCGCATTCAATTTCCAATTGCTCACCACAATAGCCGACCTTCACACAAACCTGTCAATTCCTTGTGATTACCTACGAGTTCTCAAACCTCCAGTTCACTGCATTCATATTTGAGGTCACTGCACAAAACGAGCAGGCCACTGCAACAATATACCCATTCACTCCATGTGACTGCTAGTTCTCTGTTTGTTACATCTCACTTTTCCCTGCGAAAACATGAAAATACACCGCGCTTTTTTGTGTGTTGGGATTCAGAGCACAGCATGGCAGAGACGCTCACTGTGGCCTTGCGGGTGGCGGAGGAGGCCGTAGACGAGGCCATTTCCAACGCAGAGTTTGACGCTGCCAGTCAGGTTAACGTTGCTTGTCATTCTTGTTATGCCGAGCGTATGCTAAATCTCCACTGTGCTCCCATTTTCAAACATTACTCATCTGTTTCGGTAACGCAAATCTTTTGACCTGAGATGATATGCATTTAGGAGGTAATCAGCTTATGTTTTTGTGTATTTATGTGTAATCAGGAGAATCAGAATGAAGCCCGCTACCTGCGTGAGCACAGAGGAGAGCTCATTGAGGAGCTGGCCAAAACAATCATGCAAAAGGTAAGAAAGAAGACGCAGGATTTACTGCGCACGTTTGATGCCGTGTGACGAGATTATCGCGTGTGTGAAGCCCTCATACTCGATGACGTCAGACAAGAACACCGGCTGATGTTGTAATCGTGCATGTAAGATCATCTCTAGGAGGAAGACCTCGGCTGACATGAGGGACGAGTACGAACAGGAGGGGTCGCTGGAGCAGGGCGTCCATCACCATGGCGACCAGGCTGACGCCGCTTTTAAACACCTCAAAGGCCTCTGGGTGAGTGACAACAGGTTTGACGGTTTGCTCTAAACGGTGACGAGCGCTGACCTCAACTGGTTGGTCTGACTTGCAGAGGTCGCAGTCTGCCTTCTCGCTGATGGACGACAACCGAGACACTCGTCAGACGTCACCCAAGGAAGGAGGATCGGCCGTGTCTTCCTGGACTAGCGTCGAGCGTTTGGAAAACGCTGGTACATCACATTTGTCTTTCGTTAAAACTCTCTTCGAGAACAATTCACTGCAGTCATTAACGATGAACTGCACTAATACACCGGTACACTGCATTAAGATGTCAATAAATTGCCCTAAATTCTACATTCACAGCACTAACCCACCAATTCACATCGGTAATGTGGAAATTCACTGCACTTAATTGGAAGTTTACTGTACCAATATGGCAATTCATTGACCTGAATTTGAAGATTACAGCACGAGACTCCAAGTCACTGCACTGAGCTGCAATGTTCATTGCGCTAATCCACCAGTTCACTGCACTGCACTAAACTGGAAGTTCACTGTACAAACACACCAGCCACTTGATGTTGTGTCCTCAACTTCATATTTGTCTCCACATGTGCGCGTGTACCTGCACAAGGATGCGTGTCCTCTGTGCTGAAGAGTCCAGACGGGAACTGGATCGCCCTGCAGAGTGCTCAGCTGTCGCGGCCAAGCCTGCTGGCCAAAAGGAAAAGTCTGGTCTACAGCGCCTTGGAGAGGGAGTCGGGAGCGGTGTCCGCTTACGAGGGCATGGACTCTGACAACGAAGCCAAACCTGAGCCCGACACCACCTGGGGCGCCATCCTGCAGGAGTTCCACAGGAAGCTGACGGGCTCCAAAGTCCGTCGAGATGCTGACAACAGAAAAGACGCTCGGTCGGACTCCGAGGGGAAACTTCAAAAGTCTCCGGTGGCTAATATTAAGAGGCAGATGCCTGAAGTCAGACGGCCGTCATCTCAAAGGGCCAGCATCATCGACATCAACTTCAACGGGAAAGCCACCGCGGACGAGAGTGGAGTGGGAAGTGAGGCGGCGTCTGGAAAAGCGAAGAGATCACGAAAGAAGAGAAGAAGTAAAAGAAGAGCAACACTTTCTGGACCTCTTCTGAAAGTGAGGCAAATTTTAGACCCAATCGGCCGAATTAATCACATAGAGCTGAACACACATTAAACCTAATCTGGCCGTCAACTGTGTTAATCACATTTCACTGTACTTATCTACCAGTTCACTAAACCAACCTGGCAATTATTTCTTATCTTTAACTTATTCAGAATAACTTAACTTCATTCAGAATAATGGAGCCTGTTAACCCACCAGCAAAGTGCAATACCCAACTAGTGTACTGCCTTTACTTGACTTTAATTGTTTCTACTGATAAACTAAAGTTGTGCCCCAATCTGACGAATGAAACACAAATTTCAAACATGCGTTTATTCACGTCATAACTTCTTCCCATCGACAGGATTACAACAAGAAAGACGCCCATTCCTGTTCTCACTGTGACGCTGACACTCCTGACACATTGACTCCTGATCTGCTCCACCAGGATTTGGACATCAGTCAAGTGAACCAGGACCTTACGTTGGATGCACCACAACCTGCAGAACACATCTCCAGCTCCTCGGGTAGGGATGAAGGTCATTGTGACACTAAAGACAACTGTGAGGCACAGGAGAAGGAAACAAGAAGCCAAGATGAAGAAGAGAAGATGGAGGAGGACTTGGCTGGAGAGAGAGGAGAGCACGTGAAAGAGGATGAGGAGGATGAGGAGGAGGTAAAATCTAGGTTGTACAAGCTGGTGGCAAAGTCCAGACTGGCGTACTTCTCGTCCACCGACAACGAACTGGACCGACCGGGAAGGAGTGAGGAGGACCGAGGGTGTGATGATGAAGATCAGAAGGAAGAGATCGAAGGACTAACACACAAACTCTGCCAGTTGGAGAAAGAAGTCCGAGCAACCATGTTCTCCTCCACAGAGGACGAGCTGGACCGAGTCACAGATGAGGAGGTGAAGAAGGATGAGGAGGAAGAGGAGGAGGAAGAAGAGGAGCTGGCGGTGAAAGTCTGCCGGTTGGCCACCCAAGCGGGCGCCACCCAGTTTTCATCTACCGAGGACGAGCTAGACCGCGAGGAAGCGGCTCACGAGGAGACGCTGTGGATGCTGCAGAAGGACAATGCGGCGCAGGCCACTCAGGTGCGCCACCTGGCCAGTCTGGTAAGCGCCTCACAGTTCTCCTCCACCGAGGACGAGCTGGATCGAGTCGGGGAGGAAGAGGGAAAGATGATGCGGGGAGAGGAGCTGTGGGGAGAAGCGGCGGGAGGACATTGGGAATCCATGCGAGAGGAACCAGTAGAAGAACCAATGAGCGATCATTTTTCAGATCCAATGGAAGAATTGGATGTTGATGAGATGTTATCAGAAGAGGAGGAGGAAATAATGAGAGAGAAACAGGATAAGTCAGAGGTGAAACAGTCAGATCAGAGAGGAGCACAGAAGGTGGAAGAAGAAGACCTCCGAGATGACGGCGTTGGGAAGTGGGAGAGCGAGGATGAAGATGTCGAGTTCGATAAAATAATCAGCGGCATGTTGACAATGACATTGGAGGACATGCAGCAACAAGCCAAGACCGAGGAGAAGAAAGAGGACAGAAAGACAGACGGGAAGAGGAACAAGGATGCAAAGATTGACAAAGAGAGGAAAAATATTACGATGACGATGAAGGAGGACTCAAAGACAGATGAATGGAAGAGTGAGGATACAAAGATAGATGATGAAAGGGAAGAGGATGAAAAGACAAACGAGCGACAGAACAAGGACACAAAGAAGGATGAAGAGAGGAAAGATGATACGATGACAAATGAGGAAAGGAACAAGGACACAAGGACAGAGGAGAACAGGAATTGGGATTTAAAGACATATAAGGAGACAGACAATGAGAAAAGTGTGGACTCAAAGAAAGACGAGGACAGGAAGGAGGATATAAAGACAGGTGAGAAGAAAGAGGCCTCAAAGACTGGTGAGAAGAGGAACAGTGAAGCAAAGATTGTTAAAGACAGGAAAGATTATATTGTGACAAACGAGGAAAAGAATGAGACAGATGATAAGATGAAAGAGGACGAAAAGACAGACAAGGACAGGAACGAGGATATAAACACAAACAAGGACAGGAGCGAGGAAATCAAAGACCTGGGAGGGGACAAAAAGACAGACGAGGACTGGAACAAGGATGCAAAGACAGCCGATGAGAAGAAAGAGGAGAAAAAGAAGGATGAGAACAGGAACAAGACTGATAAAGAGAGGAAAGTTGATAGGATAACAAACGAGGAAAGGAATAAAGACACAAAGACAGACAGGGACAGGAACAAGAATGTAAAGCGGGACAAGGAGACGGGCGAGGTGAAGAAAGAGGACACAAAAACAGGTGAGAACACAAACATTGTGGCCAAGACAGATGCAAAGGATGAAGATGAGAACAGGAACAAGGACACAAAGACTGATGAGGACAGGAATGATGTTAGGAGGACAAATAAGAAAAGCAATGAGGACACAAAGACAGACGGGAGGAGGAATGAGGATACAGAGTCGGATTATGAGAGGAAAGAGGAAGAAAAGGAAGATGAGAACAAGAATGTGAAGATGGACAAGGTGGAAGAGGAGAAGAAAGAGAATTCAAAGACAGGCAAGACCAGAGACACCCAGACAGATGAGACAAAAGAGGTCACAAAAACAGAAAAGGACTGGAACGAGGCAGTTGAGGACCTGAAAGAGGACACAATGGAGAGGAACAAGGATGAAAAGATGGGGAAAAAGGCAGACCGTGAGAAGAATGAGGACTTAAAGACAGGCGAGAACAGAAACAAGAATGCACAGACAGGTGAGGAGAGGAAAACTGATACAATGACAAATGAGAAAAGTAATGAGGACAAGAACAAGGCAGTTAAGGACCTGAAAGAGGACATAAAGGCAGATGAGAACAGGAACAAGGATGTAAAGACAAACAAGGACAGGAGAAAGTCTGCTGAAGACCTGAGAGACGATACAAAGACAGACAAGAAGAAAGAGGACTGGGAAGCAAAGACAGGAGAGCAGAAAGAGGACCTTAAGACAGACAAGGACAGGAACAACGACGCCAAGACCAACAAGAAGCAGAACGAGGACACCATAACAGTCATGGAGAGCAAAGAGGAATTAAACATGGACATGGACAAGAACAGGTCTACACAGACAGATATGGAGGGGAAAGATGATATGAACACTGATGATGAGAGAAAAGAGGACTCAAAAGCAGATGAGAACAAGAATAAGGACCTGCAGACAGACAAGGACTGGAACAAGGAGGCAAAGACAGAAAAGGAGAGAAAAGAGGGCTTGCAAACTGACAAGGACAGGAACACGGATGAACAGACAGGCAAGGACAGAAAGGAGGAAGCCATGACAGACAAAGACTTGAACAAAGATGCACAAACAGACAAGGACAAGAGCAAGAAAGGCAAGACAGACGAGGACTGGAACAGGTATTCAAAGACAGACAAGGACAGAAGCAAGGATGCAAAGAAAGATACGGACTGGAGCAGTGATGCACAGACAGACAAGGACAGGAACAAGGATGTGAAGACAGACAATGAGAGGAAGGAGGATTTAAAAAAAGACGAGAAGAACAGCGACACAAAGGCAGACGAGGACAGGAACAAGAAGGAAAAGACGGACACAATCTGGAACGAGGAGGCCAATACAGACAGGGAGAGGAAGAAGAACTTGGAGACAGATAAGGACAGCAAGGGAGTGACTAAGAACAACCAAGTGAAGGTAGATAGTCCAAAGACAGACAAGAACAAGGACAAGGATATGGAGACTAAAGAGGAAAAGAAGACAGACAACAAAAGGAATGAAGACAGGAACCAGGATGACAAGACCGACATGGAGAAGAAAGACAACTTGAAGACAGAAAAGGACAAGAACGAGGACACCAAGAGTGACGGGGAAAGGAATAAGAACGTGAAGACAGACGAGACAGAAGGTGCAAAACAAAGCCAAGTAGATCAAATGAGGCTACTTGAAAATACAGCGAAGCAAACTGTGGGAGAAATCGTAGGAGCGCTTCAGGGTGCTGATCTTCAGCAACAGCAACAAGAAGCTGCGGTGGAAGACCAAGACAGAAGAAACATGGCCACCACGGAGGCCAGTTTCCTGTCACCAGAGGAGAACGCGAACGTGAGGAACCTTTTAGTAGACCCGTCGCTTCAGCTTCAACTAACCAAGTGCTTTACTAACTTCTTGTTCCTCTTCCTGGTTGTACTTCCTGCACCCTGCAGGCTAGTGACAGTGAAGTGTACCATGCTGTACACTTCATATCAACGTTTCTGGAACAGGTGAGACGGACCGAGTACCAGCTGTTTAGCTGCGTTTCCACAGAGCGAGTGGTACAGTTTGGTTACAGTAAACCCTAATCCGGCTTGCGCCGTTGTGAGGATGGAAAGCGGGGAGCTAAGTACATACAGTAAATAGCGTTCGTCTCCAATGAGGTCGTGGGTGAGCCGAAATTGGGCGCAACTGACTTTCGGCAAGTGCAGCGGGGCCAGGCAACGTGGGGCACCTATAGATAAACAACTGTTCACACTCGCAGCCACACCGACGGACAATTTACAATCTTCATTGAGAGGATGCCGGAGTACCAAATAAAAATGAAATAAAACTATTGTTTGCCTGTATGTGCCCTGCGACTGGCTGCCGACCGATCCGCTGTGTACCTTCTCGCCCAAAAGCCAGCTGCAGTAGGCTCCGGACCATAATGAGGACAAATTGAATAGAGAATGGATAGATGGTATTTTATGTTCTTCCTAGTCCATCTCCATTGTAATAATAGTCTGTCTACCAATCGGTTTGTCCGTACCGGTGTCGCTGGTACACCAACACAAAAGTTTGGCATTTTGAACCGAACTCAATTTTCCAGCAAATCCAGGCAACTCTCTTTGCGCAAAATCTTCTCTTTGGCAACCAATCCACCCGAAAGTTCCCGTTCCTTCTTGTAACTGGGGTCTGTGTCTGTGCGCCGCAGAGGCACTCGGCAGCGTCCCTATGCAGCATAACCACCGAGGTCCTGAAGGTTCTGAATGCCACTGAGGAGCTGCTCCAGGGGCTGGAGGGCCGCGAAGGCCGTTGCCCCTCTGCCCCCTCTTTGCCCGCCAACGCAGACCCCAAGGAAATAGATCAGCAGTTCTCTGCGCTGGAAGAGAAAGTAGGTTCTAGTTCAGGGCTGACCAAACCTTTGTGTGCAAGGGAAGCATTGGATTTTTAAAAGGGATGGTCCAGGAGGTCATTGTTACCGTTAAAATATAGAAAATAGTCTATTTAAATTATTATGAAAATAATCCAGTCCTGTCTTTAAATTGTATTTCAAGTAATCAATCAGCCAATTATTTAATGAGATAAATGAACAAGGTAATCACTCCTATATCGCGGTTCAATTCAGCACTCTTGATTTAGTGTAAATGCTCGGTGGGCCACGTGGGCTCGCTTTGGCGGCGCTAGGTACTTTCAATATAGTCCTCTGCAGGTGTACATGGCGGCGGGCTCGGTGTACGGTGTGGAGACCGAGCTCGGCGAACTGGAGGAGCGCGCCAGGGGCATCTCGAGCGGCACGCCTGACACGGAGCTGTTTTTCCTGGAGGAGGAGGTGGCATCGGCCGCCGCCAGGGTTCAGCAGTCGGAGCTACAGGTGACTATTCATAGATCTCAAAACACCTCAAATCTTGCAGTTTCTAAAAAAAAAAAAAAAAAAGATGTTGACAATCAGTGCAATTATAAAAAAAAATGTAAATAGAATATCCTTTAATTCTTACCATTTTAGGGTTGATGAAATTGTAGCTCACAGATTTGTCCATAGGGTAAAGCAACTATGCTAACAATAAGAAGCTGCTACAGGGGGTGCTACTATGCTGTGCTCATTAGGATCGGCAGGAAATTGTTTTGTTTTGTAGAAAAAAACAAAAAAAAACTCACATTTCTCCAAGTAGTGGTTGTGGAAATTTGCTCACTCAACTGCAAATAGAGGGAGGAATCATTTGGAGATTAGGGGTCAGATGTCTGTTCGAGGGGATGTTACCGGTAAGTTACAATTTATGTCAAGTGGAAATTTAAAACATAACGTGACGTGACATAACACTAAGGCTGTATGACATAACGCCGCGTAACGTAACGTCGCATATCAAAAAGGCCACATATCATATAGCGCCACATGTGCAATACCACATAACGTAAGTCACATAATTTAATGCCACATACAGTAATTCTGCATCACATAATGTAACACCGTGTAACGTAACGTCACATATCAAAAAGGCCAACTAGCGCAACGCCACGTATCGTAGCGCCACATACGCAACGCCACATAATGTACCACAAAATGACGTAACATCGAATTATGTAACATTACAGAAGGCCACATATCGTAACATCACATAACACACACCACATAAAACTTAGCGCTACTTAATGTAATGTCACATAATCGCATAATAAAATGACATGACGCAATGCTGCGTCAGGCAACACTGCATAAAGTAACACCATATAACGATGCAACATGACAAAAATAGCACAAAACAGTCACATAATGAAAAGGCCGCATAACGTAACACCACATGACGTACCCCCACGACATAAAACCGCATAACGCAAAAGTCACGTAACATAACGCCAGATAGGATAACGTAACATGACACATCGCCCCATAACGTGTCACTACATAACATATTACCACATAAAATGACAAGCTATAATAAAAAGGCAAATAACAATGTAACGCTACATCAAGAAAAGGCCACGTAACGCCTTCCTATAAGACTCCGCACTTGAATTCACGTGAGAGACGTTGGTCGGCGCTACTGTTTTGGTCTGTGATCAATAGCGCCTCTGAACAGAGTATATGCGGTTTCCGACGCAGATCAGCGACATCTCGGCAAGGATCGCAGCGCTGAGGAGCGCCGGTCTGGACGTGGACCCGCAGTCCCGCTTCGCCAAGACGAGGACCGTCCCAGTCATGGTAAAAAGTAGCGCGTTTTTGCCTTCTCGCACACATGCGCGCGATGCGACCGGAACCCGCACGATGTCACGGGCCTCACACAAAAGACGGCGTTGTCTTTCCAGCCTCTCACGCTGAGCTCGTCCAGACAGCTGAGGAGACGACTGCCAGCGCTCCCACGTCCAGGTGAGCGCAACACAAAACCACACTGCGCTTTCATTCGCAGGATTCACATTGCTTAGCCACTCCATTGCTACCAGAACAAAATTGTATGGAGTGCACACAAAAATGAAACATTTAATTGTTATGTTTTCAAATGTTTGCATTTTAAAATAGCTCATTTGAATACCGTGAGTGTTACGATCTGTGCTGAAGCCCGGTACACTTCCCTGGAACCAGCGTGGTCGGAATTGGCGTGTTTGCGATCCGTCCGTCCGCCAGCTATTTATTCATCTTGCGTAATGACTCGAATAGGAAAGTTGCAGCGTTGTTTCGTGAAGCAACGGCAAGTGCAAAGACTCTTTGTTTCCGCTACAGACTGAAAACAGATGTGCCTGTCCCCCGATTTTATGGCAACTCGTTCGGGTTTAAACTGGACCACTAATATTTTAACAATTTCGGTTACATCAGCGGTGCGCTACATTCACTTCGATGCATCGAAGTAACTGTCCCGAACCGCAACCCCAAAGCCTTACCCCGACACGAACCTGAAAACCTAACCCCAATCCTAAACCTTTCCCCAATTGTAACTCTTACACCTAACCCTTAGCCCAATCCTAAACCTTACAGTAACTCGAAACCAAACTATAACCTTGACCAATTTGTATTTCCTGACGCAAATACGGTATTGGAATTATTATTATTATTTTTTTTATATTTGAATTTTTTTTTTTCCCCATTATGTTCCAGAAGACAACAAAAGCTAATTTAAGGACAGCTGACCTCTGCAGTGCCTTCGTGACTGATGCCTTCCTTTCTGCTATTTTGATGTTTACGAGAAAGACAATGCTACAAAATATTGCAAATTTGTCATCATTTTAGAGATCATTTTTATAACAGTACAGTCTAGAAAAAAACATGAACATGATTAAAGGAATTGTACATTTTGACTTTTGCCCTCTGTGTTTACATGTAATAGTAGTGTACATATTTGTGAAGCAGAATGATCAGTAGAAAAGAAAGTTATGCTTGAAGATGAATGGCAGCGAAGACCTGAAGGCAGACAACGTGAGGAATTTCGTTTGTATTTTGGAAAAGAGGAAATGACACTGGGCGAAGACATTCGGGAGGAGGACGTTTTTCCTGGGGGAACGCTGGCACATAAAAGCGATCTTGGCCACAAAGTGTATTTGTCTTCGCAAATAACATTAAAGCAGTCCACTGGCAAACGCAAAGCCTCCATAAAAATACTTTTGTTTCCTCATAGAGGTAGTAATGTAAGCAAGAGCTGCATCCCAAAGCATTCTGGGAGTCGTAGTCCGGGTCAGGAGCTCTCCGAGCAGAAGAAGCGCTCCCTCGGGTCGGGGACGCCGAAGCCTTCCTTCTGCTCGCTCTCTCGTCTGAGGGCCGTGACGAACGACCGCTTGGGGTCGAGGACCGCCTCGCCGTCTCTCTCCGCGCCGGGGGGGCTCCACTTCGGCATAGGAAGGGTGGCCCGAGCCGCGCCGGAACTTCATGGTGGGCCAACGGGCCGGACGCCGCTGCAGACGAGCACATGGATCGTGTCGTGTGTGCAAAACCGTGCCGACGTCATTTGCAACCTCATTGGAATTTTGGGAAAATTCAGTCCCTAAAGCCAGTTTCACTTAACAGCATGAACATTTGGTCGACATGTCTGTCATTAATGAATGAAGCAAATTGAAAGATTTCAATTTGCTTCATTGCGTCTGGGCGGAGAAATGGAGCAAATTTGGACCTAAAAATAAAATGGTTCGGTAGCACTTTCAGGAACATTTTGAAGGTTCAGGACCCAAATCCAGTTCCATTTAGCAACACGTCATTTTGGTAGACGTGTCTATCAAGAGTAAACTCGCCCGCCTGCCCTCAAAAAAGGCAAATCAACCCATGTCTGATGACATACAGGAGGTTTGCCATTTTGTTTTGAGGCAGCCGTTTTAGGGTCATTGATTTGGTCCAAATCGGATCCAATTTGAAGCATGCAAACTCGAGAGATGGGGGACGCAAAATTGTGAAACATTTCATAAAGGTTTTTTGTCTTCCTTGACCGATGCAAAACCTCAGACCGGGATGCCAGCGTAACGTCCTCAGCGGAGGTCACGAAATGAGAAGCGCAGCTGTACGAGTGGGCTGCCGTCGTAGTCACTGACCTCCATGAAGAAGAGGCTGGCGCCGGACGTGGGGCGATTGTACACGTAGACGAATACCAGGACGCCCGTCGCCATGACGACCATCACCATGACCACGCCCGCCAGCAGACCCGCCTGCTCCCGTTGGCCCGTGTCGTCGTCCTCGCCGCCCGCTGTGACAGCGCACGCGTGGAAACGTTACACGTGTATGTTACGTGATATAAATGTTTATATCACAGATTACAGAAGGCTTTATTACGCACAGCTACATAATCTGAATGAGATCTGAGACGCGCTATGCATCAGCGCTCCAGTTCTGTCGGCGGCGCTTCTGGACTTCAGCGTTCAGCAAACTTTTGGCTCATTGGCCTCAATGCTAGCAGATTCTTTCAATTCAGATCTGCACCAAAATATGAAGGATTCTCTCGCCGACCGTGTGCCTTTTGCTGCTTTTGTATCATCCTGCAAATAAACTAAAGAACGTAACTCAATAAGTAAAAACACTGAACGCAGCCTCTTGCCTAATATTTTTAACTAAGACTGAAAATGTTCCGCTCTTGCATCGGACGGAGTACTTCATGTGACTTACGTTTCTCATTGATGTGAAATGCCACTTTTGCGTCCTCTACAAACAAGACCATACATTGAAATAAATAACAGTACTTATGAAGTTTGCCTTTTTCACCCACGCAACAAGAAAACATCACATTGCAGTCAGCGGTGGTCGACAACAGCCTGAGTGGGGGCCCGTGAATAACTGCCCTCCGGCTTGTGAGGTAACCGGGAGGCGGCCACAAATCCGCACGTACATTGAGGACACGACGCAGTATTTAACGTGGCGCGGTAAAGAAAATGGATGGATGGACGGTTGTATACACTCGACTATGTGCTAACAGAGCACTGGCAAATAGCTCAACACTCGCCGCGCACGCACGTGCACGCACACGCATGGAGGGCTTTGACCACAAAGCACACACTGTACATGAATTATTTTTTTTTTGACATTGAATAATAGTTTAAAATACTATTTCACTTAGGTTTATTATTACAGTTGTTATTTCGGTTGTACGTTTCTTACATTTTTTTTATTGGTTGTTGTGATGTTTCCATGATTTTTATTTTTCTATTATTATTTATATTTATTTAATATTTTTCATACTCATCACATTTTCACAGTTTTCTTAATAACATGACAATGCTGCTGATATTTTCCCACTCATCACAGTTACGGTATGTGCTCTTAATAAGAGCAAAAGTGCTGCAAATATTTTATTTTCGAAATATGTAGTTCATCTTTTATCACAATTGTGTGTCGTTGTTTTTTTTTGAGCGACACGAAAAAATCAGCATGATGCAGACATGAATATTTTATTTATACTTCATATTTTTTGCACTAATTACAGTTATGTTTTCCTGAAAACATATAAATACAGGAAATAAATTATGATATTATTATTATACGTTTATTTTTTTTAAACCTTATTTTTTAATCACAATGAAAAATTCCTTGTGAAAAAAACTTTTACATATTACATTTGTATTTAATACTTTTCACACTTTGTTTTATTTCCAGTAAAAAAAAAAAAAATCTGCAATTTTTTTCCCACAGTTGTACAAGTTCTTTAATAACAGTATAAATTCTGCTTTAAAAGAACTTGTACATACTTAATTCATACATTTTTTCTTTTGAATGAACTTTTAACTTAAATGAACTTTCAGCTTGATTAAAAAAACAAATTGCAGAAAAAGAAAATATTTATAATAATATACATCACAAAAATGTGATGGGTTTTTACTGATGTAAATTCCCTTGCATCGCTGTTAAACGTAATCCTGGGAGTTGTAATTTGTTGCGTTACATACGATGATGAATACTTCAATTTATTGCCATGAATACTGAAGGGGAAAAAAAATACGTGGATGAGCGCTGGTGGAGTTTGAGGGAAAAAAATGAGAAGCAAACCCGCAGGTTGGCTGGTGGAGGAACCGGGAGCGGACGTCGCCTTCCCCCCGCTCCGTGTCGGCGAGTTCTCGGCGATGGATGACCCGATTTGAGGGGCGACCGTCGGACTGGAGTTCTTCTGCTGCCCAGACGTCGCCGTCGACGCCGCCGCCGGAGCGGGCGCCGCCGTGCGGTGGCGGGACGACGCGTCCGTGACGTCGGGCACTCGCTGACAACGGGGATCTCGTCTCTGGAGAGGGACCATTTGAGGGTTAGATAGGCTTTTTCTCACATCGTCATTCGAACTGACGTGAGATCATCAGCATTTGCCAGCTTAGGCTTTGCACATCATTCCCTTGGCTATGCCTTGCCGATGGACTTCAAAGTAGCCTTGCAAAATTGCCACCTGGCAAGACGTTTTTATGTCCCTGACTGCAGTTCAGTCCAAGGAGGGCCTACGGATGGATTTTCCCTGATGCCTGGGCTTCTACGCTTAGGTTGCTGACCCTACGACCCACCCTGGATAATAGGAAGAAAATAAATGGATGGATGGATGGATGGATGGATGGATGCCCACGCCCGTCTTAACTCGTGAATGAATGCCAACCTCCTCCTGGCAGCCGCGGTCCACCCAGTCCTGGCGGTTCCGGTCGAAGCCGCCGGAGCATCTGGAATAAAACAATATTTCAAAAAAGTTGACGTGGTGATGCAGGTGGTACGGAATTGTCCGTACCACCTGCCGGAGACGATGTGCCATGTGTGCTTTTCCATTTGACCTCTGCAGGCGAGAGCACCAGCTGCAGTTGAAGCCAATCTGAGAAGTGACACACGGGGCACAGCTGGAAAACTGCAAGCACGCTGAGGACCAACACACAAAGTCAGGAACCCCATATTTGCAAATATTGGTTTAACTTTATCATCATGATGTCTATTTACATGGTTGTCATTGAGTTTATGCTGTTTATTTACTTCCTGTTTTTTTTTCACCTTTTAAGGATTGGTTGATTTTTTTTTGTACATTTTTGTTACCTTTAAATTTGCATTAATTAACGAGCTGTTGAGTTTTTCTTTATTTTTCGTTTTTTTTTTTTTCATCTCATTTACAAAGTGTTTAAGGGACATTTATATTTACAACAATTATTAACAAAATCTGCATAGTATATAATTTTGTTTCATTTTATTATTCAATTTAATTTTGTTCACATTTGTTTATAAATGAAAATTCTGTGCAATATAGATTTTTTTTTATGTTCTTTTTATTGTTTTATTCTATTCATATTTCATAATTTTCACACTCATCACACATTTACGTTTCATTGAAAATATGAAAAATATCTGCCCATATTTTATTTTATAAATATGTATTTTTTCCCAATTGGAGGGGTTTTATTGATAAAACAATTCTGTGTCATATGGATTTGTAAATGTTTTTTCATTTAATATTTTTCACGTCCTTGACTGTTTTTAACTGGGGAAAAAAATGCCGAAGGTTTCATTTGATTGCAGAAATATTTAAATTCTTTCACAATTTATTATTACTTTTTTTTAATAACGTGAACAATTGTGCACGACAAGGACTTTTCCATATTTACTTTAAACCTGATTCTATATTATATACTTGATTAATCATTTAAGAGGTTTTTTTTTTTTTGAATGAACTTTCATTCGAATTTGACCCCCTGAATGAACTTTCAGCTTGGAGACTATCGACTTACTTGGAAGCGGTAACATCTCTATAGTGGTCGCATTGGAGATTTTGGACTTGAGAATGTCCACCTTGTGGTACTCAAAGATGGTTCTCCGCCGCACATCTACCAGATAGAAGAAGATGCTGCTCATCGGGAAGTGGTTTTGGTTACCGTGTCATCATATGAATGTGGAGATCTAAAGAGCACTCGTCAACGTCGTTGACAGCAAATTGTTGTTGTGAGCTTTCACCTTAAGGTCAAGGCCTTCACTTGCGCTTTGACAAGTCAACGACGAGAAAGAAACATATCTCGCCTTAGCTTTGCGCTTTTGGCAAGATAGAACAAGATGAACGGGTCGTATCGCGTTGCACTCACTGGGGATCTGCTCAATCTTGTGGAGCACCACGAAAGCGTCCGACAGGCCGACTCTGACCGGATGATTCTCGCTGCTGACGTCGCCGATGTCAACGGGAATCTAAAGGGGACATTTTTTATTTTTATTTTTTAAATTGCAGCTTAAGAAAAATGAAGAAAAAAAAGAAAGATGGCACAAGGTGAAGATGGTGGCCACCTCTTCGTAGGCGAAGACGATGCGTCCGTCGCTGTGCAGAGACGCTTGGAAGGTGAACGCGCCCGAGTGGACGTCGTCCTGCAGGTGGAGGCGGGTCCACTGCACCACCAGGGAAGAGCCTGGCACCACCCAACACAAGGAACATGGGCAGTGTGTAACATATTTTGTATTTAATACAGAAAAGGCTTTCAACTGACATTTTTTTCTTCGAAACTGTTTGTATATTATATTATATATATTTCAAATATATAATAATAAAAACTAGTTTCAAAAAATCTGTTGCACATCAAAATAAATAAAATAATATACATGTATATGACTAAATTTCCTCTTCTTGAAATTGCTTTCCAAATGAAAAAAATAATACAATAATGGAAATACACAACAATAAATAATACAGTAACATAAAGATAATATATATATATATATATATATATATTATATTTGAAAAGAAATTATGAGAATAATACGTCTTACCGTCATCAAAGTAAAAGACAGAGGAGTTGCTGGAGAGGCCGGGGTCAAAGTTGGTGGCGGCGAGCAAGCGGTGGATGATCTCTCCCGTATAAAGAAAGCCTGCCCAGGGGAACCTCGCACTTCATTGTAGCCTTTGCAGCAAAACGTGCTTCGTGAATGAAGGGGCGAATGCACTTGCCTCCGGTTGCCACGGTGACTTGAGATTGACTCTCTGGAAGGGACAAAAGTGTCATTTGGTATGGTATTATGGGATGTTCGATGGATGATGAAGAGATAGCGCGGCTTGGCGCTGCGCGTTGGACAGGAAGCCGCTGGTCTTCCACTCGTTCTTGTCGGCCCGCTCCGTGTTGACCCACGCGTCTCCCGGACCGACGATTTTAGACGTGTAGTAGACGTGATCCATGTTCTGGCCCAAATATATTCAATGGAGCATTATTAAAAAGTCATTCATCATTCTTGGCTATTTCTTTATATGGACAAAAAAGCTGGTCAATACTATCGCTAACAGAAAATAAGAATAATCCATCCGCTCCTCCTCACTCTTCTGTCCGCTTGCTCCAATTCATCTGTGAGTGGAATTCATATGAAACGAACGTTGTACTGAGCAAGCGGACGCTCCACTTCCTGTTTGTGTGGTTATCATTGCACTAGCTGAAGTAGTGTGGGGTCTCACTACAATCCGCGTGGAGTTGCCGTGGCCCTCCTCCGACAGCAGGTCGGTATCGGGGTCTTCCGGCAGGTGCCGGGCCCCGTAGAGGCCCCCGGGGTCCGCGGCCCAGCCGGGGGCTTCGGACGTGGGCCTGGACGGCCAGCTCCGCCCCCTGTTGTCTCTCTCGGGGCTTCCCGGGTGGGCTTTCCGCGATAGTAGACAGTGTCTGGCTCAAACCTGAGAGTGCAAGCACAAGACATTACTGTGCTTTTGGTGTGTGTGTGTGTGTGTGTTTTTTTTTTTTTTTAAACATTTATTAACAGTGAAAAGCACAAAAATATGTCCATGAAAATCCTCAATATAAAAAAAAATGTCAAAATATTTCTTTTACCATAATAGCGTGTTCGAAATGGAGGCTGCAAATGGCAAATGGGTGTGATTTGTCCCAGCCAATCAGCAAACACAATGACATAATGTCAATTATAATATATTGCATATGATAAATACAAATAAAAGACAATAATAATGACAAAAGACAATAACACACAATTAACAATGAATGTGGAAATTATATTGAACAAATAACTCAACAAAATGAATGAGGATATAGACTCTCCAAAAATGTATCAATTTATTGCATTTGCATAATTTTGTATTATACCTTTAGATATGATTAATTTCTTATATTTTTACTTATTTTTGCTTCATTTTGAAATGTGGAGATACATGTTCTTTAATGGACATGGAAAAATGTAAGATTTTTCTATGATATTTTACTTTTCTATATTTGTGTATTTTCATATACACATATATCATATGTAGTTATTATCTTTTCATTATATAACATATATATATATTCATCTATATGTTTCATTATTTCCTTAATATTTTCGTACCTTTTCACATTTTAGCAGTTTCGAATACTTTTGTTTTCATGTTTGTATTATTATTAATTTCCTTTACTAATACTTCAGTATTCTTTTTGTTCAATTTGTACGTATTTTTCTCTACTGTTATGTTTTTTTTAAAAACGTTTTCTGTTTTATGTTATTACTCTGTGTTGTTTTCTAATTTTGTGTGTTTTTTGTCTGATCCTTTTTTTTTTTTTTTTTTTATTAATATTTCTTTGGGTGCTATTCCATCTCATACGTATTATTCTCTGTTTGTTTATTAGTCATCAACATTCACATTTTGCTCGCAGCTTTAAGTTCCGTTCCAGGCTCAAACTGTCACCAGCGAGACATAGGTAGAAAAAATACAAAAGAAATATCCTGTGGATTTACTTCGAACATGTACGCCAGTTGCACGGGATTAAATTAAGCATTTTTTTTTTTTTCCAGTGTAGCAGTAGTAGCACTGTTCCACCAGCCCCATTGTTTTCCCAACTATCGTTGCATATTAAACACCAAAATGTAGCCAAACATTAGGGAGGCCTGGCTTTAGCTGGCTCTAATAATAATCCTAATACTGTGTGGTCCGTGAAGGCATTGCTCCTGCGGAGGCCAACATGCTTCGCTCATGGTGAGTCATTTTGCTCTTCACAGGCCGGGGTGAAGAAGGCAGCCTCCGCACATTCTTTATTACACCAGCAAAGCGGGGCACCCATGGGTGCTGCTCCAGCAGCTGCAGCTGTATTTTTGCCACATGCGAAATCAATGAGCTGCTGCTTGTGGGCATACAGTACAGGTACTTGTATTGCAATGCGACACGGAGGCTTGGAGGAAAACACTACGCATTGCAGTGAAAAATGTTGCATTTCATTGCAGCCCTTTCGACAAATAAAATATCCAATCAGGCAACCTTTATGCTTTACTGGGTGAGCCTTAACCATTTGCTGAAATTGATTTTTGGGGGGGAGTTAATTTAATATTTGTGTATACACGCACACACACACACACACGCGTATATATATATATATATATATATATATATATATATATACACACACACACAATTTATTAGAATCACAAATCTAAAACGAGGATCTTATATATTTTTTTACACTACAAATTATATTTTTAAAAAATCATGACAAAAAAAGAGAGGGAAAAAAATACCAGGATGTATTGATACATAGTCATTTTTCAATAAAAACGTATAACAAAAAAATTGTAATTTTTTTTTTTTTTTAAATGAATTGATACCGTACGTTTATTGTTAAACCTTGATTGTATGTTTTCACATTAAAGAAAATAACATACACGACTGTATGCGTAGTGCAAACAGAATTACGATTGGTGGACCCGTATTTCCAAAATGTTGAAAATTGATTGTTCAGATTTACTCGTGTCAATTCAATTAATGTCGAATTATTTTGGAATTTAAAAACAATAAAAATGAAAAAGTTAAACGCGTTCTGTAGCTTTCATGGGTAACTAATGGTAACTAACTCATTAACAAAATTATTTCTACACACACGTGTTTCTTTATACTGTACTACAAAATTTTTAAAAAAAGTATTTTTGTGAATTTGCTTTTATTCTTAGATTATATGCAAAGTCCACAGTATGTGTATACAAAAATAAAAAATAAAAAAGAAAAGAAAAGAAAAAAAGTTACAAATATTACCAAAAGCAGATATTGCCGTCACGTAGCTGACTTGAAGCTGGAAAACCAGCAATCCCGTAACAACATGCCTCTTCATTATTTTCTCCTGAAGAACGGTGTAATTTTTAAAATGCTTCTTCTTCTTTGTCCAGTTAAAGTACGGGACACGGAAGACGTTTTCTCGGCGAGTTGTTGAAAATGTCAGACAAACCAGCTGGCCGCCACTTGTATCAACCTCAGTGACGACGACAACCTGAGGTCTAACGCTGCCTTCATGGACCATTGGAATTGTCAATACTTTTACCCCCACGAGCAGACTTTTGTCTTCCACAAAACTGTGCTTCACTTTCTCTATTGTTCCGACAGTTTCAAAACTTTAAATTGCCAATTAATTTAATTCAGGGAAAATGACATTTCAAAGTCCCACCTGTTCCTGAAGGCAGCTGTAATTGTGCTTCAACTGGAGTTTTGACTTTTTTGCCACTAGATCTCCACAACAGCGAAACTGCACCAAGGCCTGTTGCAAAGGATTGTTGTTTACGACTGTACCGACATAAGGATTTGACACGTACATGGAGCGCTGTCGTGCGCTTTTAAATGTTAGATTTATACTTTTCAATTAAGTTTTTTTCATTTGTTTCATATTTATGGCCTAGAAGTGATTATCATACAGATATGGTTCTGTAATTATGATTACTGTGCTATGCTGTAGAATACTGCAGTTGCATAGTTGAATTTTTTTTTTAAAAAAGTGAAAGTAGTATAGTTTCATACATACGGAAGCGTACCGCATTCACTTGGATTAAAAAAAAAAAACTGTTTTTCTGCGTAATTTTTTTAGGGCTTTGTTTTTCTGACAATTGTTTTCCCATCTGTTTTTCTGACTATTTTTTTCTGTTTTTCGAACTCATTTTTTCCCACCTGTTTTTCTGACTCATGTGTATTTGAGCAGTCATTTTATGCGGGGAAAAAAGTTTTACTCGGGAACAAAAAAAAAAAAACTTACATTTGAGAAAATGTTCCATATTTTAAAAAGCACTTGAGAAAAAGGGAAAAGCAGTATAGTTGCGAAAATCATTTTTCAAGTCATATTTAAGCAGTCATGTTTTTTTAAGAGGAAAGGTCCTACATTTTCGATGAAACGTATTTAAAAAGTAGATTTGAGAACTCGTATATTTTAAGAATTTATTTTGAGGAAATCGTATATTTTGCGGAATAAATGGTACTTCTGAGTCGTGTGTGTGTATGAGAAAGTCAGTCATTTTCTGAAAAAAGTATATACACTACAAGAACTCAAATTGTATTTTAAAAAAAAAAAGTATACTTGAGAACATTGCATTAAATGGGTCCCCCGTTTGTGATGTTTTGAGGGAACCGTCATAAGCCAAACACTTCCTGTGTTACATTTGTACGCTGTTCTAAGGCACGTAGAAGCCCATCATGTAAGAAATGTGCCCTTTTGAAAATGTAATGGTCTATGGCATTTTAAAAACGTTTTACGTTATGGGCCGTTATTACGATAAGGGCATCTACAAGGTATTTCGTGCTCGAGTACATCAGACAGTTTGGAAAGAATTCAACATTTTCATGGCGGGGTGAGAAACCGGCAGCCTTCGGGCCACGTCCAAATCAACATCAAATGGTTATGTTCGAGCACAAACTCCCACGAAGATCTCCCCGAATGACAACAACGGAGGCGTCCAAATGGTGAACTCACTTTAATGCAAGAACAAGTGTGACTACTTCTACTGGTTGCCTGCAGAGGAACTAAAAGCGCAACATGATAACAAGGACACTTGAGATCCCGGTACAAACACAAGCGGTGCTTCAGTCAGAGGCCTAAATCGTTTCTATGCGTCCTAAGTCTTTTTTTTTTTTTTTTTTTTTTTTTTTTTGCGTGTGCGCCAAAGCTGTAAAGTACATCTGGTGTTTATCGCTAATTGATGGCACTGCGGAATGACAATAGCTCCTCTTTGTACAGCAAACTGCTTAGATGGGCACCTGAGTGTCAAGTCAAATTTAAATACAAACCCTGCTCTACTACAATATCCATCAAACAAACAGAAGAATATTTGGACGGTATGAGTCAGATTAAAAAGGGGGTGGGAGAAGACTGATGACTGTAAATGCCCCTGACAGCATCTTCATTTGTGGCAGATGAGGTGGGAATGAGGGAGGGGAGAATAAAATAAAAGCCCAAAACATTCAAACACCGAGGAGTTCCACTTCGAAGACCAAAGTGGCGTTGGCCGGGATGACGGGAGGGAAGCCCGAGCTGCCGTACGCAAAGTCCGGTGTGCAGGTCAAGCGCGCCACCTGCCCCACGCTCATCTGGAAAACAAAACAGAGGACGCTTCGCATAACATGAGGGAGGGAATTTCCCTTGAGGATGAATAAAGTAGGTGGGTCTTAATTATACAACCTGGACCTCAAAAGGTTGAGGTTCAAGCAAGATCAGAAACATTTATTTTGTTCCCATTCCTGTCAGCATGATGGGTATCAGACGGAGACCGTACTTCACATTTTGGAAGCGAAGGACTTTTTATGTTACGACCGCCGTTGTGCATTCGAGTCCACACGTTTGCGCTCCAACCGGTTTTATTTTGGTCTTCCCATTCCTGTTGGCACGGACCGGTTTTGACCAGCTTTTTATAAGCAAAGGACTTTGACGTGGATCGTCTCTGCAACTGGTGTCATCCATTTAAGTCCACCACAGAGACATTGCATACGGCTGTTAGCTTCTTAAGTCAATCGCAACATGCTTGACGCATGTGATCCAATGGCAGTGTGTGTGTGTGTGTGTGACATTATTTCAAATTGACAGTGCAGGAAAAAAGCAAAAACAAATTGGTTACGATCCAGTTACTAGTTTAGTCCGTAACGTGTCAGAAAACAGGCAAAAATGTTAATTTTGTTTTCCAAAGGAAAAGATAATTTTTCAAAGAAAAACCAAGACAATTATTATTTACTGTTCAGAGGCTGAAATTCTGAGTATTTGCACAATTTTTAGTTAGTCTCTAAATTTCTCTTTTAAGTCTCATTTAAACGATTCATCATTGCACCGCCAACTCCAACAGTATATTTATTTTTCCTTACCTGAGCTACACCTTCATCCCAGCCGGGAATGACTTCACCTTTGCCGATCTTGAACTTGAAGGGCTTTCCTCGGTCCCGGGAGGAGTCAAACTTCGTGCCGTTTGTCAGTTTGCCTAGAACACAATGACAATTTTCTTAACATGGCTGCGAGGTCAAATTTTGCCTTTGAAGAGAGAGGCAGCGGCAGTAGACCATGACAAAAGGCTGCCATCTTTGTGGAATCCCCCCCGCCCCCACAAAAAAAAAAAAAAAAAAAAAAAAAAAAAAAAAGAGGAAATGAGCATTTTAAACGCCTCTAAAATCCCCCGTAACAAATAAACGAATGTTCTATCGATTGCCAAAGTACATGACCTATTCTACTGCCCACAACGCTCTTCTCGTGAATAACGTTCTATTTATGCTATTTAAGTCACATTTTTTTGGACGAATCCCTTGGAATTTTGGTGCATTTTGAACTGATACTTGTCAGCAAATCTGAGAAGGGGTTTCTCCGAGTAGCACACAAATTGAAAGGTTTGAGGAGATGTTGAAAAATAATGAAGTTATACTGTTTCACTCTAATCTGAAGGTGTTTTTGACCAGATTTTATATAGCTGATATCACAAAAATGGTTCAGAAAAGGCAATTTTTCCCTTACACAAAAAAATGAAAAAGAACAATTCTCCAGAACCTCACCTGATTTTCAAAATTCTTTGTGCGTTATGACAAAATTGTCCACTGCCCATTTTAGATACACAAATTCGAAAGTGACGCACGCGAGTTGTGTGTGCTACGCCAGGCTGTAACGGACAATAGACAGCAAGGAGGAGACAAAGAACAAACAATGGCATACTGTGTTACCAAATTTTGCACAGTTTTGACCAAAAACAATCCAGTGTGCACACCACACTGGCATCTTTTTCCTGGTAAAGCGTTCTTACGCAGACAATGGAGCCAAATGCAGTCCACCTCCTGACAAGGACAAGCAAGCTTGTATGTAGTGAAGGTTTCACACACGAGGACTAGGAAAAACCTTTCCAGTTTGAGATGGGCCATGCAATGCTGCTGAGATTAAAACCCAATGCCGTGCTGAGTATTTTTTATTTATTTATTTTTTACAAGCCAAGGAGCCGATCAAGCCAAGGAAGAATCCGTGGCAGCTATCTTACATCAATCACGTCATCACGACTGCAAGATCCAAGAGAAGAGAGGCCAAACCAAAGACAAAGGTAGGCATGTTTAGAAAAAAAGCACTCCCAATTAGACTGCAAAGACAATATTTATTTTAGGTTGTAATTGGTGTAGTTATTGTTGCTTCTCATTGTGCCGCACTTAAGAGACTGAAGTTACAGGTTAGACCAGGGGTGTCGAACTCAAATTCACGGTGGGCCAAAATTTAAAATTGGGACAACGTGATGTGCATGTTTCCCTTCTCTCCAGAAATGTAGCGTTAATGTTTATCATAGGACAACAAGCTTAAATTTTGTTTAAACACTGAATATGGAATAAACAAACTAATATCATAAACACGAGAAATTTAATTTGCGATAAAAGGCGTGGTATTTGCTTGTTCTTTTGTATTTTAATAGATAACATGAATTCTTCTGTTTCTCCATCTTCTATTTATCTCCAACTACCTCTTTTTATGTAAATCTTTTTTCAAAGGCCAACAACAAAACAAGCCCAAAAAAATAAGAATGTCCTTCAATAAAAATCCAAACTTCAAACTATTAACAGT
This sequence comes from Phycodurus eques, assembly GCF_024500275.1. Taxonomy (NCBI): domain Eukaryota; kingdom Metazoa; phylum Chordata; class Actinopteri; order Syngnathiformes; family Syngnathidae; genus Phycodurus; species Phycodurus eques. The sequence continues at coordinate 19,825,149 of NC_084537.1, forward strand.
CCCTGCCTAGGAGTTGATAAAGGGAATTAAAAAAACATGAATTCAATAATGTTATATTCTTTGTTACAGCCACGCTGCTCCGCAAACGACAAACAAGTCTTCTACTTTAGTGGACAGATGATCTACCTCCCACCTGACTTGGAAGTTAAACGTTTTCCATCTTTCGTTTGGCCATTTTTGGGACAGGGAAGTGTAAATTTGCTTGAGGAGACTGGTAGCATAATTGCTAACGACTGCAACAGAAAGGGAAGAGGCACTCGCCAGTCGAGACTGATGGGCCAACACACTAGCAAAGCATTCTGGGATTTGTAATATTAGCGGCACATGTACTATATATACTAGCGAGCCAGCTCTAATACACATTTGATATGGTCTTGCGGGCCATATATAATTACACCGTGGGCCAAATTTGGCCCCCGGGCCTGAGTTTGACATGTACGGGTTATACGGTCCGGACAAATCGTTTTTACAGTTACTAAATGTACATAAAAAGTCACCATGTTACCATAGTCTAACAAAAATATGACATTTTCACTATTGGCAAAAAAAAAAAAAAAAAAAAAAAAAAAAAAAAAAAAAAAAAATCACCACCGTGACGTACAATATCTCTTTAAATGACGAAACCCACTTGCCATAAAAAGTATAAACATCAATTAATCAATTTATAAGAAAAATAAAAATTTCCCATACCTCCAAAATGGCGCTATATTGCTTATTGGGTTATACGGGCATTCATGACTATATTTAGACTAGCGTAATAATAGACAAACATATCGTTTTAGAGGATGGCTTCATGCAAAGCCAGTGCGCCAAGCCAAGTTTAATTCAATGAAAATACAGGCTGCTTTAGGTTAATGACAGTATCAACACACCGGTCGCTCACCATTAAAATAAGGACTTAAATATCTCCCCCCAAAACCCAAACGAATACATGAGCTAATTATAATGGAGATTTCCGATACAGTTACGTAATCTTGACCTAAAGCGGTTGATGTGTTTAAGATAAAATAATAATAATAATAAGAATATAAAAAAAAAAAAAACGGTATTTCCCTTCAGGGTAGAGGAGGTGTAGAAAACAATAGCAGCTCACCGACGTAGTGCACGGTGACGGTCTGGCCTTTCTGCGGAAACGTCACGCCTGAAAGGAGAAACACTAGCTTTAATAGTGTTTTCTTCTCTATTTGATGAAAACAAGTCACTGAAAGCGATTTTACCGTCTCCTGGCTTTACGACATCAACGGTAACACCCATTGTTAGCGAGAGAGGCTGAGGGCCTGTCTGTCACGCTTCGCCGGGGCGGTGGCCGTGTGGGTTGAAGCTTCCGGTGGCGGCCTGCTCCTTCTCGCTGAAATAGCGCCCCCGGTTTGCAAATTACTGACATCTGTAGTCCGGAGTATGAATTACACCCTCATGCGTTGACCCCAGATTATACTGCCTGTACTGTACTGTACTACTGTAGAACGGCAGGCCCTTCTCTTCGGGCCTAAACAATAGCAGAAGCATTGACCTACATTTACATCTTAAATTGTAATATTTGTTCCATGACATCGGATTTATTTACCGTGGGAGGAAAAAGTATCTGAAGCCTGTGGAAATGATTACATTTCTGCATGAATTAGTTATCAAATGTAGTCTGATCTTCATCCAAATCATCCATCCATCCATTTTCTGAGCCACTTCTCCTCACTAGGGTCGCGGGCGTGCCGGAGCCTATCCCAGCTGTCATCGGGCAGGAGGCGGGGTACACCATGAACTGGTTGCCAGCCAATCGCAGGGCACATACAAACAGACAACCATTCGCACTCAGTCATTGAGATTAATTTAGAGTCTCCAATTAATGCATGTTTTTGGGATGTGGGAGGAAACCGGAGTGCCCGGAGAAAACCCACGCAGGCACGGGGAGAACATGCAAACTCCACACAGGCGGGGACGGGGATTGAACCCCGGTCCTCGGAACTGTGAGGCTGACGCTCTAACAAGTCGGCCACCGTGCCGCTCATCCAAATCAAAAGAATAAAAAAACAGTCCTTAGTCTAACACCACACAAACAGCTATGTTTTCATATTCTTATTGAAAATAACATAAAAACCTTCACAGGACAAGGAGGAAAAAGTGAACCCTTGGATTTGATAATTGGTTGACCCTCCTTTGGGACCAATAACCTCAAGCAAAGGTTTCCTGTTTTTCAGGACCGATTATTAGTAGTTAAGAAGGCCGATAACCGATATTTGGAGCCGATATTCATTTGCAATAAAAGTGTAAAAATTGGCGTCCAAAAAATAATAATACAAACACTTAACTTCAATCAAATGCCTTATGCATGTTTATTTAACCAAACCAAATACAAATATGGCGGCACGGTGGACAACTGGTTAGAGCGTCACATCCCAAAAACATGCATGGTAGATTGATTGAAAACTCTAAATTGCCCGTAGGAGTGCGAATGGTTGTTTGTTTCTATGTGCCCTGCGATCGGTTGGCAACCAGTTCAGGGTGTACCCCGCCTCCTGCCCGATAATAGCTGGGATTGGCTCCTGCAGAAGCGGCTCAGAAAATGGATGGAAATGGAACTACAAATATCTTGCTATGGTTGCTCCCATGCTGACTTCATCATTGCATGTTTTGCACACAGCCTTCTCTGGTGTTGTTGGCTGATTGAAATACTGGCGGACTGCGCTTTTAGACTTTGGTCCATTCATCTGCAACAAGGGTTTGAAAAAAAAAAAAAAAAAAAGACAAAGGTGTTAAAGGTGGGCCACATGCTGACATATGCCAAACTGCTTAGTGCTTAATTTATTACAGCATTCGAGTAGCCTAAAGTTGATTTCATTATTAAATTTTATATTTTACCATGCAATAGCAGGGACCCTGTCATTTAAAACTAGGCTGCTACATTATTCATGATTAATATGACAAAATCTACATAAAAAGCATACTAGTTGCTATCAGTGCAATAAAACTCCTGACAGAACACAAACAGCCTTTAGGGCTTGAATGAGCTCACACAGTATTTAAAATGTTCCACCATTTTGTTCTGATAAATCACTGAATATTACTTTCTCACACATATACTTCTTACTACTGTCACTATTTCTATATCAATATTATCAGCAGCCTTGTTGCGAGAGATTAAACCAACTGTTACAACACTAAATAGCCTATAGAAGCTCATCTTCACTTTAATTTTCAGATCATAGGATCTGAAAGCTCAAAGCAACGTTAGTAGTCGTGAGTTGTAGAGTTTTTAATGTCTTTCACGCAGACTCATACTATTCTCAACATAACACACGATATTATCAGCAGCCTTCTTTCAAGTAAGTCATGTCGGGAGATACTCCGAGCTAGCAGAGCTGCCGCTAATGTTTACTCCACTCTTACGTTACTCTGCTGCTCACTGTAATGTTAGTAGTAGTTGTGTGATGTAGAGCACTGGCATGCTTATTACAATTTTGGGAGAGTTTTCTGCGTTTACCTTCGACGCATTGGGTTTTGCTCGCTTCGGTGTGTGCTTCCGCTTCGCTCGTGCTGCGGCTGCTTAACCGATCAGATGGCGCCGTGGGTGGACCAATGTTGGGGACAGAAACGTCAGGAGAGAGAGAGAAGCGTGGCTACATCTGAGCCGAAATAACCCAGTTTTAAATTCATTCCTTGATAGCGGCACGTCAGATTTAAAAAAATACAGATGCCGATATATGTAAAAACTCCAAATATCGGTGCCGATAATCGGTCGATCTCTACTAGTGAGGATAAGCGGTAAAGAAAATGGGTGGATGGATGAGTCCCGACTTAACAGTTGAGAACCACTGGTATTGAAAATGGATGCGTGGAAGTAATTAAAAAGACAATTCAGGGGTTCTTTATTTGATTAATAAGAAAAAGGACAAGATGCTCCAATCTGAAAGAAAAAAGAAAACACATCGACTCTTGATATATTCAAAATAATTGCACCTTGATGACTAACAGATAGATCATAACTATAACACACAACCAAAACTATTGTATCTTTTATCATAAAACTTCCCTTCTCCTCCTTTTACATGTTTGGAATAGACTGCTTAACCAAACAAAAGGATGTTGATGCTAGGCCCTCGAAGAGTCAGTGTTGGTTGCACTAGGAGAGCCATTGTACAGATTGTTAAAGAAGGACATGTTAGATACACTTCCATCCTCTGTGCCCTGTAAAGAAACGTGTTTTTACGTTTTATTATTAACTGTGGTTCATGGAATCCGAACAATTATCATCAAATTACTCACATTTATTCTGCAGTCAAAGAGGTCAAACACGGAGTTCTGACCGAGAACATTGTTGCTCGTCCCAGATGACCCGCTCCTGAAAAAATGGTCATGAATTAAAATAAAGAGAATGTACAGTATATTATGGGGTACATATATTTGGGTGTATAATCCATACTTTGCACAGTGCTTCAAGTTCAATCTAATAAGGAAGATCAAGATGGCTACTCCAGCAAGGACAGTCAGACCCACAGCGAGGCCCAAAGACAACATATCTGCACAAAGAGCACATGAAACCCCCCCGCACGCACACACAAAATATATACTACATATCCTGTCAAGCGTTTCAGTGTTACCAGTGTTATTATCGACAGGGTCAACGGTGGGCTCGGTGTAGCAGGGTCCACGGAGCACGGTGATGTCATCCAGGGCAACGTCCCCACCTGCGATCTCCCCCCTCTGATACACAAACACATACTGGGGCACAAAAAAAAAACACATTTGCTTTAGTAGAACGCACAATTCTTCCTGTTGCATGCAAATATACACTCCATGGAACACTCAACTCATTAGGGACATGTACCACCTCACAACAACCACATACATGCTGGATTACTTTGCATCTCTTTTCGGTCCGAAAAAGGAAACCAATTGGTCGTTCATTATAAAGTGAAATGTTTTATTTTCTCCGGTGTATTCATAATTGCTCATTAACCAATTAGCAAAAATACAGGTTACCTGACTACTCGATCAAATTCACATATAGACACGGATAACCATTCACTGAGTGGGAACTGAACCCACGCTGTCCGCGCCAAAGTCAGGTAATGGTACCACTACACCAGTGATTGGGTCTCTTTAATGTCACTTCCAAATAAAGTGAGAAAAAGCAAGCAGTTAAATTTTTCATAGAATAACTGAAAACATATTATATCGTGGTGTATTGTTATTGTTATTGTGATATAAAAAGTCCCGTATCATGATATAAGATTTTTTCCCGTGTCACACAGCACCAAAAACAAGTAACATTAAAAAAAAAAAAGATTCTTCTATAGATGGACTCTGTGTGTGAAATCCAAACCGCTCATGTCAATCAAAAACGGATCCCATTGGAGTGTGTGTGACCTAGTGAAGATTAAGCAACTTGTCAAAATATTACCCAGAATGCACTGTGGTGCTCAACAAACACACTGGCCTTCAGCCACTTGTCTCCCTTGTTTCCAATCTCGACCCACTTCTGAATGCCTTCCTCGTTACCGCTGTCGTGCGTTTTTCTGTAAGACAACAATGAAATCCGTTACCAATAAACAATAGTAAAGGCTAATACGCTTCTGAATGGGTGGCTACCTGTCATTAATGTAGACTCGAAGAGTCCCAACATCAGGACCAAACATGTGGTACCAGAACGTGAGACAATGCCCTCTAGTGGCCGGTTGGAGCACATCACTGATTAGGAAGGAGGCGTCGCCCCACTGACCAACCGAGCTGTCCACGTACAGATAGTAACCTGATGGAAGATGGTGGAATTTTGAACGCCAGCTGTGTAAAATGCACATAAAAAGTCACCATTTGACCAACCATATGGCACGTTTGTGGTGTGATCCATGTCAGGTCCCGTGTTGGGGTTCGGGGAGGCTCCCCTACCACGGAGCCAGTCGTTCTGGTCCACTCCTTCACCAACATTACTCCAGCTGCACATGTTGAGCTCGAAGTCGCAGGCGTCGTGCGGGGGGCACTTGGCGTCCGACACGTGGACATCATCAAAGGCCACGTCGCCCTCCTGGGTCGGACCGGCCTTCACACCCTCCACCACGAGCTGAGACAGAAAAAAGTAGGACACTAATCGTCACAATCATCTGAGTCTAACTGTCCGATGAGTCGGTTAACTTAAATCCGTACACAACCGAATCATCGTACTTCGCAGTTCTTCCAGTGAGGCTGTTAACTTTAGTCAGTGACCCGATAAAACGCGATCATATTGAGTCTGTTAAGTTTCTGGTAAGTCTGCTAACTTCAGATACAACTGATACGACAGAATCATCTGAGTCACGCAGTGTTTCCATTGACTCTGCTAACTCGAGCCAGTGAACCGATACTCAGTCTGAAGTGTTTCTGGTGAGTCTTTTAACTCAAATTATGAGTCTAGTAAATTAACAAGGAACTGATACACCCGAGTCCCTCATCTGAGTCACGCAGTGTTTCCGGTTAGTTCGTTACCTTGAATCAGTGTCCCTACATAGCTGAATCATCTGAGTGTGAAGTGTTTCCGGTGAGTCTGTTACATCATGTCAGTGAACAGATACAACCCCCTCATTGGAGTGTTTCCGGTGAGTGAAAGATTCTAGAAAACACTAGCTCTATTCGCTTCGTCGAATAATTTGAAGTTGAAGACAAATTTTGTGCAACATCTGCCTGCAGTATTTTATGACTCACCCTATATGGTTGAACCCGAGGCTGAAGCGCAGCCTGAGCGAACCTCCACAGGCTGCGTTGGTCACCTGCCTGGGAGAAAATCAGAGCTCGTACCCCGTCTTCGCTCTGCTGATAAACGTTCAGCGTGCCAACGCCCTTGCCGTACATGTGGTACCACATCTGTACGCAAGCTCCTTTTTCTAAAAGAGGGGAAAAACACTTGTCGGCTGGATGTCGAACTCCCCGGTTTATAGCCAAGACTGAGGGACTCACCTGGGGGGTAAACAGGTGACAACATAGAGGCGGTCTGACGAGAGATGTCCTGGTTGGAGGAGGGCAGGTAGTAGTAGTGCCCCACGGGCGTGTTGGTGGTGTGGTCGTTATCGGGGCCCGTGTTGGGATTCGGGGTGGCGCTCGAGTGTCGGATCCAGTTGGCATCGTCGTCGCTCTGCTGTTGCCAGTTACAGCTTCCCTCCTCGAAATCACATACATCTACAAAATGTTTAATATATTTATTTACATTCTGTATTCATCTACAGTATATATAATGTATGTATATGTATAAGTTTATGGATGGAACTTTTAGTGTACCGTATGTGTTTAGGTGTATGTACTGTGTTTATGTGTATGTGCGAAAGTTCATGCATGTGGATTTAAATGTATTGTAAGCCTGAGTGTAAGTTCGTGTATGTAAGTCCATGCATCTATACGTAAAATGATGTACGTATAGTACATTTATGTACTGTATGTAAGAGTATGCATGTCCATTTATATATATGCAAATCGGGGTGTATGTAGTTTTATGTAAGTTAATGCATAAAGGTTCATGCATGCAAGTCTCTCTCTCTCTCTGTATATATATGTGTGTGTGTAAATTTCTGTCTGCAGGTTTACATAGGTAAGTTTATATACTGTATTGTAGTTCATGCATGTATGTTAATATGTATGTAGAGTTATGTAAGTAGGTATAAGTGTATGCAAGTTTATGTTTGTTGTGGGCCATTCCACCTAAGTGCCATTTGCATCCCCAGGAAATAAAATGTATAAATGCACGATAACAATTACCTGTAAAATAGATGTTTTTTATTAAGCAAAGTATTCTCTACATTGATCTCAGTGCATATTTAATAAAGTCATTAAAAATAATTTAATATACCTTGGATACCTCCTAAAATTAAGACTTTACCATGAAATACATAATTTATATCCTTTGGAAATGTTATGTTTTACATACTTGTGTTATTTCTTATCCCAACTTTTTCTTAAAAGTGTTTAAATTCACACTTCAGACGTGTCACTGGCTTTACATCTAGTCATGTTAACCTAACATATTACCCGTATGCACATTTTAAGAATAGTCCACAAGTCACATGGTCCACATGTAGTTGCATATTAAATTCCATCATTTATTTTGCCGTATATCCAATAGTAAGTTCCATAATTTATTTTGCCATATACCCAATGATATTTGAACTCTGACATATGTGACTTATGTACAGTATGGAAGGCCATTCATGCCTATGTACTGTCCTTTTAGGCATTCATATATGTTTTTATGTACGCAAGATAAAGTGTATTTAAGTTTATGTGTACCCTAAGGAGGAAAAGCGGTATACAGTACAAAATCGATGGATGGTTGCAAGTTCATGCATGTATATTAGATTATTTGCTTGTAAATTTATGGATATCAGTTTATGTATGTGTGTCTGTTTAAGTGTACAGTTTGTATGTATCTGAAGCAGTGCAGTTGTACACCACAGAACTGCAATAATAACTACTGTAAGTTGTATTGGTCCATCCCAGTTACTTCACGCAATGTATTGAATGACTTGATTGATTCACTTTGCACTTTAACGCAGCCGTAAAAAAAAATAAAAAAAATAAAAAATACGAAAGGAATTGTTACAATAATTACCAGAGGCGGGGCATGCGCCGGGGAGAAGCGAGATGTCATCGATGGCAATGTCGCCCGCCTCGCCTCCCACGCTGGCCTCCACGATCACCTGGTGGACACGCTGCAGGGTCACGTGACTCTGCGCCACATGCCACTCATCCCCTTGGTTTCCTGATTTTTGCCACACCTACAGGAAAGACGGAGGTCTGAATCACTCCCCGCAATGAGGATGTGAGGAGAGATTTGTGCAACACTATAGTATGCACCGAAACTGCACAGAGAACAAATTGAGGCTCTTTTGTAACCCGGCCATTTCACAACCATGATAAAAGCATAACACAGAGAAAGTCTATGAGAGAATTCTAGATATTTCTCAATCCACATCACAGTGGAGGGAAGTCATGCATCTCAACAAACAAAATATGAGATCGGTCATCTAATTGTAAAACATACTGTATTATCCATCCGTCCATTTTCTATAGCGCTTGTCCCCATCAGAGTTCCCGGTGAGCTGGTGACTGTCCCAGCTCACATTTTGGGGAAGAGGTGGAGTGGATCTTGGACTGATCACCAGCCAATCGCCAGGCCACATTCAGACAAACAAGCATTCACACTCACATTCAAACCTAAAGGACAATTTGGAGTCTTCGATAAACCTAAAATGCATGTTTTTGGAATGGGGGAGAAAGCCGGCGTACCCTGAGAAAATCCACGCAAGCAGCGTGAGACTGTGCAAACTCAAACTCAGAGCCTCAGATCTGCGAGGCAGACATACCAACCACTAGTACTAGTGCTGCAATATAGAAAATACCAATATCAATAATGCCTGTGTGTTTTACCAGAGTTTTCTCCATTGACTCAGCTGTCAGTAGGAACAGTCGTAAAGAACCCACAGTGGCTCCAAACATGTGGTACCAAAACATGAGACAGTATCCCTGTTGAACTGCAGGTGGCAGCAGTGCAGACTTGAGCTGGGCAACGTCACTCTTTGCACTTGGAAGGGAGCCCTCTATGTAGATGTAGTTCCCTGTGGTACAACAATAACGACAATGAAGTGCATAAGAAAGCAACACAGTACAAATATATGAAATTTAATGTCAAATGCTGATTGTAGATGGTGTTTCTACTACGATTACCAAAGCTGCAAGGTTTTGTAGCACAGCTGAGCAAAGAATAGGCCCATGGGTCATCTACGGCCCGCTCAGTTCATACATCAGGCGCACCGAATATTTACAATATCAATAATCCTACAGGATAATATTTGATGCATTGAGTTATTTTTTCCCCTCAATTTTTTTTTATTAAAATCTATTTAATCATAAAATAACTGGTTATTGAATTTAGTATACATAACTTAAAAATAACAATAATCACATATACATTAATTATGAAACATGTAATTCAATTACAATTGTAATTAATAAAAAAAATAATTAAATAAACTCAACTAAAACTTAAATTAAATTATTTTACGACAACATTAAACTATTTGAAGAAAAAAAAAATCCTAATTTATGAATGACCTTTGCCCAGCTTTCCTTTTAAAAATCAAATGTGCCCCTTGAGCACAAAAGTTTGTCCAACTCTGTTTTATAGTGTCATAATAACCTTTTCCCGTCGTGTGGTCGCCTGCAGGCCCGGTGTTGGGTGTGTCCGTCGGACCCGACCTAGTGAGCCAGTCCAGCTGGTCGTCGGCCCCCTGCGTCCAAACGCAAAGACCTTCTTCAAAAGCGCAACCGAAAACGGAGAGGGCTGAGGAGGAGGCGGCAAACAAAAACAAGAATCAAGACTCTACCTGCGCGTTTCAAAATGAGAACTCACAACACCCAAATGTCATTTACCTGGAGGACGGAAGGACTGGTGGCAGTTGAGAAAGGAGATGTCGTCCACAGCGACAACGCAAGCATCAGTCGCGGCGGCGGTGTCTCCTCGAGTTCCATTATTCCAGCTACTGAACATAACCTGAGAAAAAGTGTTGATACATGAAGGCCTTAAATTGAAGGTTGCATTTTAAACTCTAACCTGCATTTCAAAGGAGAAAGGAAAGTATACGTAAAATAATTACATTAGAGAAGCAACAAGTTGACTTTTTCCACTCTTACATATGAAAATGACTTTTATATACTGTACTGTATGCTCTCATACACTAGTCATTGTGTGCAGTGTTACACGATTTAAACTGTTTTTTTAATGAAAAATCCACTCACAGGACATTAAATTGAAGGTCAGCGAAATTAACTCGTCTATGAAAAACAACACACTACACTGCATCATAACGAGTTGTAGAATAATAAACACATTAATTAATCCCTCATGCAAGGTGTCGAAGAGAACTAAGGATTATTTTTCCAATATTTTTTGAACAAATTATTCATTATTATATTAATTGTTAAATACCTAATAAAATATGTCATTATAAATATTTCATTAAATTGATTATTTGTCATTTTGTATTAAATCAATGAATTCAATTACATTAAAATAATAGCAGAAAGAACTAAATTATTTGTTTTCTCATTAGTTTCTAAAAAGCCAAATTCTCTTTAAAATTGAATTGTTGAATCAAAATCATATTAAAAATGTATTTAAAAATTAATTATTTGTACTTATTGTTATTGCTTTTTGAATAACAACATTCTCTTAGTTTTATGGCTACATTGATTTATCTAATAAAATGACATCAAAACATATTAATACAACAAATACGGTACTTATTTTGATTTGTCTTCTTATTGCTTTCTAAATACACTTTACTTATTTTGATTCATGTCTTCGTATTGCTTTCTGAAAAGTGTCGTCGCACATCTGAAAAAGGGCTATTTAAAACCAATGTATTATTATGATTAGCTTATTCTAGGCATTTGTTTTTGGATTGTGCAGGTGTACCTAATGTTGAGGCTTATCTTTTAAATGTGTGCTGCAAATTATACAATGAAATATAAATGTGTGAATACATTATTTTATGAATTACAATATTTGAACACAGTAAAGGAGACCACAGAGCCATGTTTACGTGTTGGGCACCTCGTACGACAGCAGGTGAGGCCCCAGGGGCAGAGATTCGGGCATCCAGTGGGGGACGGTGTTGCGGCTGCGTGACCACAGGATTGCTTCACTTCCACCGGCGTGCCGCGTCAGCACTCGAAGTGAGCCAGCACACTCGGCGCTGATGTGGAAGTGAAACCTGCACCGAGGAAGGAAGGGGTTGAGAGTGTTGGATTTGTGAAGGTAACTGGAGGGGGGTTGAGCAACTCGCCAGGGCGGACATGTTGAGCTGTGTGTTACATAAACATTCAACAACTGCATTGATGGCGATGAACATACATAATCTGGCAGTAGGGCGACGAGGGCGGGAGACGGGAGCTCTGGAGTCGGGCCTCGCTCGGCACAGACGCCTGACTAGAGTTGACGCTCATGTAGAAGCCTGAGAAGCCAGAAAACCACCATCAGTCATTGTCTGACTATTTCCCTCCACAAGACGCCCCACCTGTGTGTGTGGTGTGATCGGTGGGCGGCCAAGCGCTGCCGCCGGCCTTCTGCCTGCGCCACGTCCTCTGCGACTGACCAAGGTCCGTCCAGCCGCATTGGTCCCTCTCGAAGGTGCACGGACCTGCAACATGCGAGGGCCGAGTGTGAGTAAGCATGTCGGGAACAACAAGGGGAAGCGCACCTGAGTCATATACTTTTCGAGAACAACACCTAACAGAAGGGAAAGCTTGACAACAACAACGCAGCTGCTGTTTCCCGTTTGATGAGATGCAGCAGCCGATGGTGATTCACTTTGTTAATGTCTGATTAAACATACCGACAGTCAGACCATTTGAACATTTTCCCTCCCGTTCCATCAAGGTTAGCAAAGGCCCGCGAGTCAGATGTCTCTCACTATAATTATCCTCAGACATTATCCTGTGGTAAAGGATGAGTTAAAAGTGATTTTTCCTCCCCGAACCACTATGAAAGTGTTCGGAGGACAAAAACCACAAATGTTAACCCGGTAAAGATGTTTTTTTTTTGTTAACATTAACAGCACTTCATAAAATATTTGATGACAAAATCCAAGCATAGGCAGGACAAACGGTGCCCTGGTGAAGATTGTTGCTCTTTCGTGTGATCATTTCTCATCACATACATGGAAACACTCTCCTCTGAAATTATTGCAGCAGTGCAGCCAATTCATTTATTTTTGCTGATATTTTTGCACTCTCTGGAGTTAAACTCAATGCAGCATGGATTATAATTTTAGTAATCTCTAAGTATCTTCTAAATTGTGTATCCGACACATATGTAAATACATGGAAATTAAATCAGAACTGTTCACCTCTTCTCCTATATTCATCTTTTTTGCCTCAAAACCAAATGTTTTCAATCTATAGCAGAAAAAGGACTTGGCCTCATTGTTTTTTTGAAGGGGAGTGTATGCGCTTGGATGAAAAAACAAAGTAACTTCCTCAATCAAAATCAACTTCTCATTTATGTTGTCACATTGCATTTTACAATAAAAAAAGAAAAACTGTGGCTATAACATGCAACCTACCGCAGCCATCCTCATCCTCCCCCTTGGGACAGTCGAGGCGATAATCACACTTTAACATGGAAAGGATACACATTTCTCCTGCTGAGCGCCAACAAAAGAACTCATTATCCTGCAATGCATCAGAAACACAAATACATTCACACAAACTGCATGCTTTGTCATGTTGTAGCCATTACATCCATTCGAGATAGCCTACTTGACACGGGCTGGTGGGTGCAGAGGAGGTTGCAGGTGTGGTCGGGGAGGCCGAAGTGGGCGATGTGTCAGGCAGTGGGCTATTGTGAGGGTCAAAGGCACACTCCTTGGAGAAGGACACGTCGTCCAACGCAACGTGTCCTGTGTTCCCAGTGCCTAGCTCGTACCTAAACACAATCTTAGGGAGGAACATCACATTTTTTAATCTACATTAATTCCGACACTAAACAGTCCCTTTAAGTAACTGGAGCTTTCCACAGTAAGTTCCATTTCCAGTTCAATGGTTATCGTCACAACTGTCCACTATGTCATCAATGGGACCCTTTTGTGGTTACATCAGAAAAAAAAAAATAAATAAAATAAAAATGAAAGAAGCACGTGGAGTAAAACCTTTAGAAGCCTCACAACATTTGCTAAAATCTCACAATTGATACCAGCATTTTTCTGTCCTCTGGTTGGTCAGTGCAAAACTTGTTACAGCTAATTAAACAGTCTTTTGCGATCTGCACACATTTGTACATTTTATAATCAGCATATCTGGTAAATATTTATTTTTTTATTTGTGTCATGTTATTACATATATGTTGTGTCTGAACTGCTCTAGATGATGGTGTACGTGTCACAATTGCATGCTGTTATATTGCGTTTTTGTATAGTATTGATTGTTTCTATAATTGGAACATGGTCCCTACTGAAAGCCCAGGTACCAAATGCACAGCCTGCTACTATGTGTCAGGTACCAGTGCGGAACATTGGCCGGGGAATTCACTGGTCTACTGTAAAGGATACCAGTGAATTTGCCGGCATCCAACATCGTAAAAGAAAGTTTTACTTAAAAATATACAACTTTTACCCAAAAAGTCACAATCACAGTAAATATATTCGCAAACAAATTTGTGAAAAACTTTGCGGCCCATTAACATAAATACGGCAGTCATGAGCATGCCTTATTGTGCCACGTGACGACATATGCAAACTGCTTCATTATGTGCCATTTGTAACCTCAAAATGGCATAACCTGAGGACCCCCTGTAATGCCAAGTTTTGATTGGATCTCATTAAACTGTGCATGTGTACCTAATAAATTCTCTGGTAATTGTAAGTACAGCTGTTTTTACCAGTTAACATCAACTAACAACTTGTTGATCCAAGAATAAACTGCATTTGCACACTAAATGATGGGCAAAAGAAGTGGACATGAAAAATGTCAATATTATTATCACGTGTACGTATGTGCACATTCTGATAACATTAGCAGGCACCTCGTACACTCACCTTGCACTTGACAGAGGAGGAGAAAATTACGTCTGCCCTCTGCCAGTTGTAGCTGTGCAAGGTTGTCCTGAGCCACAACACGATGTCGTCGGTACCGGAGCGGAACATCCTGGACCGTGTTGAGAGTTTTCCTGTGGCGTCTTGCAGGCTGTAGTAGAAGAATCTGATCTATATGGACACAGTCATGCAAAGTTCACAACATTAATAGTTCACATCGGGTTCCAAACACTGAACAAATGCAACAGAACATTGCAAAATTTGTCTAATGCATAGTTATATTGATGCTAATACATTTTGTTCCATAGCATATCATGCAAAGTGAATTAATTTGTCATCATAAAACCTTTATCAACTGTGAAAACAAGTTAAGTCACTGTTGTACACAAAGAAGTTAACCACTGTATAATAAAACAGAACAAAATAAATAAAACTACTCATCCATTGAAGAAACACTAGCCTTTATGCTTCATGTTATTAACATTAGCATACAATTAGCATATTTGTGTATGTAATTTAGATGAAACCGACAGTTTTACTCGTATTGTCCTGAATTGCGAGACCCTTGTCTATGTCACAGCAAGTTGAAAGGCTGATTCTATTGTTATCATCAAACTTTTTCTCTTTGCCATCACCGGTACACTTTTGCTGTGGTTCTCTCTTACACACAAAAAGGTAGTGGAGTTATTCCTTTAGATGCTCACTGAGAAAATTTGCTGACAGACTGTGCGATGCGTTTTTCAGTTAATGTGCATTCACATGTGGTCGATTACTACATTTCACCACAATTGTCACAAAATAAAACATCAATTCCAATTGAACCCACCGTGCAATTTCTGCTAGGAAGTAATGTTTTGGAGAGAATCTCAACTATCTGCCCCCTCTCTGTAAGGTGAGTCCCTGGAGTTATATAGTTCCCTGAGAAAAAAACATTTTCCCCATTGGAGAAGAAATTTGAGTACTGGTAACAAAACAGACTTTTTTTTTTTTTTTTTTAAATCACAATTTCTTTAGTCACCCGCAGCATTGTTGAGGGTGTGATCCCTGGGGGGTCCAGCTTCCGGCCAAGCATCTTGACCTTTTCTTCGGGTCCATCTGGCTCCAGGTTCGTCCAAGTTGCTTTCAGTCCAAGAGCACAGGCCTTGTTCGAAGCTGCAGCGCTCAGTCACACCTTGTTGCTCTATGTTAATCATCAGGGACAGACAGTGGAGGAAAGAGCTTGTGAATGACAAATACGGACAGAAAAGCCAACTGAGTGAAGTAGCTGATATGCACTAGAGAGTGCTTTAATCTCAGCATCAAAGCTATGACATAAAATAAGTGTTGTTTGTCTTGTTTACTGACCACAGCACAATTTGATGGAAAATTGTACAGTTGTGACTGCAAAATAGCGTTTATTTATGTGTGTGAGTTCTGGCTAAATGTCAGCAAACTCACATTTTTTAAAAACTTTATACCATATGCGGATGTTACCTCAAATTAAATTTTCACCCAGACTGCTCTGGTTATAGGTTTTTCAAAATAAGATATAGGAAGTAATACAGTACAGTGATTGAATGCTTGCTAAAACATAGCCCCGAAACATACAATTGATTGATCAATAACAGTGCAGCACAGAACACGTTCCACACGTTCCTGATGGTGCTTCATTGAATTTAATGATACATTTTATATTAATTTATTTTAAACTATGTTCTAGATAGTCTTTTTTTCAAGGTAAATATGGCTAATCAATGTGCTTGGGGCAAGTGGGACAAGTCACATTCTGTGAGGTTGAAGGGTTTAACAAACCCTGATAGATGGAGGCTTTGGATAAAGCAAGGCAGTTGTTCCGAAGCATGTGAATTCCTCCAAAACCAAAAGGCACACCTTTGTCTGCTCTAAAATAGGCATTATACTTGTATTATCTGTCACTATGCTGTTGTTAGCTTGTTAATGGATAAAGCTTTGCAGACGTCCGGATAGTCATTTCAATTCCTCAAAATTTAACACGCACACCATTCTCTGCTCCAAGGTAAATACTGTACTTGTATTATCTGTAAAGTTATGCTATTGTTAGTTTCCCAGCCAGTGACAAGCATTTGTGACATCTCACCACAGTTGCTCTCATCAGTCCAATCGCCGCAGTCATCTGTGAAGTCACACACTCGGTTCTTCTCCACGCACACGCTGTTATTGCATGTGAACATATTTTCGTGGCACACAGGTTGGGGCTCTGGAAGACAGAAAAAAAAAAACAAGAGCCTCAGAACATCTTGAATCTTCTTGCTACAAAAGCACAGTGAGTGTCAGTACTGTCCATCCTTCTACCTGGCAGGTTGCAGCTGGTGAAGTTAATGTCATCGACGGCGACATGGCCTGGCTTCACGAAAGCGCGGGTGGCTTCAAAGAGGACGGTGAAGTCTTGACGCCTTCTACCGACTGTTACCTCACCGACCTGCCACGAATCGGCACCGCTGCCCGACTGCCACCACAGGACGGTGGTACGAGAGCTTTCGCTGAGTAGCACCTTCAACTCTGCAACAGTATGCACAGATT
Organism: Phycodurus eques; assembly: GCF_024500275.1. NCBI lineage: Eukaryota > Metazoa > Chordata > Actinopteri > Syngnathiformes > Syngnathidae > Phycodurus > Phycodurus eques. The sequence goes on from NC_084537.1 coordinate 19,842,230, forward strand.
GGAGTGATTATGTTCTTAAACAGGGCAAGGTTGAAGGTTGAGGTTTTTATTGCAAGAAGAGGAGAGATTGCACAACGTAGATGCACAAAATGCAGTAGTCATAGTCTTACAACTAAGATGGCAGCTGTTGCCACAGTTAACACTAAACACGAGTAACCGCATGATCACAAACAATTGTTAACGGTAACTTGGAACAGAGTGTACAAAATTTTAACTTGGGCAATTAACCACTTGCTGCTTCACCTGGTCTAAAGACAAATACAGTATCTGATCACATGTTGCAACCTGCTGTGGTAAATTTGAAAACTTAGAAGATTTGCATCATTTTGTCAAACCCAGCCATGTTTCAAGTGAGCATTAGTATTGGAAAATGTGACCGACTGGACTCAGAGGCGTCCTATTACATATCATTATTATTAACAATAACATCTCTATCACTGTCGTGTGGAAACCTCCAATGTCCAAATTTGGTCCATTTCATATTTTTCTTCGATAATAGTGGTCAGTCCCTCCGTGGGTCTGTTATTTTTACAAATTATTCACCAATCCAAAGTGTTGAAAATTGCTTGCTTCGATGAACTAATTTTCATGGCTCAACAATTTTTTTTTTCCCTGATAAGTGATGGTTTTGCAGATGCGATATGTATATATAAGAAAACATTTGCCAATTTGATCAATCAAATATTAATGCTAGCACACGTAATTGTAACGAACCTTCTCCATACATGTTGTAGTAGAAATTGAGTGTGCAGGCGGCGCTGGCCTGTTTCATGACGGGACTCTTCAAGGCAGCAGGGCTTATGTGGTCACCGTTGTACGGGATCACCGAGACGTACCAGCCTGGAAGATACAGGAGATGATGATGATGTCGTCAGCAAACTAGGCTACTATGGCAGGTATTTTTAGAGCGCTTGCCATTCGGGTCACGAGTCAACTAGAGTCTCTGCCAGCTGATTAAATGCGATCGCACTGAAATGAGGCTACATTCAAATATTGTTACCAGTTTGAAAACTTGCCTATTGTCCCTTGAAGTTATTGGACTCTGTGGTGCCACACCAATGAAAAGCCATTGTATCCCTCAATATACAATAATGCCTGTAATAGTAAAGGCGACAAAAGGATCATTTGTGTGCACGGTCTCACCAAGCGCTGTGCCCAGTGTGTGATCGACAGACGGTCCAGCGTTCCCAGTGGCGTTCCTTCCTCTTTCCCACTGACCCTGGCCAACACTGACGTCCTCCCATCCGCATGTGTCGTTTTCAAACGTGCAGCCCTCGAACATCGAAATTGTTTCATTCACTGCAAGACCAAGTTATCGTTCCTTTAAAGTATACTGAGACACACTGTAGTAGATAAACAAAATTAAGGGACTACCTTGACAAGGACCTGGTGTGAGACTGATGTCGTCGATGGCAAAGAAGCCTCCTTTGTTCGTCTCTGCTTCGATCAGTAACTGAAAATAATGTAACAGATCGTCTACAGCACAATTCGCAAACATGATTAAATTAGGTATTAAATATGTAGTTGAGTGTATACCCAGAAAGGTTTGCTCTGCTTTAAACTTTGAGAGAAGCTCTTCCATTTGTGTCCACTGCTGCTGTTTATCTGGAAGATTACCTCGTCCTCGGGCAGGTCTGAGCGAATCAGCACACGCAAGGTCCCAGGCTCACTGCGTTCAATCAAATTGGGGAAAATATATACAGTACAGTAAGTATAACTGTAGGTTTGAGGAAGTCAAAACGTTAGACTGTTGAAGACCGTTTTTAAGGCCATATCAAAGGTAAAGCCTCTTATTGAGTAAATGTGACACGGGCACAATATTATAGTCCACTACTTTTAGGAATAAAGTGCAACCTTGGAAAAGTCAACATACAATTCAGTGTGAAAAGGGTTGAGGGTTTTGTTTTCTGCTGACCCGCTATCCATATGGTACCATAGGGCGAGGCAGGCCGGGGCGTCTTTGAGTTGGATCCATTCGGATGCTATCTGAGCCACGCTGCGGCCGGTTGTGTGTGGTGATAAGCTCAACAAGAAATGACCTGAAAGCAAACACACAGCAATTTATGCAGTGTTATGAGTGAATTGACAGCCTTACATCAGTTGATTGGATTGTCAATTCAGTCCCGTGAACTGATTTTCTTTCGGGAGGAAGTGACCACAGGATGTACAGTAAATTAGGAATAACTCACTCAGCACAATACTTGGCGTGACTGCAATTAATCATCTGTTGCACATTCTGAGGTTTTCATTACATCAGCAAGCAGATCTTCTTGTTATTTAATATGAATTGTACAAAATAGGGGTGAAACGGTATCAATATTTGTACTTTTTGGTATGGAATGGTCGGTTTATTCAGAGTTCCCACAATGAACATATTAGCTCAGGGACAGGAAGTGTATACTTCCACGCTCTCTAGCTACTTTGTGAACAAATATAGTGCAGCTCAGCTCTTCTGGCTATCAGACAAGTCAAGGCTAGCAACATCAGCAATGCAAATGCAACTTACAGCTGTATTTAAACAGCTGCTCCTTTTGCTGCTCGAACTTTCATGTTGTCATGATTCCTTTTTTTTGTAGTAATTGTTTCGTCTTGTTTCAGAAGGTTTATTTCCTGCTTGTGCCTCCTTGTCATGGTGATTGTCTCCACCTGTGACCCATTCCCCTGTGGATAGTCTGCAACTAGTCCTTTGTCAGATCGTCTCGTCTCCTGTCACGTCCTGAAGCAGCCATTGTCGGAAACCTGACTGTTTTCCCATGTTAACACGAGTCCATACTTTGGTATATTGTGTTTTTTTGCATCCCAGTCATTTTGTCTGCATCTCGGAGTTTGAAGACAGAAAACAATGCAAGGCTCTACCTTCTGGCGATTCAATGGTGTGGTCCGCAGGTGGACCATGGAAGCCCCCTTTGGCCAGCACCCAGCTGTGTCCGTCTTCAGTGGGCATGTTGAGCCAGTTGCAGGGTCCTGATTCAAAGTCACAGTTGGCCATGGGATTGCAGGCTCCTTCCGTCACAGAAAAATCATCTAGTTGGACTGTGGAATTCATGCCTGCTTCATGGGATGCCCTAAACACCACCTTGAGAGGGTGGAATTGAGGAAGTAAGGTTTGTGTTGAGTCCATCCATTCATTCTCTAATAGGGATGGACTAAAATTAAAATTATTGGTCGAAACCGAAAGTGAGGAAACCAAGGCCGTATTTGCATCTATGGCTATGGCTGTGTACTAATCTCACTAAAAGCAAGGCACTGCAAATGCATAAATTAATGCTCCAAAGATTAAATCGGTTCCAAAATGAAAATATTTATTAAGCACTGACACTCCAGCAATGGACATATGGGAAATAAATCGTATCACAATATGTTTTTGCTGTGGATATTGATATATACCACTACGTAAAACAAATTACATTTTTTTTCAATCTAAAACATTCCATGTTACTCTTAACCTTCTTAAATATTTATTATCTCTCAAAGTTTAACATGACATGGGACATTAACCAAGTGTGTAAGACAAAACATGTATAATCTGACCATGCAAATCCTTTCAGGTTTTCCAATGCCAATTTACACCCAGGGAGTTGAAACTGAGGGTCCGTTCAATTTTGCATCCACTTGAATTCCTTATTTTCAACTGTGCTTACTGGTAGCATGTCTTCTGCTATAGAATTTGTTGTTTTCGGATGGGGGGGAAGGGGGTACACACTACTTTGTTTCTTGTCAGACTTTACAAAACCAAAATAACTCCACACTGCTGAACCTTTCAGGCCACTCTTGTCAATAATGTCATCCGTAGAGCATTGGACTGTCTCCCATCATTTCTTCAACTCATTTTCTTTTTTTCGGCTGCAGCAGTAGGCTACAAACATTAGCAGCTGTTGCGTGTCAATGCTAATATGCTGTGTGTGTCAACGTAACTTGGCATGATTCTATTGACGCCACATGATTGGTTCAGCTCACATTATTATTGGCTCTTTGGCCAATGGCGGGGTACACCCTGGACTGGTCCCCAGCCAATCACAAGACAAATATTGTATCAGCAAACAAGCATTAACACTCACATTCACACCTATGGACAATTCAGAGTATTCAATTAAGCTAACATGTATGTTTCTAGGCGGCACGGTGGCCGACTGGTTAGAGCGTCAGCCTCACAGTTCTGAGGACCCGGGTTCAATCCCCGGCCCCGCCTGTGTGGAGTTTGCATGTTCTCCCCGTGCCTGCGTGGGTTTTCTCCGGGCACTCCGGTTTCCTCCCACATCCCAAAAACATGCATGAATTGGAGACTCTAAATTGCCCGTAGGCATGACTGTGAGTGCGAATGGTTGTTTGTTCCTATGTGCCTTGCGATTGGCTGGCAACCAGTTCAGGGTGTATCCTGCCTCCTGCCCGATGACAGCTGGGATTGGCTCCAGCACGCCCGCGACCCTAGTGAGGAGAAGCGGCTCAGAAAATGGATGGACGGATGGATGTATGTTTCTGGAATGTGAGAGAACTCCAGAGTACCCTGAGAAAACTGACGCAAGCACGGGGAGAACATGTAAAGGCAAACGTGCTCATCACTACCCCACTGTGCTGACAAAATGTACCATGACAATTCTCAACCGCTAAAAAAAGTCTTACCTTGAACTTTGTTGGCCAAAACACTGTGACCGCTGCCACCTCCCAGTCCGAAGAGGGAGCTCCAGACCGCTGCCAAAGGGCCTTACCCAGTTCGCTGCTCCGCACATGGACAGACAGCATGTTTGATGCTCCAGCGGGCAATCGGTACCTGGTTAAACAAATGACATGCAAGTATCTTCAATTATATTCTCTATTTTTAGAGAATAGTGTGTAATCTTCGCAGCACTCGACTCACCAGAACCGCGCGCACATCTCCACAGGCGAGTTGAAGTTAGGTGACAACAGCTGAGCGACTTCAAGTTGTTCCGAATTGGACTTTAATACAGTCATATAGTAACCTAAAGGAAAAAGCCTATTATCTTTCGTTAAACAGTTTTTTTTTTAAAGTTGTAAAATTTAACTTCAAGCATCAGATTGTGTGATTATTTGTATTGCAGTGATGGCCTTTCCATGCTCCTTTATGCCTTTATTGATTCAACTCGCCATTCTCGGTTCCATAGGTGTGATCCATGTTGTCTTTTGTGCCTCTTTCACGGCTCCACTGACCCACGTGACCAACGTCTTTCTCAAATCCGCACCAGCCAGAATCAAACCCGCAGACACCTGAAAATAATATAGAACAAAGATGAATACAGGAAATACAACATACCTCTAAATGAATGAATATAAGGTATCTGCATGATTACTTGAAGGGGTCTGACGGTAAGCCTAAAGTCAGGGAGTAAAATGCAGGACATAAAAGTGCTTAACGCTTGTGTAAACAGGGGAGCATTCAATTTTAATGAATTGTAAATTAAACCAAACACTGCTTGCAGTAAACTCTCAAATAAATCAGAGTATGTATGTATCTTGTTTTTAGGAAATTATTTATCCAAACAAGTGTAACAACAGTTTGAACAGTATGAATTATTATGCTTGAAAAAGAGAACATTTGTTTTTGCAGCGGGTGAACCTGAAGAGCACAAGAGAGAGGCTGTTTCAATGCTGCTGGAAGTTTAGTGTTTTTCCTTTTTAATTCACATTGGCGGGATGCAGTTTCAAATGATTTTGAAGCACTGCCAAAAGCTTATCGCGGTCTTTGTTGACGGTGTAGGCAGCACACGGACACAGCGCGAGGCAGTTATACTTTCTGACCTTTACCAAATATGCTCTGTGTGAGAACTTAGAATGTACGGAATGTTCCGAAGCTAAAAATACATGTACTGTTACACCCTTAATGGTTCCACAACTTGGTGTCCACGTACTCTGCTTCTTGCAGGCCCCATTGCTCACAGTGATGTCATCAAGCGCAAGAAATCCCTCACTGTTACTGTTTCTCTGACCAGTGAAGATCACCTATAGAAAGAAAAAATGCTTTCATTAATTTATCGTTAGTAAATCACGTCACTTTAAACCGCATACACTCCTTGAAGTCTCAGCGCCCTTTGCACAATGGTCATTGCACCGGACTATTGCAATATTAGTCGTTCGAACTGCTCTAAGTGCTAGAGGACTCTGCATCTTTTTGCACAATTGTTTTTTGTCAATGTCTTTATGTCCCCAAAGTGTTCTGTAAATTGACTGTTTGTTGTACTAGAGCGGCTCCAACTACCGGAGACAAATTCCTTGTGTGTTTTGGACATACTTGGCAAATAAAGATGATTCTGATTCTGATTCTGATTCTGAGTAGACAGTGTCATGTTTGGGAATACATTATGCACATTTCAGCTAAAACCCTACCCGCGTCATTTCCTCCAAGTTGATGGTTACTTGTGCATTGATCCATTCTGGATTCTGCGTCCCTCTGCGAGTCCAAACCAACTCTTTGGAGGATTTCTAATTTAAAAAAACAAAACAAATTGATTTACATAATACAAGCGTTACGAATTCTGTACAAGGCGACTTACTCTCTCAACCAGCAGATCAATGGTGGACACCGAAGGCCCCAACATGTAATACCAGAACCCAAGACAAATTTGTGATGTCGAATGGCTGACGTCAGCAGAGATGCTTGCCCTCTCACCTTCACTGAATCCAGAGCCATTTATAAGTAAATAAAATCCTTGGGAATGAAAAAAGATGAGAAAAAGCCTGATGACTTCTGGTTGTTCTACTGATGACATTGCTTGCGCTTATTTACTATATAAGATGTAACGAGTGCACTTTTCAAATCATCACAAACACATCCGGCAAATTTAATTCATAGACGGTGCTTTACAAATTTATTAGAGCACCACCAAATTAATAGTTTTTATGCTAACATTTCATTATTATAGGTATACATATTTTTCCAAATGTACTGTTTTCCAAAAACTGTAAAGAACTTCATCATTTCTTTATTATGATTACAAATAACAGTTATTGCATTACTGAACAGAGAAATCCGTTTTCATCATAAAACATCAAGAGAAAACTGAAATTGAAAGAGTTCACATTAAAGCACTTCATGGTGCTGTATGGTCTATTTTGTTTGCCAAGCACTGCACTGCAACATCTGGATGTTTATTTATTATTGTACTTGATCAATTAACTACTACACAGAAGGCACCAACAGGATTTTGAACACAAACCTTTCTTTAACAGGTGTTAGCAATATGTACCTTGGTTATTTCCTACAGTGTGATCGTACAGAGGTCCGTTCCATGGCTCGTCCACTTCCAGTCCTCTACTGAGGGTCCAGTTGAAATCATCGTTGACCTCTTGGAGCCAGTTACACAGATCTACGGTAAAGACACGTGTTAAGATGCAATGGTGTTATTAGTAGGATTTTGGCGGTCTATGATTAGAATCAAATTCAGGTTCAACCACATCTTTGCTGAAAGCATTTTTCTGTTGGATCTCTACACCTGTAGCTGTGTTACTGAAACCATTCCTGTCACCTTGTTCAAAAGTGCAGTGCACCCCAGACTCTGGAGTAGCAGTCGTGGTGGTGGCAGGATTCGGGGTGGTGGTGGGGATAACATCATGACATGACTTGTTCCTTATGATGTGGACATCATCAAGGGAAAAGCTTGAATGTGAGCTTAGACTGCTGGCTTGCAAGATAATCTGTTTTAAAAGAATGATAGTTCATGCACAACGTGGCATTGAATTATTCAGGTCTAGACACTTAACTGACTGTACCTGGTGAGGCCCCGATGCACTGTAATCAACCTTGTCTTGGATCCATGTGGAATTGAGGAATCCTCTTGTGTTCCAAATTTGACGCAGGCCAGAGGTCTCGTTCACAAATACAGTCAGCGTAACATCTGATGGTTCTGAAATGACATTTTTAAAAAGCCTTAAAATCTGGTGGCTCAGGATGATCTCTTCCATAGAGGTGTAACAATTATGTATTCAGTATTGGATATTTGTTGCAGTACAGAGGTGTACCGAGTTCTCAAGTATAAGTGTCACTGCATTGCACCCTCGCCACACACCTAATCTGTAAACAAACACAGTGCAGCTCAGCCTCTGACTGGCAGACTTCATGGATCGCGATATGCTTTTGGCATTTTGTCAAAGTAGTGAACTCATTTGAAAAACGGCTTGACATGTGGACATGAATGCAGAATAAAAAATAAAAAAACACTAACAGCCTACTCTGTAAACAAATACAATGGAGCTCAGATTCTGGCTAGTGGACATCATGGCATATCTGTTTTTGGCAATACAATACCTCTTAAAACAAACTAAAAAAAGAAGACAAGCTAATCATGTTGCACTTTCCTACAAAGAATACAAATTAAGCTGGTACCATTCATTTTACTGTACATATTACTTTTGGATTGATTCTATTTTGTTTATTGGAGAATTTACTGCCAGTATGTTTGTATTATGTAATTGTGTTCCTGTCTACACAAAAGATAAGCACTTTATGTTTTGCATTTTCTTCTCTGAAATGTACCGAATCGGAGCCAATCCTCGTATTTAAACCAAGGTATGTACCGAAGTGTGATTGTTAGCGTACCGGTAAACCCCTACTCATGAGACAAACAGAGTTATTGTGTCGTACAATTACAGGTTGGGCTTACTCTCTTCACTCCAGCCTCTGGCCCAGTGCCAGAGCTCAAGACAAGCTTGGTCGACACTCTCTATCCACTCGCTCTCCAGTCGAGCCACTTCCACTTTGTCAGACTCGAAGGACCTAAAGAAGACAAAGTGGCCTCAAGCCACAAGCAGAAATATCTTTTCAAAAAAAACTTTTAAAACAATTTATTAATATTCAACAGCAATACAAACAGGCTGCTAAGCATCCAAAGGCACAATACTATGAGGTTGTCAGAAGACTTCCAAGAAAAGGTATCAAAAATATGAGTATATAAATACACTGTTCCTATATCTACAAACTACAAGTTTTCCCATTCAATGTAATCGCTGTGGAGAATATCACTGTGACCTCACCTCTTTTCAGCTATTAAACGTTTTTCCACATGCTTTTATATCCTGTACATATCCTCTGTGTCAGATCATCAAACAATGAGCAGACTCGCGAGTGATAATGAGACCTGAGATCTGGCAGTTCCTGGTGAAGAACAACATCACCGTGCTGGAGCAACCTCTCTACTCACCCGACCTGGCTCCGTCTGATTTCTTTTTTCCCAAACTCAAGGAGGCATTTTGAAGACGTAGACGACTTCGAGATGGCTGTGACAATGGGGATGCGGGAAATCCTGAAAGAATCCTTCCATGAGTTGATGAAGGTGTGGCAGAGAGGGCTGGGAAAGTGCTCCAGAGGGATTAGTTCGAAAGGGAAAACTTGTAGTTTGAATTTGTAAGATATCTTTTGTGATACCAGTCCTGGAACCGTTCTGACATACCCTATTTGAAAAGTTAACCTTTTTAAAGGTCTTTCACCATATCTCTTACCAAGAGAGGACATTGTGGAGTGGTCCATATCTGGGGCAAAAATGTCTATGGGGCTTCCAGTGCTTCTGGAAAGCCAGTCCCAGTCGATCCTTGACTCGGCTGGAGGGTTATTCACCCAACCGCAAAGGTCCATTTCAAAGTCACAAAAACCTAAAAAGAAAAACACACATTATTGAACAATTAGTACTGTGTTTCTTTGAAATGTTTATTTGCATGGCATCGCTAACCTTCTGGAGGACACGCCCCATTCTGAATAGTCATGTCATCAATGGCAATATCGCTCCTCGGCCCATCGCCTGCCACTGCTTCAAACATCACCTGTCATGGCGAAAAACACGATTTTGGCAACATTTTGGAGGGTGGAGCGAGGCAGGCAGAAAGCTGTTGATTGGTTGACAAGGAATTGTGAGCAGTGAGGGAGAGTTGAGACCGTTTTACTGATGTGGTTCCTCTTTGTTTTAAAATATATTACGGTCGCACTGCTGTGCAGAGGCTGAGCTGCACTGTGTTTGTTTAAGGAGCAGATGTGTGGCTAGAGTGTGAGCCTGTGAAACTTCCCTACCTATCCCTTACCTAGTATGTTCCATGTAGGAACTTCATACAGCTCTGTACCGCACCAAAAAATCCAAATACCAATACAAGTATCTAGTATGTGCTGTATTTTCTCCACTCTAATTAATGCAGTGTCTTAATAATTAGTTGAACATTTTAACAAGTGGTAGACAACTCAGTTTTCCCATCTGGTAAAAAACACACACAGTACCAAACTAACAATTTTATTGGAAAATGCTACGAAATTTGCACAACTCTGTCAGGACTAACTAACTTAATTGTAAGTTAGTTAGTCCTGACAGAGTTGTGCAAATTTCGCAAATTTTACAACATGCTACCAAAACTGCAGATCTCTGTCAGGACACGTCTACATTACTCATGCACTCACTGGTTTATCACGCTGCACTGTTGGCATTGTGTTGTTGATTACTACTGGCCACTCGTGTGTTTGAGAGTTCTCTGCACCATTTGCACAATCGTCACTGTATCAGATCATTCAGGGATCGAGACTGCGACCAAATTGGTCACATATGTGAGCTTTTTTTCACCTTGCGCAATTGAAAACTTTCACCTTGTCGCATTTGCACGAGTGCTTGTTTTAATGGTTGAAAGTTGCCTTTTTTCCACTGTGAGAGCGAGAGAGAGAGAGAGAGAGAGAGAGAGAGAGAGAGAGAGAGAGAGAGAGAGAGAGAGAGAGAGAGAGAGCGAGGTTTGACCATGTGTCGCTGTTTCAACCATTGTTATGAATTCCATTTCAGTTAAAAGCGACCCGCTGCAATATGATTGGCTGCATGCTACTTCCAGATAGGACACGCTATTATCACAGCACCGTCGCGTACGTGCGCAACACATATGCACGCCACGGACAGTACGCCGTTGTGTCTGGCCATTTGTCTCTCGTTTTCATTTCACTCGTTATTACAAACACAGAGTCATGTGCAAAGGTTTTAATAACTTTGTTATGAAGCTAGCAAAGCTAACAAATCTGTCTGTCCAAACCCTGTTTATGGTATACACATATGAAGATACAATATGTACAAAGTTAAACAGCCCAGACTCCTTTTACAGAGGATCGTATAGGAAAACAAACTATCTTTAAAATAAAGTGCAAACATTTCAGTAGTAATGGTTTAATGGGTTTTCTCCAGGCACTGCGGTTTCTTCCTACATCCCAAAAACATGCGTGGTAGGTTGATTGAAGACTATGAATTGCCCGTAGGTGTGAATGTGAGTGTGAATGATTGTTTGTTTCTATGTGCCCTGCAATTGGCTGGCGACCAGTTCAGGGTGTACCCCGCCTCCTGCCTGAAGTTAGCTGGGATAGGCTCCAGCACGCCCGCAATCCTAATGAGGATAAGCGGAAAGGAAGATGAATGAATGAAAATCTCAAGTAGGGCTGGGCGATCTGACCCAAAAATAAATAAATAAATAAATAAATAATAATCACGATTAATTTTTTCATATTGTTCGATCTCGATGATCATCACAATTTTTTTTATATACTTTTTAAACTGTTTTAAATAGCCAGTTTTAAAGCATCTGTACTGAAAATTAAAGAAGCTCGAGAGTAGTTCAACATTTCATTAACGCCTTTTGTTAACACTCATAGTCAGTATTTAAAACAGTAGTCCCATCATGATAGCTCCACAATGTTGGGTGCGCCCATTAGTTCGACCTAGTCTGCCTCAGTTCTTGCAGTTTTGGTCCTTTTTCTCATAATCATCCTTTTTATTCCCGTTTCACTTGACATAAATTGTAATATACCATTAATATTCATCACCAATGGCCTCTGGACCAATAAAAGGCCTCTGCTCATGTGCAATTGAGTAAATAAAAGCCCAAGGCCACTTATTCCTACCTGATAAGGAGTATCAGGGCTAAGAAGGGAAACTCGTCCGTGACGCCAGCGGCTTCCCTGATCTCCGCTTCTGCTCCACAACTTGACAGAAGTGTCAGCAGTCAAAAGGTAAATATTGAGGTGGCCCACATCTTTTCCCTCCATGTAGTACCAGAACATTAAGCATTCACCGTCAGCTGGGGCGGACTCCATCAGTGCAGTCACTATTTGGCCTCTGGAGCCTGGCAAGTGTCTCCACAACTGAGCGCTGAGGTAATAGCCTACACAAGTGATGAAGGTGCTGGTTCTTATGCGTGAATAAAAGTTAGATGTAGTGATGGGTTTCTAACCGTGCTCAGTTTCCAAGGTGTGATCTGTGTGGGGGCCCGAGGAGTTGGCAGGCTGGGATGTCCCGTTGATTCGACTCCAGCTGAAGTCCGCAGACGGGACGTGCTGCAGACCACAGAGGGAGCCCTGGAAGGTGCACTCACGCTCGGCTGGACATGAGCCACTCTCCCTAATAGACACGATGATGTCGTCTATGGAGATGGTCCCTTGCTCACCACCCACCACAGCTTCAATGATGAACTGGAGAATTGCGAAAAACCTTATCAGTAACAGTCGAGTACAAGTTGGAAAGACAATCACGTTCAGGTTTCATTGATGCTATCAGATAAGTACAATTAGAATTGAATGAGCCTACGTTAGTTGCACAAAAGGGAAATTGTTTTTTACAGCAGCCAAGAGTCCCGTAGTAGCACACCGTACATGGACAAATAATAATGAATAGATACCAAATATAAAGAAGTGAATGTGAATAGCATCAAGAATCGTCAGCAGTGTTGTATGCAGCAAATAACTTTCCACCTGTCAATAAATAGTCTACAGTATATTTAAGCATGAATTAATAAAGCAAATACATACAATACATACTATACATATACACACACAACATGGATGTATACACAATATATATTTTTTAATTATTATACTGTACATCCTATAATGGAGAGGGTGAATGTGAGTAAATATGAGTGAATGAACAGCAGAAAGGGTAAAGTATAAATGAATAAATAAAATGTAAACAGATTATGATCTTGTAGTTTTCATACTATATAATGTACTGTATACGGATATGAATGTTAATAGCAGCAAGAATAGTCGGTTGCACTGTATGTTGCAAAAATTATCCATATATCAATTAATAGTAAACACCAACGCTACTAACGTTCAGTAGTGGAGTGACTATACATGAGTAAATACAATATCTATACTCTATATGCAGATATAAACATGAACAGCAGCAGGAATAATAATTAAGTAGGTGCTTTACTTGTATTAATCTGATGCACCACAAGGCTCAGTCTTATGTCCCCTATTATAGCTATTTAGATTTTGCCTATTATTGTGGCTAGCGAGTGTATGAAATAAGTACAAAAGACGGAACCTGTATTGGTTCTTCGCTGGAGAAGGCGAGATCAGCAAATCTCCATTTGTTTCCCTGAGTACCACTCCTTATCCACACAATGTCCTCTGCATCACCATGGCGTTTAACAATGAACTTCAATGAACCTGGTGATGAAGAAATATTGTTTCAGCCCATTTTTTTTTTTTAATCTAAAGAGGATTCCAATTCAATGATTTTAAAAAGGGGTGCCTACCAATGCTGTTGCCAAAAATGCGGTAGTGAAAGCTCACACAAATGACTCGGCCCACAGCAAAGCCGATCAGTCTCGCTGCAGATGAGATGTTAAGGTCACGTTTGCTGGATATGAGCATGTAATAGCCTGTGGGTGAGGGCAGAACACATGCAAAATCATGTGTATGTGGCAAGCTGAATTAATTACTGTATATAGCTAATAATACAAACCATTGCCCTGGGGGTATAGGAATCCCCCTGACACCCGTTGCCACAGGATGCTAGCAGTGTAGTCGTGGTACCATGAACAGGTGTCCTCTTCAAAATGGCAGGAGAGCTGCTCGGATCCAGCAGGAATGTCTCCCTCTGCACACTTATCGAAGCTGATGTCATCCAGCATCACGTTAGGGGATGCAAAGAAAGGACAACGGAAGGAAAACTGGAGCTGTCAGAATGAGAAGTTTTACTGTAAATAAAATGAGTTTTTATGACTTTTGACATTTCACTTTTCAGCAGAATGCAAACTGATTTACACAAAACTGTGAAAAGACGCAGAAAATAGCATGAGCTACGTCTTCTGTTGTTTGGCAGTTGTTACCTGTTACATAATTCATATTAGTGCCACCTACAGGAATGGAGTGGAACACTGTTGGCTGTATTTACAACTGTTCAAATGTGTAACTAGACTTTACACCGATGTTATCGGCTTTATCGGTATCAGGCGATAATTAGCATTTCATGCTGATCGGCTTTAATGTCATAATTCGCCGATCCGAACAAAGACGTCATTGATCGGCTCCGCAAAAGACATTTACTCCGCGTCGCCATTGTGCACAGTATATTTGAATCCAAAAGCTTGTTTATTTTTAGCCTTGTCGCGTGTCTTTTGGCGTAGCCCTGTAAATATCTGACGGCCAATAAAGTTATTTTTTTTAAAAACATGTCGGTGGTGTGGATTGAAAAATCTAAGGGCACACCAACAAATAAAAATGTCACAAAAAAGTGGATACATTAATTACTGCATGTACTTCCTGCCATCTAATAGAAGACCATTCATTTGTTCTGTCTGTCACTATGCCTCACTGGCATAAATAGCGGAACAAAGATCAATTATTTATTATAAATATAATTTTTGAGCAATTAAGTACACAAGTATATACAGTAAATGAACAGGTCATTTAAATAGAAACATTCCTCCATCTTGTGATCGGATCGGTGATCGGTTATCGTTTTTTTTAAACTCGGTGATTGGTGATCGGCCCCAAAAATCCTGATCGTGTCAAGCCTATGTTCAACCAGCCTTTGCATTTTGTTTTGTTAGTTTTGTTTTGATAATTTATAAACCTAGGGTTGGGAACTTGAGAAAATGTTCTTGTTTTTTTTTTTTTATTTTGAATATTCATCCATCAATCCATTTTCTTTAACACTTGTCCTTATTTAGGGTCACGAGTGAGCTGGAGCCTGTCCCAGCTGACTTTGGGTGAAAGACGTAGGGTTCTCCCTGGGCTGGTCACCAGCCAATCGCAGGCCACATATAGACAAGCATTAGCACTCATATTTATACCTATGGACAATTTGGAGTCTTTAATTAACCTAACGTATTTTTGTGGAGTGTTGGAAGAAGCCAGAGAAAACCCAAAAAGAAGATGAAAATTCCAAATACGAACCCCGAATGTCAGAACTGTGTGGCACACATGATAACCACTTGTTCACCGTGCTGGCATTTTGAATATTGTTTTTATAGTACAGTGCTTACTGTGCTAATTTTTACCTCAATGGCTTCAAGATGCCATTCATCAATTCTTATGTATAATTATTATTATTATACCCATCTGTACCTTGTACCCTCCAGGGTGATTTCCGATGACAGTCTGGGCATTCTGCCAGCCCTTCGTCGTACTCTCAGTGTTCAGCAGTTCGTGCGTGTCCATCTCTCGAACCATGATTACGTTAATGCGTGAGGATGATGTGGATGAGCTTTCATCATGAATGTGGTACCAGAAGCTGAAATCACATTTTATTGATTGTCTGGCATCATCATCATTGTGAAGTTGCAGTAGTACCTGAGCTGGCACCCCACAGCTGCCCTTTTCTCAACGGAGTATTCCAAAACTGCCTTGGAAATTAAACCACACTTTTGTTTGCTGTCAATATACATGACATACCCTGTTGAAAACAAACGAGAAGCTAGTAAAGCTACATAAAACACTGAACTCGGTGGCTATTGGGAACAGACTTTACCCCAAGAGCTCCCTGAAGTATGGTCCTGTCCGGGTATCGAGGTGACGTTTGCCCACTGCCTCGTCCAAGTGTACTTGGTGGTGCTGTTCCAACCACACGAGTGATCCTCAAAATCGCATGAGCCTAAAATGAGGAAAGTTCACGTACATTTGAATTGAAGAACGGGCCTCCTTAGTTAAGGATTTCAACGATGATAATGGTGCTAGGCCTACCGCAAAAGACCTCATCTGAACCATCCTTGCAGTCTTTCTTGAAATCACACACGAGTCCAGCAGCAAGGCATTCTCCAGTCGTGCACTCAAACATTTTATCGGGGCACAAGGATGCGGCGACAAAATAGACTGCAGGGGATGTTTTATTTTTATTTATTTTTTAAAATCACAGAGATAACTCAAACTCAATTCCCCAGCACTTTGAAGTCATGGTAAAACATGGATTTATCCTCCTGTTGTAATGTTTTCTATTCTGGGGAAATACCCAGAGTTGTCTGTCTATTTCATTCCTTGCAAGAGAGAGATAATACAGCTACATAGCGGATGTACTGAATGCAGTACACAAGGTCTTCTGACAAACCCAGCACTGCTGTCCCACTTATACTGAACATCACGTTGGGCAATTAACCACATGCTAAATGCATTATTATCTCATCACAGCATGTTCTGGTAAATGTTCATTACAATGAAAAGACATTACATTATTTTACTTTATCATATTAAAATATAACCCCAATTCCAATGAAGTTGGGACGTTGTGTTAAACAAATAAAAACACAATACAATGATTTGCAAATCATGTTCAACCTATATTTAATTGAATACACTCCAAAGACAAGATATTTAATGTTCAAAGTGATAAAGTTTCTAGTTTTTAGCAACTAATCATTAACTTGGAATTTTGAATCATGTTACAAAAAATCATGTTACAAAAGTTTGAATCATGTTATAAAAAAAGGTGGGACAGGTGTCAAAAAAGACTGAGAAAGTTGAGGAATGCTCATCAAACACCTGTTTGGAACATCCTACATGCTAATTGGGAACAGGTGGGTGCCATGATTGGGTATAAAAGGAGCTTCCCTGAATTGCTCAGTCATTCACAAGCAAAGATGGGGCGAGGTTCACCTTTTTGGAAACAAGTGCATGAGAAAATAGTCGAACAGTTTAAGCACAATGTTCCTCAACGTACAATTGCAAGGAATTTAGGGATTTCATCATCTACGGTCCATAATATCATCAAAAGTTTCAGAGAATCTGGAGAAATCACTGCATGTAAGGCCGAAAACCAACATTGAATGCCCGTGACCTTTGATCCCTCAGCCGGCACTGCATCAAAAACAGACATCAATGTGTCAAGGATATCACCACATGGGCTCAGGAACACTTCAGAAAACCAATGTCAGTAAATACAGTTCGGCGCTACATCCGTAAGTGCAACTTGAAACTCTACTATGCAAAGCAAAAGCCATTTATCAACAACACCCAGAAACGCCTCCGTCTTCTCTGGGCCCGAGCGCTTCTAAGACTGATGGACTGATGCAAAGTGGAAAAGTGTTCTGTGGTCCAACGAGTCCACAGTTCAAATTGTTTTTGGAAATTGTGGAAGTCGTGTCTTCCGGGCCAAAGAGGAAAAGAACCATCCGGACTGTTATGGATGCAAAGTTCAAAAGCCAGCATCTGTGATGGTATGGGGCTGTGTTAGTGCCAATGGCATGGGTAACTTACACATCTGTGAAGGCACCATTAATGCTGAAAGGTACATACAGGTTTTGGAGAAGCATATGCTGCCATCCAAGCAACGTCTTTTTCATGGACGCCCCTGCTTATTTCAGCAAGACAATGCCAAACCACATTCTGCACGTGTTACAACACCGTGGCTTCGTAGTAAAAGAGTGCGGGTACTAGACTGGCCTGCCTGCAGTCCAGACCTGTCTCCCATTGAAAATGTGTGGCGCATTATGAAGCGTCAAATACGACAACGGAGACCCCGCACTGTTGAACAGCTGAAGCTGTACATCAAGCAAGAATGGGAAAGAATTCCACCTACAAAGCTTCAACAATTAGTGTCTTCAATTCCCAAACGTTTATTGAATGTTGTTAAAAGAAAAGGTGATGTAACACAGTGGTAAACATGACCCTGTCCCAGCTTTTTTGGAACGTGTTGCAGCCATAAAATTCTAAGTTAATGATTATTTGCTAAAAACAATAAAGTTTATCGGTTTGAACATGAAATATCTTGTCTTTATAGTGTATTCAGTTAAAAAAAAGGATTTGCAAATCATTGTTTTCTGTTTTTAACACAACGTCCCAACTTCATTGGAATGGGGGTTGTAGACGGTATTGTGAAATTATTAAATAGAGATTATAGGCACAAGTGTCGTGTTTTTTTAGTTGATGGTTACTGGACTGGATTCCACTTATTTACCAGTCAGTTTTCGCCTGTTTTTCTTTATGTTGTTGGGTAAATTAAAGTTGCTGGTCATACAGAGGGCTAGTTTTTGTGGAATGCTCACATTGTCATGTATCAAACCGTGAAAATGCAACATTAAAATTCAAGCATTATTATAACTCTATATAATTCTGGTATAGAGCCTTAGAAGGTGCCATATAAATATAAGATATTATTACTAATTATTATAGTCAAGTGCTTTTCTATCCAAGACTGTGAAAGGCACACATTTTCATTCAAGTTTAAGCATGTCTTAAACTCTGAAAATGCATAACTTTCAAGCACTATTATAACTCTATAAAATGCTCCTACTGTTATAAAGCCATTGTGTAATAGTGGCATATTGCTTTAAAAAGCTCACATTGGCAAAGACATTGAAGGACTCAAACTATGTCTCGGTACGATAATTATCAAAATACACCATTAAAATTAAAGCACCATTAAAAGTCCGTTTTAAACATTTTGCTATGGCGCTGTAATGGAATTATGTCTTTATGGCCAACGCTGTGGCCAATGAGTGTGATTTTTGGGACCTGGATTTTATTTTTATTTTTTTTACACAAATATGAGGAACTTAGACCATAAAGTAAGGATAAGCAACAGCCAGGAAATGGGCAATAAGTGTTTCTGAAAAAAAAAAACCTTAGAGGAACAAGCATGGGCCTCGGAGGTCTTCATTTAAAAAAAAAAAAAAAAACTAATTAGCATCCCCGTTATAGATGAACACTAAGGCAAAGATCTTACCTGCAAGTACAAAAAGCAATTGTCTCATTTTGTGAAGAAACGCGATACAAAGTTTAATCCAAAGAAATGGCGAAACATTTACAGCACCGTTATCCAAAGCCCAGCTAACGCTCTGGTGAACAGTTTGTACCTGTGCTTGCTCTAGCGCAACTTTTACAGTATTATGACAAGGAAGCTATGAAAGTAGTGAGTCCATAACGGCAGACCCGGGCATAAAGTCCAGGACAAGGCAACTGAATGAATGACATTACGGTTTTGTGCTTCATCTTTATGGCCCTCAAGTGCTCAACTTTAATCTTGACACTGAAGAGATTTAGATTACAAGAAGTAACATTAGATGGAAAAGAAAAAGAAAAAAAATAAAGAAAAAAGACAAAAGATTGGGACTTAAAGGGGTCAATTGTGAAAATGTGAATTTCAAATTGCTTACAAATACTTCTTTGAAGTACCTTCCCACCCATCAATCGATACATTTTAACAATCCAAAAAACATTTTGTGAACTGCCTATTTCAAAAGTGTGTCTGTGAGCGAGCCGGGATTGTAATGTCACCGCCCCCAATGTCTATCTTCTCCATCCATGACTTGGAAGCTTGGTTTGACAAATATTGCCATTTTCAAGTGATGACAGGACGACACTATCATGTCAAAGCCAAAAGATAATCTGAGCTGCATTGTCAGCACAAATTACCGTTAGCTAACAGCATAATCAGCACTACTGATTCAAAGTGTAATTTAGTAGCTTGGTGATGAAATGCTGCCTCCACGAGTGAAAATACAATCCATGCTTTCACTGTCTTTATGGGTGCGCGTTTATTTTCTTCACACTCCGGGCTAGTTGAAGTTGTTCGCCTCATCGCAACGCCTAGCACCGGTCGGCAACAAAAAACAAACTCCAAGTCAGCACAGCAATAGACGCTGTGAGCAGTGGCTCATTTGAACGAGACAGGACCACCCTTAAAACTTGCTGAGTTCAACAAGGGTGTCAGGTTCGCACCTTTGACAGTGACTATCCCGATCAAAGGTTTGCATGTGTTTCTCAGGTCACGTATTGCAGAACACAATCACGGGATCAGCAATAACGCTTGAAAGGGGAAAGTGATAGCTGCTTCCATAAACACATGCTGGGCTGCACAAGCTTCAGGAATAAGTTATCATATTTCAGCACCATCCAACACACTTGAGAGGAAGTGAAAATACAAAATGCTATAACTGATGTTTGACAGCGTCAACTTGTGAATGACCCAAAACAGGATATTATGTTGCTACACTTTGGATGCACACAACATGTTCTGCTTATCAGCAACAACGCAATAAAATGTGGCTTTTATAAGATCTACCCAATTGACGTACGGTGAACAGCAAAAACCTCAATGGAACATTGCTAAACCCCTTTCACACTGCCAATAAAAGTCAACATTTTCCACCTTTTTGTCTCTGACCCTGTTCTGTGTAAACGGCACCAACACGACATTCATAGATAGTATCAGATCCATAACAGAGGCGGGATGGCCACATCTGTAAAAGAGAATGCTGCAATTCAAGGAGCACTGTGAAGTTTAACAACACCTTACACTCTTCTGCCCTGCCCTGTTTTCGAAAGCAATTGCTGACAACTATTTCATACATTACACCAGATGTTTGGTTGTTGTTGTTTTTTTCAAATCTAATCATCTGATTGTGCGATTATCTGCAGCAATATCCCACTTTGGTAGGTTTTTTATAAAAGGCAAAGGTGGATAAATCAGATGCAGAAATGTCAAAGCTCGAGCTGTATTGTTTCCAGTTATTCATTTGCATGTTTTTCTGTTTTATTAGTACCCTAAAGATGACATTTAACTGTGCTGTGTCAGTAAATGAGGGGCCATTCATATGGGAGGAGATATCTAACAGGAAGTCAGCTGAATTTATCCAGAGGAAGTTCCAATTGTAAGAAAAAAAGCAGATCTAGTGCACAAGTTCGACTGGAAATAATTCATCAATGAAAGCCCAAGGTACACTTGCAAGCAGTGCAGATGTGATATATTGTATAATGAAGTAATATGAAAAACCTGTTTGTGTGTGTGTGTGTGTGTGTGTGTGTGTGTGTGTGTGTGTGCTTGCTGGATTGCGCACTACTTTACAATACCACTTATAGCAAAAGGGCCAGAATTTGGGTCCTCCCTGGAATTTGAATTTAAGGAAATAAGAGCATATCATGCATTGCAATAACCAATGACCAATACATTGTATGCAACTCGTCTCTTGCCTTGCCTCCCACCCTGACATCTGGATTTTGGCCTGTTTTACTGCCGCTTCTCCCCCTTCCTGCTTCGAGAGGGGGCGTAGTAGCGCTGGATCCAAGTGAGAGTCTTGAACATGAGGTGGATGTGCTCACCAATAGGTCACTGTGGTGCATGCTTGAAGATTATTAAACTAACATTTAGTTGCATTACCATCGTTTCTGAGAACTGCTTTCACATCTTTGAACCCAGATGTCCTGACTGTGAGGCAGACGTGCTAACCGCTATATCACCACAGTATTTAATTGCATTACCACTGTTTCTGCAAACTTTTTAATCTTTGTGTTGTATGGAATCAATTGCTGGTACTTGTGAAATGCTATTCCAGGCAAGGACCACTGGAGTGCATACCACAATTCCAAATAAATCAAAAATTGACCCAGGACCCATTTCTGGAGTCAACACCACGTTTGGGAAAGACTGCAAGTCTCTGCCAAGGCCTAACTGTTAACCAAAGTGGACAAACGTTACTATATGTCTTCCCCCAAATGTCATGTTTTTTTTATGGTTTCTTACTTGGCCCTGCGGAAATTGGCTAAGCAGTTTTTGCATGATCCTGTCCACAACCACAAGAACAAAGAAAACATGCACAAAAAAAGAAAAAAAAAGAAAAAGAAAAATGGTGTTGCGCCATGTTTATAATTGTGTTCAAACGTTTGGCGTTACACAATCAAACTGACTTTCATCCAAATTCTTTGTGTCAATGATGGGGGGGGGGGGGGGGGGTAATGGAACGCTGTACCAAATTGTGACTGATGCGTCACGTTTAACATAAATGTCTTACACATCAATTTTTCCCTCGCTACAGGACAGGAAGTAAATGGGGCCACTTTCTCATTGAAGCCAGGCTAAGAGGGGGAAAAAAGGATCAGCTCTGTTAAGAAGTCTTCCTTTCCATGGTCACGATCATAAGTCCGCTCCTTGCAACGCACGGGCCACGTCTGCAGCGCTTATCGGAAGGATGTCGAACGCCGGGATAACACTAGCTGCCGTCACGCTCCTCGCCCCGATGTATTTGTGCTTGCAGATGAATGGTACAGTATTCATATTACTACGCTATTTTCTTTATATGGTGTTCTCTGTTGCAGGTACATTATGCAGGCTGCTAGCCTGAGAGTCGAATGACTTGCCATAAAATTAAACTTTAGTTTTTTTGGGATCAATAATACGTGTTGATGTCATAGCCATAGGTTTAATTGTAAAAAATTGCTATGATTTAAATAGGGCCTTTTAAGTGACTTAACGATGCTTACCAATAACTTATGGGGCCAATTAAAATCTATAAACTGTTTGAGAGTGTATGTGTGTCTGTATTCATGTTACTAAATGTATGCTTTGGTGAACAGATGGTGTTGAATTTCAAATTTATTGTAATTCCCAATCGTATACAACACAAAAAGTCTTTGAGTTTGAGTAAAACTATGAAAGGACCAACTGATTATTAACCCTCCTGTTGTATTTATTACTCCGTAAAAAAACAATAATGATCGTGGGGCCTGTTTAATTATCAGTGTCATAAACATCAATAAAAATGCAATAAACATTGTGTATATCATATCTCATCATAAACTCATTTATAATAACAATTTAATAGTACATTACTACTCACAATTCATGTTCACAAATATGTGAAATTAAACCTTTTCATTATATCTGTTGATTACACTGAACCATTCAGAAGAAGGTTCATGCTGAAAATGTACTTTTATCTATTTCTTTAAACTTTAGAATGGGTCAGTTGAACCGGCAACACAGACCTCATGATTTGGACATTTGGTTTTGTTGAAAAGTCTGCAGGAAGTAAACACATGTGATGGGCCACTGTTGTTTCGTTTCCCCGTACAGATTCTCCATTCTCTCTCTACAACAAAGCTTTGAGCTTGTGCCTACTGAAAAGGTCCTCCCGCTGCCTCGAGGTGCGATGGACGAGCGGCGACCGCATGTTTGTCACCTCCACCAAAAAATGTCTGGGGGCGCAGGGCAAAAGTGTGGGCAGCGAGGTCAACCAGTACGACTGCGACGATAGGACCGACCTGCAGAAGTGGGAGTGCATGAATGGGACACTGCTGGCGCTGAAAGGCCAGAAGCCAGAGCTCTATATTGAGCTCAAGACGGACGGAGGCATCGCGCTCTCCAGGACGACAGGACCCGGCAACAGCTTTACAATCACCGGGACGGCCAACGGCGCCTGTTCTAGAACCCACAGAGGTATAGTGCACACCGAGTGGATTATTGCTGAAGAACATAATCGAACTGCACTGTCAAAAGCACTCCCCAACACCTCTAACTCCCCTGTTATGTTATGCAGGGCAACCCATTTTTTTAAAGTTGAAAAATCTAGAAAATATTTTAAAAATGTAAAAAGAAATACATTCATTTAAAAAAATTAAAGCAACTTCTGATGGCTGTATTTTTAGTTGTTCTTTTTGTAACACATTTGTGAATTGTATTTTAATTTGACCTGTCTTAATGTAAATAAAGATGACAAAAATATAATTCAGATGTAAAAATAATTAGTGGGTGGGTTAGCGACAAAGTGTACATTTCAATATGAATTTTGTCAATCTTCTCTTCCAATGGCAGTATTGTACTCCATTGACGGGAACGCGTATGGAAAGCCGTGCATGTTCCCCTTCCTGTACAAAGATCGGTGGTTTGGAGACTGCACGCCGTTCGACTCCTCTATCAAGCGCCCCTGGTGTGCCATTGGGACCAAATATGAACACGAGCAGTGGGGATACTGCCCGACATCATGTGAGTTGAGTGTACACCTTAGGTGCCCCCTCCCCCAATATTATATTGTTTTTTTGTTTCTTTGTTAATGCTCAGCTACGGAATACTGGAAGAAGAATCACATCACAGGAGCTTATTATCAGCTCAACGCTCAGTCGGTTATGAGTTGGGCGCAGGCTGACGAGAGCTGTAAACAGCAGGACGCCAGCCTGGTCAGCATCACCAATCCCAACGAGCAAGCTTTTATCTCAGGTAAGACCTCGAATGGGGCTTTGCTGCTCCTGAACTGTAGCAGGAAAACTACAATACAGTATACAAGTGCAGTAGAAAATCCAAAGTGAGACTTCCAAATTGTTGTCATTTTTCAATAAAATAATTTCAAATCTAAAGACAATTCTAAATAAATTGTACATTACTTAATTCAATTGTGACAGAATATTTAATAATAATATTGACACTATTTTATAATAATTTATTTCAGGACCAAATTAAATATTAATTATTAAATTTCATGTCTATTTATTTAATGGCATTTTAATTAAATAAAATTCATGGCGGCACAGGGATCGACTGGTTAGCAAGTCCGCCTCACTGTTCTGAGGACTCGGGTTCAAATCTGGCCTCGCCTGTGTGGAGTTTGCATGTTCTCCCCGCGCCTGCGTGGGTTTTCTCCAGGTACTCCATTTTCTTCCCACATCCCAAAAACATGCATGGTAGGTTAATTGAGGGCTCTAAATTGCCCGTAGGTGTGAATGTGAATGCGACTGGTTGTTTGTTTGTATGTGCCCTGCGATTGGCTGGCGACCAGTTCAGGGTGCACCCCGCCTCTCGCCCAGAGTCAGCTGGGATAGGCTCCAGCACGCCCCGACCCTAGTGAGGATAACCGGTACGGAAGATGAATGAATGAATGAATGAATTTCATTTTATTATAATGTTAAATAAATTAACGTATTTAACATGGAGATTTGTTTGTGCCAAAGTTAAAGACGTCATTAGAGCAAATGTATTAAAATGTGAAAAAAAAAAAATTATACACTCCTATATGGATTAAAACAAGTCATTTCAGGATCAATTTATATATATATTTAATATAATAAAATGTTTATTGATTTAATGTCATTAGAATTTACCGCGTATAGATTTGATCAATTCACAGATTTTGTAATAATTTTGTTTTTTAAATTTATTTAACTACATTTTTAGTTTAATAATAGATTACCTATTTATTTAACAAACAATGTAAATGCAATAAAAAACATCACATACGACACATGAATGTCACTGTCACAAAACCTAAAAGGCAACATTTTGACATTTTAGCTTGTGTACCTAAAACTCAAGTCAAGGACAAACACTCACTCTGACGGGAAAAGGCAATTGATGAAATTAATATCTGTCTGTCAATAAAAAAGCCACAGAAAAAAACTTTTTAGTTCTCTGGATGCTCGCTGACTGTACTGCTGATTGGTTCTAGAGAAACTGCAACATCCGTAAATAAAAGTGTCATAGCAAGCGTAGGATTCCCCAGGTCATAGCCAGTCCACTCCAGGGACTCCCAATATAACAATCTATACGCTTACTTTACAAAAAGCAGTTTAATATTATCATTATTACTACTACTTTTATGAGACCAACTATTCGTCTCAGAGAACATGCACCCTGCATCATGGAGCTTGGACATTAGAACACTTTTCTACTCATCTCCATATTAGTTTTATGTCATTGTTCCTGAGAAGTTCCTGTGATTTTTGGCGACCTTCTGATTAAGCAATAAAAATGAGGAACAAAAGGGGGAAAAAAGAGGAACAACCTCTTCACCCTGTTTTTTTTCTATGTGTACTTGCTCTGTTATCAACACACAGCACTATTAGGAAATGTGAAGAATAAGCTTTGGATCGGGTTGGTCCTGAACCCCGACCATGGTTGGCAGTGGACGGATAGCAAACCCATGCGTTTCCTGAGATGGGATAGTGGTAAGTATACGCTCAAGGAAAAAGGTTTTCAGACTTAATGTCAACTCTCCACTGGTAACAAGAAGGATGCTGCTCTTGTTTTAGGATTCCCGCTTCCTAATCCGGGCCACAACTGCGCATTCCTGGAGTCGGCCGGCCAGCACAAGTGGCAAACTTTCTCCTGCTCAAAGAAGATCGGCTATATCTGCTACAAACCTGGGGCCCCGCCTCTGCCGCCGCAGGGTATACACCTTCACTTTTTACTCTAAATAGTAATAGGCTAATAGTAGCCAGGGATCCTTTCCAACACCTTTAACAAAAATGTAACAGTAATAAGAAAAAATGCACTCTACAGTATTGTCCTTTATAAAACAAAATAGTAGTAACATAACTATTAGAACGTGAATAATTAAAGTCTGTGCATCATAATTTCATGCATCACACTGATCTATAACCGCCGGCTAACCTAATTCCAGCTCCAACACACAAATACTACAGTATGTATAGTTTTTACAATTAAAAAAAACAGTTAATTTCTTTACATTCTCTATCATTGTGTTTTTATATAACAGTTGATTTTTCTTTATAAAAAATATGACTGTTTTGGGGGGGCTTGAATGGATGGATGGCATTTCAATGGGGGAAAATGATGTGGTAAATGAATTAAGTGACGCACTGGAACAAATTCAACTTGTCAGTCATGGTACCACAGTATTTGCGATAAGGATATCATTGAGCAGCGTGTCTATTTTCCTTTCCTGTCTCAGTTGAGCAAGGATTCTGTTCAGACCCCTGGATTCCGTACAACGCCCACTGCTTCCATCTCCTTCGGACCCCCAAAACGTGGTCCGAAGCGCAGAAGGATTGTCGCAAGGAGACGGGGGAGCTTGTGAGCATGCGCTACATTGAGGACCACAGCTTCGTCATCTCTCAACTGGGATACGGTGGGCGAGAGCAACACTTGATGGCAGTAAACTGTCTTAAACAACAGTCGGTGTGTTTTAGCAGTTGGAAAATGTAAAAACAAAAAGGTAAACCGTTTTACAATCATATAGCACTTATGTTTCTAAATTATCATAATGATTGCATTGTTAAAAATAATTCAGAAATAGTATTATAAAAGGGGTCCTTGGTTTACATCAGTCCTGAAATACAGACATTTCGAGGTTACAAATTGGTGCTCAGTTGGCACCGTACTTACTCTTATTCATTTGTCTGTTTTATATCTGTAATAGTTTTTGATTAACATGTTTTTCAATTTGATGGTTATTAGAACCATTGTGTTAATTGCAGCAGTTGTACTAACAGCATAAAATAATTGAAATTCAAATGAATTGCACCTTAACCAAGCTACAATG
The DNA here is from genome assembly GCF_024500275.1 of Phycodurus eques. Lineage (NCBI taxonomy): Eukaryota > Metazoa > Chordata > Actinopteri > Syngnathiformes > Syngnathidae > Phycodurus > Phycodurus eques. Next base: position 19,869,455 of record NC_084537.1, read on the forward strand.
CTAACTTTAGGTAATGCATATTTTTTTCAATAAATATTAAAATGTCACGTGTAGACTTGAATATCTTCAGTGCAACATAATGACCAATATTACCATTTTGCATTGTTTTTAAACTAACTGCCTTAAAAATGTATGTAAAGCATCACCCAAGCTACAATGCTAATACTGTAGTTTTAGCTTGAGAGCGCAACATATATCTATTCCGTAGATGAAAATAGTCAAATATTATAAAACATTTAAAATGCAAACATTACGACCAATATTATGTAGAAATTTCTCCACTTTTAGGTGAAAAACAGTTGAATTGCTCTTACTGCCATACAAGTATGGATCCTAAAACAAGCTACGATGCTACACTTAAAATAGTAGAATATTTTTTTAAATGTCTCGAAGGCTTTGCTGTTACACAATGCCAAATATATAATATTCACTTGTATACAAATAGTCAAATCTCTCTACAAGTCAAAAAACCCACCTCTAACGAACTAGGATGCAAATGATTTAGCTTATTGAAATGGTCAAATATATAATTGTTTTTATTTTATGAATGAGTATATTCAAATGAAACTACATATATATATATATATATATATTCTCTTTAAAACAAACAGTCAATGATCTGAAGTTCAGAGTCCAAACAAATTTCGCCTTAACCAAGTTACGATGTTCATGCCTTAGCTCTATAAAGTAAAATGAAGCTATATTTTATTTTTTTCTCTAGATTTAACGGCTCGACCTCCAGCTGTACAAACATGTTTGCCATAACGACAAGTATTGTTTTACTATGATTCAAACGAATTTAGCCAAAGCTACGAGCTACAATGATGCTAATGCTGTATAAATGAGCGACGTCCACTAGCTAATGCTAACGTTAGCACGAACAGTACGTCACAATAAAAACTTTTGGCGGGTCTTTTTCAAACTTCAATATGAATAAGTGTTACAAAGAACATTCTGGGTATAAAACTCACTGTCCGCAGCCTCCACCGACGAGCTTTGGATCGGCCTGAATGACAGGAGGACCGAGGGCCTGTTCGAGTGGAGCGACCTGGCCGACGTCGCCTTCACCAGCTGGGAGTACGGAGAACCAACACTCTTGACAGACAACGAGGACTGCGTTCTCATTAAGGGCGAGGTAAGGAGGGGAAAAAAATAAAAAATGTTAATGTTAAATGAAGTCACGAATATGTTGTGACCAGAACATGATTTGTGTCCCACAGAATGGCAACTGGGCAGACCGCTCCTGTGATGAGAAACATGGCTTCATCTGCATGAAGCAGAGCAGCACGGACCACCAGCCAGATGAAGTTCACATGGATATTGGCTGCAAACCTGTGAGTGAAGTTCGATGACAAGGAAATCGTGGATTTGTATCTAAATACATTATGCATGTTTGAAGCAGTGGCGGTTCTAATTGGGGCCTGGGTGGAGATGGGGGGGGTTGCAATGCCCCCCATCACCCACCCAAAACTGTGCACCCCCCTACGAAATGGAATGGACTCGAAAAACTTCGGCCACCACTGATTTTATCGACCTAATACAAAGACTTGATGTGCTTTCCAGGGTTGGAAACGACATGGCTCCTACTGCTACTTTGTGGGGACAGAGATCAAAATGTTTGACGAAGCCAAGAACGACTGCAAGGCAACAAACTCCTACTTGGCTGATGTGTCAAACGGGTAAGAGTGATTTATATTTCCTTACTTTGCACGCAACTTTGCAGAGGGAGTGCCTGCCATACACAGCAGAGAAAAGGGAGAGGTGAAATAAAAACAATGCGACAAGTGTCTACTGATTTGGTAAAGCTCTATTTATTGTATTCACCACTTGATTTTTTTTCCCATTCCAAAATAGTTTTCCCCACAAGTTCACAGTTTCCAGATGTCCTAATGATAACATATCTGTGACATGCTTTGGTCAAAATATCCCAAGGGTCTCGCTCTACAATGGGACCAATTCTGAGTATGTTGTTGTGTCAGAATGCAGCTAAATTAAAAAAAAAAGCTCAACCCCAGACACATTTTCACAAATGGGCAGCTCACAAAATGTACTTCGTCGTGCAATTTCACACTTGATCGGTGAGGCAGGCACTTCAGAGACCTAACTATTTGTATACAAGTCATTACAAAGTCATTTGTACAAAATATTGTCGCTTAAATGCAAAAAGAAATTGGTATTAGAATGAAAATAGCTTCTTTTTTTTTTTACCACAGCCCCATCTGGTGGATATGGTGGGCCACTGACCCACAAGCATCCTTGAACAAGAGATGTACAATGTTCACGACTGACTTTATGTATGCAACTGTCTCCAGGGTGGACAACGCCTTCTTGATCAGCTTGGTGGGGGCAAGGGCTGAGAAGTATTTCTGGCTGGGCCTCTCAAACCAGAAGAACTCTGACGAATTCGTGTGGACCAATGACAACGCGGTCACGTTTACTCACTGGAATAATGAGATGCCAGGTATGGATGTGCTCTGCTGCAAGAAGAGGCGTAGACGGCGATGCCGTGATTCTTACCGTTTTCCCCCAACTGTTACTTCAGGTAGGAGACAAGGCTGCGTGGCCATAACGACCGGTATTTTGGCCGGCCTCTGGGATCTGCTGCCTTGCGACAATAAGGAGAAGTACATCTGCAAGCATCTGGCTGAAGGGGCGGTCTTGACACCGCTCCCGCCTACCGTTAGCCCCCCACAGTGTGCTGAGGGCTGGACACGAGTGGGAACGAGAAACATCTGTTCCAAGGTTTGTCTCGAAAATGGAGTTTGATGCTGGTTGACCGCCAAGGTGTTCCTGTAGGAAATAATGTAAAGTGGATTAAGTCATTTCAGATTCAGAGAATTTAGAGTCTTCAGTGAGCCTAACATGCCTGTTTTTGAGATGTGGACGGAACCCATAGTACCCGGCGAAAACCCATGTTCGCACAGAGACAACTGAGATGTAGATCTGTTCACCACTAGTCCACCTTGCTGCCCATACAAATGCACATCATACATACATCTACAAGGGAAACAAGACTCTTCACGTTTATCTTTTTATCTATTTTTTTTGTCCCTTTAGTGATACTTTAATGGACTTCATAACCTAAATCAATCAGGAAATGCTCATTGTTTCTCCCTATGTTCAATCATATAATCAAAGAACTGTGTTTTTCCCTCCAGTTCTTCACAGGGCCCCGTTCGTTTGAGAAGACCTGGTTTGAGTCCAGAGATTTCTGCCGGGCCATCGGAGGAGATCTTCTCAGCATCCACAGTAGCTCTGAAATGTTTGTGGGACGGTACGCACCATTGGGGGGGCGATAGGGCATATTACAACAAAAGACGTAATTACTATAATTTATTTGAATAATAAAATAGAGGCGGCACGGTGGCCGACTGGTTAGAGCGTCAGCCTCACAGTTCCGAGGACCCGGTTCAATCCCCGTCCCCGCCTGTGTGGAGTTTGCATGTTCTCCCCGTGCCTGCGTGGGTTTTCTCCGGGCACTCCGGTTTCCTCCCACATCCCAAAAACATGCATTAATTGGAGACTCTAAATTGCCCGTAGGCATGACTGTGAGTGCGAATGGTTGTTAGTTTCTATGTGCCCTGCAATTGGCTGGCAACCAGTTCAGGGTGTACCCCGCCTCCTGCCCGATGATAGATGGGATCGGCTCCAGCACGCCCGCGACCCTAGTGAGGAGAAGCGGCTCAGAAAATGGATGGCTGGATGGAATAAAATAGGTGTGTAATGTATTATTTACATTTGTCATTTTTATTTGCCACAGCCACGGAAAGGCCTGGATTGGACTTCATATCGCTGACCCGAGTGTAGGCTATGTGTGGAGCGATGGATCCCCAGTAAGTGCACCACATTTTACACAAGCCACAAATACAGTATTGTAATCAGCTTGTTTTATGTAAGTTCATTTCAATTTACAACGTGTTTTACAAGAGCTGGAAATATTGTAACTTGGCTTATTTTGTTGATTTATATCTATTCATTTTATTTTATTTACTGTATGTATTTGTAGTTCTTCATGAACTCAACATATTTTTCGCAAGCCAACTTATTTATTCTTTAATTTATTTATGCATGTACTAATTCATTTATTATTTATTAATGATTATTATTATTTTTTTTAAACATATTTCTAGCTTTGTTGTCATTAATTTAATTTACGACCTATTTTACGACAAGCTAAAAGTATTGTGAATCGGCTTATTTTATTTGTTTGTTAATATTTATAGATCTGGCCATTTTTAGTTATTCATTCAATTTACAACACATTTTATTATTTAAATTATGATTACTGTTTTTGCATTTATTATTACTTATGTTTTCATTTATTTTATTTTACTTTTCTTATTTATTTATCAACCTGCATTCATTCAATATCATATAAAATATTGTACACAAGCCATATTGCATGCAATGTATTGTGAATTGGGAAATGTATTTATCTGTCTGTGGTATTCAATTAATTCAGAACAAAACCTTCCTATACAAATATATTTTTTTCCGCCGCAGCTCAACTTCCAACACTGGCAAGAGGGCGAGCCAAATAATTTTCAAAATTCAGAATCTTGTGCTGAGTTCCGCATATTCCGTTTCGATGACTCGGGCTCGTGGAACGACATCCATTGTGAGAGCTACAACGACTGGCTTTGTCAGATCCGCGCGGGTAAAGGACCAACACGCTACAACTTTTGTTTTGATCCAAACCAAGCGGGTATACGTTTACCTTGCTGAGCTACGACCGAGTCTCGTGTGTCTCTGATTTACAGGAGTGACTCCAAGGCCACCTCCAAATGACACTGCCACCGGTGAGTAGACACTCTACACACATACCAAATACACGTCACGGTCGGGCGGGCCGTGTATCTCAATGTTTCTGCCCTCATCCCCACAACAGACATTAACACGACCTCAGACGGCTGGCTCGAGTGGCGAGGGAGTCAGTACTACATCAATCGAGTCCCAATGGCCATGGACGACGCTCGCCATTACTGCAAGCAGCGCCACGGTGACTTGGTGACGATCAACAGCGAAGCTGAAAATGTCTTCTTATGGAAACAGGTGCGGACGCTGAACTCAGAGGATGCTATACAGTGATGTCAGTAACACGTTACTATAATATGGCCACTTTCTTGAGTAATCTGATGCTTTACTATTCCCAAAGAAGTAATGAGATTAAAGTTACTTATTCAAGCCACTGCACATTACTGTTGTTGCTATGATGATTCACACAACACTAACAGTCTCTTTTGAATTGCATCTAAAAAGTTTGAAAGGGCAACAACAATGTATCCAGCTGGTAAACTACGAGGTAATTTGCCATCAGTGTTGGAAAAATTACTTTGGAAATGTAGTTGCTTACAATTACAAGTAACCCTGTGAAAATGTATTAGTAGTGTAACTATTTCAATTACTTTCTCAAAATAATACAACAGATTTTTTTTTTTTTAGTCTTCATTTTGAATGAATGCATCAACAGGACCCTTGGATGATTCCCCTAATAAAGTGGATTAAAACCATAGGAATTAACCACATATTTGTTCTTTAAACGGATGTTAATGCATAATAAAACGTGTTTGTTGCATTATATGTGTACAGCACCTAATTACACATGTAATGTAATGCATTTTAGACAATATCACTTCATATGACAACACAAATAAGGGACTGTTTCATGAAGTCCAAAATTCTAAAAGAAAAAAAGTGAATGTTCTTTTATTTGTTCAAAAATGTAACGAGTCTAACCTTTTTAAAATCTCAGACAATCTAATAGATTGCACGACAAGGTGGTGCTTCGAGGTCATATTTGGACAAATATGTCATGTTTGAGAACACTGATGCTAAACCACAACTCATAGAAGCTGAAATGTTTTTTTTTTTTTTGGGTCAACACAGATTTCCAGAAGTTACGGGACCTATTACATAGGTTTGTCAGTGGACCTAGATGGCTCATTTTGGTGAGTAGGAATGACTGAAATACAATACAGGAAAAAGAAAAAAAAATAAGTCGATTGTCATGCAGTTGCACACATGCCAACCATTCTAATTAGTTTCGCAAAGATTCTTTTATTTTATAATATTTTTGATAGATGGAATCTCTGCAATTGTTGTCAGTCTCTTTTTTTTTTAATGTGTCACTCAAGGTGGATGGATGGTACTTCAGTGGGGTACCAAAAATGGGACGAGGACCAACCTAATCAGAATAGCTATGATCAGAACTGTGTCGCTATGTCCTACTTTATGGGTGAGTACACATTGGAGGCTCACTTTTAGACACATGTATTCAGTACCACAACATTTATGCTACCTGCTTATATGGCTTTTGAAACAGGACAGACAATAAAAATAGACAACAAAAAAGAAATAATAAAAGACATATATGCAACCCGGCGGCACGGTGGACGACTGGTTACAGTTCTGAGGACCCGGGTTCAATCCCCGGCCCCGCCTGTGTGGAGTTTGCATGTTCTCCCCGTGCCTGCGTGGGTTTTCTCCGGGCACTCCGGTTTCCTCCCACATCCCAAAAACATGCATGAATTGGAGACTCTAAATTGCCCGTAGGTGTGACTGTGAGTGCGAATGGTTGTTTGTTTGTATGTGCCCTGCGATTGGCTGGCAACCAGTTCAGGGTGTACCCGCCTCCTGCCCGATGACGGCTGGGATGGGCTCCAGCATGCCCGCGACCCTGGTGAGGAGACGCGGCTCAGAAAATGGATGGATGGATATATGCAACCCAACATGCTACAAGCAAACCACTCCTTACCTCACCACATCTCGTCCTCCTCCGTGCTCGCAGGCTTGTGGCGTGGCTTCAACTGCGGAGAAGAGCATCAGTTTATTTGCAAACGTGGGACGACGGCGCCAGTCAACACCACGGCAGCCCCCACAGTTGCCCCCAGAGGTGGCTGCCCACTCAAATGGAACAAATTTGACTCCAGGGTAAGGTTATTGCCATCCTTCAATACGGCAGTACTTCTTAACGTTAGAGGGCCGAAGAGTTTTTTTGACGGCGGTTACCTTCTTTAAGTCATTAAAGACGAGTGATTTCATGGTTTTATGTTTTAAAATGAACGTGGTTAACTTATTTGTACACTGATGACACTTAAGAATAGCAGACTGATGGTGACAGTTTGATCCTGGAACAGATTATTTCCATTTCGTTTCGTAATTTGAGGGTCAGTCGACTGTACACAGTAATCCAGCCCACCAAGCATTTCAAGAGTCCTGTCATATTTGTTGCATTAATTTAGTTGTTTCCCCCCCCCCCCCTGAAATTGCTTAGTAAAAATATGTACATTTATTTGTAATTTACTTTTTCCATTTATCCCATGAAATAATTGGTTGATTTATTGCAAATACCACAATAAAACAATTTGTCAAATAAACTATGTTGCATATATGTAAGAATGCAATAATATAAACATTGCAATAACAATAAGAATAATTATTTAATTGAAAAAATAAGAATAATTATTTAATTGTATAAAGAAACTGATTTATGTACACATTTATTTATTTGTTTTTTTTAACCTCATCTATACACTGAGCTGGTCCAGCTGTCCGTTTTCAAACATGGCCTTTGAGTTCAAAAGTTTGCCCGGTCCTGGTTTAGCCTTTTGTTCCACCTTTTTGTGTTAGTTGGGAATTATGTTTTTGGATCGTTGTTGTTGAAACTGTTAGTCTGTCAGTAGGAGTCTTTCTGGAATAACTCCTTGCTTTGACGTTAACAGTGTTACAGCATCAACAGTAACCGCAAGACCACGTGGGAAGAGGCAAGGAAACAATGCTACTCTATGGGAGGAAATTTAGTCTCTATACCCACAAGGCGTGTGCAAGGTGTGCTGGTACATACAGTACATTGTGAATCAAGCATTGTAGTTGATTCTTGGTCAAGAAATGTTGTTCTTTGAAAACTCGCAGCGTATTTGGTCACCAAAATGGCAGAAGTGGCGGCAGACCTGTGGATCGGGTTGAACAGTTTAAAGCAAGACGCGTTTTTCTGGAGCGACGGAAAACCAAGGCAATACACCAACTGGGGCTACTCTGTAAGTGTATATTCATACTTTATATACACAATACGTATGAATAGAATAACATAGCAATAGCTTTTGGCTGCTTTGCATTTTAATTATTTCATTTCATATTTGTTTTTAGATACATCGACGTCGTCCAGGGACATTTTACCAAAGATGGAATGAGGTAATAATTCAAATTCCCCTTTTGTTTCCGTTATACATAATTAATAAGGGTGTCTTGGTTTGCACATTATTTTTTTTTTTTTTTAAAAAAGGATAACGATTTGGTAATTACCTTGGTTTTAATGTTACGGTTCAGTTAACTTTCGGTATAGTAAGAAGTAAGTAACAAAGAGGGTTAGGGTAAGTTTGACGTACTGCCAAAAGCATATCACTAACCATGATGTCCGCTAGCCAAAGGTTTAGTGACACTACTACTGCTGACAGAATAACTGTGTGACTAGAGCACAAGGCAGTTACAGTTCCTGTCCCTTACCCTTACCCAATAGGTTCAATGCCTTGTGTCATGGAAAATCCAAATGTTGACGTACCGTTGCACCCCTGATCACTAATGATGAGCCGGTCTGAACATCCACTAATATCCAACCTGCATCTGATATTCCGTCTCTCTCCACTAGGAAAGTTGTGTTATCGTGAGCAACAATCCCACGAATGGAATTGGCAAATGGTTGATCAAGTCCTGCAACGACACCAATGGATTCATCTGCACCAGGAGTCTTGGTAAGTATGTCTTAAAGCAGCCGTTTCCAAACGTTTTTATGCCATGCACCACCTTTAGCATCCCAAACGACTGAGCACACACCCTCAAAAAAGTCAATACAAAGCCTGGTTTAAATTAAGGGCTTAACGGTATATGTATTATTACAACTTTCCCATTTTGAGTGGTATTCCTACCCTTTTAATTTACCCTTGCTGAAACAATTAAGCTCACCGAGTACACAGGGGGGAAAAGTCCTTAATTTGACCATATACACGTTGAACATCATTCAAATGTGGCAAACTGGCGTAATTTGCCCTTCTTCTTGAACATAATAAAATAATGTTTGTTTTCATAACTTCATGACTTTATTTCCCTTGAAATTTACGCAGTTATGTTTAATTGGCATTATGATAATGAGGGGGTCCTTGGGGAAAATGTCTTCTCCAAGGAAAGGGGTCCCTGGACCCAAAAAGTTTGAGAATCTGGAAACTGTTTTTGTTCGTATGAACCTCAACAACATCAGTTGTTCAAGTACCCCCGGCTTCAATTTTTCATTGTCCTCAACAGACCCGGGTCTCCCATCCCAAGCCGAACCGGCCGTTCCCAACATCTTGGTATCCCTGGGAAACGACAGCATCATGGCCGTGCCTGTCAATATGACGTGGGATGGCGCCAAAACACACTGTGAAGGGAACAAAGCCAACCTGGCCAGTCTGAGGAACGAGTGGACCCTAGCTTACGTGGAGCTGTTGGCCTTGAATCTCAAATCCCCTCTGTGGATCGGACTGAACAAAGACCAGGTGAGACGCTGCTGAAAAGTCCCGGTGGGGAAAACGCATTCCACGTGGGTAAATAATATACATCTGGGTTTTTCAGACCGGGGGTTATTTTAGATACATCGACGGCTGGCATATGAGCGTCGCCAACTGGGCTGAAGGGGAGCCCAGCCAGGACCGGCCTTGCGGGTACCTGGACTTGGATGGAAAATTTAAAACGAGCCCCTGCAATCGCACCATGTACGGCGTTTGCATGCAGTCGACAGGTGCGAGCCGCTTGCATGCTCACACACACGCGCGCACACACACACAGGCACAGTTTTGTGACATTAAGCGATGTTAAGCTTTATCACTATAATGAGCGCCTATGGAGAGGAAAACGCTTAATGCACTATTTGGATACTGGCCACTCATGCCAGACTAGCATCTGCCCCATTTGCACGCTTGACTGAGGAGTATCTGCAACATTTGCACAATCAACATTGTCCCAGATTATCGCACTACTCGTCACTTTAAACTGCATACACTCCTTGAAGTCTCGGCGCCCTTCGCACAATGGTCATTGCACCGGACTATTGCGAGATTAGTCATTCGAACTGCTCTAAGTGCTGGATGACTCTGCATCTTTTTGCACAATTGTCAAAAAACAAACAAAACAAACAAAAAAAACAGATAACTAGCAACCCTTTATTGCTCAGTGACTGTTTTTGTCTCAAAAGTGTTCTCTGTCAATTGACTGTCTGTTGTCGTACTAGAGCGGCTCCAACTACCGGAGACAAATTCTTTGTGTGTTTTTTGGACATCCTTGGCAAATAAAGATCCATCCATCCATTTTCTGAGCCGCTTCTCCTCACTAGGGTCGCGGGCGTGCTGGGGCCTATCCCAGCTGTCATCGGGCAGGAGGCGGGTTACACCCTGAACTGGTTGCCAGCCAATCGCAGGGCACATAGAAACAAACAACCATTCGCACTCACAGTCATGCCTACGGGCAATTTAGAGTCTCCAATTCATGCATGTTATTGGGATGTGGGAGGAAACCAACGCAGACACGGGGAGAACATGCAAACTCCACACAGGCGGGGCCGGGGATTGAACCCAGGTCCTCAGAACTGTGAGGCTGACGCACTAACCAGTCGGCCACCGTGCCGCCGCAAATAAAGATGATTCTGATTAATAAAATCCAAAACATTAGGGATTTCATTTAATATTTTCAGATATCCACAGAGATTTTGGACATTTGCACCTCCACATAACCTGCAGTTCTTCTTTAATAATGTTACGCGACTAAAGCTGCTGTTGTGTAAACCAGATCCCATTAGCGTGAATGGCTCGCGTCTTCTGCAGAATATTTGAGTCGCGTCAGGTTTAATTGGATAGCCCTTAATCATAAAAGTCTGAAAGGGCTTCACAGGCCCACAGTTGGCAAAAATCAACGACATCCCCTCGTCCAAAGCCCCCAACCGGGCAAGAAAAAAACTCCAAACCCCATTTGGGGAGAAAAGAGGAAACCTACTCTTCGTCACCGTATCTCCATAATTTCTCCGGCGTAATGGATCTCCGTCGACAGCTTAAAATTGTTTTAAACACCCTTGGCTGCTGTTATTTTTCTCTGTGTGTGTTATGTTAATCGTTTGCCCGTGTGGCTGTGGTGTTTTCCATTGTATGTTCAATGGAGGCCATGGAGGTCAAATACCCAAATATATAGTGGTACCATACAGTTATATTGAAATAGTTATTTTTGAAAGACAGTAACAAACAACATTATGTCGTGTTAAGCTATGTGATATGTTATGTTACGTTGCCCAACACCAATCACATCTGTCTCTCACAGACGTGGCGCCGACACAGTCAGCCAGCTTCCCGGGTCTTTGCCCCGATGACGCCATGGCGGACTACAGCCAAAGTTACACGTGGCTGCCATATAAGAGTCACTGTTACTTGTTTGTCACAGACGAAATTGAATGGGCGGATGCAGCCACGAGCTGCGCAAGACATGGTAAGACTTTTGCGTGCGCGCGGAGAACACCGGACCTTTATGCCTCAATTACCGGGAGCTGCGAGGTGCATCATCCACTTGAGGCAAACAAACGCCTCCCTTACACGCAAAAAAGGCATTTGCAATTGTATGTAATGATCCAAGTTCAGAGATTGTTCACACAGACATTAAAGAATGCTGAGCGCCTATGAACTCTGTTGCTAACCAAGACAGCAGCACCTATACTGACGTTGCTTGAGGTCGTAATTCTTGAAAAGTTCAATGAAGCGCTGACCAGAACATATTTGATTGCTCCAGCGCTGACGAGAACGATGTACTAATTATACGTGTAATTTTCTTGGGCGTTCTATCTAAAATATCATCCAAAATTAAGTGTGGTCTTGCTGCTTGTTGTTGTCGGACTTATGATGATCTTAAGTCATGCGGACAAGGCGTCTTTTATTGACAATTAGCGTTCCGGCGCGTACGCTCTACAATGTTGCACATGCCCGGGTTTATGTTCCACCCAGTCAACCTTGTTTCATGCCATTTTGCTAAAATGGTATTTCCAGTTACACTTTACATTACTGATACTGTATAATTTTGTAAAAAAAGATTTCTCCTCCATCTGCAGTTGAGTAAGAAAAAAACACCCCCGGCCACTATTTGCAAAAACACCATGTTTTTACTGTAAACTATACAAGTTCAATATGTATGGAATGGGTATGGTAGGAAATTAGCGATTTTTATGTGAAGTGGCCATTTTCAGGCATCCTAAAATTGGTAAATGAAAATTTATTTATTCATTAGTTCTGTTTTTTTTCCATTTATCTCATTAAATCATTGGTTAGTTGATGTACGGTAGAGAGTAAAATAAATAAAAAAGTAAAATAAACAACCTTCATATACATTTACGCATGTATTATTCATGTTATTAAATAGATGCATTTTATTGTTGATATTTTAATACATAATACATCTTCATATAAAAGAAATGTAAAAATGTAAATATTTATCAAATTTAGTGATTTAATTATTTACAACAAGCATTTTTACCTATTGTAAGCCTCGTAGTACAGACATGTATTGCTGCTACACCAGAAAGGAGGAAAAACAGGATACTGAGCTTTTTTTTCTGGTGTGGGAGCAATATGCTTCCATAACTGAAACATTGGGCTATTAGGCTAACAATATTTTATTCACTCATTGTAACTTTTTTTTGTTTTACCTGGCCTGCCCCATCTGCCCGTTTTTAAAAACGGTGGCACTTGAGCACAAAGGTTTGCCCACCCCTTTCCTCGAGGTTGTTACTAATTTTGAAACCAACTTGCTAGACAGAATAAAAGCTGATCGCTTCCCGTTCTTAAGGTGGATTTTTGGCCAGCATCGAAGATCCCGATGAGCAAGCGTTCATTCAAAGCAATGTGGAAGTGTTCGAGGACAGCCACAACTCATTCTGGATCGGCCTGTACAAAACTCATAAAGGTACAACTCGCGTAAAAAAAAATTAAGGGTAATTATTATTCTTTTTTTTTTTAAATCACTAAGCCTCACCTAAATCCATTGTTGGTGTCAGGCACATGGCTGTGGCTGGATAAAACCGTAATGGACTACACAAACTGGGGTCCGGAAGCTGCGGAGAGGGACTACGGAGAGATACGAACCTCAGATGGGGAGTGGTCGTCGGGCATGAAGTGGAATGACCGAGCGTACATCTGTGAAACACCCAAAGGTAGCGTCTGCTCACCAAGAAAGTGTTGATAAGTTTCAGCACTTGAAGCCAAATGATGTTTTGTTTTCTTGTTACCCAACAGTGATGCCCAGAGATACCGACCCCGAATCTCGTAAGTTGCTCCTCCGCACATTTTTTTTCATTCAGAACACGACGCACAAAAAAACTGTCAAGGACGCATGTCTTTAAATTGAACAGGAAGTCCATTATTTTAATTTGAAGCGAATTACTAGGCTCGTAGTACCTTGAAGAACTCCTACTGGGGAGTCTGCCCAAATTAGCCCCAATTGGACACAGATATCCTAGACAGATGGGAAAGGCTAAATTGTAGCTGGCGAAGCATGGAGGCCAAGTTTGATGATCATTTCTAGAATTCACTAAGAAAAGGTGGTGAAGAGATGAACCCTCAGAACCACTTTCCCCGATCGACACGAGATTTGGCAGACATGTCTATCATAACCACCCAAAAAAAGTCTCAAGGAACAATGTCTGAAAATTGAACAGGAAGTCGGCCATTTTGGAATTCCTGGGCTCCTGGGAAGGAATTCATCCATATGATCCCCAATCCAGTATAAGCGCAACCTACTTCCGCATTCAGCAAAGCAGCTTTTGAACTATTTTCCTTGACTTGTAATTTCAAAAATCTTTTCCATCAATTTGTTGTCACTATATTTAAGTAATGTGATGAGGCGATTATACTACTTAAAGTGTATGGTTTCACAGTCAAAACGGCCCTCTGAGGAAAACCATCACTTCAATGTGTCCCCCGCCAAAAACAAGTTTGACATCCATGATTATCGGGGAAAAAAACATTGTGTGCAGAACCGCATGCAGGCGTCAATGGCAGCTCGCGCGGACACACCAGCCTGATCGTAGTGCTGATCATCACCCTCACGTCTTCGCTGGCCGTCCTCGCCTTCTTCCTGTACAAGAAGTCGCCCCGCTCGCTGCCCACCTTCGACAACCCGCTCTACTTCGGCAACGAGCGAACGCAGCCCGACGTGGTGGACACCAACAAACTGATTGAGAAGGCCGAGGAGGAGATCCCTGAGCCAATTATCGCCCTGTGATCCGTGCGCTGGCTGGTGGGAACGTGCTCATCTCAGGCAAATGTATCACACTGGCACGCTCCACATATTTGTGTTCTACTGTATAGGATATGTATTCAGTTATTTAATAATAGTAAGCGTGAGTTTCAGCGGCAGCAGCCATGTGTGACCTTGTGGAACTGAACTTTTTAGGCTCTGGGAAGTCTTGCTGGAACTGATTTGGTAGCTGATTGGTTTTTTTTTTTCTCTTATTCTGCAAATGAGTGTACATAATGAATGAAATGCTGTTCATTGCTTGTGTTCGTCAATTGTGTACAAATGGCGCCGCTTTAAATGACAATTAAACATGGCTTCAAATGTGACCTCTGAGCCTGCATGTATTTACGCGAGCCTTGCTCGCACAACACAGCAAAGCGGGATGGTTAAATATCTCTTGAGGGATTATAATGAGCAAAACAAATTGAACATATAAAATATCACACAGTGAAAATTGCTTCCACAAAACCGAGGCAGGACAAACAAGCGTCTTCACACAATTGTCGCGATTTTCTGCTTGATCCCCTTTCACACAGCTGGTGTCCTGCCTCTGAAGCAGGAAGATTTGCCGCTTGACTTTGACCTTTGACTGCCCATTCCATGTGCACCCTTTACACAGGCCAGCTTTGATGAGCAGTGTGAAAGAGACATAACAGTTGAGCTGGCATTTCTTTCCCACCTGTGTCTGTGGTGGGATATTGTCTAACTACGTGTTTTCACATATAAAATATTGTACTTGTCAGACGGCGATGTTGCGTTGAAGCCTGCTTTTGTGAAACCAGCAACGTTTTACATAGAAGCCAGCAAAATGCTTTCAAATATAAAATAAAATACCTAAGAGCAACAATTCAACACAGGCCAGGAGAAGTTAGGGTCGGGTACAGGCCTTTCACTATCGAACCTTTTTAGAATCAATTATCCTATCGCCTTTTCCATCGAGTTTTTTCCCACAACAAGGAATTGGTTGACTCTACCCAAAAAACGATTTCAATTACCTATAGATGCCACAAGATGGTGGAAAAGAGCTATGTGAAGCTCCTCAACTCACTTTAACAACATTCCTTGGCACCAAAGCACTACGAGAAGTTCCTCAACTCATTTCAAACATAGTTCCTTGGCACCAAGATAACCACAAGATGGTTGCAAAGCACTATGTGAAGCTCCTCAACTCCCTTGAACACAGTTCCTTCGCACCTAAATGGCGACAATATACGATGTGAAGCTTCTCACCTCACCCCATCAGTTACTTACCACCGAGATGTCAGCAAAGCGCCACATGAAGCTACTCAACGAAAATCAACATAGTTTCTTACTACCAAGATGCCACTTTTTTTTTTTTTTTTTTTAAAGGGGAATGGGCAGTGTGAATAATGTGGGTGTTGAAACCTTTTGTCAGGTGTGGCTCTCCTGACAACTGTAGTACTACTACTACAACTACTTTTACTAGTACTACTATACTACTAATAACACATTGGTTTATATAGAGCTTACCTACAGTATCAATCAAAAAAACTAATATAGTCACTTGTGCTAGTGAGATTGATTTATTTGTATAACTGCTCTGTTTGCACCGCAACTAGATCAAAAGTTACTGTTATTAAAAAAAAAAAAAAAAAGACGATCCTATTTTTCACACATTTAGTCTAAAGTCAGAAGAGAAACTAGTGTAAATGCGAGTCCCTGTGGCCCAGCTTGGCGTTTCTGTCTCGGGCCTTGTCCCTCTCCCTGGCCCCTCCTCTCCTCTCTCGCTCTCCGTCTCTGCCCTGGTGGTTGTTGTGGTCCGGCAGAAAATGCTGCCGAGGCCTGTGGTGGTCGTGGTCGTCGCGGTGATGATGGTGATGATGATGGCGGTGATGGTGTTGGTCCCGCTGGTTATAGCGTCCATCCTCCTCGTCCTCCTCGTCCTCGTCAAGCCTCCGGGTGTGACTGGCGTCTGTTCTGCGGTGATGGCGGTGATGGTGGCGATGGTGGCGAGAGTGCTGGCTTCGGTGGATTTCTGTGCTCAGGATATGCTCCTCGTCATCGTCCTGTCCTCGACCCTCGTCGGGTTTCTGCGGCTGGGCAGAGGAGGCGGGCTCCTGGCCGGAAGGGTTGTCGCGGGGACCCTTCCTCTTGGGCGCGGTCGACTTCTTGCTCTTCTGCTCGTCCTGGCAAAGTGAAAGGCAACGCACTTTTTGACTTTTCAACATGATGAGGCCATTTCAGTATTTTGAATTACCATGAAAGTCAAAATGAAACTACAATAAGAATACCGAATAGGAAATCTAATTAAAAATAAAGAGAATAATTAATTATGAATTATGAACATTATTTTGGGTGGTTAGAACATCCTGTAATTTGGGGTAAACATTTTATATATTTTATAATTATTCTTTTTTTTTAACATGATGAATCCATTTGTTAAGTATTTTGTATAAAAGTGAGCAATCCATTTGTTAAATATTTTTTCAAATAAAATATAACAGTAAAAAAAATACTAAAAAGTAAATGCAAATATTAATTATAAATTCTTGAATAATTAACCTCTCGAGAATTTAAAAAATAAAGATAATCAAATATTTTTTAAATACTGTCATTTTGGATCAATCTTATATTCAAATACTTTTCAAATTCTTAGCATTTTTCAAACATGATTGGGCCATATTTTGGTATTAATAAAAAATATTTCATTTTGCTACTGTTACGTTGTGATTTTACCAGGGGGGGAAAAAAACATATTTTTCATGAGTAAAAAATATTCAATACAGACCTGTTTTTAGGCTTTCATATTTGTGAACGCTATCTTCAACAAAATCTTCAAAGTATGATTATTCTCATAATATTGTACACTTTTCCTACTAAAATTATGATTGCAATCATATATTTGGAGTTTTTTTCCTTTCGTCTTTTTTTGTTCTTTTCCAATAATGACCCTAACACTCAGTAGTAAATACATCCATCCATCCATTTTCTGAGCCGCTTCTCCTCACTAGGGTCGCGGGAGTAGTAAATACATTTGGTTTCAAATCATTTCAAAAAGTTGCGGATGGTGAGAGGAGACACAAATCAATACAATGATGGAGTGGAATTGGATGATTTGTCACTCACCAGAAAATGTCACTTGAGCATCTTTTCAGTGAAGGAGTAGGATGACGGGGAGAAATGAAATGTCAGATGAATAAATAAAAGCAAAAATATATAACTGCAAGCATTCCTGCAATATTTATACGATATGCCTCTGTGGCCAGACTGATGGGTGGGACATGTTATGAGATGACATGACATCACACGGGCTGTTATAATATGTCACGCGTCCTCCGTGTTACCCACCGGTATGACGGTGGGACTGGTGGGCAGCGTGTTCTCGGCCAGGCGGGCCACCAGATCGTTTGTGGGTTCCATCTCAGGAGGATGCGTGGCCCTCCAGTACAACTCCAAGTAGTCGGCGATGTGCTCGCAGGCGTCCAGCAGCTGGTTCTCGTCCAAGATAACGTCGAACATTTCCTATGGAAATGGCCCAAAAAAAACCATAAAAACAGACATTAGTCATTCCGGCAGGATAAACATCAAAGGACACTTCATTAGGGAACACCCGTACAATTTCATGAGATCCAGTGCAAGAGTCAAACAATAATTCTACCTTTAAAATAATAATATTAATGTTGAGTTTTAATTTACAGTCATTTCATGTTTATTATTGTGGTTGTAATTTTCAATGGAAAGCATCATACTGAGTGACAAATGTTTGTAATACTTTATGATAATTAATCAGTAATCATTAACATAAATACATATGGTACACCTGCATTATTTTTAAGAAACATTTAAAATGATCAGCTTATTTAGTGAAATAATAATACAAATATTAATAATGAAATTATTATTTATTGAAAAGTAATATTATCATTACTATTAATTGTATTATTTAAATACAACAGGCCTTCCTGAAAATAGCATTTATATGAATATTTTAAGACATTTTATTTATCAAATAGTAGCTAGTATTATGAAATATTAATAATAAAAGTGAAATAAAAATAAAATAGAATAATAAAAATTGCAATTACTATTATTAGTTTGAAAACGAAATAATGTAATCCAGAAAAAAAAATTTTTTTGCATGACGAATTTAAAAGTACTTTTATTATTTATTTATTGAACTATTTATAAGTTCAATAAATAATAGATATTGTAAAATAATATAAATAAATCCTTTTATTAATATTTCATAAAGAAATAGCGCTATTCTCAGAAGCATCTAATGTTCTGGTTGGTATTTGCATAATAATAATAATTATTATTATTATTAGTTTTTTTTTTTTTTTTTTAAACAGAAGACATCCTATCCCATAATGTGTACGGGTGACCCAAATAAAGTTTTTTGTTTTTTTGTTTTTTTTAAATCTGTGTGGTTTAAAAAGCTTAACCTTCAAAATGGGATGATTAAATTAACTACAATATATTGTCATTCCATATTGTTATTATACAACGGGTGTTATCATATTCAAAAACAGTTGCTTTTCGGCCCATATTCGGCCGTGGGATGCCGCTGACCGGCGGACACTGGGCGAGCTTGTCTGCAGCCACCAGCTGGACATTGAGGTGTTTGGTCTGAGACTTTCCCCTGGTCTTGATCAGCCTGGTCAACACCTGTCGAAAAGGAAGTAGATTTCTGTAAATACGTATCTTTAAAGATGATATCTTCTCACAAGTGGAGCTTACTTTCGGAGAGGAAATCTTGACGTAGACGAGGATGGGAGCAAGGGAGGTCTTGGACACCTGTAAAGGGTGGTTGACGGTGTCCGCATCCAGCACCACCAGCTGCAGGCTGCGGGCCAGTTCAAATATGCGCTCCACCTCCCCCTGGATCTGGGCTGAAATGGCAGAAGCACATCTCACAGGTAATTCATCAATTCTCATTCACTGACCTATTGTCTATATAAGGCAGACATAGCAGAGAAAAACAAGCGTCCATGTTCTTCTTCTGAATTAGCACTCCAAACATGCATTGAGATTTTAATTATATAACAATATCGTGTTTTCTCACACAGCAGTTCGGTACCTCAACTGCAGGGTACCAGGTGTTCATTGGAGGTAAGCTTTCATTTGCACGAAAGCATATGATAATAATTTACTGATTCATAGCACCATTTTTCTTTCCACAAATAAATGAAGAGATGTCATGAAATAACATGTATTATAATGAATATTAATAACAGACCTGTTTTGAGCTCATTTACTTACTCATCTGCAGAGCGTATCAGGCAGTTATTAAAAGCAGTTATTCATATCAAATTAAATAATATACCGTCTAAATATATTTTATATATATATATATATATATATATATATATATATATATGCACATATACATATATACACACACACACACACATACATTATATTATATACATTTTCCCATTAGCTTCTATATTTTTACAATATATATATAATTATATATATATTAAAAACATTATATATATATAAATATATATATATATTATAATTATATAAAATAGATAAAATATATAATTATAATATATAATTTTATATAAAATATACTGTACATATATACAGTATATACACACGCACATACACACTCACACACGTGAAATACAGGAAATACATATTTACAGTTAAGTTTACATTACACTGGCATAATTTGTAAGATGTATACCATTATTTCAGGTAAAACACATTTTATTTTGTTTTCAATGGAATTCAATTAATAAGGCATTTCAGAATAGCAGAATCATTCTACTAAACATAGCAAAAAATAAAATAATGAGATTGCACCCATTCATTCATCTCACATTTTCCTCAAATTTGCAAATGTTTCATACATTCTGTCAGGGTATGTAACTATATTAGCATACAGTATATAAAGTATATAAATATTGGCGGAGTGGTTTAGTCTTTAAAACTATTCCAACTCAGAAGTAGCGCGACGAACCGCTAACAATGCGAACAGCTAGCCTGCTAGCGTCCCACGTGGACGAACACCGCTAAATACTAACGATATGCTAAACGTTAGCTCAAAAAGTAAGTAAATAAATAAAACTGTTTTAATAGTGCAATTGGAAAAGTCGGCTACTGAGCTATATATATATATATATATATATATATATATGTAAAATATTTCAACAGTCAATGTGTCAAGACTTATGAAACTCTGTGAAGCAACACCATCAGGCATTTTGTAAAGGCAGACAAGTGGGATTGTACATTTGGCCACTACAGGAAGGTGCAGCGGGATGACGGAGCATTCTAACACTGATAACACGGAAACGCATTCCCTTATACGTACCAGCGGCATCTGCATCAGGTGACAAAAGAACAACAAGAAGACAAAATTGAAAGTAGCAAAGTACGTGACATCAGTAGTTGTGTTATAATGGGAGGCAACATGTATTAGCATAAAGCTAAATATCGCTTGTGTCGGGCCGAAACTGTCTTCGGGCAAATTTGGACAATTTCATATTTTTCACAAATCCATACTATTGGTCAGTCCTCATGAGGGTGTGTTATTTTTAGCAATGATCGACCAATCTAAAGTGTTGAAACTGCCTTGATGAAGCAATGCTAATGGCGCAACGAACATATCGGTTTTTGTCTCCTGAAAAGTGATGGTTTTGTAAATATGAGTATTCCGCCCGACACCGTACTTTAAAGTACAGTATATGTACCTAAATTGGAGCGGGTGTTGGTGCGGTCAATTAATGCTTTTTTCCCAGGGTTGTTGAATATGGAGCGTTTGGCCAGAGAGATGTCCGCTGTCACCCGTGTGATTGTGATTCTGCAGGAAAGAAATACAATTATTATTATTCATATTCAGGTAGTCCTCAGTTTCCAGGTTATAAATGGCACGCGATGAACTAGTTATGTGGTCACACGGCACAATTTTTCATGCTTGGGTACCGTTGTACTTCCAAACATTAAATGACCACGAGAACTTTCCTTTGGACTCAAGTTTTCTTTTGTATCGTACTATTCCGACATAAACAGCACCACACTTAACTGACCTGCCGTCAAATCGATGTTTCAAGAAGTCAAAGAGAGCTTTTTGCATCATGTCTGTAACCTAGAGCGCCAGGAAAGGAGATTCCAAGAGGCATCATTTCGATATTAAATAAAGCGTGAGATTGAAGTCTTTAAGAGGGCGGAGCTCACCTCTAAGCCCTTCAGTGATGGCCCCATGAGAACCACAGGGCGCATGGTGGGCACCACGTCGTACATGGACACCTGTTCCCCCTGCGCCCAATCAAAGACACAACTATTCAGTCTTATTGCGCTGTATGTATTTTGAAACAGTGCCACCTATTGGATTGAATGACCTCGTAGCAGTTTAGGCATTAGTTTTTTTTCACAACTGGAAACAGTCATCCCATCCCATCTATCCATCCATCCAGTCCCTACTGGTTATCCGGCAGGGCAGCAGCTTTAGCAGGAAAGTCCGGACTTCCCTCTCCCCAGCCACTTCGTTCACCTCCTCCGGGGGGGATCCCGAGGCGTTCCCGGGTCAGCTGGGAGACGTAGCCCAGGAGCAAATTAATTAGATGCCTGAGCCGCCTTATTCGGCTCCTTTCGATGCAGCGGCTCGCTATCTGTAAGGGAGAGCCCGGAGACCCTGTGGAGGAAACCCATTTCGGCCCCTCTTATGCTGCCTCTCGACAAAACTCCGCCGGGACGGGCTCCCGTTCAACTGCGCCCCGTATGAGAATAAGCGCGATAACTGGAGATGGATGGAAGTCTACCGTATATGATTAAAGAAAAATAACTGACTTACCGGCTTCTTTTTCACTTGCTGATTGGCTGTTGAAGGAGACGGTGGGTTTACATTTACTCATGTTGGCAATATCTGGACTGTATGTGGACTTCCTATTTGCAATCTCACCTTGCGAAGGTGGCGTGTATTTCTTTGAATTCATATCTTGAGCCACTTGTGATGACGCTTTGCTGAAACAAAGGAGATTAGATTTGATTCAACAGCACTTCAAAAGTCAAGTTTGGTTAATGATGGCCTACTTGGCTAAGGCCTTGGCCGCCTTCCTGGCCTGGACTTCTCTCCTGATCAGGATGGTCTCCAGGTTGACCGGACTGGGGATGAAGCCCACCACGCCGTCCTCCTTCACCGGTCGCCCGATCCACCATTCGTTGTTGAATTTCTGTTCATCCCAGACCATAACATGGACCAAAAGTGCCCCGCACGTGTATCCCACACCTGAATGTTCCCAACCTCTTTAACATGGAGGAAGTCTCGGGCCTCGAAGGTGATCGCCTGGCCCGGCACCGGCACGTTGTCGTCATCTGCCGGCGTGTAGGAGAAGTTGCAGCGTACGGCGAAAGCCACAGGCCGGTACTGAGGACATGGACACCAGAGCGGCTATCATGAACAACTGCCGAAAGGAGCGTTCACATGAATTTTACGCCAGCCACGCTGGATCTTTTTGGACTCTGGATAATTGGCTAGTTGATCTAGAGTAGGCGACAGTGCCATTGCACTAGCCAAACATATCATCAACTCATTAATCAACCTTATTTCTTGAACTAATCCTAATTATTCATCTGAGGAAGACATTTTGGAGACTGAATGAGGGCTGCAGTTAAGTCTGAAATACCTTTGCTTTCTCCAACTGCACTTGCGCGTTTCTTTCCTCAGCGGCGTCCGAGTCATGACGCTCTCCCTGAAGGAGGACACAACAGTATTCATTATTCCTCCGCTTTGATTAACAGTGCGCAAAGTCAAAAAGTACTTCCGAGAAGCTACTTTCGGGGGTTCCCGAGACGATATTCGGTTTACTCTGAGCTGGCGCAGACATCTGCTCGCACAGCACCCGGATCTCCTGTGAGCCAATGTCACCCGGCCAATAACATATGCACGACGCCCCCGCTGAATTATTCAACGATGCTGATGACTTTTGGAGAGGTCTTCTTCTGGCTGGAACAAACCATCCTTCATTTGTGATTATACCTTCGATACCACTGCTCTTCAACGACCCTATTTCCTCAAATAGTAGCTGTGCCCCAAGACTGTTCAAGCGCTGACTAGAAACGTGTACTGACGGCTCGAGCGCTAACTAGAAATGTGCTAACAGTTCGAATGCCGAATAGAAACATGTACCGCTGGCTTGAGTGCGGACGAGAAATGTGAACTGCTTGATCGAGCGCCGATGAGAAAAATCTACCGAGTGCTCGAGTGGTTCCCGGAAACGTACTAATTGCTGGAGCACTGACAAGAAATATGCACCGATTGCCCGAGTGCTGACGAGAGCACTGACTACAACCCTACTGCTTGCTCGAACGCTGCTGCTCGAGCACTGACTAGAAACACGTGCTGATTGCTCGATTGCTGACTAGAAACATCACCTTTTTCCTTTTTCATCCCAAAGTGTGTGATTTTCACTAATTACAGTGCATTGTTTGTGCAAAATCCTACGAAATGCTCCGAAGAACTTCCTTACATGTAGTATATCGTTTGACAATGGTACCAAACAGTGACATACTGTATTTACCCATTCGAGTAAATGCAACTTGATTGGCCACCGAGCAGCTTTTTTGCCTCATTTTAATACGCCGTCATTAGATGGCTAAATTCATTTGCATGCTGTGCACGTCCCAATCCTGTTGTCTCTCAGACACTTTTCACTTGGGCAAAGGTAAAGGCTGCATGCCAGCACTTTTCATACCCAATTCTATATTTTATAGGAGGTAAAAAAAAATAAAAAAATGTTTTTTTTAATTTCAACATGCTTCCCATTTAAAGGACCTCTCTCCTTCATGATTTTCTCCCAGTAAGGAGATTAAGATAGCACGCCCAATCCGGGATTTAAAAAGAGAGAGAGAGAGAGAGAAAGATAGGAACGACTCCATGTCAGCCATTAGATAAGAGATACAAAACTGTACAGTAGTATTATTTTTATCTGTAACTTTAGGCCTGGCTAGCGCCCCACTTGTAATGGAGACGTTTGATTTCCTTTGAAATGGAAATGAATCTTGATCACAGCCATTATCTTAAGTCTTTAAAAGTATTTGTCATTTTCTTTGGCTTTTCTGTGACGCCACCACATAAGCGTACCAGTTATGGCAAACACACACACACACACACACACACACACAAACTATTATACGTTGATAATGGAAACGATTTTTGACAAAATAAGAGGTAACATAAATGTGTGCGTGGCGTGAGTCGGTCATTATTGTCATAATTATCGCCCACAAATTGTTCAGACCAAAAGTGACGAGGAATGTATTACACTTTTCATAAAGTAAAACGTGCAATCTGTGAGACTGCTATGGCTCACTTTGTTTTTTTTTTTTTCCCCCCCCATTTATGGGAAACAAGTGTGAATGTGAGCTCTGATGCTAAGACTAATACTGTACTGTTACCTACAGTATTTTAATGCTAGGAACAAACCCAATCCTTAGTTTCTGTTCAGAATGTGTGCTTACTGGTTTGAACATATTTTTTCAAACGTTCATACTTCCAGATTGCTGCCCCACTTCCTGGCCGAGAAAGGAGAGCAGGTATCTGGATGGAAAGGCGGCGTAAGAGGCTTAAGAGAAGTCGCCGGCAATAGGCCAGGCAAAGACACGCCGCCAAGTTTTTTTTTTTTTTTTAAGACACTCAAACGCCACACGTAGCCTGCCATCATGTTTCTCATCACGTCATCAAAACCAGTAACCGTAGTTCCTAATAGACATCTAACCAGTAAGGATGCCAACTACCTATTTCGTCACAGCTACTTGTCACCAACATGCTCAGTCTAGTCCGATCCAATGAACTTCTTCAAAGATTTTCAGCCCGGGGCAGAACTGGGCGAGGGGCTGCTTTCTAATCCACAGCAGGGGCGGATCAGGTGGCGGCCAAAGCCACTGGCTACCCGGATATGTGATCCAATACTATGTGGTGTGTTCGTTTTTTTCCCCCTGTGAAACCACCAGAGAGGGGTACCCAAAAAAAAAAAAAAAAAAAAAAAATGCATCCAAAAGCGACGAATCTGGACCATCGCAAAAATACATTACAGTCGGAGACACTTTGCCGTACACGGGTGATTTTGTTTATGTGTGCTGTCCAGGCTGACACCCACACAGGGGACACAGAGGTTTTATCAAGTGTAATGGGAAAAGCTGTCCATTTTGGCTAGCATGGACTTGGTACCTATCAATAACATTTTAGTTTCATCACTGTTGAGTTGTAGAAAGTTGGACGAGAACCAGCGTTTGAGTTCAGAGAAGCAGTCAGTAACGGAGGAAGGAGGAAGCGTGGCAGTGCGTTTGGTGGAGTTGGGTGTCGTCCGTGTGACAGGAAAAGTTGAAATTGAATTTATGGAAAATATTCCCAAGATGTAGGATGTATGCGATAAAGAGGAGGGGGGCCCAAGACAGAACCCTGGGGCGCACCAGAAGAAACTGGGGACTGATGGGATTTGAATGATTTTATTTGAACAAACTGTATTGTACTGTATTGGTGTCTCTCATTCGCACTAAAAACACAGAAACGTTTTTTTCTGTGTGTGTGCGTGAAAGCCCATGTGCATTTCTGATTGGCTGTTACATCTGTTAAGTCACGACGCCGTGCATCAGTGATTTTAGTTTTGAATCGCAGCGAAACCACCCTGAAATGGTCCATTGTCCCAATTGTCAACAGTTTGAATCCCATCTCCGAGTGTCCGCTGCTCAAGTGTCCTTGGGCAAGACACTGACCCCTAATTTGACCCCAGGCATTGTAAATGACAAACTGATTTCAACGACTTTACCAGATTCAAAATAAAATGATAATATTCAATCTTAACTTCTCCGGAAAAAAACCAACAACTGCCGAACTGCATCAGATCAAGCGGAATAGTAATATAATCCAACATTAAAGCCTTCTCTTGCATTGAGTTCTCAGGATGCGTCAACTACCGGTCGTGGTTCCAGACTATTAGAGATTATGCAACTCCTTCTCCATCCGCACCACAGTGATCTATAGGCCTTCAACACACGCACACTGACTGGTTTTTGTGGAGCGGAAAGGCCTCACACAGGGATTAGCGCCCAACACAACAGATGGCGCGTTCTGTGACACTTCCTGTTCCAAGTGCACGCGCACCAACACACAACAAATGGAGTCTTTTTACCTTTTTCTTGGGCGGCATGCTGCCTACGAACGGGCGCTGCTGTCATTCCACGCGCGTCCGAGTTTGGGGGGGGGGTTCACCTGCGGCGCCGTTTGGGTGACACTTGGGCCACCATGTTGCAACACCGGCTTTCCCAGCGATGTGCGTAAAATCGCTTCCCAAAGGAAAAAAAGGAAAAAAAAAAAAAAAGCGCACAATTCTTCTTCTTCCACGGAGACGGCGACAGGCGTGGGACTGAGGGGGTGCGTGAGGGTGGGTGGGTGGGTTTCGCCTGAGCGTATTAACGGCTTATTCCCCGGTGCGCATCTGTTGCGCGCGTCTTCCAGCAGCGAGCAGACCGACGCGCGGTGCACGCCGGTTAAATAAACCCGCCAGTGCATGCGCGTTGGGTTTGTCAGCCATGCTCCAAGTGTGTGTGTAAGCGCGTGCGTGTGTATTTGTTGAGTTGCACTAAAACGTGAGTCAGTGAAGCGGCACAATCCAATGGGGAGATTGCATTCAAAAGCATGTCATTCCCGTGTGGGCAAATCCATTTTAGTTCTCCCAATAGTCACTTGATAGTCCCCGAAAAAACATTTTTAAAAAATAAATCAAAATAAATCGTAAGGTTCATTCAGATTCTTGCTGATGTTTGTGGTGTTTTTTTTTTTATATGGGAAATAATAATGGCTATAGGTTGGGGAGTAACTAATTAGATGTAAGGGAATTACGTAATTTAATTACAAAAATGTATGTAATTGCATTTCTAGGAGAAAATGAGCAATTCAATTACAGTTGCTTTTGGAATTTTCCATGATTACAATTTTAGGTACGTTTGAAAAATAGAATTTATTTCACATCACTTCCTACTTCTAATGCCGACCTCTAATATTCAGACCCCCATAAATTGTTCACTCTTTGTTATATTGCAGCAATTTGCTCAAATCATTTCAGTTATTTTTTTTTTTACTCAATGCACACACAGCACCCCATATTGACAAAAAAAAAAAAACGGAATTTTTGAAAGTTTTGCAGATTTATTAAAAAAGAAAAACTGCAATGAACTTTTAATGATGTAAAAAAAATATATTATTTGTGTGAAGAACAAATATGTGCTTCATTTGCTTCATTTCAAAATAATAATCTATGCTTTTAAGACACTTTTTTTTTTTTTTTTTTTTTTTTACGAGGAAAGAAAATCAATCCAAATGTAATTAGTTACTGTATATTACTTTGAGAAAGTAATTGAAGTAGTTACACTACTATTCCATTTTCAGAACCGCTTCTCCTCGTTCGGGTCGCGGGCGCGCTGCAGCCTATCCCAGCTATCATCGGGCAGGAGGCGGGCCACACCCCCTTGAACTGGTTGCCAGACGATTACATTTCCAACAGGATCATTTTCAAAGTCATCTTCCCAACACTGATGCTACAGTATTCTCTTTTAGTATCCCATTAAAGGTATAGTTTGTGGTAGAGGAAAAAAAAAAAAAAAAACCACTCATATAAGTTAAAACTCTCTATATGACCTGACAGTAGAATATCGTTATAATTGTCTTTTGATAAATTATCCCTCCCTGGCCCCCTTCCAATGTGAATTATTATTTTAAAACTTGCCACACCGTGATATGTCAATCATTTGCGTGCACACACACTTGGCACACTCGTTTTATGTAAAGTTGTAACATGATGATAATTAAGCTGGAAAGTTGCGAGGAAAAAGTCGCTGGCCCTTATTATTTTGTAGAGGTAATTAACAAGAAAAGATCCTGTATTGCAACTCGATGTATCGCCCAGGTGCACGTAATGTTGGAGCCAACGAGTGTATGACCTCTTGACACTCTATTGAAACACTGGGTGCAGCAATGACGTAATTCAAACGAAAACCTGTTGGATGGCTCCAGTAGGGATGGATTCTTACCCACGTGCAGCCCTACTTGTTTTATTTCTAGAATGTCAGGTTAGTAAAATTCATAGGCCCATTGCATGATCAGGGCTTGCATGTTGTTAAGAAGTTATTACATAAGGGAGATGATAGGAGCTATGATACGCTGAAGTAACAACACACCATTTGTAGGGTCGCCCGGGTGCAGTGAAGCATGCGAGCGCTTTACTTCCCATAAGCATCAACAAACGAGCAGCCAAGTCTCCTCACTGCAGAGCGCGGACGGCTCGTTAGAACAATTCTGCCTTCATCGTGCTCACTTTTGGTTAACACTGTCAGAGAGCTATTCACTTCATATGTTTATTATTGTGCTTGCAGTTTGCAGTCATATTTACCAAGTACATCTGCATGTATGGATATTTATTATTCACCCGCAAATGTACCGAATGAAGTGACCGACCGGTGTGTATTTCCCCACGGTGACCACATCGGGCGCTACCGTTGCCGGGGCAACGTCCTGAGAAAGTGATGTTAGGGCTGGTGACGGAGTTTCCCCTAAGTCATGTGATTGTGTCGAGTCAGTCCCCGTCACATGACCTGTGTTGCCCCCACACATAAATAAACGAACATCTGTACTTAAGCCGCTTACAAGCGGAATGTCTGCATGTCACTGTGTGTGTACATGCGTGTGTGTCCGTGTGTATGAGAAGGTGAGAGAATGTGTGCACGTGTGAGAGCGAGTCAGTGATTAACAATAAAACACAAAATACGTTCCAACTATTTCCAACACGACAGGAGGAGCTGAAGCTGCAATCCCCAGCATGCCTAGCGGCATTTTTGTAAAACAACCTGTGAGGCCACACATATCGGATATGCCAAAACCCCCCGTTTTGTATATAATAAAATACATAAATATTAGTCAAATCAACACTTTTACACATACGTTTAACAATTTTGTGTTTATTTGATCAAATAATTGGATAATTATAAAGCACTAAAGTTTGTCCACCCCTGCTTTATAGAAAATAGATGGATGGTTAAACATCTCGCCTTTGTAATAGACGCAAGAAGGTACAAGGAAGTCGGTCGCTTTGGACGTTCGAGCTCCCGCTGTACACATTCAAAGAAGACAGTAAGATACTCCGCTTGAGCTGATTGATAAAGTGTTGTCATTTTACTGTCGCAGATGCACGGACGCCGGTCACTTACGTAGGTGGACTGCGCTCGCCGCCAGTTGCCCAGCCCACAGCAAAACATCCAGACATCAGCTCGCGGGAGGAAGACGAGGCTGAAGATGCCCGCGAGTGAGGAACTTTGTTGTTTCGGGCCAGGCAGGCGCTTGACGTACGGGGAGTTCCCGCCTGCGTCGCCCACCGGTTCTCCTCGGGAAGTTGCGTAGGGGGAGTCAGCGTGGTATCGTCTCACTCCACATCCTCGCCGTGGATCTGAGATGTCGGGGGGTCCGCCACACCATTGCCCCCCTTTCACTGCTTACCTGAGTCACTGTGTTAGCACTCTTCTTTGCGTGTTTGTGTGCGCGCGTTGCAGTTGATGCCCTGCCTCCCTGCCTCTGTTGCCATGGCGCAGCAGGTAACTTCAGGTCTAGCGCAGGAGGCACACGGTCTGAATTCAAATGCCTACGATCCCGCCCCTTTTTCCCTCTCACCCGCCCCCTCCATAATGGCTGCCTCCTTTCTGCTGTTTTCTTAAAGGAATCTTCTCTTTGGTGCGCGGCCATTAAGTGAATACAAAGTGCTCTGTGGGGTTTTGATTACCTCCCCCAAGGAGGCTGAATCAACCCTTTAAATACTAGCGTAGAGGAGTTTTTTTTGTTTTACCCAAGTAACTTTTGAAAAAATGTTGATCATGTCTAATGATACACTTTTTATGTAGTAATTTTCTTATTGTTTTTCATTAGCTGGGAGAAGTCACATAACGCTACTGTCTTGTAGTGAGTTGTCTATTTTGATTCAAGCTTTTAATTAAAAACATTTTTTCAATTGTTTTTGAGAAAACATAACTATAAGAGAACAAGCAAGGAGGGGAGGATCTATTAATTAAGCAACATTTAGTCCACTTATACATTAATATGGTTATATGTCTCTATTAAATTCCGAAGAATTGAAATTTGAAGATTAGGGGCACATTATTATTCGACGAAATTAGGTCTTACTGTTAAAACGTAGTTACGTAAGCCATACTTTTTATTTCAAGGTCTCAGGTACTCGTGAAGGCTGCTGAGACACGCCACCGATGCTTAAGGTACATGTTTTTGTCATGCAGTAAGTCCTTCTTGCCAGTAGTTTGCGCTATACTGCAGCAGTTTGACACGGACGAATCCTCACGTGCGTCAGAAAGAAAGGACTTTGCACACAATTATCTGCCATTGTGCAAACATTTGTGATATCGTTGATCGATATCGGTGAGTACTCAAGAGTCAGTAGTCATTCTGGTACCGGTCTAAAAAAAGTGAAGATATCGAACATCCCGACATCATTTTTGTTTGTTGATTGGCTGGGAAAGAAAGAAAATGCAACACGTGTGGTGTACATTCTGACTCAAGGTTCCAAAATATGATTCCTTGCCCTATAAAATTGCAAAAAATATATATTTTTGGAAATTATGACATTAAAATTGTTCCTTTTCTTTTATGTCATCTATAATTTTTGATTTAGTTTTTTTTGATTGGCTGTGACAAATAGGCATTTGGGGTCCATTTTATTTTTTATGATATATTTTATTATTCATATATATTTTTAGAAATTGTCTTATAATACTTGACCCATGGTTTTTTTTTTCCGTTTTGCTGGGAGATGTCCATTTTGACTCCTGTCTTGGTAACCAAATATGGTTCCTTGGATTCAAGTGTGCTGTACAAAAATATTTCTATTATAATTTGTTGATTATATTGTGATATTGTCAGAACATGCTGCGCCTGTTGAATATTTTCATCCTGGTCATGCAGGTGAAGTAGAAGAAGGCCAGGCTGACCAGGGCGTTTTTCACAGGAAACAAGACGGGCGTGACGGTTCCGAAGACGGCCAGCAGGGCCACCCGCATGACCAAGAAGGGAAGGTCCTGGAGGGCCACCCCGGCTGAGGACCAGAACGGTCCGTCAGGGGTGAGGACCGCCCGCAGGCAGGACAGGAAGGCCAGGATGAAAACGGGGTACACCCAGGGCGAGTAGAAGACGGCCGGCTCCCCTGCCACCCGGACCAACTCTGCCGTGTCCAACCAGAACAGGAAACAATCCACAAACACCTCTGACCTGGCGTCTCTCCTCGCCAGGAAGCCCAGGTGGCCCGAGAAGGCTCGCGAGGACGAGCGCAGGTAGGCGGCGCCGGACGTTCTGGAGGCGATCGGCACGGAACGGCCCGCGGGGACGTCGGGACGCCTGCGGGGGGCGTCGGGTTTGTTCGGGGGCTCCGGTTGACGGTTCGCCGGGGAACCGTTCTGGATTTGGTCGGGCTGCACCTGGTTGGAGACCGAGCTGGCCGTTTCCAGGTGGGTCAGAACCGGGCCCGGCAGCTCAAAGGTCAGGTCCAGGTTGTCAACTGCAAATCACAACAGCCATTGACATCGTGTACAGCACTAGTCAGATATTTACACACAAATTTAGACACTAGAGGAGGTGTGGCCTAACTTTGTCATTGACAAAGAAATTGTACAATTAAAAAAAAAATTAAAATGTTAACCCCAGAAAATGATTGTAGTGGAATATTTTTATATTTTAGTAGCTTTAAAAAAATAAAAACTTGACTTATTATATTTACCATATAATATTTAGAAACTTGTGATTTTGATGATAAAACTATGTAATGTTTCAACACATAAAATATCTGATTTGTCGACAGGCTGGGAGAAATCCCATTGTTGTTTGTACTCAAGTTGAAGTAACCCAATACGGTACCTTGCCTTGTAAAAGAAATGGAAAAAAAAGTTTGATTTAAAGATATCGTATAAGGTATTATTATTATTACATGTATATTTTTTTTAACTCAAAGCTGTAATGTTGCCGGGGGGAAAAAAGCCCTTTTCACCCATGCCACTATTCAAGGAGATGACGCAATGCTGATTAGCTCCTATAACATCTTGTATTTTTCAGTATTTCATCTTCATCTGGCTGGCGCACTGAAAATGACGTATGACGGAAAATGACGCACTTATAGCTAGAAGGCGTCCCTTTGTCTCCCGTTTATAAAAAGCAAACTAAACATGCGGTGTCCATTTTGACTCAAATTGAAGTTACCACATAGTTAGTTTTCTTAGAAATTTATTTTTTGAAATATGTCAATGAATTGGGGCCATGCAATTCTAAAACCAAATGAAACCATTGAACCTGTTATCGCTTGTAAAATGTACATTACATTGTCCGAGGAGCCTGCAGGGCCGTATCCTCTCCACCAGGTCCACGCAGGTGAGCGACAACATCACCAAGGAGACGGGCAACTCGGCGAAGTGGTCCAGTCGCACGCCCGCGTTGACTTGCACCTTAAGATAGAGGGGGGGGGGGGGGGGGGGGGGGAAAGAAAATATTCAACAAATAAAAATCTCATTATTAAGCATTTGGGCTCGTGCACTGTTAAGTTTTGAAGACCAGTCAAAAATAACAACAGGTGTACAGGTGTGTGTGTGTGTGTGTGTGTGTGTGTGCTGCTGGTAAAGTTAATGGGTAACCTGTCACATGACTGACTGTGTTACTGAATAGCTCACAGGGTCTTGTGATGGTGACCATTTTCTTAAAAACGTGACTAAAGTCCTTCTTCTGAGTGCATGTGAAGACAATAATGGGTCAAAGTGGTGGCAGCTTTTGACTGGGATTAAATAGCTTACTGAATATTGATAAATTGCATTTGATTATGCTTCATTTTGCTTTTAATTGACAAGTCTACCTACCTATTCCTTTTCATAGTATAACTTTTTTTTTTGCTTAGCATTTTTAGCAAACCTATTTCTGAAATATTTAAAAACACAAATAGGTTTTAAAATTATTCTCTAATTGCTTACTACTAATTATATTAAGTACATCAAATATTTTTTTGTTGAGAATCCTATCCTCCTGTTTATTGTTTCGCATGTTTTAATGTTGAAATATTGACAAATATTTTTGAAATGATTAGCACTTTAAAAAAAAATCAATAATAATAATATTTATTGTTTGATTATTTCTTTTTTTGCATTTATTTATTTGTTTTACCTGGGAGCTGGCTATCACAACAGCAAAGCAAGGTAGTGTGCACAAGACGAGATACGCCAGCGCTGTTGGTCTCCTAGGAGGGGGGGGGGGAATCAAACGCGTAAACGTTAAAATCCAATGCAACCTCAAAGTCAAACATTCGATCTGCAATACAGTGTTTTCTCGTCTAAATGCAATTCTGCTTTTCTAAACTAAAATCAAGTAAAACTACACAACCTCCTGAGGATGCATGACAAGACACACAATGCCGAGGGAATGTGTTTTGCAGAGCGATACTGTCATCTCGTGGCGTTTTATAGGTATTGCTTGAGCAGATAAGTGTCATGTAACTTCTAATTGGTGTTGACATTAGCATGCTCTAAATAAATATCGAACTGTTTTACTAAATTCCGATTGTCATCACACACACACACACACACACGACATCATCATTGCGATGCACTCACCAGCGTGCGGTCTTGAATCTCCGCCCCCTCAGGACGTGATACCTGAGGGGCACCCACACCAGGAGGGCACAGGAGGTCACGTAGGCCACTGAGGAGGCCACCGCCAGCCAGTAGGCGGTGTCGTCGCGTCCCCTCACGTCGCTCAGCAGGCGGGCGAAGCGCTCGGCGAGCGCCAACGCGGGGACGACCAGCGCGGCGAACTGGAGCAGCTCGTACGCGGCCAGCTTCAGCGTCTTGGCCGAGGTCATGGCGACTGACGACGACAGAGCGGCTCGGTGGACTCTGCGCGCTTCGGGAACGGAGCGATCTTACGCTGCACGCTGACCAAGCGATTGTTTTACAGCTCAGCTTGTGCTCACTTTTTACGAGACACATCCCACGATGACGGCGACATTACGCAGAGCTGCGCACATGTTGAAACTCAAAGGTCTTCATCGGGCTACCGTACAATTTGTAATTCAAATATTACTAAAAGCGTATTGGTCATTGAAACAGTTATAGGATTTGAAAGTGAAATGGCAATTGAAATTTTATTTTGTGACTGAAGTTTATTTAAGTAATTCAAAGTGCATTTGAAAGAGCAATTTAAATTGGATTTGTGACGTATTTTTCATTGAAATAGCAATGATAATTTGATTTATAATTGAAATAGTACCTGATCTTGGATTTGAAACTGAAATTGTATTTGTAATTGAAATAGATTTTCTATTTTTAAAACTAAACTTTTTTTTTTTTTTTTTTTAACTTAACATTTTTTATTTTTTTTTACAATTTTAAATAATCAAAACAGTAAGTACTTTCATTGAAAATATTTGAAAGAGTAATTGAAATTGTATTTGTATTCAAAATAGTAACTGGACCTTTTGTAATTAAAAGATGAAATAGTAATTACAATTATTTGTAGTTGAAATGTTATTTGAAATTAAAATATTTGTAATTAAAACAGTTTTTATTAAATTACCATACTATATCACAATATTAATACTGTAAAAATGTGCATCAATCTAAAAAAGTAATTTAAGTATATTTGTAGAGAATAAATTTTATAAATGGAATATTTTCATAGAAATATAAGATTTTTAGATATTTTAATTAAACAAGACACCACCGCACACATTGTTCTTTACATTTGGCCTGTTTGTCTTTTTATTGTGAATACCAATTTATAAGTATGCTTAAAATAAAAACAATCGTATGTATGTTTTAAAAAAACTAAACAAAACAGGCAGCACCTTCCACTGGGCATTCAATCCAACACCCTGAAATTGATTACCCCTCAAATCAATTTCATACAAATTCAAAAGGCAAAAATCTAAATGAGAGTGACTCCACTGTTTCTCCATTTCAAGTTAATGACCTCATCACCTGTCATTCCTCACACACAAGTTTATCTTGTATGGAGTTAAGCAGTGTTAAAAGCTTCAGGAGAGAATTTAAAGTCATATTTTTAAGTTCCGCTTTGAAATGCGCAAAAGGAGGTTTTTGTTTTGTTTGTTCGGGTTTTCATCCTACAGTACGACGATCACAAACGGCGACGTGAAGAGATTCCTTCCTTTTATAATGTACAACCGGCAGAAACGGAGCATCGTCCCGCTGTTCTTGAAATACGTACATCCCCTTTGCCCCGCTTCTCGGTATTTTAAAATAGCATGACAATCAAAATCAATACATAAATTAAAATACTCTACAAAAAAAATGACAAAACAGAGAGGAGCTCGTCCCCAGGGGGGGCCATGTGCATGCTTTGCTTTGCTCACCTCGCCCCCCAAAAAAAAACACAAAAAAATAAAAGTGGCGTCAGTTTTCAGTACTTGGTAAAACATAATACAGAATGTAGTGAAAGTCAATGCCACCGTTAGCACAGTAGTGAGTACGAAGGCTGTTGTCGCATGTTAGTTTGTGTGGATTCAGAATGGACGTTGCGTCAACGTCAACAACAACACAAAAGTTGCAACTAAGAATGACGGTGATGCGGAAACCCTTCCGATTTTCCCCACCTCGCACAAGAGAACAACTCCCACCACGACGGGCGGCAAATTTAGCTCATTCCGAGACCCGGAATAACAACGCGGCGTTCAATTATAGCCGTGCATCTCTCTGCCTTCTCTCACCACATGCACAATGAATACATGATTATAATTTATTTGGAATTTTTATTTTAAAAGACATTTTCTAAATTCACAGAAAGTATGAAATATTTATCTATATTACATCCTGTTCTGTTGTGGGTACTATTGACCCATTCTGTATTCATCCATTCATCTTTCGTTCCGCTCATCCTCACAAGGGTCGCGGGCGTGCTGGAGCCTATCCCAGCAATCTTCGGGCGAGAGGCGGGGTACACCCTGAACTGGTCGCCAGCCAATCGCAGGGCACACAGAAATAAACAACCATTCGCGCACACATTCACACCTCAGCTCAATTTAGTCTTCAATCAACCTACCGTGCATGTTTTTGGGATGTGGGAGGAATCCGGAGTGCCCGGAGAAAACCCACGCATGCACGGGGAGAACATGCAAACTCCGCACAGGCGGGGCCGGGATTTGAACCCCAGTCCTAAGAACTGTGAGGCAGATGTGCTAACCAGTCGGGCACCGTGCCGCGGGACTTGGGCAAAGATTTTTATATTAAAACTTCTGTTTGTTAAAAGCGTAATCAACATCATGAAATGTAAGGTTGAACTAATAATTCAAATAATTTATCGATGTTTATTAGGACTTTTTTCTTTTTCTGGTAATTCAGGACAAATTGACCAATGACCATTATTGCTGTTCCTGTGAAAGCATAGCAGGAGGGTTACAAATAACATGAAAACTGACTTATATAACCTATTAGCTAAATATTATGCAGAAAATGAAGGGCACGTTGGGAGTTGTGCTCATTTTTGCCAAGCTGGAAAATCGAGAGGGTTGGCATCTTTATCTTTGATTTCAGAATCGTCACCCAAAAAAAAAAAACAGAAATGATCTGGCACTACTCTGCTGACTTTTGGTGGAAATGAGTGTTTGTGGGGGCGGCGGGGGCCCTATAGCAAGGCCTTCTCCGAGTAGGGGCCTTGCGGCGGCTCGGCGGACGGCGGCGCAATCTGGCCAGGGGGGGCGCCGTAGTTGGGCGGCGGCTGCGTCAAGGCGGCGGGGGGGCCGCCCGGGTAGGCGTGAGCGTCGGCCGGCGGCATGCCGCCCGTTGCGGCGGTGGCGTAGACGGGAGGCTGAGCCATGTACATGTGAACGTCACTGGTGACATGAAGACAATGTCACAGTAAAGGGTTATTCACAGAGAGTGCTAATTTATCTGACGTTATGGTATCATTAAATATTTGTATATTTCAACTTGAGTATATTCCAGTAAAAAATGAATATAGCACTGATATTTTTTTAAAGTAAAAAATATTAAAATTGAGATGACAGCAGCAAAGCTATATAAAAAATGGATACATCACAGTTGTCAAAAATTTCGCCTTTAGAATCATTTTTTGAATTTAAAATTTGTAATACAAATGTAAACATTTAATTAACTATTAACTCAAATGTGCTTTTGTTTTTTTTATTTAACCAGATTTTTCACAGTATGTGAAAATCAATCCAAATGTTATCCTTTGCAAAGATCTCATTAGAAATGTGCATGTGTAGATGACTTAAATAGTGAGTGCAAAAAATAAATAAATAAATAACTTCACTTAAGAGTGCAGCAGTAGCTGCGACTGAGTGGGCAATTTGGTGAATTAGCCTTAAACATGTGAAAGACATGTCGTGAAAATGTCTTGTCGCTAGGCAGAATTCCCAAGGCGTAACCTGACTGTGTGTCATTGTGTTCCGTGCGCTTATCTGACCTGGGTGCGGGCTGTCCGGGAATGGAATGAAGCTGCTCCACGGGCACGTTGTAACCCGGAACGCCGCCGCCACTCATGCCGTACGAACTGGACGCGGGAGCGGCGGGGTACACCTACGGTACCGCAAACGCCTGTTAGAAGACTACTCACGCTTTTGACAGCGGGATTCATACGTCGCACCTGCTGTTGTGCGGCGGCGGTGGCGGGGGGCTGCTGCACGTAGTACTGCTGACTCTGCAGCTTGGCGTACATGGTGTACACGGGGTCTTCGTTCATGAGGTTGGCGTACAGCGACAGAGCTTCCATCACCTTCACGTTGAGCTCAGACAGCTCAGAGTGCTTTCTGGTCACGCACACACACAAACAGGAATGACGAATCATGACATTGTGGGAGTGTTTGATGATAGGAAGTACCGGTCTATGTCCTCCAGTTTCTGGTCAATGAGGGGTCCCATTTGATTGCACGCTCCTGGCACAGATACAAACACAAGTTACTCCATTTCTCATACATTAACTACCATTACAATTAGTTTTTTTTTTTTTTTTTTTTTTTTTTTTTTTAGTTGTAATGAAAATAAAAATTCTAATTAGTATTTAAATTGTAATCGAAGTATACACTTGACATTTCAATTTAAATCCAATGTATATTTCACTTATTTCAATTTTATTTACTATTTTGATTGCAATGGTAATTCAAATCTATATCTTTCTCAACTTAAACTTGCTTCACGGGATTAACAAAGTATCTATCTATTAAAAACAACTACCACTGTTGCAAACTGCTAGTACTATTACTACGACTACACCTCCAAGCATGTAGTCTACCTTCCAGCTGTAGCAACTCAAGACTGTCTGACTGGTTGTCTGTGGGGTCTGCA
The DNA here is from genome assembly GCF_024500275.1 of Phycodurus eques. NCBI lineage: Eukaryota > Metazoa > Chordata > Actinopteri > Syngnathiformes > Syngnathidae > Phycodurus > Phycodurus eques. The sequence goes on from NC_084537.1 coordinate 19,908,062, forward strand.
CTCTGAATCATCTGCAACAGTTGATCCATTTTGTCCTGAAAGTCCAAAAACACAAACACAAACCTTCCTTAGTCTCTTCAAGCAGGATGACGCCTTGTTGAGTAAACCGGTCAAATTTTTATTTTCTTACCTCATCGATAAAAACAGGCTCCTGTTCCGGCTCGATGGTCTCCACCTGAATGTCCTCGCTGAACTGCACCGTCTTTTTTTCCGTCTTCACTGTGACAGGAGGAACACAGGCGGAATAAAAAAGCTCCTTGCTATTCATACAAAGATAGTAAGGCCCCACTACGTTGCTGATTTTTCTGTTTAAAAGTTTTGTTTGGTGTTCAAAGAAGTTTACAATGCGTTTAAAAAGTGTGTTTTAAAAAAGGTTAGATGTGTTTAAAGTGCCTGGGGTGGGTATTTTCGGGCTTTGCAGAAAAAAGGTTTTCATTTGGTCTTTCTATAATGTGGGTGGGTATGGAACCTAATCCCCACGATGAAATGTACTACTATAGCGATTACTGCACTTCTAATCGTTAAGTGTGTGTGTGTGTGTGTGCGTGTGTGTGTGTGTACGTACTCATCTCAGGCTCGGCTGTGAGATCAGCAGTGACAAAATTGGAGGGGAACAGGCCCACCCCCTGATATGTCTCCCCCTTCCACCAGTTGGGGTCGCTGAAATGAAGAACGTGTATTCAGTCACATGACACACACACTCATGCTTTTGTGTGTGTGTGTGTGCGTGCGTGTATTTGTGCGCGCGTTGACCTGTCGTCCAGAATGGTGATGATCTCTCCCGACTTGAAGGTGAGCTCGTTGTCCTCGGCCGCCTCGAAGTCGTAGATGGCGCGCACCTTGCGTCCGTCCGACTTGTGCGCGGGCATCAGCGCGGACGTGCTGGGGTAGAGGCCGGACAAGGACGTCTGGTTCTGCTGTCTCTGCTCCTTCAGGGACAGCTCGATGGCTGCCGTTAGGACAAAGCGGGGACGGACGGACGGACGGACACTTTTGAGTCTCAACAAATAGCTTCCAGGTTATGGCGATTCAAATTCAAACGTACTTCTATATTTGAGCATACACAACTACAGTACACAAATGTTTTGTTTTATTTTTTTTTTTAAATTGAGAAAAAAAAAGAAAAAAGAAAAAAAAGAGCCAGACTAAACAAATGGGAATTGTTTGTATTAAGTGCCTTTAAAAAAAAGAAAAAGTTTACACATAAATAATTAAAATGTGAACTAACTAAAACATGAGCTAATTTCTTAAATGCTTCATTAATTACAAGGTGAAATAAACGCCTTTATTTGTTAATTACTGTATGTATTATTTCATTAATTGTTGTTTAATACATTTTAACTTATTTTTCCTGAAAAGAAAATACAAACATTTACTTTGTCGCACTCAAAGAATGGGATATGTCTACTTTTTATATGAAATACATAGTAAAAGTAAATGAATTAAAACGAGATTTTATTAAACTCTGTTTCAAGCTGAAATATTTTTATATTAAATTTATTACCAGTTAATGTATATTTTTATTATTACCTGAGAAAAAAATATAAGCCTTTTTGGGAGAAAATTGGGAGATGAAAACTTTTCTTTGGACAGTGACAATATGCAAATTAAAGACAAATTGAGATATAAAGAAAGTCAACATAAAATGTGCCCGTTGCTTGTACAACCCCCCATTTTCAAGGCTTTTTATTCAATAACAGCGCAAGTGGTCTTTGCGTTGATATTTTAAAAAGACAAATGGTACAAGCGCTTGAAGAGTCTCTTGACTTTACCTTTGGCCAAGTCTTCTTCTTCTTTCTTGTTTGAGGAAGCGCCAGGATCCTTAGCCACTAAGGCGGGGCTCGCTTTTGCCTGCTCCGCCGCCTACGAGAGCAAGACGGTCACGCGCTGTACTCAGAATCTAAAGCCAACGACCGGACGACTTTCCGAGACACGGTCCGACCTGGGAGCCCACCGCGGGGAACGAGACGCCCTGCTCGCGCAGATTCTTGATCATGGCCGAGATCAGGCTGAGTTGGGGGTCGCTGCGGAAGTCCTCGGCCCACTCCACCATCAGCGCCTTAAGCTTCTCGCACACTTTAGGGTGACCCTAAGAGTAAAAATAATCAAACTACAGGCAGCGCAGCAAAACGATCAATTCAACATTTACGAATGGAGATGATTGAATACCTTATTTAAGACGTTACTGACTTCACTTGCAAACTCTCTGGAGCACACTTCCAAGTGAAAGATCTTGCCACAGTTTGACACACACGCACCGAGAAGCTGCGGACACACACACAGAGTGACATGTTAACAACACACACAGCAATGACAGTGAAAACACATTTGGACACGTGTGTGCTTACAGTGAGCGCCTGCATGGCCACATGGGGATCCTTGTGATTAACACGTCTCATTATGGAGCGAAGGCATTCTTTAGGTCTGCCAAGCAATAAAGATACATAAAATGTGAATATGTAACACATTGGTAAGAGTATAGACTGTACCAAACAGTGTGGACTGACCCAGTGCGCGACTGTCCTATCTTATCACATATGTCCAAGATGAGGCCCCAGTCCTCTGCTGTGTTCATTTCACTGGTTGCTTTCTCTACAGGGAGGAAACACGTCAACAAGGCAGTCGAGGTACAAAGAAAGTCAGTCAAGTCATCAACTGGGACAAGAATGGGTGGGGGCGGGGGGGCCTTGTCAGCTTGACGGTGCTTGAGAGAATGTGGCAACGAACCATCCACCCCTAATATTTCCTGAACCCACAGCTTCTGTCTTTGAGCAAGACACAGATACCCCAAACTGCTCCCTGGGAGCTTTATTTGCCCCGTACTCCAGTAAGCGTTTGCTGACTGGGTAAAATCCAGAGGAAAAAAAATTATGTGCATGTGTTCACGACAAATAAAGATAATTCTTCTTACGTTGAGGACCGAGTCATTACCAGCTGATCAACTGTTAACATCCACCAATGGAAGTAGTGATCCAGACCGTTTTCTGCATCATCTTCAGATGCGTGCCACATTGCGTTCTCCTTGCCTGCCTGTCCGAACTCTACTGGAATGTTCCATCACGCTGGTGCTGGATGCAAGCCACCTGAATATCAGCAGGTGGCCAACGCTAGCTACTCCTCCGCACAATGATGCCTCCGAAGGAGCAGGGTGTTTCGGTGTCATCTACAGAAAGTGTGAATAGGTGAGTTTTATGAGCAATAAAGCGAATTTGTGAACAGTGAGCCGCGAATAGGCAGGGGTTCATTGCATTTGCATACACCTGCGCATATGAGCCCAAGAAAATACAATGTGATGGCGTGTTAATTAGTTGCTGACTTAAGAGTTATTTAAATTAGCCCCCCCCCCCCAAAATAAAAAATTCAATCAATAAAAACTCCACATTACAGCAATAGTCATCCCTCGCCAGCAAGCTAGTCGGTAAGCTTCATTGGCACGAGCGAGCCGGCAATCAGGTACTGTGCACCTGCACTGACTAGAAATACCCGGATGTTCCACTTGTCAACACTTGGGTAACAACAACAGACAAACTTTAAAAAGACTTAGAAGTCGGCTAATTGATGAGTTACAGATAAAAAATATTGGTCACAATCCCCCGTTCCTAGTTTCTTTCTATTGTTAAAAAACAAACAAACAAACAAAAAACGTTTCCAGGTCGTCATCATGTTGGTGAATTGATGTGTCAGGGTTGCTAGGCGAGCAGAGCTAACAACACTCACTCACGGCGTGACTGACGTGTATCCCTACGCCACGTTAAACGACCCGGCGCATACATTTTTAGGCTTAGAAGTCGCGACTGTGCGTTTTCGACGCCTCCAACAACAATCCATTGGCCAGTCGCGCCACTAGCCAAACAATGTTAGCATGTAGCATCCTCTCGGTCGGGCTCCACTCACCAACATCTTGGTCAAATGGGTTGGTCGCGAAGAGCGGCATCGCTGGAGCAACAAACGTCACCTTCCTCGGCTGTTGTTGTTTTCCTAGTTTCCCTGCTCCTTATTTGGTCGTATACAATTGCATAGTAGCGAGCGAGCGAGCGACCACTCAGTTGAATGTCTCCCCCCCCCCCCCAAAAAAAAAAAGCGTCGCCCGGCCGATTTTTCTACACAGTCACTCCTTCTTGCTGGACAGCAACACGCAAGGCATGCTGGGAAAGCGAGTCTTAAATCCACCCTGGAGGAGAATCACAACAACGCTCGAAATGTGTGCTTATATTCAACGAAACTCATTTGTCTAATCTTTTAAGACAGTAGAAGTCTACTGGCGATGACGTAAGCATGTAGCTCGTGCCCAGTCCTTGTAATAAAAAATAAAAAGAATGATGATGTCATCGTCACATGATGATGGCAATCACGTGTCGTCTAATCGGGCAACACAATGCCCACAATGGTTTTCGTCTCGGTGTTTTAAATTGAATTTCAATGAAATGTCAATAATACATTCAAATCATATTAAAATGTTCATTTCTTAATTTCCAGCCAAAATAATAGTGTGCAGGGAATGGCTATAGTTTCTGACCTATTTATTATATTTGTATACTGGTACATAAAAATCTGTTAAACATGCGCCCCTTTTAAAATTACATTTAAAAGCTTGTAAGTCATGTTATTTAATGTAGTTTATATATATATATATATATATATATATATATATATATATATATATATTTGTACATTCAGATTTTTCCTCGATTAAGTAGTAAACGGTATATTTTTATAAATTGATGAATATATTTGGATATTTTGAGCCTATTTTTAAAAATTATTATTTGTGTTTTTTCTTTGTGTAGATTATCAGTCATCCAGGTCATCCACCGCAAAGGTTGAATCGAGGCAACTGCACGATTCTTGTTTGTTGACTTTACGGTCATTTTTTTTTTTCTTTTCCAAAAATGTTCAAAAATCACCTGTGCTTTTCGGCTTACAATATGCTTTTTGTTTTATTCAACAAGATTGTTCAACATGATTCTAGAGAATGAGAAGATGGCTGAAGAGCCAAAGTGTGCCGGTGCCAATTTTTACAAACAATTTGTGCAGTGTTGTAGCAACTACAGAGGAATTAAGCTGATAAGTGGTATGCGTTATTTATTTTTATCAATGAAAACTTGTGAAGGAGTAATGGAGGCCAGTTTGAGACAAGAAGTGGAGATTTCTGAGCAACAGTATGGTTTCATGCCTCGACGGAGCACCTCATATTTTTGCCCTGAAAATGCTGATGAAGAAGTACAAGCAAAGTCTGAAGGAGTCGCATTCTGTCTTTGTGGATTTAAAAAAAAAAAAAAAAAAAAAAAAAAAAAAAAAAAAAAAAAAAAGCTTACAACAGGGTACCAAGGGCGAAGTTTTTGAACTGTATGAGGAAATCTGGAGTGGCAAAGAAGTATGCTCGACTAGTTCAGGATATAAAACAGTAAGACAGTGGTGAGGTATGCTGCTGGAGTGACTTCAAGGTGGAGGTGGGACTGCATTAGGATTGGCTCTGAGCCCCTTCCTGTTTCAAAAACGGGCAATTGCCCCACAAATATCTCATAAAATTGATTTAATAAAGTTTTTTTATATATCGAGCTAAGGCAATTATTATTGTTTTAGTCTTACATCATGATTATTGTGACTGCTCCCCCTCTCTTCTCATGCAATGGTCTATTCCACCTTCTTCCTCTGCTTGCGCAGACTTGATTCAGGAAGACGGTAGCAACGGCGATTTCTTGGCACAATTCTGAGGAAAATGAAGCGGCGGCGGTGGAGAGGAAAAGGTGAGAAGAAAACAGTTTAAAAATAAATAAATTCAAAGCAAGCAAAGTTGAACCTTTTCCATGGTGACGCCAAATGTGTGTAACTGACAACAGCAAGCTCATTACAGTTGCAGTAGCACTGCTGACAGTATTATACTGCAGATATACTATATATGACGCTTTTCGTACTGAGTACTAAAGCGGTCAAAATGGTAAACTATCAAATGTTGATTAATGTCCTTATCAGTTATGGTAAAAGCGTTGAGACGATTCGCTTGTTAGGTAATCCTCAAGAATAATTTTAAGGAATTCATCATCGACGACCTTGGATTCTATTTTCGTGACCGGCGTAAATCCAGCGCGACGGGCGGCTTACATCAGGTTTTCGTAATTTCGTGTGTGGGGGCACGCATACGATATAATATACATTTTATTTCATATTAAAAATTGTTCAAATATATTTTTTAACAATGGGAAAAAAAATCATTTTTGATTAGATTTCGTTTGCATATTGTACTATCAAAATCCTGAGAATACATTTGTTTTTATTTGTTTATTACCAGTTATTCTTTTTTTATTTATCACATATTGTACCACTAACAGATAATTTTAAGAATTTTTTATTGAAGACAGACTTACACCGTTACAAAAGCATTTTATTGTAATGAATGTTGTGAATTATTATTCTAAAGACGCAGATTAAAATATTCCCTGAACAGTACACAAGTTGGCAAATATCAATTATATATAAAGTGATTATGTATTTAATAAGCGCCAAGCATCTTTGACATGCTATATTTAGTATTTGGTGAAGTAATCATCTTGTAAAAAAATATATACCTGTATAACATTGCATAGTGCGTATTTGTGCCTTTTACATTAACTTCACACCAGCACTTTTAGGGTTAAAAAAAAAAAAAAAAAAAAAAAAAAAAAAAAAAAAAAGGAACTTCCAATAAAACAGCAGCACAGCTCACATCGAGCATTCCCTTTAAATGGCTGTTTCCTGTTGTTGCTGTATAACTTTGGAATAAAGAAAGATTAACGACGTCGGGAAATATTATGAACAGACAAGGAGGCTGCAATGATGAATGAATTAAATGATCGGCATCCTCAAATCCCTCACTCATCCATACACACAAAGGCGGGCTGTGTACGTGTGCACGTTTTGTCTCTTGCACCACACAAAGTGCATTTAAGTCTCTCCGAGCGAAGCTCCAACTTTAGCAACAAAGTCCTCTCTTCTTCTTCCTCTCCATTGTTCGTCACACGCTCGATTGTTCCTCACGCAGTGTTCGATGATGCTACGAAACTGGGGCCGGTACTGGGGAAAATGGCAAAAATAAGACATGAGCATGTATTTAGTGTTATATGCCCCATTTACCATATATTGACACAAATGTCTGTCATGTAGTTAAACTAATGCGTATTATCGGTACACACCATATAGTAATCCATCCACCCAGGTACTCTGGCTTTCTCCCACAGTCCAAAACCAAGTGTATTAAGCATTCATATGACAGAAAAGACCAGAGAAATATATATCTAAATACGTATTTTATTGATGTAAAAAGATATTAGCATATATGGTCTTGGAGTAATCCAAAAGAAATCCTTACTTTAATATTATGGTACGTGGATTACCTTACTGACCACATTTTTTTTTAACAGGAAACCAGTAACTGTATCAGAATACATTTTTAAAGTAATCCTCCCAACCCTGCAAACTGTGCATAGGAGATACTGACCAATGGCAGTCCGTTCACAGATGAAGCCCAAGCGCTCGGTGCAGTAGAAATCGTTCCAATTGCCGTTTTGGATGAGACCGGCGCAGTCCTCGCCGTGCACGTGGCCGCGCGTCCAGTTATCAGGCTGGCCCGGATTCCATTTCCTTTTAGAGGCGCCACATGGACAACATTGATTGCATGGTTTATTTTTGTTTTATATTTCATATTGAGGGGAAGAGCAATGAAGACTCACTTGAAAACTGGTATGCTTCCATCCACCCACTTCCACACATTTTCTTCCTCTTTGTCAGTGAGGCCCACCCAGAAGAATCCTTTTCCTGTGACCGTGTTCTTCACAAACATCTGAGGAGAACCACGACATTGATCACTTTGTTTTTTTTGTTTTTTGTTTTTTTAAAGTTGAATGTTTTTCCATTCACCTGTTCCTCATTGTTGTTGATAATGATCAAGTGAGCCACCATGTTGGAACAAAACGTACTGGCTTCGTCATAGTTGACCTTCTGCGTGGCGGTGGAGAAATAATAGCAGCTGTCACCAAACCTCCTGAATTCTGCTGGACAACCTGGAAATGAATCCTCAAGGTTAATAAGCAAATTGACAATTAATCAGCGGTGGGAAGTAATTGACGCCAAAGTCAAACCCACCAGGAGCTGAAGTGGGGGCAGGCGGTGGATTCTGGGCCTGCCTTGTCACTGCGCTTTGGGATTCATCAGCTGGTTTGGCGGACGCAGTGGGCTTTACCGGCTTTAAAACAGTCGGAGCAGGAAAGCCGGGTAACCCCGGAGGACCGGGAGGGCCGATGTGTCCGACAGGCCCACGTGGCCCCTCTAAGCCAGCAGGTCCCGCAGCTCCCCTGAGACCCTGCGGTCCTTGCGGCCCTTGCACACCCGGTAGTCCATCTCTGCCCGGAAGGCCTTGAGCTCCGGGGTCGCCCTTGTCTCCAGGGATTCCAGGTCGACCTCCAGTCCCTCTTGATCCTTTAGACCCAGGAAGGCCTCGGGAGCCAGGTGTCCCCTTTGGACCAGTTGCACCTTGTGGGCCAGGAGCACCTTTCTCCCCTTTAGATCCCATCATACCTGGCATCCCCTTGTCTCCTTTATCACCCTTCTGGCCTGGCTGGCCTACAGGGCCCTGGGGCCCCTTGTCCCCCTTGGGGCCCCTTGGACCAGGTGGACCTGAAGACAATTAGAAACAAGTAGGAGGCCTATGTTCAATTGTATGGCTACTGCTGAAGCTACACGAATATCCTTACAGTAAAGTAGTCATCTGCCAACCCCACAGAGACATTGTTTTCTTGCACAAAACTCAGGTCACAGATTTATTTCCCCCCCTTCAAAATATAGATGTTCAGTTTTAGGGTTGGGATTTTGGGTAAACGTTAAGGGGTGCGCTTTGGGTTAGAGTTTAGCGGTAAGGATTTCTGGTTTCGGCTTGGAGGTGAGGTAAGGTTTAAGGTTAGGGAAAGGGTAAGACTAAAGGCTTTAAGGTAAGAGTAGGTTTTAATGGTTATAGTTTAGAGTAAAAATTTTAGGTTGGGGTGATGTAAGGTTTAGCATTGGCGTGAAGGGTTACGGTAAGGTTTCAGGGTTTACAGTTTTAGAGACTAGGGGTTTAGAATAAGGGTTTGAGGTTTAGGGTAAAAGTTTAAGAGTAGGGTTTAGGATTTTGGTAATGGTGTATGTATTGTTTTAGCTTCAGGGGTTTAGAGTTCATGTAAGTAGTTTTGGATTTGTTTTAGGTTTCGGGTTAGCTGTTATCGCTACTTGATATTTCCTAACCAGACTTTGGACACCCCTGCTCCACCTTCTGGGGAAGTTGATGTTGACGTTAATGCATACAAATTTCACAATGAGAAAATGTATGTTAAAAATACCATTTTTGCCCCCTGTTTTGATTCATGCAGGACACCATCTTACCCTGGAGGATGGTGAAGTTGGTGATGAGCTGCGAGTGCTTGCTGTCCACCAGCTTCATCTCCTCCATCACCACAGACAGGCTGTTGACTTCTTTGTCCAGCCGGGCCACCAGCTCGTCCTGCTGGCCTCGCAGGTCTCTGTTCTCGGCCTTGGCTTCGTCCACGCTGTTGTTCAAGCCCAGAAGCACGTCGGAGTGGCGCATCACCGTCTCGGCGCACGACCTCATGCTGTTGAGGTCCAAGCTGATGGTGCCGAGGAGCTGCGTGGCGAAGCTCACGTTGCCTGTCACCCTGTCGATGCCGCTCTCGTGCTTATCCAGGCGCGCTTCCATCTCATCAAACTTAGACGAGGTGGCGTTATCGTGGTCCCTCTGGTGGTCCATGAGTTCCCTCAGGTTCTGATCGTTTCCCTCGGCGAGGACGGAGGTGTTTTGGATCTGGCTCGCCAGCGTGCTGAGCTGTGCCCCCAAATCCTCCAGGGCTTCGCCGTTGGACCGCACGGATGCCGAGTTGTTTGCTGCCAAAACCTGAAGGTTCTGGACTTTCTCCTTGAGCCAGTCTGTGTCAGCCCGCGTCTGTCTGGCGGTCTGCTGCAGAGTCTGATAGTCATTCTTGAGTTTTTGCACCACCTGCCCGGCGTCTTCCACCGTCTTCTGCAGCGAGCTCAACACGTTGCGCTGCTGGGCCTGCGTGATGTTCAGCGCACTGATACTGACCTGAGCCTGGCCCTGCTCTTTGACCTGACCTTGAATCTCGGACTGGAGTCTGACCGTGTCCGTCTGGAGGTCGCCGATCATGCCGCCGTAGGACGTCAAGGTCTGATTGACCCCGTGCAGCGAGGCGGCGTTGCCGTTCAGTAAACTCTGCAGGGAGACTTGGCTGTCCTGCGTGTCGTCGCCGGTCAGTTGAAGTTCACTCAGCACGTCTCTGTTTCGTGTCGACCTGACGGCGATGTCGTTCAGCTGGCTCTGCAGGGCCTCTAGATCCGATTTAAATGTCTTGATGTCACTGGTGGTGTTTACCGACTTCTCGCCGGTTTGATAGTCTGAAGAGGAAATGTAAAAAGGTGAAAATAACTTTGAACCTCTTCATGTTGAACAGTTTGGAATTTGGATTTTTTTGTTTTTGTTTTTTTTATAAACACCTCTAAAGTAGCATAACATTGCGCAAGACTTAATCCTGCCTCAACAGACCTCAGGTCAGCCAGCATCAAAGGTTGAACTTTGCTTTTATATTGGATTTTTTTGTTAGCAGCCTGAATGACAAGGATTGTACCACGAGTGCCATGGCCGCTTGTTGCTAGGCAGAATTCATAATTTGAGCTGTTAAGGGTAAATATTACCAAAAAAAAAAATAGATTATTAAAAATTATTTGTATGCAATTCGTTAGGCCTCTGGGGTGAAGTGTGTGTGTGTGTTTGTGTACTTTCGCAGTATTAAATACTTTATACGAATAAAGTGGCAAGCCGGTAGGTCTTACAGTTCGGAATTTGGCCAAGGTTTTCATCATAAATATGACAGGCAATGTCTGAATGCTAATGCTAACGCTAATGAGTGCGTTGCAGCGAAACTCACCAAGTTTCTTTAAGTCGGTCTCCACAGCATTGATTTTGCCGCCATAATTCTGCATTCCCTCGGTGACACTGTCCATTCTCTGGACCACTGACATATATGACATGAAGAGTTCATTGTGAATTGCCTTAATGTGTGCGCAGATGACAATCAAATAGTACATGTTCAGCGCCTGATATTTACTGAAGTGCCAAGAATTCACTCAGACAAGCTGTGCAACACTAGATGGCATCACAGTACACACAGTTTACATTTATGAACCTCTGTAGGTGCTGCTGTATTAATTAGCAACTGAGTTCAATTTGAATCAGCTGTTAATGCTCTGTACGTGGACAATAGCATCTGTGAACTGATGGAAAAACACTTGCGGTACTACCTATTTATTTTTTTTCCTGATGAGGAAAAGCGAGGCGTCTTCTATGTGCAAAGAAGTATGCTTACACGACTCACAAAAAGTGAGGGATATTGGCGTTTCAGGTGAAATTTCAGGACGAACCCAAAATGCGTTATAACCTTTACACTGCAGTTGAACTTAGTTTGACCTTCGCACAAACCTTTGAATGCACAAGTCCAACAGTTTAATGTTTCAGTACATTTTGCACAACTTGATGTTCTCTACCAAGGAGCTGAAAATCAAAAATCACAACAGGTTTTGGCCCCATGAACGGACCAATACATTTCCTGATTCAATTAGAATTGATATTTCAAAAGTCCTCTTATTGTGCTTTTCACATTTGGACATCATGACACCAAGACGACACCTACCACTGGATCAACATTAACTCGCTATTGCGAGGCTACAAACAGGATGTTCTCAGACGGAAGTAGCCACTGGCCACTGAGCTTCGACACATCAGCAGTGATACAGAGAGACCGGAAGAGTCACAGAAAGGCATAGAAGTGGACGTCCTTGGGAATTGTCATGGATCCAACAACATCTGTTGTGAATCTTGCCGTTCAGCTCCTTGAGAACAGAACAGCAAGTTGTGCAATTACTGAAACACTGAGCAATTGCACAAGTGCATTCTAAAGTTGAGAGAAGGTCAAATTAAGTTCACCTGTAAAGGTTATAGTGCATTTCAGGTTCATCCTGAAATTTCATTCCAATGTCCAATAACCTGTAGCTTTTTGTGAGTAGTGTACATATACATGTACATATGTCTACTTGAAGAAATACTGCACAGACACGAGCAAAAAGACAGTACAGAAGCCATCAGACATTCTTGCAAACCATTCCTGACAGCCACGAGTTCAAGTGTGATTCACAAGACAAACAATTACCACCCAGCCATAAACTCTGGTCAGGGCTCGTTAAGACAGTGAAGGCTGGTCACCAGGCCATTGTGTACCCCTTTTAGCTGTATATTTTGGGTCATTATGGTGTTGGAATGACCCAAATGACCATGACCTGTGACCAAGACCAACATTTCTGACACTAGGTAGCACATTTTTCTTCAGAATGCCTTGAAAGTCTTGATATTTCATTGTGCTATGTACAGATTCAAGACACCCTGTGCCAGATGAGGCAAAGCAACCCCAGAACATGCCCGAGCCTCCTCCGTGTTTCACAGTGGGGTCAGTGTTCTCTTCTTGTACATGTAACTATATCTTTTCTAGGCGTACCATCATTTTGAAGTTGATGACGATGATGACAACTTTTAAAAGTGTGTTTAATTGGAAATGAAGTGACTCGGGTGTTATTTATGTACAGTGCAATGATGGCACTTCTCTCCCTCAGGACACTCTGACTTTGGGGTTAAAGTAAGACAGGTTGATATTTCTCTTGTCAACACTTGACTTTAAAATGAAATCATGTGACGGTTGCAGTGCACAAGAAGTCACCGTCACCGACCTTTGTACCCAAGGACAGCCACAGCGATGGTGAGCAGGGCGCAGAGGACGTAGAGCAGCACGATGGCGGCACGTAGAGCCCAGTCGTTTTTACACTTGGTGCACTCTGAGCCTTCCTGGATTCCTGCAAGACACGGAAAGCCGAATTAAAAAAGATGAAGTCGTGGAAGTATTTGAAGTACAGTAGCGTGCGTTTGATGTGGCACGTACTGTGCCTGTTATCGGGCCAGCTACTGTGTAAAAAGCATATTTACGATGAAAGCGCATGTGTTCGCCAGGTGGAAGAAAAAAAAAAAAAAAACATGCTCTATCCCACTCTTGTGTCATTCCTCCTTAAGATCTTTGGTCACGAACCAGTGGAGATATATACTTCTGTACAACACTAATAAACATGCGATACAAACAGTAAAAGCTTGTATTCAAGGGCTTCACTCGAAACGACCGAGAAGCCTCGAAAAAAAAACTCCAGCACTTGGAACAAGCTAAACACTTAAAAATTGATGTGACGTGAGGAACATACTTGGGAAAATGACCAAGACCAGATGCGGCCTACCAGAAAACAAGTGATTTATCATTTATTTCCAGACAAAAGACAACAACTAGCTGTGTTGCGCTCCAACGAAAGAGATAAATTATTGCAGAGGTGAATGATTTTATGGTTTAGAGACTGTGGAGCATCCATTTACTCAACTGAAGACAGTACAAGGCAATTATGAGAGAGGCCTTTGGCAATAAGGTTGCCCTCATTAATTGCCCAAATCAAAACATGTCAAACTCAGACCCGATGTAATTATATTTGGCCCGCGAGACCATATTAAATGTGTATTAGAGCTGGCGCGCCAGTATATAGCACATGCGCCACTAATATTACAAATCCCAGAATGCTTTGCTCGTGTGTTGGTCCATCAGTCGAGACCGGCGAGCACCCCTTCCCTTTCTGTTGCAGTCGTTAGCAATTATGCTACCAGTCTCCTCATGCAAATTTACACTTCCCCTTCCCAAAAATGGCCAAACGAAAGATGGAAAATATTTAACTTCCAAGACATGTGGGAGGAAGATTATCTGTTAATAATTGATTTTTTTTTTTTTTTTGTAATGCCCTTTATCAACTCACTGAGTTAATAGTTTGAGGTTTGGATTTTTATTGAAGGACATTCTTTTTTTTTTTTTTTTTTTGGGGTTGCTTTGTTGTTGGCCTTTGAAAAAAGATTTACATCAAAAAGAAAGTTAGTTGGAGATAAATAGAAGATAGAGAGACAGAAGAAGTCATCTTATCTATTTAAATACAAAACAACAAACAAATGCCGCTGATGTCTTTTATCGCAAATTTGATTTCTTGTGTTTATAATATTAAAGTTTGTTTATTCAGCATTTAAGGAAAATTTAAGTTTGTTGTCAATGATAAACTTTAATGCTACATTTCTGCAGAAAAGGGAAACATTCACATCGCAGTGATCTTTCATTAAATATTGAGTTTGGCCCGCGACGTTGACCGAATTTTTAATTTTGGCCCACCGTGAATTTGGTTTTGACACCCCTGGCTTAAATAAATAAAGGCTAAGAAGCATACTGAGTTTTATCATCGAACTTGGCAGCACATACTCTGCCCCCGTGCAACGGCAAAAACTGATGTTAATGATAATAATGATGTTAATATGTGTATTTCGAACCAAAACGGCCGAATTCCCAGACTGTTTTGTGGGTCGTCTTGTGTCTACCAAAAGTCATGTTTCGATGAGTTTGGTGTGGAAGAACAGGTTCACCAAACACCTTTGTTGGCGAACAAATTGTTAAGGCCCTGTGTCTCAATGCTTATTGTCCATATCATAGGTCCAACGCACTCAAATGATCTCCTAAGCCAAGTTGGGAGTGAAACTCCATTCTTCCAAGTCCAAGGGAGTGGGGTCAGACCACCAGGTTGGTGGAGGGGGTCCATGAATTCTGGCCCCTTACATCTGTCCAAACATCACATCTAAGGGGCCCCTAGCTGCGGACGTCGACGCGGTCACGCCGGGCTGTCGTCTTGTTTACGCAGAGCCTCCTTCAGGGGGCGCCACATTAGAGCCCCCCCCCCCCCAACCGTTTTTTTCTCTTCGCTTAAGCACAACATCATCCCACCATGTAAACAAGATGAGCGCCTGCAGCCTTGGGGGGTAGTTCCTGTCCGTTTGTACCAGATTGTGCCATTCGTATACACAAACAAAAATGAAAATATTTTAAGGGCTGGAGGCATCTAGGAGTCACGTGCAAGTGTTTATGGAGCGTCATCGGACTTCACCGCCATGCTGCGCACAATGACAAAAACTTAAATTTATGAAAATTAAGCATCATGCGTCCTTTTAATATGTGACGCTTATATTTGGTAGCAAGCAGAAAAAATCTCAAGGACAAGTCATTCTTTGAGAGACCCTGGGAAACGGCCAAATTGAGACCTTGAAATGGCTGCTTCAAAACAAAATCTCAGACTTCCGTGTTTTTTCGAGCGTGGGTTCTTTTTCTAACTTTTTGTGGGTCAACTTATGATACACACGCCTACCAAATTTCACGTTGCCAAGTGAAACAGGGGCTGAAGTTTTAAAAACTTCCAGGTGCTACTACTAAATGTGATGTTTTTGTTTTTTTTTCCTAAACAAAATGAGCCTAAAATGGTCGCCTCAAACCAAAATGGCAGACTTCCTGTGACTTTTTGGTCATGGGGTTTTGAGACTTTTTACGTGACTCTACACATGATCGAAAAACCTTTTCGATTTTTGAGACCACTAAATGAAACTGGCGTCAGTGGCTGAATTTTTAAAACATTCCTGCTAGTCCTAATGAGAATAATAACAAAGAAACTATGCAATGATATCTTTTTAATTAATTTATTATGGAGTACTTTATAAAAACTGAAAAAGTTCCTTTGCCCTGATCTAGGTATATATATCAAAAAACATTTCCATGTACAGAACCATGCTGCTGAGGACTCTAAGGTCGCTGTGTGGAAATTTCCATGGTAACACAAAAGAAAGCTTGTCGAGCACAGCACAGTGGTTTTGTGTGAAGCCCCTTTGTGTCCCAATTCCATGTTATATACAGTACCAGAGCACGGCCATTCCTACAGCCACGGCATTTTTTATTTATTTGTATTTGGTCATATTACATGTGTCCTAAAAGGAACAGGGAAGGACGTAATACAGACTTCGTATGTTTGTACTAGAGCTCCCCCTACAGTTGGCAAAAGTTACTCGAGTACAGTAGATAGCTTTTCATTTCGTCGTAACGTCACCGAAGTAAAGCTGAGAGTCACTTTGCATTAGCGCCGGCCCAGTGAAACCTTAAGTAAACAGAGTCCAACTTTGAGACAAATTAGCGTGACGTCGCCACGGTGGAATTGCTGAGTTAGCTTAGCATTCCTGAACTAAAGAGGGCCAGCAAATAGGCCGTCTCGCACATCTGGAGCTTGTTTACACTGCAGCCAACTCATTTCAACATACATGCGGATACATGCGCGCACAGTTCATCAAGGGACTACCGTATTTACACCAAGAGTGGTTTGGGGGTGCTTATTCATTCAACTGTAGATGGGCTAGGCCTTTATTTGTATGCATTTTGGGGATAGTTCATGTCAAGTGTAACGGGGAACATAAACATGAAAGCATTTACTGGAACACCAATCGCCGCATGACATAACAAGACTGCTTACGTGCTTTGGTAAGTGCTGCTGTTTTGGTTAGCAAGAGCATTCAAACGGGCTCAGCACTGAACTTTTTCATGTCCGTGAGCAAACGTCTATGACTGGAGATATTAGTTGCACCTGGTACCTACTTGGGGAAGATCCAGAGCCCCTTTCAAGCAGTGGCTGGACAAATACTACAGTAACTGTGTGAACACTATCGTGCAGAAACACTCACATCCCCCGCAGGTGTCAAAAGGTAAGCTGAGCTGCATTGAGAGATTAGGACGCACAGATTAGCGCTAGCTTCTTATAAGCGGCACACAATTGCTTGGTGAAGTGGCGGTGGTGAAGAGTACACACAGTGTAGAATTAGAAGTGCTGATTCCACGAGTAAAAATGCTTTTATTGTCCTTATAGGTGCTAACAGTTTTCCACGTTCTCGGTTCTGCTCTAGCTTGCCCATGCTAACACTTAGCTCTGTCGTGGTAATGAAATCATACCCGCCATCGGCCCAGAAGGATATGTTTTCAGTTGCGAAAAAATATGAATATGGCTCCTTTAGAAGGACGCGCCAATCATCCCCCTGCAGATTCCGGCGGTTTGGCATGGCCTCCATGTTGCGTCTGACTTCTTCATCCGCTCTCGTCAGACTCGCTCCAAGATGAATAGTCATGTTGGACCATTTCAGATCAATGTGCTTCTGATCTAAACCCAGCATGAATGCCTCACGGTCTGACTCGCATGTGGATTGATGAGCCCCCTCACCTCACCGCCCGTGGAGTGTCCTCATGAGGCTCATTTTAAATGCGATGACCCCATCCCATCACGACAGCAGTCGTAAGAAAGCAAGCAGATTTGTACCCTCCATGTTTGTAGGTCAACGGAAGTAATCAAAATGCTAGGAACGGCTCTCAAACGCAATAAACACGTTTGCTCCTGTCTCCGTTTTTACAAGCGCTTGTCTTTTCTCACAAGTCTTCTCTTGCGTTTTTTGTTTTTGTTTTTAAACGGGCAACGCCAATCAATGGTAACTTGTCTTCACCAGCCACTTTGCTTTATTTGTGTGGTTGTTTTTTTTTTGAAAGCATCTGCCGAGCTAACAAGTGCAAGACCTGCACGGATGGATGCAATTATACTCCCGCCTTGTCCAAAAATATGTCGTATAGCTTTCCAAAATCCTGCAGATTGCACAACTTTGCTCAAAGTTGTTTGTTTTTTTTCCATGTGTTGTGAGATGACAAATTAACGGGAAGTGAAACGATAATTGGACGGCACCCAAGTGCAAGTTTTTGCTACGAACAGTAGGCGTTTTTTTTTGTTTTTCAGTGTGAAAATGTACTGACTGCTTAACTGGTGTGAAGACGGAGAAGAAAAAGAACACACTGGATTTCCTCAAATAATGACCGTTCCGCAAACTGAGAACTTTCATGTTGCTAACAAAAAGAGCAGCACCCACAGAGGCACGTAAACAGTCTCGCAAATAAATAAAAGTGTGGCGTCTTACCTACTCCATGGCGTAAGTGGATTGCCTAATAAACACCTTACTGTCAATAATCGATGTACTCTGTCGCTGAGTAAATATTTTATTTCCTCAAATAGTGGCCATCCCTTGAATAGACATAACGTTTCCGTTTCTTACCCATAATCGACACCTTCCGCCATTTGCAGTTGAGTAAACATTACACCTCCCACAGTTGAGAGAAGCAGCTATCAGCTGTCAAACATATTTTCTCATTCAGGTTATAAATATTTTATCACAGCCGAGCCTTGAGTTTCCCATCCAAACCATGGCGTGCACGTTTGTTTTGATGTGGTCCCGTGTTCCGGGTGGTCCGCCGTGTAAGGATGCTAAATCAGCATCGGCCTGCGCGTTGACCCGCGCTCCTGTTACGAGCGTCCAAACACGACCGGGGCAAAAGCACACAGTGTGGTCGGCCGCCCCGCCAAGTCTGGCTGAAGTGGAGGCAAAAGGTGCTGACCACAACATTGATGGCGTCCAAGAAGCCACGAAAAACGTTTTGCACAATCCACTCTACTAGACACAAGTGGTAAGTTGAAAAACAAAATCTTGACTATTGGTTGTTGTTGTCATTGGATGTGCTTCTCAAACCGAAGATGAACGGGAATGTTGAAATGTTTTCCTCAGGATGTGAACACATGCGCCGCTCTCGGACCTGTCATCCCAAAACACTTGAGAGCTGACTCAGTGGAAAACTCGTTTTGTCCTACATGAAAACTACTGGTGCAAAAGTCATAAACAGGAGATATCCGCAGAGGTGAGCGGGTCCCGGTCCGACATAATGACAGCCGGGAGGGACAAAATAAGTCGCCGCAACTCTCGCTGGATCCGACATAATCGCATCGTCAGCCGAAGCAAAAGAGTCGCCACTTTTGCAGCCACATCTTGTGCCACTCCTGCCACCAAAACTTCCCGACTCCCCTATTTGCGAGGGTCCACTGTATTCAAAAGTTTGAAACTAAAAAAAATTCTTGAATTTGGTGTTGGTTCACCCCAAAAAGGAAAAAAGAAAATATATATGTATATATATTTTTTTTTTACACAAAATGTTTTTTTTTTTTTTTTTTTTACACGAAATGGAATTTTGTGTTGGTTTCCCCCCAAAAAGGAAAAAAAAACAAAAAAATATATATATATTTTTTTACACGAAATGGAAATTTTTTTAAAAGAATTGACCGATTCATTGATCCGTAAATGCCAAACCGCGAGAATGTGGGGGTCCACTGTACAGCCAAACGAAGAAGCGCCACGCTCTTCTTTGTTTGTCTGTATGATTCTATTATATTGCCTCCTGGTGGCCAAGGTGGGCACACGGAGCAGCAGAATTTATTGAACTGACTCATTAAATCATAATGCACAAACTGTTTAACTATTTTACATGCTATATAATTGTTATTACTGCATTTCTTTTATAAAGTCCAATATTATAGGGTGCTATTTTTTTTCCCTATAAAACACATGACAAAATGAGTTGTTGTTTATTAGGGGGAGACTGGAACAGATCAATGACATTTCCATTCATTTAAATGATCAGAGATGATTTTTCGATACGATTGTTTTAAGTTACAAGAGCGCTCACGGAACGGATTAAACTCACATCTCAAGGCGCCACAGTATTCAGCTGGAGCGACAAACTCGTTCCGGCCTCCAGCAGCCACTCCTCTTTCGATTTTGCGTCCCGCTATGTTTCAGAATACTGAGATTGACGTTGATGATGTTCTCCGGAGCCCAAAAACCTTTTGATGTGATGTCACTCCAAATGCGTCTCGAGTCCGAGACGCTAAATCGAGTTAGACACCTCCAATCCTTATGTTTTTCTTGTGCTTGAGCCCAGAAACCGCCCCCCCCCCCCCCCAAAAAAAAAACAGGACATTATTAAATGAAAAATGACACCCTAGCAGATGTCCATTTGACTACCACTCTGTCACACCTACATTTCACTTTCACTCCCCCAATAAGTTGCTCAACAAACACAACAAACCATGTGACATCACACTCTTCTCTTATTGGTCGCAAGATTGCAAACAGAAACGTTGGTTGTACTCACTACTAGTGAAACAGCGCTGATGAACCAAACAGTGCGAATTGAATTGCACTCTCACGCTCTGCTTCTTTTTCAGGCTTTTGTGGAGCAGAATTTCTGTCACGCCTTTTCATGTTCTTGTTGTGTGCTTCTTTTTCAGGCTTTTGTCGTAGAGACATTACCCTGACACTTGGGGCTGGCTCTCGCTCTGGTCTTCTTTCTCAGCCTCAAGTGGTGAGGCCAATTGGCATCGAGTCGCGAGTGTGGCTCTCGCGGTCTCATTTCTTTCTCGTCACACCTCGTATGGTCAATCCGCGACACCAGTTTGACCGATCTACACGAAATTCAGCAGATGTCTATCGTAACAGGTAACACAAAAAAGTCTGATAGACCCATTTTAGAACCTGAACAGCAAGTCGGCCATTTTGGGGTGAATTGCCGAGCTTGTACTTTGACGAACTCCTACTAGGGAATTGGCGCAAACGAGCCCCAACTGTTAGCAGGTATTCTAAATTGCCAAGCGTTTTTTTTTTTTTTTTTTTTGCCTACGATGCCACAGCATGGTGTGAAACTATGATGAGCAGTTCGAGGACTGGCACCCGAGCGGTCCTCTATGACAGACTGACCTGCTGCTGACTTAAACCCCTCTTCCCCGACCCACTTCAAATGATCCTCTGGGACACTTCCCAGTGGCTCCCGCTGGTCTCCTCGTCTCCCTTTTGAGTCGCTCAATCCCGGATTGACCAGTCACTAAATGCTCCTCGTGCAATCTTTCCTTTCTTGTGAGGAAATATACTACACTTGAGACCACGAGGGAGTGATTAGGACAACAGAAAACAAAGTCACACGTCCGTGGAGGAGGAGCGCGAAGAGAAGAGAGGGTCGTAAGTAACATACTGAAAGCATTCTTTTCTGCTAATAAAGTTGCCGTAAATTAGAACCACTTGCTGTAGGGTTCCCCCCAAAAAAAGAAAAAGTCGGGCAAGGAATGCGACTCCTCAGCTGGAAAACTGACAAAAGCAGACCCACAACCAACACCACCATGTCCCTCCCCGCCTCACGCACATGAAGAGATAAATAACTTAGAAGGAATATAAACAGAAAATAACCCCCCCACACACCTCCCTCCCCTACTGAAGGTTGAGTTACATTTTTCCATCTCCGTGGCACATTGCTGACGCGGCTGAGCCCAGACGCGGACCCTCAAGAACCCGCAACACCCACTCGTACACCCCCCCACCCCCTCCACTCAGTGTATAAAGGTTTGCACTTCTAATGCAGGAAGTGGCTCAGCAAGTTCTCAGGTTCGGGATTTGACTTCACCGTAATAACGAACCTCTTGTGAAAACTCCTGAGCAAAGAGCAAAGAAAAAGCAACAGGAATTGTGCACACATGGAAAATGCGGGCGGGAAGTCCTGGCGCGAGCACATACGACTCCCATAACATCCATCCATCCATCCATCCATCCATCCATTTTCTGAGCCGCTTCTCCTCACTGTGGTCGCGGGCGTGCTGGAGCCTATCCCAGCTGTCATTGGGCAGGAGACGGGGTACACCCTGAACTGGTTGCCAGCCAATCGCAGGGCACATAGAAACAAACAACCATTCGCATTCACATTCGCACCTACGGGCAATTTAGAGTTGTCAATTAACCTACCACGCATGTTTTTGGGATGTGGGAGGAGTGCCCGGAGAAAACCCACGCAGGGCACGGGGAGAACATGCAAACTCCACACAGGCGGGACCGGGGATTGAACCCCGGTCCTCAGAACTATGAGGCAGACGCTCTAACCAGTCGTCCAACGTGCCGCCCATTTTAATACATTTTTAAAAATATTTTAGATATTCCTCGCCTTAGGATACAACAGCTACTGAACTCAACTGACTTCACAACAAGCAGCGGTTTGGCAGCTAGTGCACAATTCTTCCAACAATGAGGCTTCAAGCTGTTTATTGCCTCCACCAGTTGAAGTTTACTCTCAAACTTAACATGACGCAAAGAGAATTACACCTCGTGTATATAATCACATATCACATAGCTTTGCCGTAGGAAAGTCAGTTTAGCTTAACGCTAACAAACAATGCAAAACGCCCTAGATGAGCTAATGAATAGCATAAGGTGTCACAGTGTTATAACCCTCAAACCAGCAGCTATTTGAACGGAGCAACACATGGAGACAGATAACGTAACAATACTCACAGGCATAATATATTCTTTATCCGGTGCGAAGAATGGCTAATATTACTGCGACTTAATGAAAAGCTGTGACCATCTCCATATATATTTGTATATCTGTACTATACTGCAACCCCAGGTGGACGCACAAACCAGAAGAAATTACATTTAACATCATTACAACCTACAATTTTTCCCTCCATTAAATAGGCCTAATAATCTATATTACAATATGCAACATATTATAACGAATATGTGAAAACATCAGTTTTACAGAGGCCACCTCTGCGCTGCTGGCACCATGTGTTGTGCGGTAAAAAGTCAGATTACAAACGCGTCATTAAAGAACAGGCTGTTTTCACATTAATTTTGCAGAATTTTGTACAAAACAAAAGTTGCGCAATGGATTTAGGAGAAAACATATTTTGGGGTTACGTTGATTAAAAACCTTACAACCCTAAATGCATTGAAAGTATGGAAAAGGTATGGAAAAATCAAGTTTTATTTATGTAGCATGTTTTTGGGTTATGGTATTATACATTTTGTCCAATTTCCTACTAAATTCTCATGAGGTGACATCGCAAATGGAGTATAACAGGCGAAATCCGTGAGATAATAGGTCAAGTCATGGTCTGGTTACAGCAGATACTGAATCCATATGAGCTGGAAAGCCCTAATTCTCATAATACGTAAAGAATCTACAAAGGGAACTCTTGGAATGCAGCTAAACAACAAGACTCACTATACTCCAGCAGACTAAATGGAGACCAGACGTAGCTATAAATAGACACGTGGATTATTACTAAACGAGACCCAGGTGACGTGGTGCCATAAGAGCAACAAGGCAGCGACTGTATGCTTTCAAAATAAAGGGAAGCAAACATTTTTAAAGCAAGTCTGTGAAATGCTTTCATCCAAATACCCCGTTGAAGAATTACAGCATACATTTTTTTTTTTTAAACCCGTTCTTTAGCATTGCTGAATATGACATTTTTCAGGGGGGGTGGGGGCGGTCCTGTCTCAAATGAGCCATTGCTAGCTCCGCCCAGCCCATCGAATGCAGGGCCAATGCCAAGGATGGCTATGCCAGAATGTAAAGCCCATAAAGACAGTAAAAGAAAAAACAAGAAGAAAATAAATAAAAGCTGCTTGAGACAACTTAATTCTTCTCTGCGGTGGTTTGGAAGGGATCTGACCCAAATGGCAGCAGTGCTCCTTGCGGTTTTAAACTGATCCATTTCGTTATGCTTGGGTTTTCCACTAAGGGAAAACCAGTGAAGAAGAAACGGGTCCAAATGGATGAGCCGCGAGTGTTGCACCTGTGTGTGTGTTTAACATGTATTTTGGCTGCAACGGGACCATAAAACTCAGAAAAGAATGGTGGACCGCAAACTTCCCCCCGCCATAATTTACAGACTATCTTTTAACACCTTATCTACTAGTTTTAAGAAAATGAACACTTTTTTTTGTTGAACAATGTCACTTCATCTAATGCTTTTTTTTTTTTGTCCCTTAAGGGCCACTGTAGCACTGTACTCAGGCGCACACTGCACCATTACTGTTTAATGAACATGCTTTGCATTAGAAAAATCTCGCAGCAAATGAAAATGTCACAGAAGGTATACATATTGACTGAAATAATCATGATCTCGTCTCAGTTTATTCACAAAATTGCTTCGTGAAAAATCTGAACTTGTTTATTGAACACAAAGCTATTATTTTGTTATGCAACAGATGGATGCGCATGTTAATCGTACCGTCTGCCATCTAGTGGACCAGCATTTAAATGTTCGGCCTGTCACGATATGTTGCTGGCATAGATCGATGAAAACAGATTTGATTTTCAGAAAATAAATATTAATGTTAAACAAAATTAAGTGAAATTGGATAACTGTGTGCGAGAACAGTGGGTGGAATCTTTTTGGATCCAGGGAACCTATACGGAGGACATATTTTTACAAGCACCCCTCATAATGTTTTAGTGCCGTTTTTTTTCTTCTGAGCAGGTTGCGGTGTCAGGAGCACACAGGATGCTACGTGTCGTCAGAGGAATGCAGAAATATCACAAAAAAATACAAACGCAGCTGCTAAAAATAACATCTCCGTGCAGCAAAGCGAAATGTTCTTTGAAGACTGTGAATTGAGAAGACAGCACGACTACGGAACGTCGCGCAGTACTCACCGAACCTCTTGTAGCCAAAAGACTGCACCTCCTCCTCTTCCGCAAAGTCGTCTGAAGGGGGAAAAGCACAAGGAATAAATGTGATGTTTACAGTAAAGTCCACAGCTCCACAGCTGGGGTGCGTTCACTGACTTCTCCGAGACGGTTTTCTGGACCTCTGTGTTGGTTTCTGTTTCTCAGAAGCATCGCTCCCCTTGTACTGGTTGGTACCAAATAGGTTCTCAGAGTCGTCGCTTTCTTACAAAATGATTTGGCAACTTTTTCTGGAAGGCTTTTCTTAAGCAAGGGGCTTCTGCTAAAATCGCACATGTCCAGCTTACTGCAAAGCGTTTTGATTTTGGAAACCAAAAGTACGTGGGTGGAAAAGTGAAGTCACCTGTTGTGGCATTTGCATGATTTTTGGAAATAACACAGATTATTAGCCTAATAGCATAGTTGCCTAGCTCATTTTGGAATTTATCTTGAAAAATTGAAACAAGTACAACAACAAAAGAGAGCCCAGTTGTTTAAAGAATTAAAGAATTAATTGGGGGTGGGGTGGTGGGAGATTATTAACTGCCCCAATTTGTCTTCATTTTATATATATGAATTTTTTTTGTTGGTTTTTTTGGATTAGCATTAAAATTGCTGATCATTTTTTTTCCCGACCTCTTGTTGCTAGGCAGGATTAGTGGGGCTCAATCATAACTGCCCCCCACCGACCAACAAAATGAATGACAATCAGCCAACTTTGTACCAAGAGAGTTATTTTGCACTCATTAGAATATTATATTTAGTGTTGCTTACATGTTAACATAGTAAAATAGAAAAACTAGTCATGATATAATACTGTACTAGAATAGCTGACACCATGCATGTCTCACTTTGTCTTTTGTCTCGCTCACTCTCTCACACACGGCACGCTAAGTGAAAGCAGATGTGAGACGGGAGTTGTCGCCCACGCATTCCACAGGTCGCATGGTGTGGCGAAACAAAAGTGGTATCTGCGATGCACCTCATACACACACACGACACACTGCATACAGTACATAAACAATATATGATCTTACCTTTCATTGTGCCTCTTTGTCGTCTCTCCCATCCACTCACTGCATTGCTCTGGCTCCCTGAAAATCCACTATTTTCTTTCTTTTTTTTTTATAGGAATAACTCCATCACATGCACAGCTCCATCCGTCACCCAGCTTGATGCTGCAAAGCTGCAGGACGAGCGCAACCAAAAAGCTGTTGTTTTCTTCCACACTAAAAAGCAGGGGGGGGGGGTAAAAAAGTTGTTTTAGTGGAGGTGTGTGAGGGGAGGAAGGCAAAGAAAGTAAAGAGGAGAGCGAGAGCGCTGCGGCAGGAGAGGAAGTGCTGGAAAAGCCTGCGAGGCTGTTTGGAGAAAGAAACCACGTCTTCCCACATCTGGCGGCACCGTCTTGCATGAGCACCCACCCCCCTTGTGTGTCTGTGTGTGTGTGTGTGTCTAGCAAAACAAAGAACACGATTTTCATTTACAATAAATCATGATAAAATGACATAAACATTGCAAAATAAAGTGAAATATGATAATATAAAAAAACATTACATAATAAGGTTTGTAATTGCCCATAATTGCCCCAAGATAGCAGCAAAAACCTTTTATCTCTTGGACAAGTGGCCTGACTCAATGAAGCCCCTCCCCTCACTTCACTTCAACATAGTTTCTTAGTGCCAAGATGCCACAAGATGGCACCAAAGCAGTATTTTTATTTTGGACATGGCTTTGGCCCGAGTACAAAAATCGTGAATGAATTTTGAATTGCTGAATCTTTCAGCAAAAAACAGCAGATAGGTAAAAAATAAATAAATAAATCTGTGAATAGGTGAATTCGCAAATTGTGAACCACAAATATGTGTGTGTGTGTGTGTGGGGGGGGGGGGGGTCACTGCTTTTACTTTCTGTGAGATTTTTGTAATGTATAATGTGTCCTAGCTTACTCACAGTTGGGAAATACTGCAAACCCAGTTCTGATTTAGTGGCAAACAAGTGAATTCCTGATGAGGAGTTTGTCGAGCTCCCTGGGAAATGGTCCCAAATCCCAGAAAAAACACAATTTTCAAACCAAAATGGATGACCACGTGTTGGTTACACAACATTTATTACCGTTCTTCCTCATCATGAAGAACACGGTTTGGGTGTCATCAGTGCGACAAGAAAAGCTTCCGCGTCCTGTGTATGAAATATTCCACGCGTGTTCTTGTAATACGAGCAGGACCCTCCTGCTGTCACGGTGATAGGAACCAGGTGGCGTAGATCCAAAGTGGTTCTGATTAGCGTGCCGGGACCGCTTGATTTTGCGGGTCACGGTGTGCAAAGGGGGCACATTCTTCAGCCCATAGGAAAGGCAAAAGTAGACAAAAGTGTTGGGACACACCTCTCAGTCTCGGCTGGACCCAAAAGTTGCGTTTCAAGCTCGTAATGAGCATCGCTTTCAAGTTGTCAACCACTTGATTTAAGAAAAAAAAAAAGCTATATTTGGGAGAAAAAAAAGAGCCAAACACTAAACATAAGAATATACACAAATAAACATTTCATACATATAATTAATTATATACAAAAAAAATTACTCGTGAAATATAATACAAAAAGAAGACAAAAATGATCATAAAATACAATGTAAAAAATAAAATCTAGATAAAATATAATAAAAAAGAAAAGGAAATTTAATATAGAAATAAAAATAACATTTCAAATAAATATTTGAATGTGCTTTGTGACTCGCGTCGCTTCCACGGCCCATGCAAGAATCACAACTGTATTGTATGCTTCTAACTTTGTAGGAATAGTTTAGATGAAGGCCCTTTTACTGTTCCCACTGCAAAACACAGGATGAGTTTGCAGACACACTCTAACATATTTTGGTTTCTAAATTCTAAATGCATCTTAGCGGCGTTGAAAACAAAAGCGGTGCTTGGCGACGGCGTGTTCAATACGGGATTAACGGGCATGGACATCAAGCAAAGACGCTAATAGGATCACGCTCAATGTGGAAAGAGCACAAATAGACCTGGCACACACCAAACAATCCACACAAAGTGTTTTGTTCGTCTTGTTGACATTGTTAGAGGATCTACATGCTGGTACAGTAAGTCATATTTTTTTCCAGTTGATTATTTATGTTTGCTCATATTGGCACGTCTTTGTCATCCTCAACAATGAAAAAGAGACATTTCCTGAGAAATTGGTTTAATTAAGGCCTACCAGTTGTTAGTTTGTGTTGCAGTTGCATTTCTATAACACCTAACAAGAAAAAGTTGCTTTAAAAAGTGGATATTATTCAGCTACCATTGTTTAAAAGAGGCTGCTATCAGACACATTCGAAACTGAGGCAGATTATCATAAACACTTTTCCAAGTGATAAAATAATTGGAATAATATTCATAGGGAAAAGGGAAAACAATATCAAATGCATTTTGATGATATAATATACATTATTATATTTAAAGAATTACATTAATGTAAGTACTGTATGTATTTCTGCAACATTTATGCAGGGCGAGCCTCATATTATTTACCATATTTGCCCAAGAAATGAAACAAAGATGAATAATATATTATACAATCATAAAAATGATCAATTATACTAGTTGTATTTTTTTTTAACTGTTGATGGTAATAATTAAATATTGATAAGTATTATAATGAATGCAATAAAAATAAAATCTATGTGTGACCTGCGATTGGCTGGCGACCAGTTCAGGGTGTACCCCCGCCTCTCGCCCACAGTCAGCTGAGTCAGGATAAGCGCTAAGGAAAATGGATGGATTATTATTAAAATGTACAATTAATTTCATTATGATAAATTTAAGTGTTGTTTTATTTATTTTAATATTTTACATGCTAATAATAATAAAAAATAGCATCATCAAACAATGATAAACATGCAAGTAACTATGTTGTCGAAAATGTCCTATTAATTTAATTATAATAAAATGTCAATAATGAAAATAGCATATAGCATTTGTATTCATTATAAAGTGAGGAAACTATAATTAATGAAATAATGAAAAATTAAATAATGTATTATTATATACAAAGGTAATGAATGAATAATGAATATTCAAATAGAATATAAATAATTGAACATAAATACTGTAATTGTATCAAACCTATTTTCCTGTTGATGGATGGCTTTTTTTTTTTTTTTTTTTTTTTTTTTTAATCCTCATACTTCAGCGCCCCCAAGTGTTGAAATTTGGCCAGAAACTGAAATCCTATTCTCTTTTTTTGGATCGAAATAAATAGATGGAAAATTTCAATTTGTGCGTCGTATGTGTGTTTTTGTCAGACCCTTTACTCCTTCCATACCGGAGGCCAAAAGCAAAGAAATGAAGGTTGCGCTGGGTCTGGCTGTGCTGGCATCAGTGGGCCTGCTTATCAGCGGTGCCTCGGAGGACAGAAACGCCTCAGAGGATGCTTTAAAAGGTGACTTGTTACACACAGTCAAGTATGTGCTGCTTATCCGAAGCCAACGCTCTTAGCAAACGTGAATCTGAACAACACTCAATGTAGTTCTGCTTACTTTTGGTCTTTGACATGACAGCATGGATGTTGCACACTTGGAGGTATACATACTATTTGTATACAAGCAGTTAAAAAAAAATCCATTATTGGAAAGACGGGGGGGGGGGAGGGGGGTTGTGTATGTTGCACATAACTTACCCACAAATGTAGACTGATTGGATTGGTTGTGTTCGTCAGAGCTGTCCAGGGCCGGCAAGAAGGTGGTGGGCGAGGAGGTGAAGCGGGCCTTGTACGGCGTGGGGCAGATGAGGGAGGTGATGTGGAGGAACGAGCGCAAGCACGAGCACCTCATCAAGTCTCTATTGCACAGCGGCGAGAAGAAAAAGGTTAGCTTCGCACCATTGCAGCGATGTCTCCCAAACCTTTGTTGAAGCAAAATACATGCTTTGCATTAGAAAAATCTCGCAGCAAATGAAAATGTCACAGAAGGTATACATATTGACTGAAATAACGATGATCTCGTCTCAGTTTATTCACAAAATTGCTTCGTGAAAAATCTGAACTTGTTTATTGAACACAAAGCTATTATTTTGTTATGCAACAGATGGATGCGCATGTTAATCGTACCGTCTGCCATCTAGTGGACCAGCATTTAAATGTTTGGCCTGTCACGATATGTTGCTGGCATAGATCGATGAAAACAGATTTGATTTTCAGAAAATAAATATTAATGTTAAACAAAATTAAGTGAAATTGGATAACTGTGTGCGAGAACAGTGGGTGGAATCTTTTTGGATCCAGGGAACCTATACGGAGGACATATTTTTACAAGCACCCCTCATAATCCTAACGCCAATTAAACATAACCACATGTACCCATCAAAGCACTTAATAGTTGCTTCTTTTCAACAACAACAACAACAACAACAAAAAAAGAAAGAATTTTTAGTGATGCAAAAATTGTAATGTTATGGGGAAAAAAAAGTCACAAACTTTACAAGAACAAAGAACATATTTTGTGGGGATGAAAAGCCGTAATCTCATGAGAATCTAGTCTTAATAGAGTGATATTAAAGTTTAACAAAGGAGGAACGTTATCTTTTAAGAAATTAATTTCCAAAACACAACTCTATTCTCTTAGTACTACAGTTTTTATTCTGGAAGAGGCAACGCTCAAAAAAGTAGGACTACAAAAAACAATAAGTCTTTTTTTCTTGAAAAAAGGATTTTATTCCTCCAATAATATGCATTTTGTTCTTAAAAATATGACTATACAAGTATGTCAGATTTATGTGCTAATTTGTCACAATTATATTAGAGTTTTTAACCGACGCAAAGCTAAGTTTATTGTATTTGATTTATTGCTGCGCCGGTTTCCATACGTCGGTTCAGTGGTTCCCCGCAAATACCTTATTGGCTGTTTTGTCGCATCTTGGCGCCAAGTAACTATGTTGAAGTCAGTTGAGGAGCTTCATTTAGACAAAATTAGTGCTTTGCCACCATCTTTTGAAATCTTGGTGCCAAAGAACTATGTTGATGTGAGTTGAAGAGCTTCATTCACACAAACGTAGAGCTTTACCACCATCCTGTGGCATCTTGGTGTCAAGGAAAAATGCTAAGTGAGTTGAGGAGCTTAATTTGACAAAAATTACCCGTGGGTTTTCACAATAGCAGGGGAACAGTGTGTACACTTATTTAAATAACAGGACATAACTTATTAAAAATGATTTTCGGGCCCCTAAGTTACAGCTCGCGGACTCCCGGGGTTCCGGTGACCCAAAGTTTGAAAAGAAACGCCTTGGAGAACTGAAAGAGGCTGAGTGCGAAACAAAAGCATTGTTCCTCTCTTCCGCCAGGAAGCGGTGCAACTGGCTCAGGACGTGACGGAGAAGCTGCGGGAGGCCGAGGAGGAGTGCAGGGTCTCCTTACAGTCGGAGCGGGACGAGTGCAGACCCTGTTTGGAGGACGTGTGTAAAACCTTCTTCACCAACACCTGCCGCAGAGGCTTTGCTGGCTTTCAGACCAAAGTAGGACCAAACTCAGTGTTCAGAACCAGTGACTAAGGAATTAATTATTTACAAACACAGATTTGGAATGAACTTACCCCAAAAACTTTTTTTTTTCCTTCTTCTACCATACAGGTTGAGAACTTCTTCCGCCGCGTATCAAGACGCTTCAGCTTCAGCGACCCGGCCGTGGAAGCGGACGACGTCCTGGTAAACCAGGACCCGGATATCCCAGACCCAGAGGTGGTCCGCATCCAGGATGCCTTCGCTCGCCTGACCCGCAGGGTGGGAACGCTGGTGAATAGCAGCGCGGCCCTGGCCTCCAGAATGAGCGACGGGCTGGACCAGGCTGTCCGCAGGGCTCTCCTGAGTGGGCCGCCGGTGCCGGGGGCCACCCTGGACCCAGACGACCCGGCTCACGACTCGGGTTTCCTCCAGGGTGTGGGCCTGGAGGAGGTGCTGGACTCCTTCTTCGACTTTGGCCACAGCGTGGTGGAGGAGTTTGGGGCAGTGGTGACGCAGGCGTTTGTTGGCCTCAACGAAGCGCATGCGGAGGACAAGAAGAGAGGTGAGTGTTAATGAAATGAGACACTAGGTACAGTGGAACCTTGTTTTAATGGACCTGATTTAACGGACTTGGGATTTAACGGACAGAAAATAGTGTCCAGTTGGAAGTTTTGGAACTCAAATTCACCCGTTCCATGCACCAGCGAGGTAAGGTATATTTTTTACCAATAATTTTGTACTGTACTGTGTGTTTTTAAGGTCACGAAAAAAAGTGCTTCAGCTTAACGGACAATCGGATTTAATGGACGTCCCCTCCGAACGATTCGCCCGTTAAATCGAGGTTCCACTGTATAATCTAAAAAGTGTAAGACTTCCATCGCCATTAGATGGTATAGGCCAGGGGCGTCAAACATATGGCCCACGAGCCAAAGCCGACCCGCTAGGGGGTACAATACACCCCAAATGAAGAATTTGAAAGTGAAAAACTATGTAAGACACTGTGGTGGTAGGGACAAAGGATAATTTTGAGAATGTAGAAAATGGAATGGTAATAATTCCTAGGTCTTCATAAATGTATTTCATTTTAAAGTGCAATACTATATTTCTAAGTTTCAAGTACCTATGACTTAAAGTGTTGTGCCTTAAAATACAATAACTGTGATAAGGTATTATGCACAGATTGCAAAATTTTCAAGAAATCTGAGGTTTTGTGAAATGATGCAGCAGTATTGCAAACTATGGTTTATATTTCCCCCTGAAAATGGAGGTCAAGGAACCAAGCAATTTCCTTTTGTTTTTGTTTTGTTAAAACAGTGGAAGGATGCAATATCCAAAGATAACGTCCATCTGTGTGTTGGATTGCAGAGAAAATGTTCCCACGCCTCCTGCATAACAGGAAGTTGTGCCGAGACCTGCGCAAGCATTCATCAGAGTGCTGGCAGCTGCAGAACCAGTGCGAGGCCTGCCAGGGGGCCTTGCTGACCGGTAAAGCGCCGCCTCGCCCACCCACCCACCTCCACATTCATCGGCTGACGTCCTCACAGCATCATCTGACGTCCTCCCTCTTTTCAGAGTGTCCCAGCGTGAGGGAGCTGCACGTGGAGCTGGAGCAGGTCTCGCAGCTGCTGGGCATGTCCCGGGAACAGTACGACGAGGTGCTGTCCATCGTGCGGCGCCACGCCGACGAGACCCTGGGCTGGCTGGGCAACATGGCCGCGGAGTTCGGCTGGGTGGCGCGGGCCGGCACTCAAGACATCTTCCGCATCACCAGGGTGAGCTGAGGAGACGGGAAGGAAAGTTGTTCTTGAACATCTGCTACACTGACGATTCATGCATATGTTAACATAAATGCATTGATAAAAGTTAAACGCAAATGTGCCCACAGATGTGTCATTTGAGTTCATTTAAGTAAACTACATGGAAAAGTTAGCAACTGCACAGTGATATTTGCGGTTTGGCATTTGGAAATTTGCAGATTTTTTGGGGGGAACCTATTCTCCGTTATTGCTGTTTTGTGCTCAGGCCAAAGCCACGTCTAATGTAAAATTAATGCTTTGCCCCTCCCTTGTGGCAACTATCGGCACTTACAAACCTTTCTGAGTGTTCGTCAATTATTTGCAGATTTTCGCTAATTGAGGGAGGGCTTAGTCCCTAGCTCCCCGCAAATAAAACTATATAAAAATGAAGGAAAAATCCCCTTTAAAATACCTCTAAAGGATGGTAAAGTGTCTCTCCATCTCCTTTATTAATTGTACAGACAATTTAACATACCTGTCAGTGTGTAAAAATGTTAGCTACTGTATAATTAAAACCGAGGGATGGACGGGTACAGATAGATCCCAGCTATCAGTATTGGGCTGGGCTTATTTTAATTTCATCATTGATAATTACACGAATTATAATTAATTTGCCAGTTCATAAGATAAAACATTTTAAATTATTTTTTTTAAAAAAGGTTTTAATGAATACATTTGAATGAACCAGTTTTAGGAAAAACATCCAATTTAATACAACACATATAAGAGTCTTGACAATGGACTTTTAAAGGTCGGTGGGCCGAACTTGTCCCTTTCCTATGTCAGACCAAGTAAATTGTTTTAGCTGTAACAAACCACTATTACACTTTTTTGCAGTTAATACTTCAGTACTTCAATACTGCTCCAACTACCGGAGACAAATTCCTTGTGTGTTTTGGACATACTTGGCAAATAAAGATGATTCTGATTCTGAGGTACTCGCTTAGCGGTAGCTGAAGTCTCACGATATTTGCTGTAGTTTCGCATGACCTTGTCACTGTTATCTAGGTCAAAACCCAGACGACAAAAAAAAAAAAAAGTTCGACAAAATACCTGTTTTGGATGTCATTAGTGTACCTAATGACGTGTCCAGTGCCTAGCTCTAGAGTCAATTGTTCCTTCTTGCCCTGCAGGTGGTGCCAAAGAGCCAAGACCGGAACCTGTCAGCGGTGGACACCCAAGTGGAGGTGAACATCCTCAACTCTCCCCCTTTCGTCTTCTCCGTGCCGGGAGAGCTGGAACTGCAGGACCCGGCCTTCATCCAGTATGTGGCCCAGGAGGCCCTGGACAAGTATAAGGAGACGATCAGGTAACGGGAATGATGGATAGGAATATGGAACGACACTTTTGAGTTGCACTCACATTTGTTGTTTTGCAGGTACAACGAGGAGGATGAGTGAGCAGCCATTCACAGAGCTCCGTAGTTGCAGAATTGAAATACTTTACCTGTTGACAGATAGTCAAACACAATATGCAGTTTCCACAATATCCAAATGTTACATTTTGATGTTCACAACAGAAACTTCCAAGATTGCAGCACAGCAAACTCAATTCAACTTTTCAAGTAAAACTTTTATTTTTTTTCCCTGTACAAAAATTCTATTAGTTACCATTATTCCCCACTCAATCTCGAGTTCAACTCCTAAATTTGGGAACAATCACATATTAGGTTCTCCACAGCCAAACACACAATGAAATTCAATTCAAAACAATAAAAAGTTCACATCTTTGTCTGAACGGCTATTTTCCCCATCATGCACCACTGGACAGACAGCTATAAGGATCGCTAGAGGAAAATAAAGGTTTGAAAATAACAACTTGGTGTTGTCATTCTGTGGTATTAACACTAACAAAATCGTAGTAAGCATAACAGTGTAATCAAGTTAGTGACAATTTTTGTGCGAAACTGGCTGACAATTATACATTTTAGTCACTGATTAATTTAAATTTTTCTTTAAGCTTAGGTCTACATGTGTGCCAACATGATAAATAAATCAGAATTGTGCGATCCTATGGCACAAAGTGTCTTGGAAATGGTAGTATATGTTTAACTTGGTCAAAAACTGACTGAAATATTGATTCCTGGTCACAGGAAATGCCCAGCTCAACTTAAAAAAAAATAAAAATAAAATAAAATAAAATAAAAAAAGAGAGACATGACTTTTGCACAAGGGCATGACTCACTGATGTGAAATTCTGTATAAAAAAAAAAAAAAAAAAAAAAAAAAAAACAATGGCTGATCCGTTTGAGTTTTTGACAACAACAAAAAAAGAAAGAAACTCCTTGGTCACAGCAAATGTCCATTTAAAAAAAATTGCATTCAGGCATGATTAAAATAACAATTGGAAAGTGTCAAAAATTTTTTTTGTTTTTTATGAGAGCTATGACTGAAATGAATAAAAAAAATAAAACTTCCGGTCACAGAAATGTATATTCTAAACATAATAGACCTCTTTTTCACACTAATGTGACAGTATGTAAAAACATGGTGGGAATAGTGACAGAAAAAAAAATACTCGTTGGTCACGGGAAATGCCCATCCTGAACATAAAAAAAAGAGACATTTTTGTCACTTGGGCATGATTAAAATAACTCAATGATTTGAAAGAGAAAGAAAATGAAAAATTGCATATTTGACAGAAATAAAACAAAAATAAACTGCATGGTCACAGGAAATGTCCATCCTAAACATTAAAAACTGTTACTTTCTTTCCTGCACTTGGACATGGTTAAAATATCTCAATGAAATGGAAAAAAAGGACTGAAATTTTGAGTCTGACAGTAATGAAACAAAAATAAACTCAGTGGTCACAGGAAATGTCCATCCTAAACATTTCTTTTTAGTTGTTTTTTTTTTGCACTTGGGCATGATAAAATAAGTCTGAAAGCACATCAAAGAAGCATTAGAATAATAATAATTAAAAAAAAAAAAACATACAAAAATGGTCATTCAGCCACCTCCTCATACTTTCAAAAATAGCTTTTTTTTCCCTGGACATCCTGTACATTCTTGCATCTGACCCATCTGCTCCATTCACAAAAAAATAATAAAATTACCACAAAAAAAAAAATAAACGTGTCAGCCTAGACACACTCAGAACAAATTACTGTACATATAAAGATCTGGATTCCCCAATATCAAAGAATTATTTTTGCAGAATAAAAAAAAAATGGAGGAAAGGGGATAGGGGTTTCATTGTGTTTAAAAAAGTACCAGTAAAAATCATCATTGCATCCTGCAAGTATAGCCCCCAATGTGAAATGAGGACCCACTACTCCGTTATTGATCACAGTGTCGTGGCCAGTCTGTTTTGTACCAACACGAGCTCTTCCGAGTCTACAGGTTGTCCCCCGGCTGGTACTGGGGCTCCGTGGCTGTGAAGTAGTCCTCCAGGAAGGACTGGATGTACTCGAAGGTGGGCCTCTCGTCGGCCTCCTTCTTCCAGCAATGGCGCATCATTTCGTGCAGCGAGTCAGGGCAGCCCTGGGGACACGGCATGCGGTAGCCGCGCTCCACCTGCTCCAGAACCTCTCGGTTCACCATACCTGGAATCCACAGCACCACCGGATTGAGGGTTTACATTACAGCATGCAATATACAGTGGAACCTCTTTGTCCATGCCAAATCTTAGGGGAAAATATTCATTTTAAGCCCGCCGCACACCAAGCGATTGATCCTCGTACAAATATACCAACCCGCTGCAATGGAATAACTGCCTAATCAGGGAACAACATTCCTGATTAGGCAAACATTGCCTGTACAGTTACTAAGGCTTAATGTGTATTGTATACATTTGAAATGTGTCCTTATTCAGCATATTTTTCATGAATGTATTAAATGTGTTACAAATAAATGATCTGGTACGTACTTGAAACATACCGGTAGCTAACGTCAACTACACTTTGTGGATAAAATTAAACTGTTTCCTTTCGCAGTCATTTTGCTTTGTGCTATTTGCCATCTTCATGTTCTATAAAAACAAAAAAATTAACGCATTCCTCAAAGCGTTACATTTTTTATTTTGCTATAATGACCCATGTGTGACATAAGAGTCTTCCAAGGACTGGGACTCATTGAGAGGTTAGCAGATCACAGTGGATTTGTCATATGGCCCTGTGGTAAGGGGGTCCCCATCATCTCACACCACAGGGAAGCGGGAACGAGACAAATACGGTTAGCGGTGTCGAATTGTGAATCATGTGCTATATCAGATATTTTGACACGACAGTATATAAATGAAGGAACAACAACAACAAAAATCATCGCTTTTCATGCAGCTGTGTCAACATGACTATAGAAAGGAAGATAAGTCCCTCCAGATGAAGTTGAATTAATTACATTGTAGGTTTTTTTTCCCCCCGCTGTGGATCTGGGAAGGCTACAGGAGACAGATGGCGATCAGGTCGGCCATATGGCGGCTATGTGATCAGTGCAAGCTGCGGTGCCGTCCTCAGACACTCCAAAAAACATTTTCAACAGTACTGAGCCACATCCTGCCTCAAAGTCTGCGCGGACCAGCTCGCTCCAGTCTTCACTCAGATCTTTAACAGATCTTTGGAAATGTGCGAAGTTCCATCCTGTTTCAAACGCTCCACCATCATTCCAGTCCCCAAGAAACCTGCAATCTCTGGTCTGAATGACTACAGGCCTGTCGCTTTGACATCTGTGGTCATGAAGTCCTTTGAATGTCTCGTGCTGGACCACCTCAAGAGTGTCACAGGTCCCCTGCTGGACCCCCTCCAGTTTGCCTACCAAGCGAACAGGTCTGCGGATGATGCAGTCAACATGGGACTGCACTTCATCCTAGAACACCTCGACAGTGCAGGGACCTACGCGAGGATCCTGTTCGTGGACTTCAGCTCAGCGTTCAACACCATCATCCCTGAACTCCTTTCAACCAAGCTTCTCCAGCTCAGCGTCTCACCTGCCATCTGCCAGTGGATTTACAGCTTTCTGACGGGCAGGACACAGCAGGTCAGGCTGGGGGAGGCCACCTCATCCACACGCAGCATCAGCACTGGGGCGCCCCAAGGTTGTGTCCTCTCTCCGCTGCTCTTCTCTCTCTACACGAACGACTGCACCTCAGCGAACCCGACTGTCAAGCTCCTGAAGTTTGCAGATGACACCGCTGTCATCGGCCTCATCAAGGACGGTGACGAGTCTGCATATCGACAGGAAGCGGAGCGGCTGGAGCTGCGGTGCGGCCGACACAACCTGGAGCTGAACACGCTCAAGACGGTAGAGATGATCGTGGACTTCAGGAGGCATCCTTCGCCACAGCTGCCCCTCACGTTGTCCAGCTGCCTTGTGTCAACCGTCGAGACCTTCAAGTTCCTGGGAATTACAATCTCTCAGGACCTGAAGTGGGTGAACAACATCAACTCCGTCCTCAAAAAGGCCCAGCAGAGGATGTACTTCCTGCGGCTTCTGAGAAAGCACGGCCTGCCACCGGAGCTGCTGAGACAGTTCTACACAGCGGTCATCGAATCAGTCCTGTGTTCTTCCATCACAGTCTGGTTTGCTGCTGCTACAAAAAAGGACAAACTCCGACTGCAACGGACAATCAAAACTGCTGAAAGGATTGTCGGTACCCCCCTACCCACCAATGAGGACTTGCACGCTGCCAGAACTAAGACAAGGGCGTGCAAAATCCTCTCGGACCGTCTGCACCCCGGTCACCGGCTCTTCCGGCTCCTTCCCTCAGGTAGGCGCTACCGATCAACGCAAACTAGAACTAGTAGACATTCCAACAGCTTCTTCCCTCTTGCGATCAACTTCTTAAACACCTAACCTATAATTCCATTACAACAAGCTGGCAATTTTTTGACTTGAGTTCGTTGTCACATTTCTGTGGGGCCAATAATGTATTACTCGTGCACTCACTGTAGTTGTCTCGCCATGCTGCACTATTTGCATATACTGGCCACTCATGCCAGAGTAGCATCTGCTCCATTTGCACACTGATTGAGGAGTATCTGTAACATTTGCACAACCAACATTGTCCCAGATGATCGCACTACTCGTCACTTTAAACCGCATACACTCCTTGAAGTCTCAGCGCCCTTTGCACAATGGTCATTGCACCGGACTATTGCAATATTAGTCGTTCGAACTGCTCTAAGTGCTCGAGGACTCTGCATCTTTTTGTACAATTGTTTTTTGTCAATGTCTTTATGTCCCCAAAGTGTTCTGTAAATTGACTGTCTGTTGTACTAGAGCGGCTCCAACTACCGGAGACAAATTCCTTGTGTGTTTTGGACATACTTGGCAAATAAAGATGATTCTGATTCTGATCAAGAATTGTTGACGTAAATCAATTGGGAAAATTTCATCCTAGTACCAAATTTATTCTGGATGGAAATCAAATTTAGTAAGCACAAACAATCCGGTACAAAAGGAACATCACGTGACTAAACGCGGAAAACAGGTTAGCGGACTTCCTGTGTATGATGAGCTAATGAGCATGACTAAGATTTGATGACATGCCAGTTTGAAACCGAACTTCATAAAATTGTGTTTTATTTAGTGCTGGCATCTTCGGAAAAAAGTTTAATACATCTATAGCCTTCATTTATAATAATATGATACATAAACACCAACAAAGCCGAAACACTGACTATTGTCATCTTTGGTAGCTCTGCGGGGACATTTTGTGTTAAACAATCGACATTGTAGATGTTTAGAAGAAGTATAGAAGAAGAAGAAGAAGAATCACCTTTTATTGTCATGAACATGCATGCATGCACACGAAATTTGTTCTCTGCATTTTATCCATCACAGTGAACACATACACATGTTAGCGGAACACACTGGTTTAAAGTTTCTACAGCTGCTTTGTCACGATTCCTGTCGCCATTCGCCCGAGCCGGGAGGAAGTGCTTCGACCCGTTTTGCTGAATGCGGAAGTAGGTGCGGATATACCCTATTGTACCCAAGCTAATCTAATGAGATTTAACAGCTATATACTATATATACACGCCTGAGGATGGTAAATGATTTGATTGTAACTTGGTTTGGCATTAGTGTTTTTTTTTTGTTTTTTTTACCCTGCATAAACACTGACATTTTTATTCTAATTGGATAAGATTAGTTCAAAATATGTTTAAAAGAAGAGATAAAATGAAGTTTGAAAATATCTTTTAATTATATAGATTATTTTAAATCATTTTTTAAATTAATGTATCTTTTTGTACATTTATATATTTTTTTAGATTACAGTTTTTTTCCCCCCAATTGTGTTGTCACCAAAAATCCATGTGCAAAGAGTTAAAATAATTACCCATCTTCAACAAAATTATTAAATAATTGATAAACACATTGTAACTTTTAATGAATAATAGTAAATATATTAAATCTATTTTATAAAATAATATAGATTGTTTAAATGGTTACAATCAAGTCAAAAACATGCTAATAATAATGTGTAATGTCACCAAAAGTTTATGAGCAATAGTTAAATTAGCTACCATCTTCAAAAGAAATTGAATTTAAATTAAAAAAAAGAACCATGTTCTTAAATTTTCCTTCAAAAATACAAAATCACATTTTTATTTTCCAATTCTAATGTGAATTGGCATTTTGTCACCAAAATGTCACACGCGGGTAGTTAAAATAACTACCCATCTTAAAAAAAATTCAAGTGAAACTTAAATTAAATACACACAAAATTAAGTAAAATAATCAAAAAACTGAAACCAGAAAGTTGCATGGAGAAATAACTTGGCAGATGTCAAGTCCCTTTTACACAGTCTGTAAAGCCGGCACTATTGGGGCATCTATTGTACGTGTGAAAGAGGCGAAATGCTCACCTGGATAGGGCACTCTGCCTTTGGTGACCAGTTCAGTCAGTAGTATACCAAACGACCACACGTCTGACTTGATAGTGAAGCGGCCGTATAGAGCTGCTTCCGGCGCTGTC
Organism: Phycodurus eques; assembly: GCF_024500275.1. Lineage (NCBI taxonomy): Eukaryota > Metazoa > Chordata > Actinopteri > Syngnathiformes > Syngnathidae > Phycodurus > Phycodurus eques. The sequence goes on from NC_084537.1 coordinate 19,948,643, forward strand.
CACTTGATGGGGAATTTAGCACCTGGAATGACAAGGAAGAAAGTTTGAAACTGTGATAGTGGTTATGAATGTTACAGTTTTTGGGGGGCGCCCTCTATGATGAGCTGGCGAGAGACCATACCTTGCCTGGCCGTGTACTCGTTGTCCTCGATGAGCCGCGCCAGGCCGAAGTCGGCTATCTTGCACACCAGGTTGTCGGCAACCAGGATGTTGGCGGCTCGCAGGTCCCTGTGGATGTAGTTCATCCGCTCGATGAAGGCCATGCCATCCGCAATCTGCAGCAAGGAAGATAAACGATGTAGGCGGAGGCTGGTCCAGGTTGTGCAATTCCTAATTTGACCTCCAATTCGTGGATTTTTGCTATTTGTGGCAGAAGTCAGTCCCTCTCCCCCGTAAATAATGGGGTTCACTGTACTTCCTTGACACCGAATACTACTTTCCCGTTAGCCAGGGCTTCGGCAGAATCTTGCGGTATTCTCGTCCCTCATGGAGAAAGCACAAAATATGGTGAGAGCTGCGAATAGCTGTTTAAGTCAGCAAAGAGCCAAATATAGTTTTTATACAAAAAAAAAAAACGCTAATAAGGTTAATTCATGAACAGTGAATCACATCGGATAAAACAAAAACCTTTTTTCATTTTCTTGCCTTTATTAAAAAAAATAACATTTCAAATTGAAAGAGCAGAAAAATGCACAAAAAACAGATTGCTGCATGAACATCCCAGAGATCTGAAAGTAATACGTTACGAATAAGTAAAAGAAAGGAAAACGAAATGTTGTCAAACAGCTTTACAACAGGGTACGGAATAACACAAAACAAAAACCAACAACAAATGTATGCGATGAAATATCTGCCAAATATAGGCTTTTTGAAAAGAGATATTTTGTGATGTTTAAAAGGGAATTGAATCATCACAACAATAAATAAATGATTAAATAATAAAGAAAAATGTAAGTTAAGAATTAGTGTTTTGTTGGTTAAATGCTACTTAAAACATTGCCTGTACAGATAATAAAGGTTTATAGGTGGCAAGCGTTCCCATTACTTCCTATGGGAGAAATTGTTTCAAAACCCGACCAGCATTGTGTTTGACATTCGAGGTTTGACTATACAAGGTATTAGGGCCAATCATGTTCATGCAGGCTTGCTCATTTCCAAATAATCCAAAACATCTTTTGTCTGCCAACTCCCTCGGAGGCGAACGCTATGCGGCTCCCTCTAGCTTCGTTTTCAATTTCCACCTGGCCGAGCGAGGGACGAGTGTGGCGTGGCAAAGTGAAAGCAAATCGCAGCACGTGTTGGAGGCGTTCTGGGAGTTTAAGTGGCTCTCTGATGAGGAGCGTTTAGGCGCTACAGGCAGCGAAGTGTTGAAAGATGAGGGAAGATGCACGGGGCGGCGGCAGGAAGCCAAGAGAGATGTCAAGTTGGATATTAAATACATTTAAAAACCTGAATGGAGAACCATGCCAGGGGCACTTGTGTCAGCCTGACTCCCAACCTTTGTTGTCACACGTATTCCTTTAAATTGTAACAAGCAGAGGCCTGTCTTTGCATCCTACCTGTGCGGCCATGTCCACCAGCTGGGGCAGCTTCAGGTATTTGCCATCTCCTTCCTTCAAGAAGTCCAGCAGACTCCCTGAAAGAATTTGGGGGAGAAACATAAAAAATGTTTTAAAAAATTATACGAAATTAGCAAGTGGTGCCATTCATTTGCTAAGGCTTAATTTACACTGCGTGGTTTAAGTGATCATTCTAATGTTTGCTCTTAGGTGGCACGATTGCCATGTCTGTCATGGCAGCGTAAAGAGAAAAAAACCTGCAAGGAATCGGATATCAGGCCTATTCTAAAATTCTGTAAAAAATCTGATACGTATTGGACATCTGCCAATCCAAGTGCAGCATCAATGGGCGGATCAGATATACCACAACAATGCGAGTTTGATCAAAATACTTTTTGGGGAGGTCGTCAATTACTTACAGATCTTCGGTTTTCTCGGCAGGGCACGGTTTCGATCCCCTGCAAATAGCAGGGGTTCACTCGGTTTATGCATTAGTTTACGTCTGTGCTCTCACTGTCTGGTGTTGACGTTTGTGCAGTTATTTGTGCAAGCTGGGCTTGTGCGCATGCGGTTTGTTTCATGTGTTCCGTCAGTGTAAACACAGCCATACTGGATGTGCGTCACTTAAAATCTACATGGAAAATAGGGAAAATATCGGTAGGGCTGGGGGGAAAAATTAATAAATTGGCTAAGTAAGGACCAAAAATAAAATAATTTTCTTGACGGAACCATGTTTGCGCTGCCAGAACCAAAGTTTTACATGGTCATTTATTGCAGATGGATGCAGTGTTGGGCCACTGAAAAACTTCACCAAAAATGACAAAGGAGCATCTACAATTGATTTTTAAGACACTATTAGATGTGTAATGTAAATATAATATGATGTTGGAGTGAGCTGAATGGTCGTTAGCATTTCTTTTTAACCTAAAATGGTCATCGCTAGTGCGCTAATACTAACTGTTTAGCAAAGGCTGATTTTGTTGTCTCAAATTCTGTACAGTTTGCACCATACACTCAGTACCAACATATGCAGTTTAAGGATAGAAGTCCAGCCCTCAGAAATGAGAATAAAATGCATATTAGTAGTAAAATAAATAATAAATAATAATAAATTCATTAAACTAAATACCTATGGGATAATGGATTCCAAAAAGATTTGATCGTGACAGCCCTAAATATAGGCATTAGATTGGAATTGGGTACTTGGACCGCCGGTGGTAATCCATCCTAAGTAACTTACTTTTCTAGAGTTCATATACAGGTAGTGGAGGATAAACAGCTTTTATGCACATCAGTCATGAGGCGCGGGTGGAATGAACTAGCTGGAATTTTATGTCACCTTGAAACACTTCTTCAGCTGAAGAAACACGTGAAAGTTTCCACTTAATACTTTAAGACTTAATTACCATGAATAATCACTTCCAAAAGGGAGTAAGGCAGGAAAGCTACGTGTCAGCTCGTGTTGGTTTCAACAATTATGACTTTCCACACAACTTTGTGGAGGGGTGTCGCATGGTTTGCGCATTAACTCTACAGATTTTGGAAGACATCTGTTAGAGGGCAATTTTAGAATAATAATTAACAAGAAGAAGACGTGGTTATATCAGCCAGTGGTGGCTTTGCGCAAGCACCATTCATTTGCTGACTCATACCTGTTCAGTGGCACAACACTCTCAGTCCCTATGTTGCCATTCAAACAGCCTAGAAGGCGTGGTTGGCATAGGTTAGCTTGGTCTTTGGATTGTGTAGCAGTCTTGCTTGTGCCCTATGGATGATGTCTGGCAACAACTGGGCGGCCAAATGCGACTGCACAGAGCTCTCAGATTTAACAATTGGCTCTGTTTCCAGTGTAAAGTGTGACGCTAAGTGGCTAAGATAGCTTATCTGACAGTACTTTTCTGCCTTGGCAGATATTGGGAACACAGTCGGGGACTGACCTTTGCCCATGAACTCTGTGACGATGTAGATAGGCTCTTCGGACACCACGGCGTAGAGAGGCACCAGCTTGTCGTGTCGCAGCTTCTTCATGATCTGGGCCTCCTGTAGGAACGCCTCCGGAGACATAGTGCCTGGCTTCAGAGTCTTGATGGCCACCTTGGTGGTACCATTCCATGTGCCTGAATTAACAACAAACAAGAAAACAAAAACAAAAGGAAAGCAAACAACCACAAACATTATGAGCACATCTTGCACATAAAAACAAACATTGTCCTGAAGAGTTTTAAAAATACATGTTTTTAGTTGAAAACAATATATCCGCCACCAGGCATCGTGCAACAGTAATTACGCAAGTATCATAAACTGACCCCCCCCCCCAAACACGTACATGTTCCAGATAAAACTATAAATCATGTGTGATAATTTGTCAAACAGCCAGTAAACTTGGTCACCAAAATAATCTCGTTCTTCCTGGTCGAAAGCCACTTAGTCACGGCCTGCTTAAATACAATGAGCCTGGTCGGGAGGGCCAGTGCTTCCGTCATGAGGGCCGACCTCCATGAATGAATCACACAGAGCGTACACACACAATCACACACGCATAAGGACAAAGTAGGGCAACCATTATAACGACTGCAAGGTGGTGAGGACACAGAAGAATGGAGGTCACGCGGCGTGATTAACATAGCGGGAATTAAAGATAAGTGAAGTCACCAAAGGAATAATTGGGAGGGCATCAGGAAGAAAAAGGAAAAGACTGCAGAGGAATTCCTGGGATTGCACACTTGCAGGTCGAGGCTCGCTGCGGGCCTAATGAGGGAGTGAGGGAGGAGGATGCACGCTGACGAAGTGAAGCGTAGGAGGACGACCTTCCATTGGCGTACACCCGCTCGTTTGTGCCTTTGAGACTAAACGGACTGCAGTCGTCAGCGCTTTCCCCGATAAATAGGCCAGCTCTTTGCTGAGCTCCATTTATCAATCATTCTATAAGCCGTCTATCAGCATTCCTCCCTGTTGAATATACATGAGCTATAAAGTGGACACTTAGTTTTCGGCTGTAAGCCCCATTTTACTCATTTGTGATCAAACCTCCGTAATAGAATGCCAACACAATGCAAAGCTGTCTTACCCATCCAGACCTCGCCAAAGCAGCCCTGGCCCAGCTTGACCTCCAGTCGCAGGGAGTCTCTGGGGATCTCCCATGCGTCCTTGGCCAGTCCCTGAGTTTGCGGCTTCACCGTGGGGCATACCGTCGTCAGCCTGTAGCACAAACCGTCGGCATGTTCTGGACAGGAGCGGGCATACAAAGGTAGAGACGGTGGAGAAAAATATGTCCTGTTAGTAGGCGCTATAGCATGTGTGCACCAGTGATGTTGAATGCTCATCAATATCGCAATGATGACCTATCACGGTATAAAATGAATCCCTTCACGGTCACGGTATATATCGCGATATAAATGTAAGTGCAAAAATTAAAATAGGAGGTATTTTGAATGTGTTGCAAAATTGCAAAGCTAAATTGATTCAGAATATATATATATATATAGTAATTGTAATTGATTTTTAGGACACTATTAGATGTTTAATGTACATATAGCATGACATATGAGTGAACTGAATGGTAGTTAGCGTTTGTTTTTTTTATAAATCTAAAATGGTAATTGCTAGTGCGCTAATGCTAACCGTTTAGCAAAGGTCTCAAATCCTGTAACGTTTGTACCATACACTCAGTACCAACATATGCAGTTTAAGGATAGAAGCCCAGCCTTCATGAGAACAAAATACATGTCAGTAAAAAAAAAAAAAAAAAAAAAAAAAAAAATATATATATATATATAAAATACATTATTTTGGGTGGCGATTACTTTTGTCGAAATATCTACAGGATAATTGTTTCTATAAAGATTAGAACGTGACATCCCTAAAAAAAAAAAAAACAATTAACATTTGAGGCCAATGTTAAAACTACTTTGTAGTCAATTTCATTCACTCAAGGTCTTCTGTTTTGGAAATTAGTGGGGCTTTCAAGCATCACAGGAGGGGAAAAAAATAAATCCTTTGAAAAGCAAGATTTAATATATGTATACGCCAGCAGCATATCTGCAGCTGAATGATTCCCTTGCTATACAAGCACAGCATTAACGCCTGATTAAAGTAAGAGACTGCTGTACAGTAAGTGTAACATTCAGTAGTAAACAAAACTCTTCCTAAATGCTCGCTGTCATCAGATGTTGCATACCTGTGTAGTGTTTCACCAGCTTCTGTAGCATCTCAAATTGTGCCCGAGTTGTGATGTAATAACCCCCATTGTCCAGCTTTCGGATTTTGTAGTGTTTCACATTGTCTCCCTTGACTTCATCCCAGTCACGGATAGATAGAGAGTAGGCACCTTTTAAACAAAACATTCACAAAATGCTTACGTTTAAGTTCACATATTGTATAATAATTCACACACACACAACCTTAACCTGCAATTCCCCCCCCACACACACACACACAACGACAAAACAAAAAAACTTACCTTTGGTTGTCTCACTCTCTCGTGCCAAGAAAGTACCTCGCTGGTTGCCTGGAATTAATAAAAGCCTTTCTGCGTCTTTGCGGCCCATTTTGCCAAAATACCATCTGTGGAAAAAACAGTTGCCTGAGGTCTGAACTTTTGAAATATGTAATTAGAAGGGTGTACAATTTTGTGTACACACAAGCTTGTTTTTATATCAGTTCAGTCATGTCTAGTATATTTTAACATATAAATATAACATAAAAGTAAAACAAATCATACTTCTAAAGGGCCACAATACACTCCTTCTTACAGATGTTGTTACCTCTACCCACATGAGAAAGTTGGTAAATTAAACGTTTGGGTAGCCTTTCATACATTTTATAAAGAATATCATGCATTTCGCAAAACTGAATAAGGACTAATTTGGTCAATTTTGGTTTGTCAAGTACTGTTATGAAACCACGCATACGTTGTGAATAAAATATGACTAGGGGTGGGACAATAAATCCATATATAACAATGTACAACCCCAATTCCAATGGAGTTGGGACATTGTGTTAAACATAAATAAAAACAGAATACAATGATTTGCAAATCATGTTCAACCTGTATTTAATTGAATACACTACAAAGACAAGATATGTAATGTTCAAACTGATAAACTTTATTGTTTTTAGCAAATAATCATTAACTTAGAATTTTATGGCCGCAACACATTCCAAAAAACTTGGGACAGGGTCATGTTTACAACTGTGTTGCAACACCTTTTCTTTTAACTTCCATCCATCCATCCATTTTCTGAGCCACTTCTCCTCACTAGGGTCGCGGGCGTGCTGGAGCCTATCCCAGCCATCATCGGGCAGGAGGTGGGGTACACCCTGAACTGGTTGCCAGCCAATCGCAGGGCACATACAAACAAACAACCATTCCCACTCACAGTCACACCTACGGGCAATTTAGAGTCTCCAATTAATGCATGTTTTTGGGATGTGGGAGTGCCCGGAGAAAACCCACGCAGGCATGGGGAGAACATGCAAAATCCACACAGGCGGGGTCGGGGATTGAACCCCGGTCCTCAGAACTGTGAGGCTGACAGTCTAACCAGTCATCCACCGTGCTGCCTTTCTTTTAACAACATTCAATAGACATTTGGGAACTGAGGACACTAATTGTTGAAGCTTTGTCGGTGGAATTCTTTCCCATTATTGCTTGATGTACAGCTTAAGCCGTTCAACAGTCTGGGGTCTCCGTTGTCGTATTTTACGCTTCATAATGCGACACATATTTTCAATGGGAGACAGGTCTGGACTGCACACAGGCCAGTGTAGTACCCGCACTCTTTTACTACGAAGACACATTGTTGTAACACGTGCAGAATGTGGTTTGGCATTGTCTTGCTGAAATAAGCTGGGGCGTCCATGAAAAATGCATTGCTTGGATGGCAGCATATGTTTCTCCAAAACCTGTATGTACATTTCAGCATTAATGGTGCCTTCACAGATGTGTAAATTACCCATGCCATTGGCACTAACACAGCCCCATACCATCACAGATGCTGGCTTTTGAAGTTCGCATCCATAACAGTCCGGATGGTTCTTTTCTTCTTTGGCCTGGTGGACACGACGTCCACAATATCCAAAAACAATTTGAAATGTGGATTCGTCGGACCACAGAACAGTTTTCCACTTTGCGTCAGCCCATCTCAGATGAGCTCGGGCCCAGAGAAGCCGGCGGCGTTTCTGGGTGTTGTTGATAAATGGCTTTTGCTTTGCATCGTCGAGTTTCAAGTTGGACTTAACAGATGTAGCGCCGAACTGTATTTACTGACATTGGTTTTCTGAAGTGTTCCAGAGCCCATGTGGTGATATCCTTTACACATTGATGTCGGTTTTTGATGTAGTGCCGCCTGAGGGATCGAAGGTCACGGGCATTCAATGGTGGTTTTCGGCCTTGCCGCTTACATGCAGTGATTTCTCCAGATTCTCTGAACCTTTGGATGATATTATGGACCGTAGATGATGAAATCCCTAAATTCCTTGCAATTGTACGTTGAGGAACATTGTCCTTAAACTGTTCGACTACTTTCTCACACACTTGTTCACAAAGAAGTGAACTTCGCCCCATCTTTGCTTGTGAATGACTGAGCAATTCAGGGAAGCTCCTTATATAACCAATAGTTTATCAGTTTGAACATTAAATATCTTGTCCTTGTAGTGTATTCAATTAAATATAGGTTCAACATGATTTGCAAATCATTGTATTCTGTTTTTATTTATGTTTAACACAACGTCCCAACTTCATTGGAATTGGGGTTGTATAAAATTAAAAAAATTAAAAATAAATTTTTTTTTAACGTATTGAGTAATTTTTCTCTTCCGATATGTTGATTATCGCAATCTCTGTATGGTGATAAGATAGCTAGTACCATAGGTAGCCAGGTTTTTTTTTACCAGTATATGGATTATTGCGCGATCGCTGTATTATGATACTATCAATATTGCTGGCAAAGTATTGAGTTACTTCAACCAATTATGGCGCAATTGGTGTTATGTGATGGCATAATTTGGTGAGCTGCTCAGTTGTCATCCAATCTATGCATTTCGTGCAAACGCCGTACCATGATATCGGCTCATCTGTTACACTATTTTCTTCTAATATATGGATTATCACACAATCACTGTATTGTGATAACATGCATAGTGAGTAACATTTTTCTTTCCATTGTACTGGTTACTGTGCAATAGTTCTCGTGGTGCTATTGCATAACTGCCATTGTATCTCAATGTCATCGTATTGTGAAACTCACTTGATGGTTCTGCACAGAAAAAAAACTAGCAGTTTCCTAAGATAGGATACAATAACCGGGCAAGGTTTTACAAATACTGTACACATACTGTATGTGACACATGATGACCCGCAATGAGATTGCTACCAACTTGTAATCGCAACACAGGGCACTACTGTTTAGCCTCAGCACGAGTACATGATGGGCTGTCACAGTGTGACCACGGAAAAGCATTTCTCAGACTGAGCGTGTGGAGGAATGCCTTGAAAATGGCAGGGAGGAGAAGCCGGAGAGACGACACGGTGGCTAGCAAGGCGTTCTCACTCTTCAGCTTGTATGGAGTCGGCGGGGGCCACGTAGTTGCTGGGGATGTAACCCTTCTGTCCCGTGTTGATGGAACGAGCCTCCCACCAGTCGCCTTCCCTAGAAGGAGAGGAGGGCTTCGGTGGGATTTACAATGCAAACACGCATGTCAAACAACTTGAGGGCTGTGAATAAGAACAACTCCCAATCCAACACTCAGTATGCATTGAACACTGCAGAGTTGAACATGAAAGTGATGACAACAGATGGCCCAGTCAGAGGAGCCCATTAACCCAGACAGATTTCAACTTTAATAGCAAACCCGAAAGCAAAAGGGATTAAATACACACACAGACACACATCCACACAGCAGGGGAGCACGCATGGGTAAAACAAATTAAATAAGTGACGACACTCACGTGTTGTTTATAATTTGAAAGCGATCGCCTTTTTTGAACGACAGATCGTCCGACGTTCTCGCTTCGTAGTCATACAGCGCCACGAAGAATGTGACGCCGCCTAAAGGCAAGAGAGAGAACAACCGATGATCGTAATCATTAACACAGCTTCCAGGGTTGCTATATTTCATTAAACAGAGCGCAATCAATGACTGGATCAGCCCCAAATTTTACAATGTGACACAAAGTTTGTTATTCAGTGAAACATTTTTTTTTCAAAATGAAAAATAATAAATGTTAAAAATATATATATATCCTGATCCAAATACACATTGTACAGTTTAACATAATTTATTCACAAAGAAACATTCGTTGAAAACAATAAACATAAATGTTTCATTCTCCGGGTCTGCACAAAATGTACAGTACAATTGGAATACTCTATTAACTTAAATGTTTTTAAAATTCTATAGGAACAAATGTACAAAAAGTAAAGGAAACAAAATTAAAATCCTAGATTATCTGAAAGAAACCAACGTGACAGAAATTTGTCATGTTATTCACAAAGAATTTACACAAACATTCTGCAAAAAAAAAAAAAAAAAAAATTGCACAATTCTTTTATGTCCATATCCATACCGAATTGTACAGTGGAATAGAAAAACACAAAATGTCACCAAATGGAAAAAATAAAACAAAAAGAAAACTCTTGGTTATCATGTTTTATTCACTGAGACATGGGATCTGTAGGCGAGAAGACTTGCATACAAACTTTATAAAACATTTTTTAAAAAAATAAAAAAAAAATAAAAAATTTAAACAGGATCATTTTGGTGGCCCACTTCAAGTCACATGACCTGTGTAATTGATTAAGATATGTTTATCTTTATCTTCAGGAGGAAATTGAGCGGGTAGGATTAGATCAGCGGCATTCCCTCAGGTCACATTATCCTCATTGAGACAAGAGTGAGCAGTGTGCGTGTGTGTGTTTGTGTTTATCACTCACGATGCCGGGAGATCCTATCAAATCAACATCAAGTTCAACGACAGAGACTATAAGAAGCAGCATTGCACAGACTGAGGACAATTTTCTTTGGAGGCCACGTTGCTTCCCATGTCATATTTATTTTTGTTTCGTTATTTGGCTATGGTCCTTGGCTAACGTCTGCTTTTTATACGCTGCAAATGTTTAACTTGCTCTCTGTTGCAGTCACTGTTACTACACATTTGAAGCGTCTCAATTTGAATTTTTGAACTCAACTCAGCAGGAAAAACAACCACAGCTGAACATAAAACTCAACAAACATAACAAATAAAAAAAATCAAAAATATACAATAGCCTCCAACCTGTGATGACACCAGGGAAGGGACTGCTCACAGCCACGGACGTGAAGGAGGTGGATGCGCCGCCAAAAGGTGTCATGGCGGACGACGCGCCGCCAAACGGGGTGAGCCCGGAGGCGTGGCTGTTGTAGCTGCTGTTGAGCGTCTTCACCGCCGGCGACTGTCCCATCAGCGTGGGCTCGGGACCGTAGTGGCCCAACTGGGCGTTGACCGGAGTGTTGCTGGCGTTATCCGGCCGGTACTTCAGTGCCGGGCCTTTGTCCTCTTTGCTCCGGACGCAACCCATCGTCAAGCCTGCAGTGCGACACAAGTGATGGGAATCAGTCAAGGATGCCTGAAATGCATCTCAAATGTCTAAAGAAAAAAAGATGTCCTATATATTTGTTGCACTATCACTGTATCGTGACACTTTCGATATCATTAGCAAAGTATCATGATATTGTATCGTGACTTATTGTTTTTCTTCCTATATATTGATATTGCACAATTGCTGCATTGTAATGCTATCAATATTGCTCGCAAAGTCTCTTGATAACATATTGTGAGCTTAAATTGTTTTTTTCCCCACAATATTGATTGTCGCGCAATCACAGTATTGTGATTCTACCAATGTCGTTGGCAAGGTACTGTGATAATATCGTATCGAGTTAAATCCTTTATCTTTGTAGAAAGGCCCTGAAGCCCTTTATATAGGAAAACCACCAAAACCTGAGCCGGGCTGACCGAAAAACCAACAGTACCACTTAATGGAAACCATGCAATAGTCAATATTATGAATGTCTTGTATAGATTCTCAGTCATCCATCATCATGAATATCCACTAAGTTTGTATCAAAGGCCACTACTTTGTGGCTGAAAACGCTTCCCCTTTGATCGAAAAGACTGCTACAATTGTAACCATGCAGATGGATAAGCCCCACTGAATTTACATTTCTAGTGGGACTGGCACCTAGATGGAGGCTATTTTGTTTCAGAATGCGTCTGGATGACTGGCCGACTACTTAATGGTCTCTCTCACTGGCCGAGACGTTGCCACGACTGCTGAGTCGTGCTGCTGCTTGCAGTTAGTCACTGCGGCTCCAGCGACCCGGGAGACCAAAATATTGCTTGTGCTCTCACCATGATGAGATCTCAGAGACATCTCCAAAAAGGTGACCACCAATTCACCCGGAGGTCAGTGATACACAGTAGTAATATATTATTTAAATAAATATATAAAGTATATTATTGTGTTTGTGTGTGTTTTCAAATAAGGAGATTATAAAGAGAAAATCAATATAGATAGATTGACTGATAGCTATAAGAGAGCGAGACATCATTAATGTATTTATTAATCATAATTAATTTAGACCTGGCCCAGCATTTTTTTTTAAATGGCCCTAATTCCTATATAATTTCCAATACACAGGGGCATCTTTGAACAAAACATACTCCAAGTACAGCATAGTATTCAACAAATACAGGACAACTACTATACGGTAGCCTGCATGATGTTAACAAAGCTCCAACCAACAAGCTCCCGTGACTTGATAATCTCAAACAAAAGGCTGCGCAGCCATCCGAGCTGGAAACAAGATACTTCCAGCCTGTGGCCGTTTCACTGACACAGATTTAAGACACGGAGAAGGGAAAAAAACCACAGTATCGCCCCTCTCCTCATAGATATACGAGACCCTTACATTTATCTTGTCTGAACTTCAAGGACTCCCCGCAAATGAGGTAATGCTACTCCGACTCGCTCTTCCCACGAGTATTAGATAAACACGTCACGTGTAGTGTAGTGCTGACAGAATCCTCTTCGTGATGATTTGGGCTTTAACATAATGAGATTCTCCAGCATGTTCTGTTAAAAGTGTGTGGCTAAACAATCAATTAAAGCATAATTTATAATGTTGTGTAATTGAGGCGTATCTGCATTGCATGCTTTTGGTAGCATGCCAAACGTATGGCTGTGAAACCAGATGTACTTTTCTCGCACTCACGCTGTATAATAACAGTTGCTGGTGGTTTGATTTGTCAAAATACTTTGCTGTAAAATAGTCTTTTATCACCCTTTGGAAAAAAACTAAAATGCGCCATACGCCGCTGACATCGCACTGACAAAAAGCGGAAAGCTTCCTCGAACTATGACTTTTAATAACTTTATTGATTTTTTTAAAAATAATTTCACATATTTTCCCAATATAGCTGAGATGGCAAAGGGCAGCACAATAAGCAAAACTCATAAGACGCATGCATCTTCTCATTTCAGATGAACATTGTATCGACTGCCTTCCGTGAACAATCGTGATTGGGTGAAAGCCGATCCCGAGGCAGTGAGATGAACGTCCGGTGGTCAATAAGTTATTCATATTCTAACACCGCTGCGTAAACTAATTCAATGTGTGCGGTTGGTAACCTCAAAAGAGTTTATGTTGGGACCATTGTAAAGCGAGGACAGCATGTATAATTCCAAGCAAATTATATGTTCCCACCATGATTTTTGTTTGTTTTTTGGATACAAACAAAAAAACTGTACGTTATGTTAAAACATTCAAGGTCAATTTTAGTGTAATTCAAAGTTTGGTTGGCATTGAGGTGAAAAAGTTACGCAAAGACAGATTGTTTCTTTCATATTTTCTACTTCTATCTTTACGCACGTGATTTTAGACTAAAAGATCCAAGATCAAATGCAAAGCCGGCATCTGGGGAATTCAGGGATTGAAAGCCACAGACCAGCAGAGAAGTTTCTCGACGTAGAGTCGACACATTCCAGATGTCAAGGAGCAGCTGCTTAAATAAGTTGGCAGCGAGCTTCAGACGTTTGTTGCGGAGGTAGAAGCACTGATGCACTTGAATGAACTTTATTCACCCCCAACCCACTGCGCAACAGACCTACGCATCCTATCTTCTAGTATTGTTGAAGGCATGTTCTTTTTCGCATACTCAAACTAATCAACTCCTTTTAGTCACTGTGATAGCAACACTTACACAACCAAAATGGTTTAGTTAGCAGGATCACGCAAAAACAACATAGCCTCAAAACTAAAATAGTTTAACGTACGCATGTTTTCATTCGTACCAAGTGGGGCATTATGGCACTTTGTATTGCGACTTAACACCTACAGGACTGAGGGGAACGTCTGGATTGTTGTGATTTTAAATGTTTAAAACTGTTCAGAAGAAATCTGTAGAGTTTTTGCAACTTTCCTCAGTATCGGTTGCTTGTCATATGCACGAAACCATTTGGTAACATTTCTTGAAAAAAATACCTCAAAAGTCACACTAAACGTCTAGATTTTGAATCAACAAATGAGATGTTATCAACAGATCAGATGTTATTGATAGATGTTATTATCATTCAAGTTGAGACTGCTTTATCAAGTCCCGGCACCAGGTGATGCCAAGAGCTTCTCGGAATCGGTGTTTGTTTTGCCTCTTCCAGCGAATCAGTCACATTATTTTCTGGGCTGGACATGCCTGAAACCTCACACATGTTTGCAATCGCGTGTATCCTGTTGATAATTAATGTATTTTAGGGGTCCCCAACACAATACCCTAAAATCAACTCACTAGTGCCCCCTAGGAAGTTAATTTCCCAAATTCGAGACAACAGTTGGTGGATGTGTGTATCATAGGATGCACGGAAAAGTCTCATGAACTGTTGCATGAAATTGGACTGGAAATTGGACTTTTGATCAAATTTCAGATGTCAGACCTTGACAAACTTCTACTCAAGAATGAAATGAGCCCCGGTCAGAAGTAGACAGACGGGTGACGCTAAATTGCCGAGCCTTTTTTTGTCTGCGTCTTTTCATGTGGGTGGAGTGTTGTGTCAAAGTTTAATGATCATTTTGAGGATTCACCATGACAAATTGCTTGCAGCTTTGAGTGTTTTTACGTTTTGTTCAACTTATTGTTACGCTTGTAGGACCAAGAAAGTTACTTAAAACTTAAGTTAATTTTGGCAATGTTATTTAATGGTTCATCACATCCAAAAATACTTTTTATTCAAATAAAGTGAGGGCAGGCTGGCAAATCTATCCAATTTTTTTTTGCAGCCAGTCAAGAAGAATGACAGCATCAAGACAAAGACAAGATGACCTATCCCTAACACAGAGTGGGGAAAAAAGCCTTTTGACAATAGTGTGCATCTTTTGTTTTGGACAAAGTACGCTAGGGTGGTGGTGGTCCTAAGTGGTGCGCACACAGCATGCTTGCTTGGCCAACTCATACACATGCTAACTGTGGGTCGTACAAATGCTAATGAGGGTACAGACTCTGCAATCCATCAAAGTATTTCAATTTAAAAATGAAAGAAAGAAAAAGAACAATGGGTGCTTCTGCGGGCAGGATGTGGGGTCCAGCACATCAGTTTGACATACGGTATTTGGGCTTTCTTCTATAAACAGGCAATCTGTTGACTTAAGGAAGTAGAATTTAAGGCCACTTTGATTAGAATTTAAGACCAAAGTACAACCACACAACCTTATGACGTTTGAAAAGGAGCAAGGGTAATGTCTGAGAATAATCAATGCCTACGTTTTAAGGCCAAACCACAATAGTTGTGAATAACCTGTCCCACATTTGTACAGTACCAGTGTAGGAGCTGCAACTACACGTAAGAACACTGTACAAACATGTGTTGTACAAATAAATGTTCGGATGGCGGGGGACCCCTGTCCGAGGCCACGTGATTGGATATGTGCCAGATAACCCGCAATGCTGTGTCAGATTAAGGAGACACACACTGCCGCTTCCCACCGGAATCTTCCGGCAGGAGGGAAGCTTTTGCTTTAGCCGCCAAAAACATTTCATCAGCATGCACACTGTTGCCTCCATCGTGAGTCAACAAGCTTATTTTGGATGCAAAGGACGGTATTATAAATTGCTAGTGACAAAGACAAAGGAACTACTGTCCAAAAGTTAACAAGCATCCAGAATTTAAACGAGAACCGGGTGATGATATAAACAAAGTGGATTTGCAAATGTTTTGCATTTACTCACAAGCAGCCTTTTTACAGAGTGATACCGCAAAATTAGAATAGAAATTATACAGTATGAGAATTTCATATTATGATTATAGTGACCAAAATTAGCAAGTTTTTCAGTATTATCAGGATATTGCCAAAAGAAACGCATCAGGGATTTGCTTATGGGACTGGCCCAAGACAGGCCATTAGTTACACTTGCATAATCTAACAATAGCCAACACAATGCTCAAACTATGCTAAAACTACAGAAAAACACTCCATCTATTATGACTGAACTAAAATTTCACAACTGGCACCAATCTTATCGTCAAAAGACAAATGTTACGGTTATCAAAGATCAAATGCCAAACAGTGCCAGCACACAACACAAAGGTTTTATGCAGACAAATGATGGCCCACGAACATATTCCATTTCCCACAGGAAAAATTATTCGAATCACAAACAAATTGACGATCAAACAGACAGCAGGAACAGACTGTGTACAACTGCATACTGAAAGCAAAGGCTCGTTCAAGTGAGTTACACTCCGCTCTTACATCCAATCAGATCAGACTCCAGTCATGGAAACTCTAGGAGCGGTCTGTCGACCTTTGAACAGCACAACTCTCGTAAATGCTAGTTTAGCAAAATGTTAAATGAATGATAAGTTATAAGTTATATTTGTTCCATAACAACGCTCTTAACTCATACCACTCGTATATAAAATGTTGTCTGCATTGTTGGATTCCGAAAAAGAAAACAAACTATTGATGTTACACGAAGGAAAAGATTTTAGATGTCATAAGACTCAGAATATAAATGTTGTTTTTCTTCATTTTACTGTGTACATTTGTTTTCCAGAAATTAAATGCCATTCAATCTGTGTCTATTTACGCAATTATTAAGAAGATGTATGTCTTTGTTACATTACCAATGTGAACTGAAAACCAAGCTAGCCTACATGCCGAACCGTGATTTACCATTACCATTACGTCGTCAGTAAAATAGAACAAGGTCAACACCAATGCTTCATTGAAGGATAAACCCGCGCTTGTGCCTGAAATCTAAGATGACATCCTCGGGGGGGACTACTCGAGCGCGGCGACTAGAAGAGCATCACTGAAGCGTAACTCAGTAATCGCCCTGGCACGCGCTCTGAGTCGTCTTCTCTTCGCCTGCCAATCACGCAGGAAGGTGGCAGTGGTGGTTAGTTTGGGGGAGATGGGGGTTAGGAGTTGGGGGGCTAGCTGAGGGGACTTCCTTCCGAGTCCCATTCACACCACCGAGGCCACCTGCAGAGGCATCTTCAGGCCATAAATGTAGCAAAGCATCCCCTTGTTGCTCCCTTGGGATTGAGCAACACTCTTAAGAGGGGTGCACATACCAATTCTTAACACCTTAACCAAGTTTTGAAATGTGAGACCACACCCGATGAGCAAAAAAAAATTAAAAAGAAAGAAAGAAAGAAAAATCAAGTGATACAACTCTACTGACAGACTAAAATTTTTGTTTATGCCAGGAAGGAGCTAAATTTAGTCATAGTCGTCAGCGGAGGCCACGGAGAGTCTTTGCCTTGCATATGTTTTTGTTCTGCTGAGTGACTATTAAAAATTGCAAGCATCTGTGAGCCATTTCGCTATTTTAAGGGAAATGCTGAGAGACAAATTTGAAATAGTAAAGTGTCACACACTTATTTAAAAAAGGTTTCGATCATGGTATCAATCTGTGATGGGCCGTGGGGAGATGAATCTGCTTAGCCCTGGATGAGTCCGTGAATGCCAGTAGGTTCCCCCCCGCCCCATCACACTCTGATGGGGTCTTTCACGTTTCTCATGTTCAGTCAAGGTCTTCTACAGATGAAACACGGACGCCGGGCAGCTTTGGAGCACGTTTATGGGCCCTCAGAGTCGATTGACGCTCCGCTGCATTGGCCTGGCTCCAGAGTCGGCGTCAGCACGGGGTGGGGGTGGGATAGGATGGGGGGGGGGCACATGTTGCTCAATAAATGTTGGTTAACATTTTTTTTTTTTTGTCAACAGCTACTTTACTAATCACTCTGTAGTACCAAACTATGCAAAAGAGCACACACTCACTCACTCGCGCACACACTCTCTAAGGTAAGTGTAGGTAATTAAACACATGACACAGCTTTACAAGAGTTGAAGGTGACGAGCGTAAGATAGCGTGGAATAAATACGCTCCCCATCCCACTATGGAAGCCAGAACCCCTCCACCTTTTGACACACCCTATTACATAAGGTCAGGTTTAAGTTGCGTTCACCCCTTTCACTAAGGTCAAGTAGGTTTTTCATCCACATGGTGACTGCTGTGGCAAATTTTTCTTAAGAGTGTAAAAGTCTCGCCTGGCATTCACCGCAATCATGTTGACCCATCCCTTTCCCCCTGCATTTTCTTAAGCTATATAAACTAACCTTTTTGTACGTTTAGCTCTCTTGAACCGTGCATAATTTCCTATTTTCATTGATTGATAATTCCAGGGCAACGAAACGTGTAACATTTAACATTTATATTATTTGAGTGGTGCAATTTGGCCGTTGTTTCATGCGTTACCTTGATGTAAACATCGGCATATCCAATTTGCGTCACTTGAAATACATATAGCGCAAAAGCGTGCATAGCCACTAAATCGGAATTGGGGACTTGGACCTGCAATGTATGAATCCAGCTTTTTAGCTGAATTGCATCGGGGAACTGAAAAGTATGTGTGATCTGCCCAGAAGATCTTTCACACCTCCTGTTTAAATTTCATGACACCGGCCACCTGTTAGTGCTCCTCACCTTCCTGTATCGTCCAGTTGTGTGTGTGTGTGTGTGTGTGTGTGTGTGTGTGTGTGTGTGTGTCATGGCAGTCCAGCCAAGTGGGACTGTGCAGTACACACAGAGGGATTAACATGCACGAGGATTACTGTGGGACTGGTTGGAGTGTCCAAACACAGGAGCAGTGGACATTACAGTACAGTAGGGACACATGTTTGCCCTACCAAAAAACAAACAAACAAACAAACAGTGGTACTTGTCTACTTAATGTATGCACACACAGACACACACAAAACAAATGCTACAGAACTAGTGTACATGGAAGTTTAATACGAGTGTGTTAAAGTGGAATAAATCTTGGGTGAGGCCCAAACAATTTTGCTTGTTTAAATTTAAACTAAAAGAATATCAAGGTTAGTTGAAAAAAAGAATAAGTATGAGAGCTACACTTTGCTAGTTTATTGTGGGCCATTTTACTCTTTAATAGCCAAGCCACCACAAATTCAACAGGATTCGCTCGCCCAAGCCTTGTTTGGAGGAACTTGGGTCAACCTAACAACCAGTACCAGTACCGGCGTCGACGCACAATATAGATAAACTACAACAATTCCCAACTTTTTGAGTCTCAGGCAACACAACAACAACAAAAAAACTACCAGGCCTCGCTCGCCCTACAATCCCCCCCCCCCCCCCCCCCAGAGGGCTCGTTGTCTTACCTTTTACCAAGCGACCTCAGCAGCGTCGTCGTCCGGCTACATGCGTCTTTTTTTGTCCTCCCTTTTGTTATTTTCACGTCCCAAAGTGGAGGAGTCACACACCGACAATCAAATCTCAGTCGTCCGTCCCATGCCGACAGCGACTAAACTCCACCGCCAGCAGCTCCGAGACGTCTGCGAGGACCCCCCCCCCTCGGGTAGTCATTCAAAAAGAAACAACAATAAAATAAAAAAGACGGGGAAGCCGTCACTTTAGACCGACTATTCGAGCCGGTGGAAATGTCCTTTAAAAAAAAAATAAAAGAAGAAGACCGATCTATGATGAGTTGTCCCAGCACAATAGCCGGGCTAGCCAGCGAGGGCCAGAGAGGGAATCACGATGCGTTCATGGACCCGCTATAAAACACGTACCTTCGGCTGCTCAGATTCCTACTCTGTCGAAAACAGAAATTAACTGTACACCCTTATCAACGTGACACGATATTATACATGTAATGTAAGTTACTTTAGAAAAAAACAATCAACGTCGAAATTAATCAAACACATAATAGTTATGTCTTACAGAATTCCGTCTTCTCCACATAAACCTGAACGTCTCGTAAACGACTCTCCCTTGCGCTAAATATGGCCGCCTTGTGTGGACGCTACAGTAGTTCAATATTTTAATTACACATCAAATTCAAAAACACATCTTGGTTTTTTTTAATGGGTATCAAGTAGTTTATAAACTTTATCAAAGTGGACACTAGCAGTGCAACATTTTTGGAAGGGGCATTTATTGAATGTCCAATGTCCAAGCATCTGGCGCCCCCTAGAGGTAATAGGAGTTTGTGTCGTGCAAAAAGAAATACAATATGAGCGCATTTGATATAAAGCAAAGCCGTCATTAAAAATGTTGAAAAAAAACCACACCGACTGTTAAATCATAGTCCCTTAGTGTTTTATTCATCTTAAAATAAAACAGTAATATTGGCCCTCAGTAGAACAAAAAAATGTATGTAGATAGCTGGAAAGATGGATGCATATACAGTGGATATAAAAAGTCTACACACCCCTGTTCAAATACCAGGTTTTTGTGATATCAATACATTTGACAGATAAATTATTTCAAAACTTTTCCCCACCACAATGTGACCTAATGTGAAGTCAGCAAAAGCCTACCAGAACATCCGAACTTTATTTGGAGGTGTCTGCTGTAACATTAGTTTAAATCCGATTTGCCACATCGCCGCTTACATTTTACTTCCCCCTTAATATATATATATTTTATAAATTGAGTTCCACAAGGTTCTAAGGTCACATGATGGTGCTAAAAGTTTTTAAATGGTTTATCTTGGTCCATTTTGTGGAGCTATATATATCGCAAAAACCTGGTATTAGAACAGGGGTGTGTCGACTTTTTCTATCCACTATCAATGCATCCATCGATCCAGCCATTCCCTTCTTGTCCTGGTGGTGGCGCCGTGTCCTCGTCCCACCAGCGCGCGTGGCCACTTCTCACTGCAACTCGTGGACACTCGTTGGGTGGTGGTGGTTGGGTATTAGCCCGCCATTCGTGACTGTCTCCATCGTCATATTGCGTCAGAGTGAACGTGATGACGTACTTGCTATGCAAAGTGCAGTTGTACGACTGGCAGGTGGGATTCAGTATGCAGTAGTCAATGAATGTGAAGGGCTCACAACAAAGAAGCCTGTAATACATATCAGGGAATTATTAGTATTGCATAATGACCTATCGAAAGTTAGAATGTGTGTGTGTGTGTGTGTGTGTGCGTTGGTTCCGACGCGTCAACAGATGATTCACACAACTTGATGGAACGTTTCTTTAAAAAAAACAAAAAACAAAAAACACTCTGCGTCAAAGGCCTGCCCCAATCCGATTACATCGTGAATGAAGGAATGGATGAACGGCTGAATCCCCCCCCCCCCACCCACTCCTCTATTCCCTCACATCCACTCACCTCGGGCCTCATCGACATCCGTCCGGGGCCATCATTAATATTATTGGAATTGGGTGAGGCAAAGTGAGCGTAAATTCCAAGAAATTGAAGAGGAATGACTCCCATGGGGGAGGGGGTGATTATTTAGGGGCAGCGGGGTGGCTTTTAGTCCCACACAAAACCAGGATGCACTTCTACCCACTCGAGATAAAACACTTAATTGGACTTACTGGTTGCTGGTGGTGATGATGACGTGATGTCGTATTGTATTACAACGCGTGAGTTTAGTGTGGTTAAAACAAACAAACAAACCCCCCCCCCCAAAAAAAAACAACAACTACAATGAATAAAATTACATTTTAAATTAATAATAAATGACATTAAAATAATAAAAAAAACGTCAGTTTAGTATATGACAAAATAAAGAAATACCTTAAAAATGAATCACAAACAACTAAGAAAAAATAAAATTCATTACAAAGAAAAGAAAGTGTGAGTAATATGCTAAAATAATAATGAAAAAGAAAAACAATTATAATGAAAAAGTAAAATAAAAAAAATCAAATGGCACAAGTTTTGTTCGGAAAATAATTTTAAAATGCAACTAAAATTACACTACACTTAATAAATAAATAAATACATTACAATATAAGTATTTAAGTGTAGTGATCTTTTAGATTAAATTGTATACTAAAATATAATCATTTTAAAAATACGTAAAATACATCAGTTGAAATATAACACTGTCACGAGTATAGAATGGCAAAATAACGATAAAAATTTAATATAAAATACAATTTCTTAAAATAGTGAGCTCAGCATGGTAAAACATGAGAACTAAATCGCTACAAAATATCAATTAATAATTAATAAAACAAATTAATAAAATAATTAAAGTATGCAAGTTGGTATCGTGAAACAATGATTTCCTTTCTATTAAATTGTGTATCAAAAATACATGTATTAGAATAAAATATAACAGTCCGTGCGTGTGGTTAAAAAAAGTCAAACTAAAAATGTGAAAACAATTCATGAAAAGCCAAATAAATTAATTTAAAACAGCTACATTAAAATAAAACAAAACTTATTAAAATATAAAAGGGAATAAATACAATCTAAAGAAAAACATGCAGGATTGTGGGCCATAGAGGATTTCACTAGGCCTGCCATGCAATTGTGTTATATAAAAAACACACGCACACACAAATGTTCATATATCATACATAATTAAAATAAGAATAATAAACGCACGTAATATGGTCCTCGAAGAACTTAAGATAGGGGGAAAGGCGGCTCACTCTTGCTTTGACACTAACAGTAAAAGTAACCAAATAAAATAAAGTTTGCAAGAAAACTTCTCGAGCTCGCAGGGTGGGTGGAGATGTGTGTGACGAACGCAAGGCACGAGGAAGGAACTGTACCGTTATATTCCTGCAGGAGGAAGACTTGATGACGTCCGTAGCATCCTTAACGTGACTTATTGGAGGGAGGGAGGGAGGGAGGAGGAGGAGGAGGAGGAAGGAGGAAGGAGGGAGGGAGGGAGGGAGTGAGGGAGTGAGGGAGTGAGGGATACTTAAAGATAAAAATCCAAGGCGATCGGGACCAAAAAAGTTTCGAGGCGATATCTACAGGAGCTGCTGCTACTGCTTTTGTTGTTGTTGTTGTTGTTGTTGTTTTAAAAAAAAAAAAAATACTACAGTATTGCACAGTAGAAAGCTTCAGTGTGAGGTTTTTTTTTTTTTTTTTTAGTTTTTTCCCCCCAAATTATTATCGGGAGGAAGGAAGAAGTGCGAGTGGGGAACATAAGAGGAGGGAAGAGACAAGCGCACCGCACCAGGCAAGCCGCGCCCGGATCACATCCCAACAGCCGCGTGCGCTTCCCGGCTTCGAGGTAAGGTGCAACCGCCCCTCTTCCTCCGCAGCCTCCTTTAACCCCCCCCCCCCCCCCAAAAAAAAAGTCAATTAGACAAAAGTTTGTTCTTTTTTTTTTTCCTGCATCCCCATAAAAAAACCTCTACTCACAATAAATTCATATTTTGTGATATTACAGCATGGCCCATTCGAGCAAAGCCACTTTAATCTTGCTCATCTACGGAATCTTAATGCACTACAGCGTCTTCTGCACACCTCTGGGACCTCTGGGACTAAGTTACCCCAAAATCAGGTAGGTCCGCGCCCTTTTTTAACCTCCTTTTATGTTAATTTTTTATTTTTTTGCAATTCTTTATAATTCCCTACATATGCTCGCGTATTGAATGCATGCGTTAAAAAGTGTGCACCACGTGCGGAGTCTTTAATGCAGGCTGCATCATTAAAGTGCAGTTTTGGCGTGCGTAATTACGCGCGAGGAAACAAAAACAAAAACAAAACAAAAAACAAAACAAAAAAGCACCCAAAACGGGGGAAGGAGACTGTGTGGAAATTGGCGTGGAGGTATCTGTCCAGTGGGACCTCTTCTGTGAAGTCTCCCCCAACCTTATTAAAAATGAGAGTGCAATGGATAGCCCACTGGAGGAGGAGGAAGAGGAAGAGGAGGAGGAAGAGGAGGGTGCGTCACCAAGGAAAGCAAGCGAATAGGAAAAGCTTTAAGATGTAATCTTTTTTTTTCTTTTAATATATATATATATATATATATATATATACATATATATATATATATATATATATATATATATCGTCCATTTTCTGTGACATTTTTTATGGGAGGCTGCGTGGTTATTATTTGACGATTAATATGTATTTTCTGTCCTCTCGTTGGTCGGTTTTGTCGTGTTTTTGTTGTTGTTGTTGTTGTTGTTTTAAATAATGAGCGAGCACCATGTTGCGAGGGAAAGGCGGGATTTGGAGATGTAAACGAATAAAAAAAAATGGGGAAGAAAAACGAGGTATGAAGGACGCATTTTAATCATTGGAACGTGCTTAAATTCGGGAGAGGAAGTGTTTGGGGGAAAAAAGCATTTTTTTTCACAGGCTTTTTATTATTTTTATCCCAAAGAAAATGTGATTATTATTTTTTTTTTGGGCAGGCTGGACAACGACGCGTTCGACGAGGGCGGCAATTCCTTGGACGAGCTTGGCTTCGACGGCGACCCCCTCGCCTTACGCAGCGCGGCGTCCTTAAACGACGGCGGCGGCGGCGGCGGCGGCGGCTTCACTCTCTACTACCCCACCGAGAAGCGGTATTTCATATCATCATCACGATGATTATTACTATCATGACACTTTTTTTTAAAAGTGCATTTTGTGCATCCCTTCCCGCGTTATTTGTGCCGTTCCCCCTGCACCCAAGTGCGCATTTTGGTCATTGTTTTGTGTGTGTACGTGCGTCTTCCCCCCCCTCTTTTCAATTCAATTTCATTTGTTTTGTTTTCTTTTTGTCGTCCACTGATGATGTATGTGTGTTTTGGCACCTCAGAGCAGAAAGGCATGCTGAGGAGGAATTAGATAGAGCCTTGAGGGACATCCTGGGTCAGTTAACCACGCGGCATTATCTGCATTCTCTGATGACAATGCGCGCAGGGTAAGGGCTTGCTGCATCCACCTTGTTTTGGGTCATTGTTATTTATTTTTATTTTTTAAAAATACCATCGTTGTCAATGTTGATTTTTTTGTGTGTCTTGGCTGTCATGTCTTGAAGGGGAGTGAAATAATCATGTGATTAATCCATCAATTGTTTCCCCCCCCCCCCCCTCCCCCGTAAACGCGTCAGAATACCAAATCGGCCTGTAAATGAATTATTGATAAGGCCAAGGGATGCATTATTAACGCCCCCCAAAAATCTTAAATTTAATCCTTAATCGATTTTTTTTTTAAACAGAAATACATATTTATCCATTTTTAAATTTTTTTTTTTTTTTTTTTTTTTTTAGCAGTGAGGAGAACAGCATGGAGGACGAAGCTGAGCCACTCTCCAAGAGGCACTCGGACGGCATTTTCACCGACAGCTACAGCCGCTACAGGAAGCAGATGGCTGTGCAAAAGTACCTGGCAGCCGTCCTGGGACGAAGGTACAGACAGAGAGTGCGCACTAAAGGACGACGGCTCGCCTATTTGTAGTGCAGCCCCCCCCCCCCCCCCCCCCCCTCCAATCCCCCACTCACACCTCGTGCGTGTATACAGTATATATATATATATATATATATATATATATATGACACCCCCCACCCACACGCGCGCACACACAGCCAGTGTCAACCGCCTATCATCCACATAGCTGAGCAAACCAGTGGATTTCGCCTATATGTGTTCTCCTTTCAACATTATGTATTTATGTATGAAGTTAAGCCATTAAAATGAATATTTTATTAATAATATCGTTTCCCCCCCCACTCATTTTCTTTGCGACATGTTCAAAAAACAACAACAACAACACTTGATGATTAACCCTCCTGTTGCGGTCAAATTGAAGTATTTTAATGTAGAAGAAGTCCACAGTATTTGCAATGAAATTGTGAGCCGTGGAGTGCGTCATTTTTTCTTACAGTTTGGGATAATTATACATGCTCTGGGTCAAAATGACCCATTTTCAAGGGGGAAAAAACATCACACATTTGCAATGAAATTGTTAGTGATGATTCTAACAATGACATACAAACAATGGTTATTATTATTATTTTTTTGTGACACTTTTGGATAATTGACCATGCCTCGGGTCAAAATGACCCATTTAAAGTGGAAAAAAAAAATCACATATTTGCAATCCAATGGTAAGAAATTGATTTGATAATGACATCCCAAAAAAAAAAAAAAGATTGTTTTTCTTCCTATTTCTGACATTTGAGGACAAATAAACATGGCCTGGGTCAAATTGACCCATCCTAAAACAAAGTATTTTCACATATTTGCAATGAATTTGTTATTCATTGAGTTAGTAATGCGATACAAACAATATTTATTGGTATTTCTTCAGTTTGGGACAGTCTGGGATGATTAACCATGCCCTGGGTCAAAATGACCCATTTTAGAGTGAAATCATTTTATATTTCACCTATTTGAAATTAAATTGTTGAGGTAATATTGAAATAAAAACAATGCTTATTCATTCCCCCCCACCCCCCTCCCCCCCATCGTGGACACTTTTGGGTCAATAAACATGCCTCGAGTCAAATCGAGGCATTTTAAAGTGAAGAAAAAAAGAAATAAAATAAAATCACATTATTCTCATATTTGCAGTGAAATTGTTTGTCATGGAGTTAACAGGGAGATATAGACACGGTTGAGTGGGATTTATTTTCACATTTCTGATACTTTTGGGTGATAAAAGGCATCCCGAGTCAAGTTGATGCAGAAAAATGATTGCTGTTCGTAGCAGGAGGGTTAAACCGCACAGTCGGTGGACCAATATCTGTTTATTTTCATGTTTCAAGATGCTTAAATAGAAAAAGAGAGAGAAAAAAAGATCATAATTGTGCACCTTCAACGTTATGTGCTTGAACTAGAAAAGAAATCCTAAAAAAAGATCATCTATACATATATAATATATATATATACATATATGCAGAAAAATAAATAGATTAAAAAAAAAGACAATCAAAGTATTGAATGTTATACTTATTTTTGTAAGCTATTTTTTTAAGCGTTTTTTTTTTTTTTTTGGGGGGCGGGGGGACAAAAGCAGGCCCAAAGAAGCGGTGAGCATGCTACATACGTGTACGTGTCTGTGTGTGTGTCTGTGTGTGTGTGTGTGTGTGTGTGTGTGTGTCAAACACTCCATTGGAATTTTATTTAATTTTTTTTGTTCTCTTTGTTGTTTCTGATGCCTCAATGCTGCTCACATTTGCACATGTGTGGACAATACGTGTGTGTGTGTGTGTGTGTGTGTGTGTGTGTCTCGAAGGTGCGCTTGGGTTGTGTTGATTGTATTTGGGGTAAACAGTGGTGCGAAAGCTACATATACGGAGTAGTCTTTGTGTGGAATTCTTATAATCTGCATGCCGTTGTATTGCTGTTGGCTAAAGTGGTGTTTTGTGTGTTTCTAGCAGGGATTCCCAAACTGTGGGGGAGTGGCCGGAGTGGGGGTGCGCCAACTATGTCAGTTTGTCAGCAACGTCATTCATCGTTAGGATGATTTCGGCGCTACATTCGGGCATAAACCGGGAGATAAGGAAAAGATTATGGTCGTCAGATGCTGTTACATAATGGTGCACCTCCAAGCACCCCTCCCACCCACCAAAAGAATGTTAAATATCAGCATTTTAATAACAACCACGCTACCCAAAATACACTACAGCTACCGCCCCATTTTCTACGACATGAAATCCACAAGCTAGTTGTGTTATTTGGCCACATGCTGATTAAACAAAGGAAGTGGGGGTGCGCTAACTCCGCCGGGATGCGAAAGGGTGGTTAGAAACATCGGTTGTAAAAAAACTCTGTTGCGATGCAAACAAAAGTTTGTGGCATGAGGTACAAGAAACGTTGCAAGTTGTCGTCGCAATGATTTGGGGTTGAAATTCGGGTGTTACTGGCCAGAGGGTGCGCCGTAAAAGTGCAATGCTAGTCTGAGGTGATAACTGCACATTTGGAAGTGATTTAAAAAAGGTTAACTCTCAACATTTCTTCCATACATTTTTAAAATCATGTTTTCATGATTAAACAAGGAAGAGGGCGTGCGCCAACTCTGTCAGCATGTTGAAGGGGAGGTAAAAGCCACATTTTATTGAGGAGACACTAATTAGTTTTGGATTTAACCTTTGTGGGGAAAAAAACAACAACAGACCACCATTATACTGTTTCTTGCTGCGCACCCCCAGGCGTGTATACACCACTATTTGAAATCCCGCTATCAATAGATGAGGAAGCGATGGGGCCAATCAGAGGTTGTTACAAAAGAGCAAAGAAGGCACAAGCCCCCCCCCCCCCCAAAATACTTATACATTTCAGCATTTTGGTAAAAAAAAAAATACATTTAGCATAAATAAGTAAAGGAAAAAGGGGGGTGCGCCAACACTGTCCGGATTTTAAAGGGGAATTAAAAGTATCATTTATGGGAGAAAAGCTGACCATTTTGTGATTTAACATATTTGTGGGAAACAAATATTTATATATCAGAGTATACCGACAATGCTGCGCAGCCCCACGGGTGCACGCACGGACCAGAGTTTGGGAATCCCTCAATCAGGAGATAAAGAAGAGCGGAGGGCATTCTAAGGCTGTTACATAAGCCAGACGAAGGTTGCCGCACATCCGAGATTTATTTATTTTTGCCCACAAAATAATATCGAAGATCACCATTTCATGAATTAGTATTATTTTTTTAAATTACACTGGTAATCCCGCACACCCCCTCGAGAATATTTGCACATCGACAGCAAGGAATACGCCACAGTTTGAGAATCCCCCTATCAGGAGTTAAGGAAGAAATGAATCTGATGCTGTTACATAGGACAAAAGAAAGTTAACACACCTTCGCGCACCCCCATTTGTTGAATCGGCTTCATCCTGAGGCATCTCTCCCATCGTACGTTGATTTAAAATGACGCAAATGTGCTTGAAAACGCCCCCCCGTCCCGCAAAAACACGGCTTCTCCCGACAGTCTTTATATGGTGTGATTGTGTTTGAACGCGTGGAGTGTATTTAATTGATGGAGTTGCAGACAGCTTCTGGTTTTTGGTGCCTCGCTTCGATGTGACAAAAAAATACATAAAATAAATAAAAATACAAATAAAAAATAGTTTGGTTTGAAAAAAATAAATACAAAATCGCCACAAGTGAATGATGGCAATTTCAGTGGCCCTACAATGCTGCAAGTCCATTAGCTTACATTGAAAGTTTTACTGTTTTGATCACTTGGTCAATGCCCAAGAGTCATAGAATTAGCTTCTTTTTTTTTTTTTCTCTTCAAGCATGACCAATGATTCATTGAGTTCAAATATATATATACATATATATATTAATAAAATAGAATGTATATGTCGATGGAGCGGGCAATGTGCGCGTGTGTGCATGATTTTGGGGTTCTTCCATGTCTGTGAGAGTTGTACACAATGACCTGTGTTTGTTATTGTTGATGATAAGGTGTTGTTATTTATTTTATTAGATTTTTTTGCTTTATATTAAATGAGAAAAAAAAAAAGCCCAACTCTATTATCATTTCTGTGTGCATCACTATATCGAAGAAGAAAAAAAACAAAAACAAAAGGGTAGTGATGTTGTGGGGTGACAAATGCCTGTTGTCATCTTTCTGAAAGCGCCAAACGCCTTACGTCAACGTTGAATTTATTCGTAACTAGAAAACAATGTGTTTGCAAAAGTGATCCTGAGTACAACATGGTGACGGCACACGAGCCCTATTTTGGAGGCAGGGAGGTGGGTTGGGTGTGTGGGGGGTGGGGAGGGCGCTCTTGCATTTGCTCAATGTCCATGAAAGTGTTGTAAGATTTGTATGAATAAATTTTTGTAAACAACATCTCCCAATTAATGTCTATTTTTTTTAATGGCAAACAATCCGTCTTCGTGATGTGTTGAATTCACACAAGTGGAAGTGCACGCGCGCGCGCACGTACACAAACACGCACGCCACAGAAGTGCTCTGAAAGACACTCAAAAGCCAAAGAACCAAAGAAACAAAAGGCGTATTTGTCCCCGACGTCAAAAGTGAAAAAGTGAAACCTCGAATGCATCAAATCAAACCTTGGACTCACATACACAGAAAAAGAAACAGAAAACAAAGAACAACACACAAAAACTTATTATTATTATTATTTTTTTGTTCGCCGCCTCATCCGTCAAAAATTGAAACCACAAATGCACCAAACAAAACTTCGAATGCATCGAATCAAACTTCAAACACACACGCACACCGCAAAAGCACTTTGAGAGACACTCAAAGGAACCAAAACAAACCTTGAACGCACCAATTAAAACATTGAATGCGTCGAATTGAACCGTCAACACAAACACTGCAGAAGAAGCACCTTGAAATACGCTCAAAAGGCAAAAGAACGGAAATGTAAAATCGTCAAAAATTAAACCTTGAATGCGCTGAATCAAACCTCGAACGCACCGAACAAAACGTCCAATATATCGAATTAAAGTTTCAAATCAAAATAAGTACTTTGAAAGGCATAAGAAGGAACCAAAAGAGACAAAAAGGTGTATTTTGGCGCCTCCCCTGTAAAAAATTAACCATTGAATGCACCAACTGAAAATCTTGAATGCACCGAATTAAACCTCAAGAACACTACTGCAGAAGAAGCTATTTGAAAGACACTCATACGCCAAAGAACAAAAAAAGAAAACAGAAAAAGAAACTTCCAATGCGCTGAGCAAAACCTCTAAACCACATCACAGAAGAAAAAGTACTTTAAAAGACACTTAAAAGCCAAAGAACAAACAAACAAAAGGTTGAACTTTTGACGCTCGGCTCATCGGATATGAACCCTCGAATGTACCGACGGAAACCTCGACGGCGGCGACTCGAGCATCGGATGCACTCGCCGAGCAAGCAACTTGACGACATCCCCTATCTTCCTCCTCCTCCGCCTTCTTTCGCTGGCCTTGGCGGTGCAGCTGAGTCCCACGGGAGAGGAGGAAGGGTGTGGTGACGCCGTGTTTGTGATCTGATCCGCACGCACGCGCGCGTGTGTGTGCGTGTGCGTGTGCGAGTAGATGCAGCAGAGCTCAACTAACCCAATCAGAGACATGTTGCATGGCAACGGCGCACACAAAGGGGACACGGTTATGTGTACGCACGTTTCGACATGTTTCCACACACCGAGAAGAAGACTATGGAGGATGCGTACTTTTGAAGTGCGAACTTTGACCTCAGCTGGGGTCGGGGGGGGGGTTCTACTTCTTCTACGGCGGTGGGAGGCGGAGGAGGAGAATGCAGCACAGGTGGAAGAGCCGATCTAAGACGTTCGGCGAAAAACAGATTAGCTCAGAGACGGGACATGTTTGCTTCCGCCCCGCCGAGGAAGTGCGAGAGGGTGACAGATTGTCGCCTGTCAAGGTTTCTGCTTTCCGTCTTACGTGCGGGACCTTCCGCATCCTTTATTTATCGTACGAGGGGTGTTTACCCACTGCACTTTTCTTTTTTCGACTTGACAAAAAAACGGTGTCCTTTTGGGTCACCTCGTTTACGCGGCATAATAAAAATAGGGACTCAAATGCACCTCTCACACGGAGTTCCCAGTGCTGGTTAAGTTGCACTCTGATTGAGTAGAGTCAAAATGAGCAGTGTAAAGTGAAAAAGAAATGTCTTCTAAATTGGAGCTTTTTTTGGGGGATTCTTTGAACAAGTTGCAACTGCTTTGACACATCAATGCAAGTGATAATGTACAGCCCTCAGCAGTTTCCTACGTTATCAATTGCTTATGTCATGTTAATCGAAATGGATTATAACGGGTCTCTATTGAATAGTCTCACCCCAGATGAAATTTAGGCAGGAGTTCATCGTGTAAGTCTTTACATTCAAAATGGTTGAATAAGGCGCGTGTACAGTTTCCCCGAAGCAGATTGCCCCAAGTTCAGCTTTCTACTTTTTTGGTGTGCTATGCGGTGCTATCTTTTCCTTTCGGTCACCGCAATGAGATGGTTCGAGCAACAAATTTCAGCACAAACAATAACAGCGTAAATGTGAATCTTGCGAATTCTCTTGCAATCAAGCTCCTACATTCTGCACACTAAGGTGTAACCTACAATTTAAAATAATGTTCAGGTGTATTTTGATGGGGAAAACTTTCAGTTTGCACAACTCCCCCCCCCCCCGCTGCACCACACCCCTGTTGATGAATGTATTTTGATTGAAAACAATTAAATAAAATAGCTGTCCAGATATGCAACAACAAAATTGTGGCTAGTGAAAATGTTTAGTGGCTAGTAACTATGGAAAACCAGGAGCCACAGTGGCTGGTGAGTAAAACAAGTTCATGTCAACCCCTGCATACAATGGCGCCCTTGACAAGTTTATTTCATTGTGTGACCATGGTTGGATCTGAAAACACCTGAAAGCAAATCATCTTTCTCTTTGAAATGAATGGAAACACAATTAATCTGTACCAGCTCTCCCAAGGAAACACCAAAATGCGTTTTTTTAGCGTGCTTTTTCCTAAGACAAAAGTACTGGAATGTATAAAACCTCACCGGAATAAAATTTGTATAACCTAACATTACATCACCCGCAAACACTCCTTGTCCCTCCTTGTTGTTCTGTGGGGTTTATTGGTGGTTGCCAAACCAGCCCAACGGTGCAATACTGCCACCAACTGATATTTTCCTTCCGCTGTAAGGAAATCAATGGGAATTGATGGTGGCTAGATGTTGTGAAGTTCGCCGCCGCAATCTAGCGGCGTGGGATCTGAGGTGCACTTGTGTCTTCAATATTTACTCATATCTTAGGAGAGAAAAACAAAAAAAAAACAACTCAAAAAAAAAACATCGGCCGAGCAATGGGTCGTATCTCGAAAAACTCGGAAGTCTAGGCATTCGTATCTCGAGGCACCCCTTTACTTCCTTGACACCAAACTGTAGCCACTTTCCTATTTAGACAGGGCTTTGGAATTTCAGAAAGAGCACAATTTTCCAGAGAAGGACCCTGAGCGTTTCCCTCTGACATTGCCAACTACTGGCCTGGCATGCAAATAACAAGTACAGCACCCTTATCGCTTTCGACACAACATTTCCGACACTGATATGTTCCACCAAAACCATTTCGATTTTCACGCCAGGTTGCGATGGAGGCAAAGGCTCCCCCCATTCTGAACCAATTTGTAAATGATGCCCAGCTCCGCCTTCCCTGCTCCTCCACGCCTCCGTGAGCGTTTTGCGACAGATCATCAGCATCTCTGAGGTGAGGGGAGGAGGTTTTTCCAGTTTGAAACCCGGCGGGCGCTTGAGGGCTTGTGTTAATCACGTGGAAGGTGAGGGAGGGAGGCAGGGGGGAGCTTGTGTCCTGGGAGGGAGGTGAAGGGAGGAGGGAGCAGACACACCCATCTTTCTTGGTGTGTGATGAGGCCAGGCCCATATGTGTGCGCGTGCGTGTGTGCTTAACTCATTTACAGCCTGCATCATCCAGAAGCCTGCATTTTCCTACTGACTTTGAAACACACACCTAACAAAATGTCATTGAGGCAGAATAAAGGCCGAATAATTCAAATACTTTTTAACCATAAGAGGTAACAAAACTATGTTAGTAACATTCTAAGTTATTGCTATTAAAGCTTAAAAGCTAAACATAAACATGATGATTTTGAAGTTCTCGTTTTGGCTTTGACTTCACATCATAATACCCCCAAAAAAGATGAATTAAAAAAAATAAAATAAAGACAAAATGCACAAGAATTTGTCTTTTAAAAAATGTTTTTCTCAATCCCTAATTTATATTTTCTTACGGTTAAATTCTTTTTGAATTTGTTCCACATTTTCTTTGAATATACATGTCAAATTCTGAGTTGTCATGCCAAATTCAGAGGATCCATTGTATTACAAAAATCCAAATATTTTTCTTTATTTCGGAATTCATAGATTTGCATATTGTTTATATTTACAGACAATAAGATTTGGGTGATTTTTAAAAATTCTATGTAAAATCCACACGGTTCTCCTGCAGAATTGTTCCAACCTCGACGGTCCATTGTACGACGAGAAAAAAATTCTGAAATTATAAGCCCCCAATTTTGTTTCTAAATTCTGAATTTAATCAATAAATGTAATACAATTATTTTCCATTTTTTAAAAATACATTTGTAATTTCTAAAGCAAAAAAAAACTTCATAAAAAGTAATTTACATTTTTTATTTCTATTTATAAATACATTTTATTTTATGTTTTTAAACTTTTCTTTCCTAAATCGTTTGTCAAATTTCAAGCTTTTTGACCACCGAACTGGTTGAATTCAGACTGTATTGTGAGGATACATTTTTAAATTTCTGAACGAAAAATTAACTTTTGAATTTTGCATGGATGAAAATATATTTATGCTTTATTTGTGTGTGCGTGTGTGGGGGGGGGGGGGGGGGTGCGTTCTTTTAACACTTTGAAGCTATGTGTGCCTACAGGGCACAAATTACCGACTATACAACAGTATTTGCGCACATTGTTTCTCATGACATAATAATGTAGTTTGTAATATTAAGATGTTTAGCACCCATAATAATGACCTTACTCTTGTAAAACAATTTTTTTCGTTTCAATCTAGCCCTACTACCCCTCAATTGTACTCGCATGAATGAATGAATGAATATTAACCAGGGGTCATGTTTTAGGGAGTGAATGGGGTCGGTCTGGTTCTTGTGGGGAGGAGGGGAGCTCCCCAAAGTCCCATATAGTAGCTGGTGGTGTCACATGTTTCATTAAGCAGGAGACAGCGTTAAGTCCCACTGGGAGACGCAGCAGAGGGAGACATGCCAAGCTTTTGTAGACACGGACCACCGCTCACTCGAGGGGGGGGTTTGAAGGGGACGAGTAAAAAAGAAATACAATTCAAATGAAATAAAACCACGAGCACTCATGTTTTTCTGTTTTTCCACCTCAGGAACTTGGGACATTGTCTTAAGTCACTTGCCCGGGTTTCAAACTGTTGCCGACTGTCAAAACAACTCATGACGAAGACGCCATTCCCGTTTTGACTGGGCGCCATCATTTGTGTCCCATCATAGAAACTTGTCATTTTCAAAATATTATCCAAAAAAAAAAAAAAATGACAACAAAAAATGTAGTAGGGTAAACTACATAAAATTTTTTTTTAAAAAAAATATACATATATTTTTAGACACTAAAACAACAAAAATATTTGGAATTTGTGGATAAATCTCCCTGCCCCCCCCAAACACAGTCTAGGTCTTCAAAGAAAAGAAAAAGCAGAGAAAGTTGGCAGAAATACAATCAGAAAGTCTCCCCATAAGGCTTGTAACACATGTAAGGATTTTTCAAATCTTTCAAGATTGTTTGTCTGTTACAGACCCCACACGTGAAGATAAACAATCAGGCATTTCACAGTTTTGGTCATAATGTGTGCGATGTGCTCCGACCATCTCAACGCACCACACATAAAGATCAAAGATCATAAAAATCTGTTCCACCACCGATCTCGAATCCAGTCCTTCAAAACAGAAATCTTGCGTGATCAATCGTGACCTAACCCAAAAAAAAAAGCCGAAGAAGACACAAGACGCCAAATCGAAGAGGTCACACAGGAGGAGGGAATGATGGTGGTCTTGGGACTTTTTTTCACATTTTTTAACAGAAAATCTTGAGTGGAAAAACTTTGCGGAAATGGTAAATAAGCACTCTGGGCCTTCTGACAGCTCCACGAGCTGGTACTCCTGATATTTACTGATATGTATTTATTTTGAAGGCCGGATTTGACAGGCTACTGGATATCCCCGAAATCTGAGAGAGAGAGAAAAAAGAGATTAATCTATAAATATTCGACAAAAACACTGGAAAATGACTCAAAAATATAGTTTTAAAAAATGACAAACTTCAAATAAATAAAAACTTAAATAGCGACTACAGAAAAAAAACCCAAAAACCTAAAAAACACAGTCTTGGTCCTGAAAAACAAATTAGCAGAGAAACACAGCGAAAATCGTAAGGATTATGATACCAACTTTCCGTGCCATTTGCTGGATTCCTTTGACCCTGACTGACCCACTTGCCACAAAAACATAACCACTCGGAAAAGTTGCAATGTCTTACTTTCCGGCCTCAACAAAAAGACAGTTAGGTCTTGTGCAAGTCAGTTGTTGGCGTGTCTGGCGAGGAACTTGCGCTGATCGCTCTCAAAGGCTCTCTTGTGGAACAAGTTCCTCGGGATCACCACGACTTGCTTTTCATCCTCCATCCACAAATATTACCAAAACCCTCAGTCAAAAGCATTCAACGAAAAATAAATAGATCTTCACCAACCGTTACAGACTCATTTTGACGACCTATGTTACGCGTAAAACGGTGGATTTAAGATACCTGAAAAGGAACGTAGGCAGGTCAGGTTTAATTAAAGATATATGGACAAGGAATTATGGCTAGTCAGAATCAGAATTGTAGCTATCTCAAACTACAGTTACAGCTTGTTACAATTCAGTTGCAGATATCAGTAATTCACATCGCGGCTATCTGCAATTGAATTGGAGATATTTGTAACAAATGCCGTTAAATGTTGAAAAGTCTTGCCATAGTGCTGGTGCACGATCAACGACATCATCGATTAATCGCGTTCAAGCCGACTTTCATCACATTTTAGTCGACTACAAAAAAGTCGTTCAAGCTCTTGCGCACCGTGCGCCGGATTTAGTAGAGCCACTTCCCAGCATAGTAATGCAAACTCGGAAAAACTGCAATCTCATTTCTTTTATATCTCAACAAAACCACAACCGGGTCTAGTGCGAGTCTGTTGTCAGTGTGTGTTGCTGGGAACGACTTGCTCTCAATTGCTCTTTTGTGGAAGAAATCCCCTCAGGATCACGACGACTAGCTTTTCTTTCCTAAAGTGCGTCCTCCCTACAAAAGGGAGCAGTGGGTGACTTCTTGAACCCGCCCCATAGCCCAAACAAAAACTTGACGACCTTTCCAGGGGTTGAACGAACAATTGCTTTGCGTCAGGTAGCGTCATTGAGGATTCAGTGGACTAACAGTGAATAATGGAACGCCGCAGCAGGTCGGTGCGAATACGCAGTGTGAGATTAAGTGAGGGAAATCATCTATTTTTATGCCTCCCGCTCTTACCTGCATGCTCCCCCAATTATTACTCCCCACCACGCTTCGCTTTTTACAGTTGACACAGATTTTCCTCAATGGGGGGGGGGGGGGGGGGGGGGAGTGTTAAAGAAGAAGAAGAGTGTGTCGCGAGTGAGAGATTCTCATTGCGGCGTGCGCGATGACTCACATTGGAGCCGAGGCGCAAGCCTGGGCGTGTCGTCGTCGTCGGGTTTGCCAAATATCGTAGGAAAGAGCATGTTCTTTCTCAGGAGAATTTCGCCACAAAGCGCAGAGCTGTAATTAATAGTAATGGTACATGTGTTCGTAAACAGGACAATTTGCTTTCCCACGCGGCACATATTAGCTAAGGGACAGGAAGTGGAACTGCCACACGTTCATTGTGTAAACAACGACAGTGCAGCTCAGCCTCTGGATAGCGCATGTCATGCCGAGCGATAACAAATGCCATCCATTGATGTTTTCATGGCATCATAATTTAGACTTTTCAAACGGTTACTGTTGTTTGCACTGTTTATTTCTTGAAAATAAGACAAAATATTGATTTTGCGCTGTCCTTCTTGAATATGGATTTCATTATTTAATGGCATAGGTTCTCCATTTATTGTATAGTTTACTGCGAGAAGTTTGCAATTTTGCATGTTTCATTTTCAAACGTCATTACATAAGAAAACACCCGTTATATTTTAAATGATGTTCCCTTACTGTACCCAAAGTGAACCGAACCGTGGCCTTAAAAATCAAGGAAAGCACCAAACTGGGATTTTCCCCCTAGTAACAAACCACAAAACAAAACAAAAACAACAACAACAACAACAACAACACGAAACAAAAACTACACACCAAACTAAATTAAACCTGTTGGTTAATTAAACCTGTGTGACCTGCCTACAATGAATCCATCAGTCATTCATGCATCAACGCAACCGTCGATGTCCATCAGTCCTTCCGACCTTACATCCATCCATTATCTACCCTTCAGTCCACATTCCCATCCTCCTACACATCCATCTGACCGCCCCAGCCCACAGTGCTTCGAACCATTCATCACTTCTTCCGGCTCGACTGTATATTTATATGTCCAGCTATTCATTCCATCTATCGTCTACCCAGACAGTATGTCTCTCTACAGTTTAATTCAGGATATTCATCCTGCGATCCGCCCCTCAATCATCCACACGACATCCTTCAATCATCCAATTCCCTAAACGTCTAATCCCACCAGCATAAATCCATTTTTTTCCCAACTCTACATCTACTCCATCCATCATCTCCATTTTCTTACAGATGAATCCAAGTGACCACATTTCTTTTGTAATAATTTCAACACATGCTGTACGTTCTTCCACATTTAGTGTCAAAATTACACATACGCAAAGTTTGCAGGGTGCCCCCTACGGGCAGAATTACACCCGTTAATTTAACTCGGTCATGAAAACTCTAGTATGTAAGCCAGCCCGGAACTGTCCCCCAAAAAATATCAAATAAAGTGCATAATTCAATAAACTGGGCATGGAAATAGTGCAAATATTCTTGTCACTTCAGAGTGTTTTCATTTCGGCCGTGCTGTTATTTGACGGTCCGGTCGGAACAGCTCGTGTCTGTTTGTTTTTTGTGTGTGTTTTTTTTTTTTTTTTTAGGTTTGACATCACCGTGCTGGCACGTGAACGCGACGACAACACTGTTCTGCAGCAAAAAGATGTCGCGG
Source organism: Phycodurus eques (assembly GCF_024500275.1). Lineage (NCBI taxonomy): Eukaryota > Metazoa > Chordata > Actinopteri > Syngnathiformes > Syngnathidae > Phycodurus > Phycodurus eques. The sequence continues at coordinate 19,987,226 of NC_084537.1, forward strand.
AAAACAAACAAACACCGTGCATCACTCCATTGACTAATACGAAGATGAAGAAAAGCTGTCGACATGGTCGATTGTGTGTTTTGAAGGCGCTTATTAAATTATCCTCTCCAATATATTTAAATGACCTGCTGCGCTAAGTGTGTTGTTTTCAAGACCTCCATGTGCTATACGTGAGAATGAGTCACTTACAATAAAGGGATATTTTTATACTTAACCCTTGGCTATTTTGACCTTGTGTCGTAATAATCCCTTTTCTTCATTCGTTTGTTCGCCTTCCTGCTTGTCTGAACCCAACAAAGATGTATAATGTGTGATCGACGCACCCCGAAATACTCACGAATGGTTCGGGGGTGACAGTTCGCAAATAGCTATTTTCGGCGAAGAGAACAAAAGCCCATAGAGACACAAAAAAAATCAGACGGATTTAATATAGCTGTTTTTAGATTTGAAGGAACAAAAAAAAATGTCCATTTGTTAAATCTGACAGATGGCTCTTATTGCTTGGGAGGCATTATTTGTAATTAGCGGCATCTCACATTACAAATACATCACTTAACATTTTGACAGCTGTGTCGCAACATCTGCATTACGCAACTGCTCGTATACATGATGGATTTCGGGTCCAAAGTAGAAAGCAGGATAATTAATGGAGAAGTTTCCGCATGTAATTGCCCACAAGGCCTCCATTTTGGAATATCGTTATTATCTCTGTACATTTATGCCAGTAGGGGGCACCGATGAACCTGTTCAGGCCTTCGTCACATAACTAAGACTTTTGATCAAGATCTGTCCTCAAATTTGGTGTTTTACGGTGAGCTAGTAAACCTTTGTCGCCATGTTCTGCCCACACACAACAAATACTCAAATTCCTCGGAAGTTGGCATCCCAGCCGTTCAGTGCACTTGATTAACATTTGGTCGTAATCTGTATGCCAATTTCCTTTTTTAAGGACAACCTACAAATGGCTAAAAGGACCGCTTCCTCTCTTTGTGGGTTTGATCGTGGTAGACATGGTTACCAAATGTTATGTTCCGAAGTACATCCGTTTTATCTGGCTAATCAGATTTATTAGGGTTTCGTGTTCTATGGCGAGTCATTAAACTTCGCCAGCATCCACCACCGATACGCAAGGTCAAAAACTCCAATATTTTGTAATTTAGCATTGTTGATATGTCTATACGTAGTTAAATTTGGTAGCAATCAGACAAAATCTATACCTCAAGTCTGTTTCTGAAGCACTCCTGGAAATGACCAATAAGGACCCCAAAATGGCCACTTTAAAACCGAATGGCATACTTCCTGTGCCTTTTCAGGGAGCGGTTCCTGAGACATTTTTTGTGGCTTCACATACTCACGATAGACACGTTTACCAAATTTCATGTTGCCAAGCGAAACTGGCTCCGACCTTGTGGCGCTCACTTATTGCAACAGTTTCATGTTTTATGGCGAGTCAGCAAACTTGGCGGCCATTTGCTGCCTGAATGCATTTTCAAAACTTCAGATGTTCTGAAATCTAGCTCCACCGATCTGTCTAGTATACAAAGTTTCAATTTGGTAGGAATCGGACAAAATCACTTTGACGGACCCCTGGAAATGGCCAAAACGACCCAAAAACGGCTGCTTCAAACTAAATGGGCAGACTTCTCAAAAATAAGCTGCCTTCACTGATGAAAAAAAGGCCCAAACTTTATTATAGCTCTTCTGAAGACGAGAATAAACGATATTTTCTCAAGTGCAGCAGGAATTCGAACACCTTGCGGCGCATGCAGATGTCATAATTTCCCCTATTCATTTTTTTCCCTTCCCCGCAGCGAAAGCTGCCCTCAGGGTCTTTCCCCTGATCGGCGGTAACCGGACACGTACCGAGCAGCGGCTGTCACTCAAGGAGGTTCTCCGCGGAATATTCATCGTCGGTCCATTTGGAGCAGGCGGCCGGTCGGTGAGCGACAGCCGCTCGTCGGCATGTTTGTCGCAATACGGAAAAAGATTGACTCAGGCGTGCTGGCAGGAGGCTGAATGAACTGTGTTTAACATACAGATGCCGCACACCATCATTCCTTTAATAACTCATTTGCTTGTAACATTAGAGGGTTAGTAAAAAATGTGAAGGAATCTTTATGGTAGCTATTCTGGTTTGCCGCGGAAACTTTTCAATGTCCATGTGTGAAAAATAGTGCCTCTGAAAAGAGATACTATAATTCTGTTTTTTAAGGGATGCCTTGATTGGATCCATTTCGTGGTCTTAAGTGGATAATTAGTGCACGCCATTGATTTACTCACTCACTGCCAGCTGTTTTCAAAGCAGAGTTCCCCATATTGCCAGCCGTTTTAGAGCATTTTGACTGATCTTTCAAGATCCACAGAATATCGTGTTCTTTAACAATATAAGCACTGAATCTACCAAGAGCAAAGGTCGACTTTTTGTTTCGAGCTTTGACGCTAATACGTTTTCGCTTTTGAGACACCTTAAACTATAAAAACGAAAACAAGACTAAAAAGGGCTTTTTTTAAATGCCAAGATAATTTATTTACAGATACAGAACTACGAAACGCGCCGTGAGTGACACTGCCTCAGCTTATAGCTCAAATTGAACGTCAGTGCCTTTTACGTCGTTCGCCATTCACTCCTCGAACTGTCATCTTTTCTCACGATCGCGACATACACTTTCTATTACCTACTGCAACACATACTGTGTTTATGCCGTACAAATACATACGTTGCTCGAGCGGGAGGTGACTAAACTTCTCCGACGTCCGTGTTTCTCTTACACATCATCAACTTGACAAGCCAAAATGTAACTCCTAATCTTTATCTTGATCTCAAATCCAAAGAAATGAAATGCCGCCATCTACAGGGATCTGTTATTCATTACATTGTTTTACAAACCTGAATTTCAAAGAGACACAGTTCCACGTCTACCCATTGAAAAACGTAATGGACGAATATACACGTCAGCGGACGAATCCCGCTGACGAATATAAATGTCCAGAGCAATGAATAAGTTAAAGGGACGGGACGGCCACTATTAAGAACATACGATACATCCAGCATGCACGACATTAGGTTCTCCTGAAACAGGGAAATCAATAATAGGCAGCACAATTTGAAAAGCTTTTAGGTTATACGTTAGGATTAAGGTTCAAGTTAGGATTTGAGGGTCAGGGCTTATGTTTAGCGTTATGTTTAGGACAAAGTTGTCTCACCTAACCCTAATCCGGCGTGCATGCAGGTGGACAAGAACAAGGAAATGCTGCAAACACTGGAGGGTGAGTGAGAGGGTATCGATCCTCGGTCGGAACGTCTTCCTCTTGTTAGCAAAATTCTATTTGCGGACCAGGAAGCCAACCAGACCCGATTTACGCTGAGTGACGTTACATTATCTTGTCTCTCCTCTCGGCACAGGAGATGTATTTCCTGCCCGACACTATATCTAGTCATTCAAGTGTAATTTAGGTACACCAGAGTGATTGAAGAGGGCAGTTGTACGGTTGCCGCCAAGCCGCTTAATTGGGCTCATTAATCGGCCTGGCTGCTGAAGTATGCTTGCCCTCGTTACCGAGCTGGCGGGAAGGGAATCTGAGGCTTCCCTGACACAGTCGGGGCAATATCTCACTTTGCTGGGCTTGTCTGAAAGGCACAGGCCTTTGCAGACTTTCATGTTAGGTCTCAGTTTACGTTTCCATTTAGCAGAAATTGTGTGGAAGGGGCTCATTTTAATGGAGTCCAAACTGGTCTTCCATACACCGGTACACACTTTTGGTAAGATCACGCTTTGCTGGGTTCTGTGTGGAAAAATAATGAGGAATAAATGTAGACTCTAGTGTTTCATCTCTGGAGTGTCCATTTTCCGTTTCCGCAGTTGAAATGGGCTCATGTTGAGGGCCCTGCAAATTGGTCTGTCTCGCCAGCACACTAAGAGCCTGATTTACAACAGGTTTGGACATGCAAAAACGGGTGCAAACTTGATTGCGGAGCTTATAAGCAAATAGATGAATTTAGCATGCGCAATGTGATTTATAAAACCTGAGACAAATTGCAATGGTTGATTTTGCGTCTTGAAATAGCACGTCTTAAAGGCAGGTGCAAACGATACCGCTGTGTGTAACCGTGACGAGGAGGGCAGACGAAATTTGCGGTGACTGGGAAAACGGATGTTTCCAATGTGTGTGAACATTTTTGAAATGCCAGGAACAAAATTAACGCAACATATCTTTGATTCAGCAATGCGATGTTGGACCTTCCGAATGGAGTTAAGTCTGACTTGGACCCAGTCACAAGAAGGAGTCATGCCATATGACAAAACTCTTTTAAACTCTGCAATTCCTCAAGTCTAGATCATTTGAACAATCGACAATTAGTCCTGATCCCTAGGCACTCCCAGATCAGCTTTTCGGCTTCTAAAACAATCTTACGCAGTATGGGCAATAAAAAAAAAACAAAACATGGCTTTTGTGCAGTTGCTGGCTTCACCTACCACGCAATGAATTTATTTTCTGTAACTGAGAAATGTTTGTTTTGTCTTACACTAACAATTCCAAATAAACAAAATGTTTGCACCTGCGCTGTTTTGCCAATTGTTCCAAGGTGAAAACGATCAGCGCTGTCTAGTGCAAGTACAAAACCCTCTTTACAGTGGTCTCCACCACTTTTACACCCGTTGCCAACAGCACACACGATCTGTTCGTGAAAGTGAACATGCAATTTAGCGTCTATTATGTGGGATGTTTGTACATGTTTGGAGTGTCAGTAAATCACGTGCAACATGCCCACCGACAGCACGAGCGGTCTGCTAGAGGGAACACGCAATTAAGCGACTGCTAGTTGGGATCTTAGCAAGCAAAAGTCTCGGCAATACGAGCCACGTCTCCGATTTGTTTTTATTTTGTGGAAACTGCGTAAAAGTGGCTCATGCTGAGGATCGTGCAAAACCGTCTGGCACACACTAGTGCACACGATCGCATCAATGGCGCGCTTCGCTCGGTTCTGTGTGAAAGGCAACGCCGTTCCCTGCCTTGTCGATCCGCCGCCAGACTTGTCACGGTTCCCCAAACCTCGGAGTCGGCCGTGCAATAATAAATAAAGATGTTATGTCGATTCATGTCGTGGGCGGACGGATTGCGGGCCCCGGCGGGCCCCGCACCTGACACCCTCCAATTAGACGGTGACAGATGCTCGGCGCGTGCGCACGCACACTAATACGCCACGCCGCGTTTTTAACCTTACCGCCGCCCACACTCCTCCCTCCGGCTTTTGTTCTGAGGGTGCCTGTCACCAGATGTGGCCCCACTACAAATTTAATAAAGATGCAAAGAAGCCACTGTACGTGTGTGTGTTGGTTGAAAAAAAAAAAAAAAGCTTGCACTTATCCTATATGTAAAGATGGAGCCCTTCCAACACCTCCTTAGTACAGGCTCCATGTGTCAGTAGTTAATCCCTCCCAGGATGCACCCCCCTCATCAGCACCTCCGCAGATGGGTCACTTTATTTCCCCACAGACTACTAATAACGCCCCATTGAGGGATTCCAAAGGGGGCCGCATTGCCCCTTTAACACCAGCGCCAGCAGCTGAATGGCGTAATGATGCAAGCGGTGGTGGGCTTGAGGGACAGATAGGAGGAAGGAGGAAAAGACAAAAGCTAACGCAAACAATCATTTTCTTCAAGTGCCCGTTGAGGAAGTTCATACAAAACATCTCTAACTAAATTTGAAAAACCGCTGCCAAGAATTCAGCCAAATGAGCGCCAATCGAAAGAAGGCATACTTGACAAATGGGTGGCTCTAAATTGCGAGGCTTTTCCGCATCTAATGTAGGTGGGGTATGATGTCGAACTTTGACTATCATTGCGATGATTCGCCATGAAATAGGGAGTTAAAAAACAAACAAACAAAAAACACCCAGTTTTCCCAATAGACATGAAATTCTCATAAACCCATGTCCAAAATTGATCAGGAAGTCGGCCATTTTGGTATGAGGCAAAAAAAAATAAAAAAAATAAAAAAATATATATATATATATTATTGCAACAAATGTATGATAAAAATGAGAAAATAAAAAAAAATAAGGACAACAGAAACATTTTATGCATGTTTTGTCATTTAAAAAAAAAAAAAATTTTTAAACCTCAAAACAATTTGATCCGCGACATAACAGGAGTGTTAAGCGGTGCGTTACATCCCTTTTCTCCATGTCGTGTTGCTCATTAAAACAGGAAAGCGGCCAACGTGTGAGTGTGCAAATCTCGCTGCTAATTATAGCAAAACATTATTGCGCATGCAGTCTATATATATATATATATATATATATATATATATATATATATATATATACACGCACAGTGCTGCAGTGCACAGCACAAGAGCAGACTCGGAGGAGGATTTAATAGTTCAGGAACATCTTGAAACACTGATTTGGTTGTTTTGCAGACATTTTTGTACCCTAAAATGATTGATCCATGGTGACATACAGGCTGGTTGTAAAAATAAAAAATAAAAAAATTAAAAACATTTGGTTTGAAGAAGTAATTTGCGCCAAATCTTAGCATTTTGACAAACTCCTGCAAGGTCATTTTCCTGAATAAACCCCGGATGCAGGTATCCTTCACACACAATAGTAAATCGTTTTTGCCCGAGCCATAAAATGCTGCCGAAGCATGGCGTCGAAGTTTGATGATCATCACGTGGATTGGTAGCGAAAAAGAGGTTAAAAAAAACCCTAAGAATTTTGGTTGGAAGCAGCCATTTTGGAGGTAAATTGCAGGGCACGTACTTTGACAAACTCTTACTAGGGAGTTTGCCCAAATTAGCCTCAGTCGGAAGCAGGTACACCAACCAGACAAATAGGCGACAATAAATTGATGGTATTGAGGCTTTCCTATGAAAACGGGGGTAAAGATAAAAATAACCCCCCAACACCAGATTCACCGATCAACATGAAACTGGGTGAACGTGCATCATAAGGGGACGCATTAAAAAGTCTCAAGGGCGCATGCCCTAAACTGAACAAGATGTTCGGTTTGATTTGCAATGGCAAAGTGTGCAGACATTTTTATAGTTTGATTGATGGTGGCAGGCTGTTTTGTGTGTGTTTTTTATTTTATTTTACAGTTTAAAAAAAATGTTAGGACAAATGAGGCTAAATACTTCAACGCTGCGCTTAGTTGATACGCGAGAGAGGATTTACGGCATGAGGAAAAGTGAAGACGATGAAATATAAATGAAACTCGCGCGAGTGACTGAAAGTGTGTGAACACATTTGCAATGACGTCCGCCATAAAATAAAATCCACTGGCGTTTCCTCATCTTAAATTCAATATTCACACTGATATTTCTAGCAGCGGGCAATTATTGTCATACAACTTAAAGCTCCTCGGCTTGGGCCGCCAATCTTTTTGAGGGTCTATTAAAAGATGGTCCTTTATCGAGGCCGGCGTCGCAGCATGTCAGCGAATTCCTACGCACACATTTGAAAACAGAACTCTTTTAAAGGATTCCTAAACCGAAGAACATTGATTTGAGCAAACGTCATCGTAGCGCCATTGGAGGAAAGTATAGAGTAGCCGTAACCCATTGATCGAATTGTACCCAGAATATGTAAAGCTACCCTAAAAGTGGGCATGACAACCATAGCGACTAAACCTACACTTAAAGGAGAGATACTGTATTGTGCATTTTTTCCTCACAAATTAAAACGGTGTCCTGGTCTCTTAACATATCTGTGACATGCTTTCTTTCAAAAAAACCTGATGAAGAATTATAGCACATTTTACCAGAGGTGGCAATAGCACTCACACTGCACCAGTACTTAAGTAGGAGTACAGATACTAAAAAAAAAAAAAAAAAATTAAATAAAATAAATAAACGTGGAACGCCAATTCACGAACACCTCAATGTTCAAACTATTCCATTTATGAACCACAGACCAAACAAAAGTGTTGTCCGATGGTCAAACCTTGTCGCAGTGGGCAAACGTTTCATTCGTACCTATTGTGCCGGGCAGTGCCGCCATTCTGTACCGGGTGATGCAGTCATTGTTTGTGGTCGGTCGCCACTTTGCTTAGTGCCTCATTGTGCCCCTTTATTTTTGGGTTTTTCCAGCTCAATGTGGGTCCAAGAAGCGTGGCGAGACAGAGGCACTCGCTGTGGACTTGAAAACAGACTATTTGGCAGGAGCATATCAGCGGCGCATCCAATGCAGAGCATGCTCGCAAGTGCACTAGAGAAACACAAATTCATTACGGCTGTTCAAATCCAAACGCAAGACACATCTACAGTATTCCGGACTGCCTACTCACTTTATCATTTGCCATTTTAATTGATGTTTTAATGTTCTGTTACTTGTACTGTATTGCTTGATTTCTTTTAACTATGTTTGTACGGTGACCCTGAGTGTCTTGAAAGGCACTTTATTATGGGGAGAAACAAGTTTACAATTGCCACTATTGCGGAAAAGGACAGTTTTTGTTGCTGCTGACATGGCCAAAGGAGTGAAGTATCTTCAAAAGGACCGAGAGAAACGTCTGGAAAAGCTGTAGCTCGGTTGGATAAACGAAAATGAAAAGAAGCGGCGAGCCAGTAAATCAAGGTAAAGTGGAATAAATTTTTTATTCTTCATAATTGCGGAAACCTAGTTGATCTAGCTAATGCGTTTTGTGATTTCTGCCTGGCAGTAAACGCACCAGCCACGTTTTGGGTACGTGTTGGCAGGGCAGCTGCATACAAATGACGAGGACAGTTCCGTTTGCTGTTGTTAACTTGGTTAATAAAGAGATTTTTGATCGATCACCCCTTGTCATGTTTGATATACAGTACTGTATAGCTTTATATTGTGTTCAAAGTGGAAAAAAACTTATTAAAAAAAAAAGAGAGACTTTTGTCAAGGCTGGAAACAATTATGTTGACATTATTTCTTATGGGAAATGTTCAAATTCAAATGTTGACGATACAAACTTTGGAATTTACAAACCCCATTCAAGAACCAATTAAGTACGTAAATCGGGGTCCCACTGTATTGATTCAACTCCTTTACATCAAAACACTGTAGAGTGACTTCAGAGATTTATAATGTATAAATACAGTACATTATATAAGACAGATAATTGGTGAAAACGTGTGCAAAGATGGAGAACTGTACTACTCAATTGTAGAGATTAGCACTCACTGTTTTTAACCATTTCAGTTTTCCCGATTTTTGGGGAGGGCGCGTGGCTAAAGTGTTTCTACTTGAACCTGGGATGTGGGGGTAGGCGGAGCAAGCAAAAATAATAACTATCACTTGCAGAGGCAGTACTTCATACAACGCACTGTGTCTATGTGGCACATGGATATCCCCAAACACAAATAGCCCCCACCCTACCACCGCATTCGGCCGGCAATCAAGTGCCGCCTATCACTGTTGGCTTATGCAATGCAGCTCTGCTTACCTTTTGGCTTTGACATAATAAGTAGGAGGCGCACAGCCGTTGGTGATGTGGGCGTTTCTGGATAATAGTGCTTCTGCATGAGAGTGTTGTACTCTTTCCATCACTTGAAAATGGCTCTTGATCTTCACCTAGGATAGCTTCCAAGTCATGGGTGGAGTTAAACACATTGGTTGGTTAGGTGTTTAGCGACACACTTTGGACACATGCAGGAGATAAGAGATTTCGTGGACCTGTGTTTTTATGCATTCACTTCAGCTGCACGACACGTCTGCGCACGTTATTCACGCCAGGAGGTTCCGCATCCTCGTGGTAGAATTGCTTGGAAGGTCAAGGTGATACATAGTGCACATCGTGAATGCGGGTTTTCTCATAAATGAAATCGTTCTGTGGCTTGTTAACATTCAACAGCAGTGCTATATCATTGCAATCCTCCACTGTCCAGTGAGCTTAGTGGGAGGGGGTGGGAAGCCGGGCATGCACCATTGATAAACAAGCCGGTACCCGACACGCTCGGCAGCCTTCCCACAGGCGCCGTCGCTGCGCACCGATACTCGGTCCAAGCGTATCCGTGGCCGACTCGCGGAGCGAGCATCTTCACAGAATCCCTCCGAGGACCCGGATGGAATAGAGTGGGACATTTGTCTGTATGAATATTACATTTATATCCTTCCACCCAAGAGTGAATTATTGAAGAGAATGCACTCTGGAAAACAGTTTTAGTGGGGTTGCTTTGTAGACACAAATTCCATCAATCTTATGCCTGGTGTAAGTAAAAAATAAAGAGCTTGAAAGATTGAAAGCGTGGTGGAATTCCTCCCTGCTGGCTATGAGAGTGCCGGTTCGTCTGTCTGCACAAGCAACAGATGGCCATGGTCTTTGGGTTGCTAGGAAACTGGTAATCAAATACTTTAATTCAGATTGATTTGGGAATCGGAGGTTTATTAAAAGCACAGTGTCTTTGGTGACCGAGACGGCAGGATGTTTCGATTTTCCTATTTTATCCGCATTGATAAATATGAGATTGTTCCAGGGAATTTCAGAGAAAGTTGGCGCGGTACACTGAGCAGGCTGTGAATCCAAAACTGATCTCCAGTGTTTTGTTGCCTTCAAAAAGAATGGGAACCAAGACGACATGTCATTGGTGGCAATGCACAATTTGCCGCATTGTCTACTCATGCTTTGTGCCACTGAAGGCAGCAGTCAGTCCCTGGTGGATTGCTAATGCTGCTAACTGCACACTGCCGGCTCGATTCAGCTCAACTGTGCTATGGGATGGTCTGGTTTTCCACTTAAATCCAAGGGAAACTTCAAAAACCGCGTCGCATGAAACGCATCAGTCGGAACAAGACATGCTAACAAACAATAATCGGGGACAGGGAGGCTAACCCTTTGTTTCCGCCTTTGCAGGCAGTATCAGAACCTTATCCCTTTGCTTTAATTTTTAGAGATAGTATCAAATCCATAACTCTACACATTTGTTTCCACCTTTTTTTTTGGTTCCACCTTTTTATCATAAACCAAACACAAAACTATTTGTTTCCTCTTTCTCAGGTAGTAGGGTTTACTTCTAACCCCAAACCCCTAAACCCGAACCTGAACCCTTACCCTAAACCATTGTCTTCATCTTCGGAGGGATTATCATAATTCTAACCTGTTGTTTCAAGCTTTGGCGGTCATATCAAACCCTGACCCTTTGTTGCTCCCTGTGGAGGTAGTACCTGAACCCTTACCCTCTGTTTCCATCTTTGGATGACATGAACCTTAACCCTAAACTCAGCTCTTTGTTTCCGTCTTTAGAGGTAGTGTGAGAGCCCTAAGCCTAACTTTCTGTTTCCATCTTCAGAGGTATTATCTAAATCCTAACCCTTTGTTTCAACCTTTTGAGGCAGTATCAGAACCCGAACCCTAAATCCAAACCTTTGTTTCTTTCTTCAGAGATACTTAGAGAGTCCTAACCCTAACCCTTCGTTTCCACCTTTGGATGGAGTATCAGAACAGTAACACTCAGTTTCCGTCTTCAGTGGTAGCATAAACCCTAAGCCTAACCTTTGTTTCGACCTTTGGACGTAGTACCATAACCGTAACTCCCAGTACAGTACTCTACTCCTGATGAGAGAGCCGTTGCATGACGTCGGCAGATGTTTCCAGATGTTGCCGCTAGAGCTCTGCGGTCGTTATCAAAGAGACCATTTGTTGACCAGGCCTGCGCTGGAGCGGGAACAGTCAAGACTCCTGCGACGCCGCTACGCCACCACAGCCATCGCCATCAGTTGGAGGGACAGATCAGAGCCGATATAGCCTCTCCCTACTGAGTTGACAAACAGATCTGCACAGGAGGCAGCCAAACACGGATGTAAAACAGAAACGGAAAACGGCTGATTGTCGGTGTGGCATGTTTACGAAGGTTCCCCCATCCCACTCGCTCCCCTTTTCATCTAAAAATAAGCCTCAGATGGTGCCCCTCATAGCCCAGTTCTCTTGGTGTGTTCTATAAGTTAGTCAGACGGATGACTCACACGGAAGGAGGGAGTTACATTTGTACCTCCATATCGCCAGGCCACATGTGGAGACGGCACACAAGTGAGCATGCGGCAGCAAAGTGATTGTATTAGAGCATGTCCAGTCTTTAGTCACAGGCGCACAGGAAACGGCTCTAATGACCATGCATGGGAGTGTTCACGCTGATGGATGAAGGTGTAGCATTGATCAGATACGGCGATTTATTTGCAGTGCGGCCAACGGGAAAGCGGTTAAACTCCTGTGGACCGCATCTGTTAGCCGTGACATCATTAGTCTGAGACACACAGTCCATGCCACACTGCTAGAAGCTGGGGGGGGACTGTAAAAAATTATATTTTCACCTGCACTGACATGGAATGGGAGGCAAAGACAAAATTCCACCTTCGGAAATAGTATCCTTGAAGACATTTTACCTTTTTTTTCCCTGTGTAGCTGCTCTGTATGAAGATAAAATGGAGGGGACTAAATCGATCTGGAAACTTCCTGCCTTTTGAGGTAATATTAGAGCTGCATCCAACGAGATATAGAGATCTGCTTTATCCTGTGTCGCTGTTCTATACAATATTCACGGGGGAAATAAGAGGCATGGCAATTTTGCGCCTTTTGAAGCCGTATTAAAGCTCCATCCACAAATGCATTTTGACATCTTTTTCCTGTAAAACTGTTCCGTAGAAGTGTCATTAACACAGAAAAAGGAGTGTAAATTTGACCTGGACTTTTTCCACCTTCTGAGGTTAGTACATTGATGAACACATTTTACTGGCCAGTTGCTGTGTTGCTATTCTGTATAAATGGCGGTGACACACAACAGAGGGATGACAATTCTGCAATCTTCCACCTTTTGAAGGTAATATTAGAGCTCCATAATCTGACTTTCATAGAATTCAGAATGGTTGCTAATCTTAACAACTAAACAATAACAAAGCCACTGGCTGTAGTAGTGAAGTACTACAAAATAAAGTACTCAAGTCCATTTTAAGAACCACGGTGAGAGGAATTAAAAGAACAGACTTCAAGGTGGCGTATAGCTGCACCTCATTACAGTCTGAGCACAGTTTGTTCCATCAAGCCAAGAGTGAGTGGAGGCCTGACAGAACTGAACAAGTTGCATGATCAAAACGCTGCCAACAGCAATTGTTATTTTCAATTAGCATCTTTATTCAGACATTTTCTCTACTATATTAAGAAATATTAGAGAAAATACAATTGGGAGTTGACCTGTTGCCATCATAAAACGTTGAAATACTTTCTACCTAATGTCCCATTCAACCATGTTATGCATAATAAAGGTTAAAATGAGTCTGTGACATGGTTTAGGTTTGACATCTATGCGGTTTGTCGGTTTTTAATGCAACAGGCAATGAACAATGAGGCATAAGGCTTGCAAAACGTGTGGATTTCAAATTGCCGTCGTCGTGACGGAGCTTCGTCAATTAATATTCAAGTGCCTGCCCACTTCGTGGTTGGTTGGTACCCACCCACTCAAACACACCTAAACGGCAACACGGCATTTTCGGGTTTTAAACGTGCGAGTCTCAGCCATACATATACAGTCTACAGGCACACTGTAAATGTGTTGTGTTTTACAACAATACTCGATTATATTCCGAATTTTTAACTGTGGATATAAATAGCGAAGCTTGAAGTCATTGTCACCACCTATGAACATCGCATGCAGGTTCAATTCAAATGAATGAGAGTGGATGACCAGCATAACTGCAAAATATCCCCCTCGCTTTTAAATTTTCATCCACTTCCCCTTTCAGCACGTTCCCTATTAGTGGGCCAACAATTTGAATTATGCTTCACAGTGACACAACACGCCATGATGCTATGATCACTTGGCCGCCACAAGACACCATGCTATTGCGAAGGACCAATCAGAACAAAGCTGTATTCTATATTTAAAATTAAGATTCGTCCCATCAGAACAAAGCTTATTTACATATCAAATATTTATGAGAAATCCAGCCAGGCTAAAAGACCAACTAGAATAGCTTGAAAAAGGGCATTCTGGGCATTTCCTACTCAAATTATCTATCCCAATAAAAGGACATTAAACATGAGGAAAAAAAACATTAATGGCATGGAACAGTTTAAGTAACATTTTAGCATAATTATGCATCATATAGGTCCAAAAACAAGTTCTACAGGTTTCGCTTGTTGACAGTGAAGACAGTGAATTGAAGCTGTCAAGAAATCTACGCAGAAAAACACGCTCTGGATAAAGCTAAAGCGAAGGTTGTTTTACAACCTGCACCTTGTGCCAACAGAAATTTGAAGGGGTTAAAAAGAAAAAAAGAAACAAATATATATCAATGACAAGAACTGATGTTAGCTAATAAAAACTTCATGCAGTGAAAGAAGTAAGAGACATAAAACATCTCCAAAAAAACCCCCCAAAAAACAGCCATGAACAAACTGAAAAGGTTGTGAACTCTTGAGGGTTAAACACTTTTACGTTTACGTCAATTGTACTACAGTATACAATATACCTTAATAGACATCTTACTCCATCTGTGTTGAGTGAATAAACGTTTCACAAGGTTTTAGAGCTCATTAAAACCCATCAGACGACATCGTAAGCACATGTCAGATGTTTGCCGTCTTCAGAACGTCAGGCCAGGCACCGTCAACCTGGTGATGCATCCCGTTACCGGCGTGATCCCAACTCCCCTAAAAATAAATACATAAAATAAATAAAGAAATAAATAAATAAGTCACAGCCCAGTAAAGCGTGAGTAACAAGAGTGTCAAAACAGCACACACACACACACACACACACACACACACACACACACACACACACACACACACACACACACTTTGGGTTCAAACGTGTGTTACCGACAAAGTGGGAGTCTTTGTAAACGGAGTTCACAATATTAGCGCAAAAAGGGAAAAAAGGAGGAGGTGCTATTTGGCCTCACGCTCTACGTTGAAGACAATAAATGAGAGAGAAAGCGATCGTGTTGGGGTTTCACATTGCCGCAGGCAAGTAAGACACTCGCAAGCAGACTGACATAGAGAAGAATGATATGGAAATACAGGTTAAAACTCAAGGGATGACAGCAGGTGGTCACAAAAAGTTTCATAGTCCTTGTGGGAAATATAAACTACTGACTTTCAGCAAAAAAAACGTGAATAACTTGACGAATAAAGCTCCGCTGTCGTCTGCATGGTCATATGAATCTGCACGCAGGTTTTGGATAAAGCTACGCGGCCGTCCGGACAATCATTTGAATCTTTCCATAGTCATTTGATTAAATATAGGCTCAGGATAAAGCTATGCAGTCAAAGGCATGATGAGTGAAATCTGTCAAAAATTAAAAGAAAAACCCAGAACAATGAAGGCTATGGATAAAGCTATGCGGCCTCTGACATAGTCATTTGAATTAGGACCAGCGGTCCTACAATCTATGCCAACGGGCGGTCCAATACAAATGCTTTGTCACCAAAGTTAACATTTACCAGAGTGCATGTATTACAAAATATTTAGTTGCCTAGAGTTGTTTTTAGCTTTGACATTTTGAGTTAGAAAAAAGGATGAAGAACAATAACTAGACAAAGTTATCCCTACTGCTGCTTTCTACGACCTCAGGCTTATTAGCATGCCAGACAGCGTTACATCTCCTTTTTAAGGGGCCGCAACACTTATTATTGACTTTCTCTCTTTGTCGGAAATAACAACGTCTCAGGAGCTCGTGCATGCCAGTGTAAAATAAGAAGAATTCGCATTCTGTTCACGGTCTGAAAGGTCTTGTGGATAATTCTCTCGAACAGGACGGGCATAAAATCGCACCGCCACTGTAATCCCCCCCTTTTCAGATTGTTTTCTGTCAGCAGGATTTTACTCGAGCAAATGAGGAAAACATTGCCACAACATTAATGCACAGCAGATTGGAGATTGCGCTTGGAGACGCACCAGCGCAAAGTCAACAGAGGAACAAATGCTAAATATATTGCAGCAAATGTTCACTTGATGACAAACACGCATCATTGTTTGGTAACTCCGAGGTAATGTGGTCGCCCTGTTTGCCGTACTGGGATTAAGCCATGGAATGTACCGTTTGCATACACATTACATTCCAGTACAATAACAATATGATTAGTTTCTATTTTATATGCTTGCTGCTAGCCCTTATCTGTGAATGTTGGGCAGTGCATTCTCAGCAGCAATGTTTATATATTAAATCCGACTTTATTCTCGTAATATGGATTTTTTTCCTTGAATATATGGCATTTTCCCCTTAAAAAAATATTGAGTTGCTTTTAAAAAAAAATATATATATACTTTTCGGGGTATCAGTGTCTTGCTCAAGGACACCACAGCCGTACAATGCATATAGGATTCAGATGCTTGCTGTATTGGGACCCCTGGACAAGGGTGCATACATTTCAATCATATGCATTATTAATACATATCTATTTATTCACTGATTATTGTGGAGATATCCAAGATTCAGTGTGCAAGATTCGCTTGCTGCCATCCAAAATGGAGAAAGTGATTTGAGCTGAGATGAGACAAGACGAGGCAGATGAAGATGAAGATGCCTGTGGACAAGTTGACAAAAGCAAACCACCAACACTTCGACATCGAGCCTCAAAGTGAGAGTGAGAACTGGCTCTGGCCTGATCTGGGACTTGGATCTTATTAATCGATATAATCATTTTTTAATAAATGCCTATTGAGAAAACTATGGCTGTTGTGTGATTATTATTCATGTCGTATACTGATAAGGAGCTAAGTAAGGTATCAATCCCGCAAATGAACCCTTGGTTGTTCAATTTATTTATATTCAGACAATGTGAGCGCTGAGTAGGAATACAGAAATTCTGCTGCCAACTCGGCCCAACATTGCATTACAAGATTACGGTAAAGGTATATATATATATATATATATATATATATATATATATATATATATATATACCTACCTCCAAAATATATGTATGCATATTTTTTCCTTAAAGTTTCTAATCTAAATGATTGGCATGGAATCTTATTTCGACGTCACTCGCATTGTTTCATTACAATGAGGTTTCACGGACAGGTAAGTCTTTGTCCGGCGAGAAGAGCTGTCAGCTCGTTATGCTCGGTGCACAATTAATTAAGACGTACTTAAGTGTTTCACGCGCACATCTGTTCGTGCTGACAACTCCATGAGTGAAATATTTTCATTTCAAGTCAATACAGTCTTCCCAGTGTCGTACATTTTTGGGTCTTGCATCCAAGGAAGTTTGAGACTCTTCTTCCAGGCCTCTCTTTGTTTGTCGGAGAGGCGGGCGCAGTGGGAGGAGAGTCTCATTAGAGTGCGTGTCGATTGCTATTCAGTGCGGTTTCTCCGCTGGGAATGCTCGTCAAGCTAGGTCAAAGTCACATGTTCCATTACCTCCACTTGTGTTTCATACCAATTTGATCATCCCCCCCAGAGAGACGTCGACCTGTTCCCGGGAAAGGCAAAAGCAAACATTTAAGCTGAGTATTAGAGCTTTGGCAGCGCGAAATCGCGAATCACCGTAATGGATGCGCGGCGACGCCAGCGGGTGTTCAAATAACAACAGATGGGCGGCGCGTATACCCCTTCATGAGTGGTGGAAGCAGCATGAGGACTCTGCACTGATTCACTGTCACATGAGTCAGCGGGCTAGAAGAACAACGAACAAACCATCCACCCGTCCATTTTCTGTAAGCGCTAATACTGTTCAGGATCACGGGGGAGCTGGAGTCCATCCCAGCTGATTTTGGGAGATGGACACTTAAACAACTTCGCCAGTCAATCACACGTATCCATATGGCTTGCCACTAATTCCTGGTTTCCGTTGCAGCTGTAATAGAACCTCAAAGCAGAGAAAGTGCCGCTTTGTCTTCGTCCCACCATCCCATGTTGGCACCATTTACACAGAAAAAGCAGACAGATGACAGCTAAACCCTAACCGTAACCACAACCCAGCCAAATATACGTTATATGATTATTAACCCAAATATTAACCCCAATCCCAACCCCTAACCCCTAAACTCAACACCTAAATCGTAACAGCTAACCTGAAGCCCTAACCCCTCACCGCTATATTTAACCCCAACCACTAACCATAACCTCTTATATGCTTACCCTGCAAGCAAAGTGCCAAATGACGATGTGAAGGCAACCTTTCAAATGAGCAGGCTATTGTGGTTTACATCAATAATAATAATAATAACATGGCCACATAAAATAAACTAACAAGCACTTGTGATTGAGCGCGTCGTTATAAGTTAGTCAGAGCACAGGGACGGCCAGAGAAGGATAACAGGCTCTGCTCTACGATGACGAGCGCTAAGAAGACTCATTAAAAAGGGGACAAACATAGACTTTTGCCTCATTTAAACTCGTCGTGTTAAGCCGCTGAATATTATTCACAAGGATCCAAAGGGAACAGCTCGATATAGGAGCCCCCTGCCCACCAGCGTCTCCCGCCCAACCGCCCAAGTGAAGACCTACACATTATCTCCCAACGTTTGTCCTCCGATAGTGTTGCCGTCTAATCGCTGGGATCACAGCACAGCCTTAATCACGGTGGGGGCGTTGAGCAAAGGGGGGGGGGGGGGGGGGGGAATAAATATGCTGACCACGGTGACTAATGGAAGACCCCAAAGCTAAAAAAAAAAAAAAAAAAAGTTGCAAAGCATTCACTTTTGATGAGCTCTGCTTTCGGCGACCACTTTTCAAGAGTATACACCCCAAAAAAGAAAACAAATCACTTTTCTTCCCTTTAGTCAGCAGATTGAATTACAAATGATTCAAGTTGAAAAGTTCCACCCTCGCTGGCGTCATCAAACGCGTCCATTAAGATCAAATCAGCCTGTTTGACAGAGTGAGCAAGTAAGCAGCGCGAACAACACACTTGAGGCTCGACTGGGAACCGGTCGGGAAAAACTTTGCTCTGATTGTCGTTTCGTATGCGGCAGCGGGAATGTATCATGAGCTCGTAATGGAAATGTATATGACGGCGATGCTAACGTATGCGCTTTCAGCCTCCTTTCTGGCTTTCTGCTCGGCTCTTCTCAGGCCTGATCAAACGCTCCCGCTCTCACACTAACCTTTAAATGCCTGGACACAAAGATGATTAAACTAAACTAAACTGAGAGCCGGTAGGAATACATCTGACCGATTCTTACTTCCTGGTTTTCCGTTTGGACTCTCAGTTTGTATCGAGTAACTTTATGTCAAGAAAGGACAGTGATTTGGATCTTCTGTGACGAGTGTGGTGAGTTTAAGTCCATCTGTTTGTGAAGCTACTGGTTTTTGTATTGATATTTTTTGACTTCCTGTTTTGTGTTTCCTGTCTGTTTTTTTATAGGACTCAATGCAGACCAACCTTTTGTGAGTAAAAGGTTTTTATTTGGATGTTCTGTGACTCGTGGGGTGTGCATGAGTCTGTCGGCTTCTGCTGCTACTGGTAACTTCCTACATCCTGTTTTCTAATTGGCTGGACTGGACTCTTGGCTGGTATCGACCAACTTTCGCGAAGAGAGGACTATGATTTGGATGTTCAATGATGGTTGTGGTGTGTTTGAGTCCATGGGCTCTATTTTTGTGAATAGCGTAAATCCAGCACTCAACCGGAGCTGGGAACGACTACCTTTTTTGTGAATAAGGACTTTGATATGCACCTTCTATGACAAGCGTGGTGCATTTGAGTCCGTCTGTTTGTGCTGCTACTGGTTTTAAATTGGTAGGTTTCAACTTCCTTTTCTTCCTACGAATTCCCGTTCACCCGATAGGCCTTGGTGTTGACCTGCTTTTTGTGAACAGGGGTCGTCAATTCAACCGGTTATGGTGCTCCGACTTTCATATTGTTAGGTTTCTACCACCGGGTTTCCTGTTTTGCTTGGACTCTCAGCCGACTTGCAACTTGTGCGCAAAGGACTTGTGATTCGCATCTTGTGTGACAGGTGTGGTGCATTTGAGACCACCTGATTGTGCAGTTGGACAAGAATAGGCCACTGAGTGACAATGCAGACTGCTATGTTAGCACTTTGAAATTTTAGTTTTGAAGTTGCCCTGCTGCATTTCCCTTTTTGTTTGCCTGCCACTATCAACATCCACTAATGCAATCCCGCACAAAGTGCACCGAAAAGGCTTTTTGGATTAGCTTTAATGGAGCCTGCGGTCACCGCAATGGCGCCCGTGCATGAGTCAACAAGTCAGCGCAAACGTGCGAAGCACCGCTGAAATGGCAGCGAGTGTTACCAACAACGTCTGATGTATGCAAAAGAGCCAGATAGTAGATAATGAAAGATTAATGAGTAAATCTCTGGCCATGAATATTTGAGGAGGAGGACGAGGGTGGGAGGAAAGGGGATTCTGTTTAATACATGATCGCTGCGTGAAAAGGCTTCCTGTACATGTCAACGCCTCTCTCTCTCGCTCTCTCTCTCTCTCTCTCTCTCTCTCTCAGACAGACACACATACAGACACACACGCAGGAAGCTTATTAGATTTTCAGGAGGATGGCATTTTCATTGCCCCGCTCTCCACTGAGCCTCTTTCATAAATCATTTTCTATCACTTTATATCCCCCTTGTCATTCCGAGACATTCTGCATGCGCCTGTCCACAATTACGCGTATATCATGTTTGGCTTTGCTTGATCAAGGGAAGATTGTTAGCGATATGGCTGGAACCGGCGCAATTCGCTCTGGGAATGCCGACCGCGTCGTTAAATCGTGAGGAGGGTGGTCGAACGGCAGCCAATGACGGTACAGCCTGATGTGTAGGAAGGCGGGGCTGATGGAGAAGCCCAAGTTGGCGAGAGGGGCAGTGATCCAGGATCAGTTTTTAAATCCCGACAGAGCGTTTTTTCGTCAGTCCCCAAAAGTGGATGTCTGGTAAACAGCAGGTTAAAATGAATTACTGAGATTGTCGTGAAAGAATTGGGTCTCAAAATGAGGACGTCCGGTCAAAAAGTGAAAGGGCCTTTCTCAAACTGTTCCCACAAATTTGGAAGCATGAAATTGTTACAAATCCATTGGTGAACTAAGGATCTAAAGCACCTTTAACACTGGCCATCCAAGTCAGCTTTTGTACACTCCCCCCCCCCCCCCCCCCCCTTACTCACGGTTGGTTTGGGGTACAAAATACAGGACCAAAAGAGCCCCACTGCCCATCTAACCTGGCTTTTTCATGGCTCGCTGTCCTGTGTGTGTGGTACTGAAGTGAGAGTTGGAAAATTTCCAGCTTCCTACGTAGTACCAGAGGGAGAACAGCGTTAGTCGACAAGGGGCCGCAATCGAAGTTTAATAGCAAAGACACACTGCCGACGCCTGTTTGTGTTGAAAGCAATTGTAACAGATGTCGCTACGCATCTAATGAGAGTATCTGAATGTGCCACTTCGGACTTGGTTTGGTGAGTTCTGTCTGAAAGGGACATCCAGTCCAACTCACAGTGTAGCGGTCCGAAGTGGCTTTCGGGTCCTACGAAAACAAGACATCTTGTCAACTGGAGAAAAGCGCTTCCCTCAAAGTGTTCCCAAACGAAGTGTGTACATCACTGAAACGATTTTTCTCCTCCGAGTTGACAAATGATGCCCGCAAATGTAGTTGAAGGCCTGAGTGAAACGAGCCGCTTACACAACAGGTCAACAGCTCGCGTTTCGACGGCGCCTAAAACACGGAGCTGCCGTTTGACCATTTGCGCGGCGTATCACTTTCACACGATTGATTCCCGAGCTTGGAGGGCCCGCACTCGACGAGCTCTAACTGCCTGCGCTCCACTAGCACACACTGAAAGGATCAGTGGATTAGTTTTCACGAGACGGGCAGCTCTCTGCGGCCGCCGGGCGTGCCGGCGCATGCTAAGAGGCAGATTAGAGCGTGGCGCGGGCGACCACGGGCGGTCCCGACCGCCGTCCGCCGGCCAAGCTCGCGGCCCGGGATGGTGACAAATGGAGAACTGGCGGCGGAGCGCGCTCACAGCTCCAACTCAATCATAGTGAGTCAACACCCTGGCAAATCTGACCAACGCCATCTTGCAAACATCCGCTCTCATTCCTTTACATGGCAGCCTTCTACCATCCCGCCATGTGAAATCTGGAGCGTTTGCTTAATTCTTTTCCCCTCTCGTAGGGCATTAGGATGACAAATATGGAGCAGGGACAAAATGTACGTAGTTCATATTCCAAAATATTCATCACGATTATATTTTTGGAGTGATGGCTCCATCAAGTCGGAACTTTATTGGGGAAAGCTTCCTAATAGTATCAGAATGAATTTGCCTTTTTTTTTTTTGGTTAAATCTATACACTCTTCATACAACAAAGAGCATGGATTGTCTTTGTTTTTTTTTGTGGTTTTTTTGTATTGTTATTATGAAAATGGCCTTTTGAAAAGCAACTTTGGCCCTCTCGATGTTCCACAAAATTACATTGAGGACTAAATAAACTGATATCATTCCTAATGTTTCTTTGTTACTTTAATTCTTGATTCTGCGTTTGGCTCCTCCACCTTTTTGCCTCAACACCACGAAAACCTGCAACTGTGATAAATTTGTTTTTTTCCCCCAAGTTGGAATCTTCCAATAAAGTTGTATTTTTTTCCCCCCAAAGAAAGCATTGTAATCTGACAAGAATAAAGTGGTAATCATTTCAAGAAAAAATTGGAATATTTTGAGAATAAAGCCATAATTTTACAAGACTGGAGTCGGGGGAAAAAGTTGTAATCTTACGAGAATCAAGTCGCAATTTTCCCGAGATCAAAGGCAAAATCTTTTTGAAAATGTAAAAGAATAGTTGGGAGAAAAAAAAAGAAAAAAAAAAAACATAGTCTGATGTGAATAGTTGAATTTTTCTGAATAAAGTCGTCAATGATAATCATACAGTTGTATTTTATTTTTATTTAAAAAAAAAAATAAAAACCTTAAATTCTCACAACAATGCAAGTAAAATTTTTCAGAAAAAAAAGCTTGTAATCTTGGGATAATAAAGTGGTAATGTTGAGATTATGTAATTATCCGAGAATGCACATGGACATATTGTATCGGAGCAGGTAGATTAGTGAGACAAAAGCCCTTAAGGGAGGACGGAGGCCTTAATGAGTCTCTGTGAGGCATATTTCCAGTACAGAGAGTGACACTTCCAAATTGTTTCGAACAAAAATGAAGATTGTACGCGCATGACTAAATAGGAGTGTATAAATCTCTGCCTCACTCGACAGCAGATGGAGGCGGTGCATGGATTCTTAACCCCGCATCCCATAGCCCCTCTTCTTTGCATGTCAAAGTGCTGCTTGGGACTTCCGATCCCCCCGCCACCACCCATCTCTATGGCGGTGCATGAATAATGCAGAAGTGCGGGGTTGTCTGTCTGGCAGAGCGACTCAGCACGAGCAGCTGGCACAGAGTGCGGACGGCCACGTCGCCATTCACACTCTCAAGGACAACTACCGCAAATAAATACTGTAGAGTCTTCTTCGACTGGGGGGGGGGGGGGATATACAGTGGGTACGGAAAGTATTCAGACCCCCTTAAATTTCTCACTCTTTTTTTATATTGCTAAAATCATTTAAGTATTTTTTTTCACATGAATGTACACACAGCACCCCATATAGACAGGGGAAAAAAAAACGGAATTGATGAGATTTCGGCAGATTTATTAAAAAAGAAAAAACGGAAATATCACACAGCCATAAGTATTCAGACCCTTTGCTCAGTATTTAGTAGAAGCACCCTTTTGAGCTAATACAGCCATGAATCTTTTTGGGAATGATGCAACACAAGTTTTTCACACCTGGATTTGGGGATCATCTGCCATTCCTCCTCGCAGATCCTCCCAAGTTCTTGGTTGGATGGTGAACGTTGGCGGGCAGCCATTTTCAGGTCTCTCCAGAGATGCTCAATTGGGTTTAAGTCAGGGCTCTGGCTGGGCCATTCAAAAACCGTCACGGAGTTGTTCTGAAGCCACTCCTTCGGTATTTTAGCTGTGTGCAGGTTTTTTTTTTTTTTTTTTTTAGCAAACTCCATGCGGGGTTTCATGTGTCTTGCACTGAGGAGAGGCCTCGAATGGTTGAGGGCTGCAGTGATGGGTTGACTTTCTAGAACCTTCGCCCATCTTCCGACTGCATCTCCGGAGCGGAGCCGCAGTGATCTTTGGGTTCTTCTTTAGCTCTCTCACCAAGGCTCTTCTCCCCCAATCGCTCAGTTTGGCCAGACGGCCAGCTCTCGGAAGGGTTCTGATCGTCCCAAACGTCTTCCATTTCAGGATTATGGAGGCCACTGTGCTCTTAGGAACCTTAAGTGTAGCAGATTGTTTTGTAACCTTGGCCAGGTTGTCTATCTGCCTGTCTCTGAGCTCTTCAGGCAGTTCCTTTGACCTCATGATTTTGATGCACTGTGAGCTGTAAGGTCTTATATTGACAGGGGTGTGGCTTCCGTAATCAAGTCCAATCAGTATAATCAAACGCAGCTGGACTCCACTGAAGGTGTAGAACAATTTTAAGGATAATCCGAAGAAATGGACAGCACCCGAGTTAAATATAGGAGTGTCACAGCAAAGGGACTGAATACTTTTGGCTGTGTGATATTTCAGTTATTCAGTTTTAATAAATCAGCAAACATTTCAACAATTAAGTTTTTTTAAGGGGGTCTGAAAACTTTCCGTACCCACTGTATATCATTACATCTGTGCGCTCGCTCTGACAGCTGTTTCTAATATTTTGACGCTCTCATGCTGCTAAATAGGGTGAGCGAAATATTAAGAACAGCTCTCAGTATGATGCAGGAAACAGCAACCGTAATGACACGAAATGCTTGGAAAGAAATTATTGTAAGATTACAGGATAAAAAAAAAACGCCTATATTTTTGTAAGTTTATTCCCTTATTATTATTATTATTATTATTACCTTAAGATATTATAACTTTATTCTTTTAACAGTACAACTTTTGTAAAGGGAAAAAATACAACTTTATTCTCGTAAAATGAACGATGATGAAGACTTTTTCTTTCGGAAAAAGATTCCAACTCCTCCCCCCAAAAAATGCAACTTTATTCCTGTACCGTTTCAACTTTTTGAATGGAAAAAAAAAAAAGTGACTTTATTCTTATGAGATGCAATGTATCCCTGCTGGGCTATCCTCCGCTTGGACAAGCTCGTGCACTCGTGTGATGTGAGTGGAAAGAGGAAGAAGAAGCAGAAGAGTAGATACAGCTGTTAAAAGAGAGCTAGAGCGCTGACGTGTATTCACATGCAAGCGAGCGGTGCTCACCTGAGGGCCTTTTGCGCGTCCACTTCCTCCCCCACAATCCTAGCATGTTGCCTTTTGTTGCAGCCTCTCCATTATTCAGGTCGGCCGGCCGGAGGCTTACAGTTCGTGCACGCAAGTGTGTTTTGCAGAAGTGAATTGGGCTGCGCTTGAGTTGTACACTGGTGTACGTCACCTTTCTTAGGATTTTAAAGACGGAGTTTGTTGAATATAGCCTCACTTCACTAACCCCCCCCAGTCTCTGCCCAAAGCCCTCACTTATGTACACAAGATTCTGAAATTCACTGTGAACACATGTCCAGTTTCGCTACCAATACAAAGCCAGGATTAACACTGTAAACAAGCCAACATTAGCCACAGCTGCTACATTGCTAGAATGACTTATAGGTATTAATAATGGAGTGTCACAATAACACTAAATGTTATGGGTTAAAGTTTTGTTTTGCTTTTTTTTATGTATAATCAAAAAGAGGTGACAACCAGTGGCGGTGCTAGCTTGAATGGCAGGCGTAATCTTATCAGAATAAAGTAATATTTTTTTCAAGAATACAAGTCATATTCTTACAAGTAGAGCTACGAACGAGTGGTTTGTAAGTCAAGTCAATTTGCGATGAAAAAACAAACAGAATCAGAATTTTCATATTCGAATGAAAACACGAAAACCTTTGTTATTCTGACAATCGCTGCAATGATTACTTCCGCCACCATTTTAACATACTGCACATTGCTTCTGCACATGTACGTGTTATGACTTCACCAAGAGCTAGCGCAGCTAGGTAGCTGGCAGGCTAGCTAGCAAGGCAGCAGTTTGGTCCGGTCGATGAGGATTTATGGAATCGAGGAGTGAAAACGCAGACTTGGGATTCTACCTCTGGCCAAGCTACTGCGAGGGATCCTCGTTTAAGTAAGCCAAACTAAAAAGAAAAACTTGTATATGGAGACGCAGCTAAAACGGCATCACTCACAAGTCAAAACGTGTCTGCGTACTTTCTTACTGGTTCAACAGAAACAAATTGGACTTTTCATTCGTTGGAGTATTATTTTGGAATAGTATAAGGAGAATTCTTTTAAAAATCTGATTCGCTCGTGTACTTCGTCACAAATAGCAAGTGGGGATATTCAGTAGACTCGGCGTCTGACCTCTACATGCAGTACAAGGATAAAGCAGGACTTGTTCCAGAAAAAAGCTTTTGGCGCGTAATGTGATGATACAATGACGATAGATGTTTACGTGTGTTAGAAGAACTGCTGGTCGGGATCTAATCTTAAAAAGCTCATCTTTTGTTGAGTTGGCTCGACTGCCAACCAATAAAAGCTGGGACAAAAGTGGTAGTAAAAAGTCCCCAAAACTTTTTAGCCACAAATGCTGATAATACATAATAACAAATATGTGTTACGTCACGTTTTTAAGTGGGCCCTGCTCGAAAAAAGATCCAACTGGAGTTGGGCGGGCGAGAGACATCTGGCCGCCGCGCTGAACGCGCACGTCTATTTATAAATTTTCAGCAAATGCTTTGTCAATTATTTAAGTTGCGCCACTATTTATGCTGCGTTTTCAAATATGCATGAAGTGTCTATAAAGGATGTGATGTCTCCTCACTTCACTCACACACACAAAACGGAACGAGACAAGATGGAGGTCTTTGTGTCATGGGTGGGCTTTTACTCGCCCGCAAAACTTAACTTAGTGGGACTTTATTTTCATATTTCTTCACATTTAAGACTTTAACGCTGATTGCTATGCACTCGAGTGACTAGCGTGAATATTTAAAGGAGCACATCGTGAAATATTAATGCACTTTTGGGGGGGAATTTAATGCGAAGAAGAAATGTAGCCAGCATCGGAGGAGTTGTTTGTTATGATTTAATTTTTAACATAAAACATAAAGAGGCTTCTTTTTGGAAAATGAGTATTCCGCCCAGCGCCGCATTGAACTTAAAAGCTTCCGATCACAATTCATAACTGACTACAACTAACTAGGCAATGAAGAGAGGTGTGTTTGAACAGTGTTTACCAAGAAAAAATTGGTATCTCACGAGAATAAGGTCGTCATTTTGAAAGCAGACCAACAAGTACATGTTTCTGCGGGAACCGCAAATATGGTGGAAACACAGACAGTTCTTGAGAATGTTTCAAGCTCCCTCTTAAACACTGTTATGGTTGTCCCATGAAAAATATACACATTTACTGTATGTACAGTTTCAAGATGACCACTATTTACCCTAGTTTCATCAACACACTGGTAAACTAAAATCCATTTTCGTAGATGAAGCTCAACTTGGATCCGGATTAGTGTACATCAACATTCTGACACTGTGAAGATGCGGTAAATAAGGCGAGGAGACGCGAGCCAGTCATGTCACTTCACTCTCCCCATACAAACTGATTGTTTTCACATCAAACAGTCAACCACTCCCTTTGAAGCCAACAACTCCCTCTGACTCGCTCAACTCCTGCCCGTCCCTCGAAGGTGCACACCCCTAGTGAATGTCTCCCTCTTGTGGGTCACCATAACAATTGAACATATTTTCATTTTTGTGTATTTAGGGTAGGTTTAGGGACAAGTCATGGAATTTCAGGTTGAAAGCTATCAAAACCATTATTGCTATCAAATGTCAAAAAAGGTCAAATTTGATCTGAACAATATGTAAGGGTTAAATTGTTTACTGCTGAGCCTGTTGCTGACCAAAACAGCAGCACCTACCTCAAGCACAGTACATGGCCACTCAGATGATTTAATGCATGCAGGCCAACGAGTTCCTTGTTGTTGGAATTTGAATAATTCAGAAATTATTCCGGCTAATGTGTTCATTGGAGAATAAAGTCAGCATTGTTAGTGCGCTATGTGACAAAGTGAGGAATATAAATAGACAGCGTAGGTGGGTGTGAGTTATTGCACAAAGCAGGGAGTTATTACAACCAAGGGAGTGTGAAAAGAACACTGCAGCATTTTGGAAACAAGCAGGAGATATGAATATTGATTTTAGCATTAAGTCGCAGTTTACGGCAAAAAGGCATCAGTAATCTGCACTTTGAAAATCAATAGTGGTCAAATCAGAGAGCTTTCATGAACTAAACACCGTACGAAAACGCTCGTCATCGTTGCCCGGTTAGTCGTAGTCAATCAGAAGCATGAATCAGCAGCTTTTGTGCTTGATGAGCTGCTTGGGAAATCCGACTTTAAAAAAAATATATTTTACATATAAAAAATAAAGCATCATACGCTTGTCCTGATGCTGGCTATGTCAAAAATTACCACTTTATTCTTGTATATTTTTGGCGGGAACATTTTTCAACTATTCGTAATACCCCCCTTATTCTCATAACATTGTTTGTATTTTATTATATTATCCGTTACATATGATATGATATATTATTTGTTTTCTTGAAATATTCCAACTTGTAACCATTTTCTTCAAAAATGACAACTTTAGTCTCAAAAGATTATGGCTGTCTCTCAAAAAAACTGATGATTTTCAAAAGATTGCCCTTTTTTTTTTGTTTTAAATTATGACCGTATTCTCAATATTCTGACTCAAAAGTACCACATTTCAACGCTTCCTATGGCAAACATCTTGTGAATTCCAAACGCTCTGGAGGTGGTTGGCTGGTTGGAAGTGTGTTGAATCTAAATTGAATGCAAACAAGAATTAATCCCACAATTAGATGAAATAAACAGAACGTGCCACAACGGGCTGTCGGGAGAGACTCCAGTGAGATGGCGAGAGGAGATAACGATTTGCGTGTCTTGATGCCCCGCGCGTCAATAAGCCCGAGAGCTGCGTGTCGGGGCCGAGCGTCAGCGGAGAACCGGAAGAGGGTGTATGGGATGCTGAGGGCGTGTGAGTCATCTGAAATGGTTGACCAGGCTTTCCTGACTCCATCTGCGGGCCCCCACAGGCCTCTCGCTGGCCTCTCTCACGCTCCTCCGAGCCAGAGCTGCTCATGCAGGCACGGCGCTCTGGCTCAGAATCCCTTCCACCCCCCCTCGCCATCTCTACCTGCCTTTGCGCACGCCTGCGTCCCTGCTACGAGCCCATGCGGTGCGAACACTTGCGGGTTGACACGCACGTATAGAACTGTTCACACATGCAGCGGAACCTACGATGTACCACGAGTGAGACTAACAAATGTGCCTCAAAAGGTGCACGACGTAGACGACAAGTTGGCAAATTTTGAAACGATCCAGCGCGGGGGATATACAAAGTCTACACACCCCTGTTCAAATGCCAGGTTTTTGTGATTGGGACGAAGATAAAATATTTAAACTTTTTCCACCATGAATGTGACCTATAGCCTGTAAAACTCAATTGAAATAAACAAAATCAAAATATTTTCTAGAGCAGAAATGAATATGAACAACTGAGTTAATGTGGTTGCTTAAGTGTGCACACCCTCTTATAAGTGGGGATGTGGCTGTGTTCGGAATGAACCAATGACATTCAAACTTATGTTAAATGGGAGTCAGCACACGCCTGGCATCTTATAAAGTGCCTCTGAGTAACCCCAACTAAAGTTCAGATGTTCTCGTAGGCTTTTCCTGACATTTTTGAAGTCACATTTTACGACACAAACCATGGTGTGAAGAATGGAAAAAGTTTTTCCTTTTTTTACATCACAAAAAAATGGCCTTTGAACATGGGTGTGTAGACTTTTTACATCCACCGTAGTTATCTTACAAAAACTGGTACACCACAGATTTCTGTTACAGGTGATGTGAGATTTTAAGATTTTAGGCTGGCTCACAGCCCTGGAACCAACTAGAACTCAGTGTTCCTTCACTGTATCGCGAGCCACCTACTGTGGATTCAGTGGATTGCGGATTTATAAAAATGTTTTTTTCCATATTCATATTGCGCGTAGTTCGTCATATCACAGAATTTTAAGTGTAGTAATTTTTTTTTGCGGTAAATGAAGCACTTTCTAGCCTAAAATATTAAAACTGTAAAAAAAAATTAATAATAATTAAAACACATTACAAGGAACAAGATATGTACACAGTGTACAATAAGTACTACAGTGCGTTTCTGTCAACTCGACTGACGCCAGCTCCTGACTCACTAAGCCACGCCCCTTGAAGGGGCACATGCAACACGTGAATACTATGGTACATACAATTACAATTTTCTTACATATTTAATGGCATTTCAATTCGTTTCAATGGGGAAATATGATACAGGAGCCACTGTACATCCCCAAAACAAATACTCCAGCAGACTGTTTTGGCAGCAAACAAATATCAATAATTTTATGATTACTCATCCCTAATTCAGGCAGCGTGTCAAGGCTCCTTGTAAATGATGTTAATGAATTGTAGCGGACTGTTCGGAAATCCTCATTCGAACTTTGCTAAATCACTTTCAAGGAGCGAAAACAAATCATCAGACCCGATTGTGACTTTGCATTCTCATCTGCATAATATTTTTTGCCCACCTTTTTGGAGTCGTCATGACTTATTGCTAGACCCAACCTTAATTTGATTTCCTTTTTTGATTGGCTCCCAAGATGGAGATCCCCTGCATTTACATTTCAGATATGCAAACATTGATTGGTTGCTGAATTAAGCAGCAGCGTTTTAATTTACAACACCCCCTCTTCCCTTCAATCAGCCACTACAAGGTCTTGCATGTTACCCTGCCGCATGGCTTTCCTCAGCTGCAACGATTTCGGATCAGAGGGCCCAAGCCCCTTGTTCAATATTTAAAATAATATCAGGGGCGTTGAGATGATTTACGGGGGCCTGCAATCCATACCCGACTCAGGGCATGATTTCATTTCAAGAGTTAGCTCCTCGTCCGTGTCTTTTCGGGAGGGGATCGCTATGCCCTGTTTGGACTGTTTTAATCATTCACCAGCGACACGTTCCCAGGAAATGAGTCTTTTTTTTTTAATATATTCCTAATGGCCCACTTAAAGGTTATGTCTATCAGATGGTTCTAGGAGGGGGACACTCTGGCATTTTAATCAGCACACGAGCGTGCTTTTTAATGAATGCCGGCGTGGCGCAGCTGAATGGAGATGCGCTTTGATGTTTCCGTTCAAAAAGACTCGTATTGCCTTTGTCACAAGTAGCTGAGTAATTTCAAATGGTCGGCTGTGGAATTCGAGTCGCGCTTGATTTGGTTGATTCGTAATTTAGTTTGGCTGTGCATAGGGATGAAATGTGAATGCACTAGACTTATGTATATTGAAATCGTAATTATTGTTAGCACCATATTGACCGTGTCAGAGAGTAGCGCGAAATTCGGAACACTTTTAGGCCATGAATAGACTAAATACAGTAATAATGATAATAACGATTATCAGTTTAAATGTTATCATGGTTTGTTGGTATACTGTTTTATCCTTTGTGCATTTATACCTCGCTTAACAGCAGCTAACGCTGATGATGTAAGAATGCGTGACACAAGAAGGCACGACCAGTTTCTACCCTACTTTCTGTTTTTAATTTGATTGTTTTACATTTATGGCTTAGAATGGTTTTATTTTTGCAAAGACTAATTATGACTGTACAACTGCATCAGTGCAGGTTAGTGATCGACTACGGCGCATTCCCAATCATGTACAAATCTGGGTTACGTCACCACGGTAGGATCGGAACACTTTTGTTAATCGAGGACCCCCTGAAATCTAGAACTGCAATATAGTAATGTCATATCCCAAATTAGACAATTAAATAGATTACAGGCGGTACCACTCGAAGGCTGTTATGACTTTTACTTTGACACCTGATAAACTATGTTTTGGTAGTCTTTACCACAACACAAAGCAGACAACGGCATCTATAAAGCAGCCACGTTTACGAGACTCGTTGCAGAATGCTGCTGAACATTTCATCTAGTCACCCATTTTCTGTCACTTCAACACTAGAAAAAAAAACAATGGCAGAAGGTGGAGGAAGTCTGACGTTTCTCTTTACTCTCAACTTTAAAGTGTCCATAGGAGTGAATGTGAGAGTGGATGGTTGTTTTTCTATACGTGCCATGCGATTGGCCGGCAACCAGTCCAGGCTTCATTGCGCGGCGATCTGAAACACTCGCTGGAGCGGATCACGGCTGAGTGTGAAGCACTTGAGATGAGATCCTGCTCAAGCGGAGGAGTTCAAGTATCTTGGGGTCTTGTTGAAGAATGGAGCGGGAAATCAACAAGGCGGATCGGGGCAGCATCTGCGGTGATGCGGACTCTGCAACGGTCTGTCCCTCACCTACGGCCAAAAGGTGTGGGTCGAGACCAAAAGAATAAGATCACGCCTACAAGTGGTCGAAATTAGTTTTCTCCACAAATATGACAACCCACAAAACAGAGGGTAAAAATGGTGCTATAATTCTTGATCCTCGGGAGTATTTTGACAAAAGCATGCCACAACATGTTACTGAGAGACTTGGGAACTATAAATTGAGACAAAAATAAATGCATAATGTGTCTCCTTTAACTGACACTGTAATCAAACAATTAAAAAGAGTTGAGAATGAGACCACATGCCATCATATGAAAAAGTGACGTGCGCTAATTGGACTTTGAGGTATTGCCCTTTCTTTCTTGCAGGTAATGATTATGTACCGGGTGGGCGGGGGGCGGGAATTAAAAAAAAATAAATAAAAAAATAAAAATAATCAGCATTATTGTCACCGACAAAAATTTCCAACTTGTCGCCGTCTTATTAGCGCTGCGGCGTCGGTGAACTCTGTGACTTTTCCGTCTGCAGGTGATCCCTTCCCCCCCGTAGGCAGTAATGGGCACAGTCAATAGGGCGCATGAATTTGTAATACCCCTTGGCACCCTCAGGACTGTGATAATGTCAGGCGTTTGATGCCGGGGGGTTTACGGTGCGATGAATCAAGGAGACGCTGGTGCTGAAGAAAAATACAAAAGGCCCCGGCAACACATGATCTCTGGCAGAAAGGTCATCAAATAAATAGAAAGTACAAACATAAATAAATAAAAGACCTCACTGCAGCAAACAGCATTTTTTCTTTGTTGTTAAAACATTTTACGTCATGCTCTACAAAGCGATTAAACTATGTTTTATTCATAATGAGAGAATTGCTTTTCATATAGCGAGCCATTATAAACAACCAGGGGACACTACAGAGGTTTCCCGCCATCTGCTTCCACCAGACGGGGGGTGAGGAGGAGGAATGCGGAGCGAAGTGCAACCACGTCGGAATTGTTAATGTGATGAGTGTTAATAAGCAACGATTCAACAGAATATCAGCAGACTGAACCAAAGATCGAGGTTTTTTTTGGGTTTTTTTTTTTGTTTTGTTTTGTTTTTTTAATGCAAAATGGTTGCCTTGGCTCAAAAAAAGGTTAGGAAACAATGTCTTAAACTACACTTCTGCAATACATTTACAACCACAGAATTCCAAATTATAAAATTTTATAACAATGATGCTGAAACAACATATTGCAAGTGATGAGAAATTTAAGACTTATTTCTTGTAGAATTGCTAACTTTGTTTAACATTGTTTTTTTTCTTCTCCAAAATACAAATGTTTTTCAAAAGGACTTTCTAAAATACTAATGTTCTTTTAAGAAACTTTCTCAAAAGACTACAACTAAAAATAAAATTAATATTGTAAGATTCGAATTTTTTTCCCCTTGAAAAGTAAAAATTATTCCCTTGAAGTTAAAACATATTTTTTTCTGAAAAAGAAATCTAAGTTTCTAAAGAATTATTTCTTAAAATATATTAATATAATCAAGTTATTCTTAAATTCTAGTATCCATAGTATGGCTAAAATTTTACTGTAACAAAATTAGATTTTCTTTCATTTGTTTCTAAACTGACATTTTTTTAAACAAATATATCTTAAAATACAACCAAAACTTTCTTTGAAAAAGTATAACATTTCTTAAAAAAAAAAAACTTAAATTTTTTTTTCTCCAGAAAAAAAAAACCATTCTAAGATTCCAACTTTTTGTACTATTTTATTTGCAGTGTAGTTATTAATGGTTGGTAGAAAAGCTCTCTCCCTGCCGCCCCCACCGAGACCTCCAACAGCTTTGGGAACCCTTCTCTAGCCTGAGCTGAGGCCTTCCCTCCCAGACACAATTACTGCTCGAGACAACCTTTAAAATGAAGACAGATCGGTTGTGCCGTCGCGCTGCATCGTCACAAAATGGTCTCTTGAATTTATCTGATGGTTGTTACACCTCGCACCATAAAAATAATTGCCCTCCTTCCTCTGCTGCTATGGTTGTTTTGCTTCACTATCACTCGCCGCTGTAAAGACGTTTTCCCAGTGCCGACAACCCATATACAGTATAGGGCAGCATGTCCTGCATGTTGACCTTTGTTTGTGTAACGATCAAATTTTGCAATTCACGCAGACTCGGTCAGTTGACGCCATAACATGACAGTTGTTCATTCTGAGTCATTGGCGCTGACCGTTCTATGTCAGGATACAAAATAGGAAGTGGATTTGAGCCACGGGCCGACATGAGCTGAAAGCTGTTTTGCAGCATCATTGATGATGAAAACTGCATCAGGGCGTAATGTTGGGCCTATGATGCGGCCCAACAACATCATCTCGTCCATTTGAACTCATTCACTGCCGCGGACATTTATATTCGTCAACTAGAATACTACTTTTTACCGCCACAGACGAATATATTTGTCAAGTACATTTTTCAGCGTGTATCCGTACAAGAGCGTCTCACCCAGCTTGTCTGTGAATTCAAGTTTCTACATACTGGTCAAGACGAACAGAAGAAGCAGATGGGAGCGTTGCATTGTTTTGGGTTTGAGAATGCGGTGAATTTTGGCTTGTCACATTGATTATGAGGGAGACAAAATGCCATCACGTTGGGAGTCGGACAAATTTAGGCATCTGACACTCGAACAATGCATAAATATGTATGGTATAAACAGAATATGTGTCGTGGTAGTTCGTAATGGAATTGAGAAGGTCTTAGAAGTATTATCCCCACCGACTCACAAAGCCCTGAGTCGAAGTCAGCAGCACCCCGTCCCCACTATGCACGGTGTTGATGGTGCACTGCTTCCCCATCCTGAGATACTGGATGGGATGAGGACCAGAATTTCTTCATGGCCTCACCAAACGACCACCAAAGCTGTGCTCCGCTTCGCCTGCCGGTACCAATCCACGACCTGCGGTGTCCCACAGGCCAAAAAGGCTCGATAGGCCCCTGTGCAGCTTTTGGTGAGGATTCCCTCACCGATGGTGTCCAAGTTCAGGGATTGCCGCCAAGAAAGGCACTGACCACCTTACGGCCACAGCTCGCGTCTTCGGACTCAATGTCAATGAGGTGATCAAAGGTCCGCTGGAGGTGGGAGTTAAAGCTCATTCTGACTGGGGACTCTGTCAGACGTTCCCAGCAGACCCTGAAGATACGTTTGGGTTTCCAGGTCGCAGCGGCATTTTCCACCACCAACAGAACCAACTCACCAGCAGGTGGTGATCGGTTGACAGCGGTTCCCCTCTCTTCACCTGAGTGTCCGAGACATGCGGCCACAAGTCCCATGAAATGACCACATAGTCGATCATCGGACTGAGGCCTAGGGTGTCCTGATGGCAAGGGTGCATATGGACACCCTTATTTCTGAACATGGTGTTCGTTAAGGACAATCCATGAGGAGCAAGTCCAATAACAAAACGCCACTCAGGTTCCAATCAGGGGGCTGTGGGTGCATGCCTCCAAGTCACGCCGGTCCAGGTCTCACTGTCATTGCCCACATGAGCGTTGCAGGCCCCCAGTAGAACAAGTTAGTCCCCAGCAGGAGGGTAGCTAAACTGAGCTGCTGTTTGGTGCATAGGCACAAACAACAGTTAGGACCTGACCCCAACCAAAGATGGAAATAAACTACTATTTACTACTCCCCCAAAATTGTGTCGGATTCCAAATGTTCCGACCTTTACGATGTTCCACGTTGGCGGCACTCCCTGTATTGGACAGCATCATCTGTTCACAGCATGAGTGCAAAAGGTTATTTCTCGGTCCAGTTTTCAGCGCTGCCTGAATTCCCTCCCTGTCCTGTTAGGAAATGGGAAATACTGCCTTGAAATGGGGCCACTCGTGCTTTAACACATTAGCCACTAAGACGTCGATCTCGCGCTTGCTTCACGCCACCTGACAGCAAATTATGTGGCTGCCTCACCGCTCCAGAGAAAGGCCCGGAAAACGGCTGAATTATGCCGGAAAAATCTCCAT
Organism: Phycodurus eques; assembly: GCF_024500275.1. Classification (NCBI taxonomy): domain Eukaryota; kingdom Metazoa; phylum Chordata; class Actinopteri; order Syngnathiformes; family Syngnathidae; genus Phycodurus; species Phycodurus eques. The sequence goes on from NC_084537.1 coordinate 20,023,582, forward strand.
TAAAAGGACGGCGGGCGGCCAGATCACGGGTGACGGGTGAACAGTACTTAGCGGTAATGAGTCACAATAGCCGTGTTGAAAAGCTGTCATGCGTTTTCCTGGTGGTCTCTGCTCCGCTAGCTTCGGTGCGAGTCGTGTGGCGGGTGGAAATGAGGAAGCGGCTCACCCACGGGAAAATCTCTGTTGATTAGCCGCAGTGCTCGCACAGATGAGACACTTTGAGGGTGAGGTGGCCGGCAGATTACTTTTCTTTCTGTTACTACCAGTGGCAAAAATATCCTGTCGTCAAGTACTGTATTTACCAAGCAGTACTGTCAGTCCAGTATGGCTTCTGTCAAGATTGACTCCCGTCCAAAAGAAAAAAACAAACTTAACTCTTAAATTGTGACTTAAAAATTTTTTTTTAAGGCATAGTTTAGGATGCTAACTCTTGTCGTAAAATGAATTCAGAAGTGTAGCCTAAGGCATTGTTTTCCAACATTTATTGAGCTAAGGCTCATTTTACATAAAACAATAAATAAAAAAATCTCACAGATCACCATCAAACAAAAACGTCACAAAAGGTATGACTACTGAAATAATAATGATCTCGTCTCAAACAAACTGACTAAGTGTAACATCTGTGCAGGACTTATTTTATGGCAACAGGTGAATACACAACTTTATTGATCTAATGGAAGATCATTTAATTGTTTTGCCTGTCATTATACGTCAATGGCATAAATAGATGGACCAAGACAGATTTATAAACAACTTTGTTTTTTTAAAGTCAAGTGAAATTGGAAAATTTCCCACAGCACCTCTGATGATCTGTCACAGCACACTAGGGTGCACCCTGTTGGGAATCACAGGTATAAGACATTATCTCAAGTCAGAAGCAAGAAGGACCAAGTTGGCATCCATCTGGGAAGAGGTTTTCCATCTGGGGACTTTGCATATGCATGAGTGGAACCTCGGAGGAATTCCAGCGAACGCCACGGCAAAGGGCACTAGGGGGCTAAGTCATTAGTGGTCCCGTTCATTACTTTAGTCATTTGACAACATTAACAACATAAAAAACACAAACACAAAAAACACAAACGTTTCCAAACTCGCACCGTTGCCTCCAGCGAGAAAACACAAGTTGCTAATGAGCTTCACAACAATATATAAACATAGATTTTAGTTGTTTGTACAATATAACCAGAAATTATTTACAGAATGATTTCCCCCTCAAAGTTCAACCCACAACAACCCATTATGATAACATAAAAAACATTATTTTGCCTTTTTTGCAAATGTAATAATAAAAAAAGGTATGAAATCCCATGTACATAAGTATTTACAGCCTTTGCTCAATACTTTGTTGATGCACCTTTGGCAGCAATTACAGCCTCGAGTTTTTTGGAATATGATGCCACATACTTTGCACGCTTATCTTTGGGTAGTTTTGCCCATTCCTCCATTAAGGTTGGATAGGGACAACGATCAGAATAATAATTTTGTTCTTTAAGGCGAGTCTGCAAACTTTGACAAATTCTCTACAATTCATCATGGTCCATGCCAGCTGAGTACAAATGGTTCAAATTTGGTAGCTATCGGACAAAACTTTGACGGATAGTCGCCACTTAAACTTGCTGCGTGTTTTCGGGTATGGGTTCTCGGGTCAATTTTTTTTGTTGGTCTACATCCGAGTGAAACCTGTTTAAGTGAAGACTGGCTGTCGATACCCCATAACATGTGCAAATCCCCACAGACTTTGCCAACAAGGTCCGTAAACCTGAGAAGGTCCGGAAACCTGAGAGAAGAAACCTCACATGCATCCCCACCACTGCGGCCATTGATGTAGTCAGTGAACAACTCCAACAAGATTCCAGCTCGCAGGACAGAACCAGCCTCACTCCAGGTCAGGTATGCGAGCTTCTTCAACTTTGCCTGACAAGCATGTACTTCCAATTTAACAAATGTTTCCACAAAACACGGCTGTGGCATGGGCTTACCAGTTTCCCCCATCTTGGCCAATATGCACTCGGAAGAAGTGCAAAGAAAAGCACTGGACTCCTTCAGAGGAACTAAGCTTATACATACACTGGTTTAGGTATGTTGACGACACATGGGTTAAGATCAAAGCCTACGAAGAAGATTTGTTCTATCAACACATCAACTTTGTGGACAGAAACATCGGGAAGACATTAAGGAGAATATGCTGCCATGCATGGACTGCAAAGTGTGAGTAGGGAAGGATGGAAAACTCAATATTGAAGTCTAGAGAAAACCTACCCACACAGACCAGTTCCTTCTTTTTGGCTTCCATCACCCACTGGAACGCAAGCTAGGGGTTATCAGAAGAACCCTCAAGGACAAAGCAGAGAAGATCCCCACCACCGACCACGAAAGACACAAGAAGCAGACTCACATCAGGAAGGCTCTCACTAATAGTGGTTTTCCAAAGCTGCAGATTAATATTTTATATTGGCGGCGGTATTAGACTGGGAGCCAGTGGGGTTATTGGAGTTGCTGGAGTGATACTGAATATCCATATTTTATTGTACCTGATACCCTTACAAGAAACAAAAGGAATTTAGGACATTTCACCTGCACTGTCCAGTATCCAGGTAGAATATTTATTTCACAGTCACACTGGTTGAGTTTTTGCGTAAAAAGTTACTCAATCGACAAGCCATTGAATTGTTTCGGATCGTATCATCTTAAATCAACTCAAGGACTGGGGGCCAAATCCGGCCCGCAAAAACAAAAAATCATTTGCATCAAGTTCCATGATTCCTGCTAAAATCTGTACCAAAATTGGAACTCGTCATATGTAATAAATAATGTTGAGATATTGCAAGCATTTTTTTTTTTTTTTCATTCCCGAACACTAACTCTATAGGGCTGTTTAACGTTAAAGACCACGCAATATCTTTTTGTATTTCACGACACCTGACTGCGTATGTCCGACATTTAACAAGCAAACGTTGATTGCTTTAAACCGGAAGTTCCGTCATAAAATGAGACAATAAACAAATCAATTTTACTCATCATAGTCTGAGTACTTTTTATCCTAGTCATCTTAAAATAGATATACATTACATATAATTTTCATTATAATATTTCATTTATTCCACTTTTGTCCTTTTCAAGGTGACATAGCAGGAGAGTGTCTTTTATTGAGCAGCCGCCATGGAATACTACGATGAGGCGACTAAACATTAATATGGTTTCACGGTCATAACGGCCCTCTGGGGGAAACCGTATCAACAAGTGGCCCACAACAAAAATGAGTTTGATACCCCTGGAATGAAGCAATGTCATCCTTGTATCCAATCGGCAACCACAAATCGTGATACTAATTGAATCGTTACACCCCTACTAAGAATCTACAGACATATAGTGGACTACGAAAACGTCTTTTAACCCCTAATATGTGCTTTTCTTTCAAAAATAAGAACAATTCCAAATAATCCCAAACCTGTAGTGTATGCGTTTCAAAAACGTGGTTTCGAAAATTACATTTTTCTGTGAAATGTTGCCAACCAGGGCAACGGCGATAGAGGCGGCAAAGTAAATGGGCCTTTACACAGTTTAGCACACAAACGTAGCAGAACAAAGCACACCAGAGTCTTAAAGGTGTTTGAAGCTGGTGAGTTGACAAGGCGCTAGGTGTTTCCCCCCCACCCGCCCACCACCACTACCGCATCTCCCATCCACCCCACAACAAGACGAATCAATGCCTGCTACTTAATGCCGCCCCACGTGCCGCTTGTCAAGAGCAGCATGTGTCAAGCGGGGCGAGCCTGGGAAACAGCAGTTAGACCATATCGACGCATCTGACACAAAAAGGTCACAGGGAGTGCGCTTCATACCGATTCAGTCCATCCGAGAGACTTTTTGTTTTACAAGCGGGCATCGTCCTCCTACACGCAGAGACCTCACGCAACAAAAGAAAGAGAAGCGGCTACAAAGTGGACACAAAAGACCTCGTCATGGTTTATTTATAAGGCAGACTTGTTCTTCATTTTCTTACTTTGTTCGCTATTGACTCTGTTCTCCAGGGGGCTCGAGCAAATACAGCGGAGCATCTAAATTCCAAACTTTCTGGAAAAATGTCGTTCAGAAGTCAAACAAAAGTCGGACCTAAAAGCATGATCGTGTGTGACGTAAGCACGCTGTGTAAGAGTTCAGCTCAGTAAGTACCTAAAGGATAAACCAGAGGATTATTAGCTTTTTATTGTGTGATGATAATGAGAAAAAAAGGGTATCAGGGATGGCAAATACGAAAAGTGTGATGATAACAATAAGGACAAATTCAAGTCGATGTATTCTTCTGTCCATATAGTGATTTGTGATTTTGAAAAGTCGTAATCTTTCAAGTCGCCCCTGTCGTGTTTTTGAAATCATTTTGTTTAATGTTGTATTTTTCATAATTTTATAAGAATGCATTTTAAAAAAGCTTTTGTGAAAATGTTTTCTTGTTTTCATAAAAAGTACAATGAAAAAATTCTTTATTTGTACCATCTGAAAAGTGTATTTTTGGGGAGACAAAAGTGGCATTTTTTTTTTTTTTTAAGTTACAGGATATATTTTTGAGAAATAAATCATAATTTACCAGAATAATGTTTCTTAAATGTTGTCGTTTTTACTTTTTTGAGTGAAAAATTTTACAGGACAAACATTTTTGGGGAGAAATTTTTTTTTATTTTTTCAAATACGTTTTTTTTAATTATTATTTAAGGAAAAAGTAGTAATTTTATGAGAATGTGTTTTGGGGAAAAACTTAATATTTCACATTTTTGGGGCAAAAATACCATTTTTCTTTTAAAGTTATGGTTTTGTTGTTTTTTAGAAATAAATTCTAATTCAACAGAATAATGTTTTTTCGTTGTTTTTGTTGTTTGTAGGGGGGGTATTTGTTTCCAATTTAACAGGAACAGGATTTTGGGGGAGAAATTGTTTTTCTTTCTTTAGAAAAAAAAAACAACAAAAAGCATACTTTTGGAAAATAATGTAACTCTTATGTGTCTCCAACAGGTGAATCGTTTTACTCGTTTTCCGTTTTAGTTCTTTTTTACAGCAGTTTGGACACGGGCCTGACTGGAATGTTTCCAAACAGCAACATTTCATCATCTCCTGGTTGCTTACACATTCACCCAACCTGAGATTATTTTTCTTATTAAGCAAGCATTTGTCACGTTCGACTTCTCATTAGCTCGCCGAGGATTCCATTCCAAATCTGCACATCTACTTTCTAATTAATCACAAGTAGGCGTCGTTGCCGTGCGCTGCGGCGACTTCGATGATAAGGCTTAATTACGATGGTGGATGTGTGGAAGCTACGCCGCTAGATTTGGCATCGGTTTTCAAACGACGTTCTGGCTGACCTTGCGCAAGTCACCACGGTGCTACGTCGCAGCCAGGAAAGCAACAGGGGCGACAGACAAACTGGCACAGCCAAGAGTCCAAGCACGATTTCGCCAATTAGAATTGATTTATTTATTGCAAAGTTCACATAGTAAAAGTGTTTCCTCATTCAAACAAATCAAGAAACAAGCTGAAGGCAAATTTCAGGAGACTTATCATTAGAAATTTCACCAATCGCTAAGCATCTGAGACCTAATTGGATTTATATGAATGTTCACATACAGACGACTGCGTTTCTGAAAAATCGCAAGTACAGACATCTACATTTTGGGGAAAATGCATGTACAGAAAACTGCTAATGTGAAAAAAATAAAAATAGGCGCCTCAATTTTTAAAAAAGATTGTCTCGTATAAGCAACACTTTAGAAAATTCACATGCAGATGGCTTGGGGGGAAAAAAAGACCACACAATGAAAATAGCATTTTGGAGATTTTTCACAGAGATTTCCATTTTGGTTGCGTTGTTGAATTTATTTACTTAATGTTGCCTGTGTTTTTGTCAACATTCACAAACACACGCAGTTTCGGAAAATTTGCGCATAAAGAAATTGATGGACAGAATACATATGTTTTAACATTTTCATATTTGTTTTTCTTTTATTACACCTACATACAACTGTTTTTCTTTTCCACAAACAGATCACGTTTTTCCAAAGTTCAGGTACTGTAGAGACGTGGAGCTTTGGAAGGTTTTTGCATACAAATAACTTGAGTTTTTGAAAAAAATTCAAATACATACTGTGTTTTTAAAAAAAAAAAAAACGTCATAAAGAGACTGACTTTAAGAAACATTTCACGTTTTGAAAAATGTTCACGTAGAGATAATTTTATTTTTGAAAATTCCCTGATAGACTTTTTCTATTTTCACGTGTAAATTATTGCATTTGTTAAATTTTTATTTATTATACATACCAAGGACAGAATTTACACAGACATTTTTTGAAATGTATTTTTACATATAGACTAAAGTAAGTGCCTTTTTGAAAAAAAATTCTGCAAATGTTTGCATACAGATGTCTTCATTTTTGTAACAGAAAAACAAACCATTATATATTATTATATTAATTACACATTAGTAAATTACCAACTTACAACCCCAATTCCAATGACGTTGGGACATTGTGTTATACATAAATAAAAACAGAATACAATGATTTGCAAATCCTGTTCAACGTATATTTAATTGAATACACTACAAAGACAAGATATTTAATGTTCAAACTGATCAACTTTATTGTTTTTAGAAAATAATCATTAACTTAGAATTTTATGGCTGCAACACGTTCCAAAAAAGCTGGGACAGGGTCATGTTTACCACTGTGTTACATCACCTTTTCTTTTAACAACATTCAATAATAAACATTTGGGAACTGAGGACACTAATTGTGGAAGCTTTGGAAGTGGAATTCTTTCCCATTCTTGCTTGATGTACAGCTTCAGCTGTTCAAGAGTCCGGGGTCTCCATTGTCGTATTTGACGCCTCAATGCGCCAAACATTTTCAAAGGGAGACAGGTCTGGATGGCAGGCAGGCCAGTCGAGTACCCGCACTCTTTTACTATGAAGCCACGCTGTTGCAACACATGCAAAATGTGGTTTCGCATTGTCTTGTCTGAAATAAGCAAGGGCGTCCATGAAAATGACGTTGCTTGGATGGCAGCATATGTTTCTCCAAAACCTGTATGTACCTTTCAGCCTTAATGGTGCCTACACAGATGTGTAAGTTACCCATGCCATTGGCACTAACACAGCCCCATACCATCACAGATGCTGGCTTTTGAACTTTGCGTCCATAACAGTCCGGATGGTTCTTTTCCTCTTTGGCCCGGAGGACACGACGTCCACAATTTGAAATGTGGAGTCGTCGGACCACAGAACACTTTTCCACTTTTCATCAGTCCATCTTAGATGAGCTCGGGCCCAGAGAAGCCGTCGGCGTTTCTGGGTGTTGTTGATAAATTACTTTTGCTTTGCATAGTAGAGTTTCAAGTTGCACTTACGGATGTAGCGTCAAACTATATTTACTGACATTGGTTTTCTGAAGTGTTCCTGAGCCCATGTGGTGATATCCTTGACACATTGATGTCGGTTTTTGATGCAGTGCCGCCTGTTGGATCGAAGGTCACGGGCATTCAATGTTTGTTTTCGGCTTTGCCGCTTCCATGCAGTGATTTCTCCAGATTCTCTGAACCTTTTGATGATATTATAGACCGTAGATGATGCAATCCCTAAATTCCTTGCAATTTTACGTTGAGGAACATTGTCCATTGTTCACAAAAGAGGTGAACCTCGCCCTATCTTTGCTAGTGAATGTCAGGGAAGCTCCTTTTATACCCAATCATGGCACCCACCTGTTCCCAATTAGCCTGTTCACATATGGGATGTTCCAAACAGGTGTTTGATGAGCATTCCTCAACTTTCTCAGTCTTTTTTGCCACCTGTCCCAGCTTTTTTGGAATGTGTTGCAGCCATAAAATTATAAATTCATGATTATTTGCTAAAAACAATCAAGTTTACCAGTGTGAACATTAACTATCTTGTCGTTGTTGTGTATTCAATTAAATATAGGTTGAACGTGATTTGCAAATCATTGTATTCCGTTTTATTTTATGTTTAACACTATGTCCCAACTTCATTGGAATGAGGGTTTTATTATTATAAAGTAGTAATACAGCGTGTCCAGAAGTGGTTTTAATGTTGTGTCTTGGGAAGGCACTAAATACCGTTTAATAATCTGAATAAAACTGGCTTCTGAAATGAGCTTCCTGAACATTTTTGCTATATTTATATACTGCCAGTTTAACTAGCCATGAGAGGAAAGAACAATATTTTGCATGTCTCGGTGGTCCTTAGCATTCAGCACAGACACGAATTAGCACAGAGGTTAATGGAAATTCGCTCAGTAATCCCATGCTTAGCATCTATCCGAGGTAGATTGAGTGGATGAGTTGATATTTTTTAGCTGCTTGCTATCAGCGACGTTGCCTGATAGCTAAGAACATGTTTAAAGTGAACTCCGATTGCAATGACATGTTTGGTATATATGATATACCAAACATGTCATTGACTTGAGTAACATAATAAGATACAACTTTGGATAATCATTTCCATATTGATATATTTTTACAAAACGTAATTTCAACATAGGCCGCCATTGTTTTTTCATCGCAGTGCATTCCGGGTAGTGACGTCAAATGGACGCCCGGAGTTTTTAGCAGTAGCCACAGTAGCAGCTCCTGGCAGCGATGAACGCTGTTCAGCCATTTCAGTTCGAGACAGAGTGTGATCAGGGAAATGAGGAGAGTGAGGAAGACACAAGAAATGAGGATTAAGATGACTGGCGTGAAGAAACTCGAGTTGGTCATGTTCCGTGGTGTATTTGTAGATACTGCTAAAGTGGGCTGATCAAGGCACGTGGCCAGGGCCTCGTGTCTTTCGCTTGTCACATGCGGCCGTTTAGGCTCCTTGTGAGGAAAGAATAAAATGAAAGAATCTGGGCCGAAGTGACGAGAACTCAGCCGAAGATCTTTCGGCAACTCAACTCTTCCGACCGCATCCTCCCATCGTCAATTTTTGTTTTTAAAATTTTATTTCCACTTGAGTGTATATACTTGTACTCTTCGTCAATAGTTAGAATCAACAGAAAGATTGACGAGAAGGCGTGTATTCACTGTAAAAATAACGCTAAAATGTTTTGTTAGCTGCAGCTCGGGTAAAGAGGGCCCTTGCGTTTGACCCTCTCATTACTAGGACTATATATTAACTTGAGGCTCGATTCACAGAGTTTAATTTGACGAGGTGCCAACTGTGTCACACTGGCCCGCGCTGCGTGCGAGCCCACATGCAAGTACACAAGAACAACCTTCACCCTGCACATGATGAAACTCCCCAGCGCAATTAGGCTCACAAATACCCACATCTCTCACAGTGCGGTGAGGGGTGGGGGGATGCTATAAATCATCAATCCTGTACACTTGTGGATGAGCAGAACAAGCCCACAGGCAATTGTGCATGGTGGTTCTGCACGCTGGTAGATTAGAAGGTAAGACAGGGGAGGTGGAATCTTGCTAACAGACATTTTTCTCAATCTGGCCTGTCACCTGCTGCGATGTTGTAAGCAAGATGAATCTGCGCTTGAGGACGCAGGTGAGAGCCTTAGCATTTGTCACAGAGCTGCGGAAGGAAGGAGCTGCGTGACCCGAACACACAAATACATTTTGTGGATAGAAAGACAACGAGGCTGGATGTAATCTGATTTATGTCTGTATCCGATTTTGCGTTCATGTATTTTCAAGAGATTCGTATTCAATATTCCAAAACAGCCCATATGAAGAACTGACTGACACGGGCCAAACCACCGGAATAGTTGGAAGGGACTTTAATAGCAACTGTGATAGTTCACTTCAAAGTCCAGAGACAGCAGTTAACTTTACAGCAGAGATGGCAAGACTTTGAAGATTGGGCAAAGTCATGTAATGCTCCGTCATTCATAGGTACTGTAGCAGGCCATGGATGCTCAGACATAATCCATTTCCTTTGTTTAACCAGGTAAGGCAATTTAGTACAATTTCTCATTCACAATGCCGACCTGGAGGCAATTATGGGTTCAGTGGTTTACCAAAGGACACTTCGACAGTGGAAAGTCAGTCAGGATTCGGACCGCCGACTCTGAGGTCAGTGGATACCCCCCCACACCCCCACTACCAATTGAGCAACAGTCACACTTACTTCATTGTTGTCCTAATCGATAATTCATAGAGAGCACGACGGCGAAATTTACACTTCGTTGTCTTTGTAGCAGAATCCCAAACAGCCACAGTGACAGTAAAACGCGATACGGCAGAACTCGTGGTCGGAGGCGATTCACAGGGGAGTGTAGCATCTTGCATGGATGAGTGTTGAAAAGTCTGACAATGAGTGAGTCATCAACAAACCCATAAAAAGGTGGATGTGGCTGACTGGCAGAGGTTGGCATGGCTGACCGTGGCTGACAGACTGTGACACTGACCTACTTCCATCCATCCATTTTTCGTACTGCTTATCCTCCTTTAACAACCTAAATTCTAATATTTTGCCCATAAAATTGTACTGATTTTTCCCAGGACGTCTATTCTCTCCATTTGGTAGCATTTTTCTTGGCTGCGCTGCTTCCGGTAAACACAATAAGTGGATGAAAGGAGCACTCACGCCTTTGCATAATTAGATGTCCACTCCTCTACACAAGCTATGCTCTGTCGCTAATAAAATGGCATTACAGTATAAAGCTATAAAAGTCATTTCACGCATCAGTGCCAGTGTGGAACGAATTATAACGTAACCTGTTATAGCAAAGTGTATTTCTACGAGTAAACTAACAAAAATATTCATCAAATTAATGTCCCAAGATTGATTGGGATGTCTTAACTCGCATGCTCGCGATACACTATCTCACACGGGTCACGAAGAAAGACTAATGAAACCTCAGTCATAAAATTCAACTTCCGAGTGGGAAAGACAACTGAAAGGTATTGCTCCAAAGTTGGAATAGTGACTTTTGACAGTTTGAGGAGAAAGCAATAGTCGCTGTCCCGCAACCTGCCACGCATTTCATTATCTGAATACAGGAAGCCACAAAGGTTGTGGGAACAATGTCTTGTGTTTGAATAAATAATGTTTTAATAAATGCTGCCCCCACTGTTACACCAATTTACCAGAAAGGCAGCATGAAAGGAGCTATTTAGCCACACCGCTAATAATAACACAGCCAAAAAACTAAGTCAGATGCTAGTTGGCTAACTAGACTATAGGTTGGACAGTTTCTGCTGAACTGATCACCTTTGCCTGCTTTAGTGAATTGAACCATGTTCTCCTTGACTCAACTCCCATTCTCTTCTGGTGAGTGATTACATTTTTATCCTATTTCTTCACAAAAATCGGATTTTGTAAAGCAGTGAAACATTGTGGTTCCTCACATACGGTTCAGCTCACGAATGAATAATGGTGGAAATCATTAATTGGAAAAAACATTTTAATAAAAATATATATATATATAACATTTCCTGTCCTGTAACACTCCCCTATGACATCATTGCATCACACGTGGTGCAAACCTCCCCAGCAACTGCAAAACTGCTTACAGCACTTTGTAGCGTAAAAACGCAATTTGCTGGCATTATAAATAAAATAAGTGCAGTTAGGTTCGCATTTCCTTGTGGAAAAAGGTCTGGACTGCTACCAGGCCAGTCTAGTACTCACACTGTTTTGAACCTACGCTGTTGAAACAGGTGCAAAATATGGTTTGGCATTGTCTTGCTGAAATAAACATGGGCGTCCTTGAAAAAGACGTTGCTTGGATAGCAGCATATGTTGCTCCAAAACCTGTATGTACCTTTCAGCATTAATGGTGCCTTCATAGATGTGCAAGCTAACCTTGCCATGGGAACTAACACACCCCTATACCATCATAGATTCTTGCTTTTGAACTTTGCGCTGATGATAATCCGGATGGTCCTTTGTCTTTTGGCCTGGAGCACATGACATCCATGAGTTCCACAAAAAAACATTTTGTGGACTTGTCATATCACAGCGCTCTTTTCCACTTTACGTCAATCCATCTCAGATAAACTCAGCCTCAGAGAAGCCAGCAGCGTTTCTGGGTGTTGTTGATTTGCGTTTGCATGGTAGAGTTTTCAAACTGTCTTCACTGACAATATTCTTTACACAATGATGCCAGTTTTTAATGCAGTGCCGTCTGAGAGATCAAAGGTCACAGGCATTCAATGTTGGTTTTCAGCCTTGCTCCTTATGCATAGAGATTTCTCCAGATTATCTGAATCTTTTGATGATTTTATGCACCGTAGATTATGAAATCCCTAAATTCCTAGCAATTGTATGTTGAAAAACGTTCTTGAACTGTTGGACTATTTGCTTACGCACCAATTTCCAATTAATAGGCTCACCTGTGGAATGTACCAAACGGGTGTTTTTTTTTTTTTTTGAGGATTCCGCAACTTGCCCAGTCTTCTGTTGCCCATGTCCCAGCTTTTTTTTGCAGACATCCAATTCAAAATGAGAGACTATTTGCAACAAAATCAATAACGCTCATCAGTTTGAACATTAAATATCTTCTCTTTGTAAGTGTACTGACTTGATTATAGGTTGAAAAGGATTTGCAAATCATTGTATTCTGTTTTGATTGATGTTTTATACAATGTCCCAAATTTGTTGGAATTGGGTTTGAACATGTTTGGTTCATTGATTACTAAATTGTCTATAAATGTGAGTGTGAACGGTTGTTTGTCTATCAGCAGTCCATGGTGTACCTAGTCCTTTGTCCAATGCCACCCGAATGAGGAGAAGTGTTCTAAAAAATGGATAGAAACCATAACCGTCTCAAGGCCCACTCAAATTCAGAAGCAGTACGGCCTTCGAGGATATAACGCAATTCACTGGGGGCGGGTGACATTCAAAAGTTTTGGGAAACACATTGCAGGTTTATACAGGTCAAGAAATGTTGCTGTGTCCTAACCAAATTAATACACATTGGATCCGCTATCATTAAATCTTAAAGGTCATCATAGCAGAAAGGTGTCTTATTCTTCATTAAAAGACTTAGAAGTGTTAATTACCTTGTAAATAGACAGCACTCAAGTTTAGTGGAGTTTTTGTGGCATTTGGGATGTCCTCAAATTACTTTGTGGCCTTTCTGCAGATGACGCATCCTCAGTCTTCCATGAGTTTTGGATTCACCATCATGACCAGCCCCTTAAAAAAAACAAAGTGTCAAATGTTCACAAACCTTAAAGAATTTTTTTCTCACTTTTCCTGATGTGTAGTGGAGATTTATTTAAAGGAGCTCACAAATTACGGCAGTGACATGATGAAAGGCTATTTTTCACAAAGCGACCATACTATTTTACCGAGACCACGACCTTGTGTTTCATGGTTGTCAGCCTCAAAACAAGCATTTCGCCGTTTAGTCTCAAAAGAGATAATGGGCCATTTTTTCTTAGCGGCAGCTTTATAAATTGACAAATGCCCCTTTGCGAGGACACCGTTTAAAGTTGTATGAAGATGCTGGCGCATTAACACTGATAGACGATAACTTCATGAGCTTTTAGTGGTCGGGATTTACAATCCAAATTTTTGCTCAGCAGCCTTTCAGTCGGGAAAAACAAAAAAAGAAAACACTGCCCTAGCAGATCGTAAGAAGACAACAGAGACATTTTAGGAAAGTCAGCTAAATCATGTGTTGGCTGATTATTCAATATTTACCATCAAAAGTCTTAGGGTTGGTTTTCTTGTTTCCCTTAGGGGGCGTGTTGAGCTGGGTGGAATGAGCAAGCAGGCACGGACCTGGGAGCGATGAGCAATCATTTGGTATTGGTAATCAGCTCCTATAGTTTCAAGCGCTGCGTGCACACCAGGAAGGCGCCGGATCCTTTATCTTGTTACGTCGTTTGTAGCTGTTTGCATCCTGTTTCGCTGCTGTATGGCTTTGTACTACACCCTGTAGGATTTGCTCTGTTTTTATCCCAGTTCACATAAGCTTTGGCATCTTCCTGGTGACTCTTCTTTGTCCGTCTACCCATCACCACAAGCCACGTTTGTCTATTCTTTGCTTTTTGTTGTGATGTTTTTTTTTTTTTTTTTTTTCCCCACTTTGCACCTTCTGCCCCAGTTTTCAGTCAGCCTGGTTTTTCCCTATCGGTCTGTTCTGGAAATCTAGAAAAGTGAAATGGTGAAAAACAGTTTAACTCTGTATCTTGACGAGTGAGTACTACATGCAGTAGTTCTCAGTCTTAGCACGTTTTCAGCAGTTACCGTACCACCAAGCATGGCTGATGTATTTAGAAAGAAATCTCTGAATTCACTTTACAGGTAAAGGTGATTTAGTGTTGGAATTATGATGGGTTTGGTTTAGGATTTGAGTACGGGTTGAGTTAGGGTTGTGGAAAGCCTTAAGGTTAGGGTTAGGGTTAGTTAGGGTTAGGGTGACTCTGGGTTGGGGCACGGTTGTGTAGAGTAGGTTTGGATTGTGTTTAGGGATGAGGGTTAGCTAAGATTAGGCAAGAATGAGTTACTACCTAAGCCTAGCTGCGTCGTCATTTTAGTTTCTAGCCGTCTGGGTGGTGTGCGGCACATGGCTGCCTCTCACAGGTCAGTCCTTGTACTGTGTCAGATCATCATTGAATGCATGAAACCCGTTTTGGGACAAGACTATATAGTTTGTATGGTTACATGTGTGGTTTGCAAAACTGTAAGAACAGCATGACCACACGTGAAAATTGTTGTCATCATGTGACTCAAGCTCTTTTAAGGAAAGAGGACAACACTTAATAATGAGAGTGCATGTTTTTTCCCCCTTTTCTAACACTGACTTATGAGTCATCCCCAGCACAAAACTGTTACAAAACAATTAGATCAGAAGGTGGTCCCGCCACGGTGGGACGCGCAGGGGTAGGTGTGTCGGGAGGGGGAGGTTCCTCCGATGGGAGGGAGGATTGCGGAATGATGACTCACTGATCAAGACATCTTTGCAGAGAGATGAAAGAGGAGAGAGAGAAACATTGTGATTATATTCATTAGCTCAGCCCAGACGTCTCTGCTGTAAGATGAAATTAACAGCATTACCCTGGTTGCCTCTTTACTGCCATTTTCCTGCTCTTCATAACATGAGACATCAATGGCTATTGGACAGGAACTGACTTGTGCGTTCCCGTCCAAATCTGGATCATTTGCATCCCTCCCATGGATTTCCCCCCCCCCGTCCCAAAGCCTCTTAAAAATCACCGCTGGATAGTGAAGCTCATTTGTTATCTGTCCATTTGCCCCCATTTGCTTTAGCAGCACTAACAAGCAGATGATCCCATAGATTTTTATTATTAATCGAATGCAAGTAAAGCATCAAGGCAGGGCTTATTAATTTAAGCACCTGAGGCATTATAACAGATTACTGTTTGAATTTTTTACCGCACGTTTTACTGTAATCATACCTATTAAGAGTCCTTTTGTCAGCTGCCTATTTCTGAAAATGAAAATGTCTGTGAGCGAGCATGGAATTACAGTAATATACATAATAATCGCCCCCACACCGAGTTTCTCAGCCCATGATGTGCTCAACTAGGCTGGATGAAAATCCAGAGCCACGTTCAAGGATTACACCATCTGAAACACTATCATGCTGAAACAACCAGATCCCCCAGATCCCCCAGAGTTGCGACGTCCTTGCTATCATCTCAAAGTCAAAAGGTAAGCAGAGCTGCATTGAGTTTTGCCAGATGCACAGAGGAGGGTTAGCGCCTGATAAGCGGCACCTTCATGCCTGCTCAGTGGATTTGTCGATGAGGTGCTAGGTATTTGCCTCTCTTGTATCCAATGTGACACAATACACAGGGTATGAAGTGCTGCCTCCCGAAGTGAGAATACAATACAAGTGCTCACTTTTTTCCCCCCTGGGCTTTCCTCTCGCAAGTAGAAGATGTTTGCTTGCCCATTCTGCTAGCTCTACCACTCAGTTGCGATAACAACAAAATCTGTACGCAACATCGACCAAGCAATGTATAGGGCATAGTGTCCAATTACAACCCCAATACCAATGAAGTAGGGATGTTGTGTTAAACATAAATAAAAGCAGAATACAATGATTTGCAAATGATGTTGATCCTATATTTAATTGAATACACTACAAAGACAAGCTATTTAACGTTCAAACTGATAAACTTTATTGTTTTTCGCAAATAATAATTCACTTAGAATTTTATGTCTGCAACACGTTCCAAAAAAGCTGGGACAGGGTCATGTTTACCACAGTGTTACATCACCTTTTCTTTTAACAACATTCAATAAACGTTTGGGAACTGAGGACACTAATTGTAGGTGGAATTCTATCCCATTCTTGCTTGATGTACAGCTTCAGCTGTTCAACAGTCCGGGGTCTCCGTTGTCATATTTGACGCTTCATAATGCGCCACACATTTTCAATGAGAGACAGGTCTGGACTTCAGGCAGGCCAGTCCCGCACTAGTACCCGCACTCTTTTACCCTTTATTGCTCAGTGACTGTTTTTTTTGTCAATGTCTTTATGTGTCAAAAGTGTTCTCTGTCAATTGACTGTCTGTTGTCGTACTAGAGCGGCTCCAACTACCGGAGACAAATTCCTTGTGTGTTTTTTGGACATACTTAGCAAATAAAGATGATTCTGATTCCGATTCTGACATGATTTGCACATCATTGTATTCGGCTTTTATTTATGTTTAACACAATGTCCCAACTTCATTGGAATTGGGGTTGTAGAATCAAATAAAAAAAGCTACAATCGACTATTTTACATAATACCATCGTGGGTGTTGACGGTAGGACAAGAAAATTACAGTTCGGTAAGTATCTTGGTTTTAAGATGACGGAATTTGTACTGAATGTTCAATCCGGAAAAGTAACCCAAATCAATACTATAGCTTGATACAATATATTTGAGATAGCGTGTTCCGCAATTACCATACACATTAGTCAGATGTCTTCTTCGAGTCCAAATATCCACTGGAAGAACATCTTTCATTTCAAAGTTGTTCTTTTGTGTTTTACGACTGGCGACTAATTCCTGCCACCTTGGCACCAAATGAACGGCAACACATCTCAGCCTGCCAGTGAAAGCCGAATGAAATCTCTCAGGTCCCATTCACCACGTGGCGCTTTGTAAAGAAAATATATTCCCGTGATTTTCTCACACAGAATTATGTCTACAATACCGCATCTTTTACGTGCTATGGATTTAGGCTTAAAACATCATATATCGAGAGACCGCCATTATTTTGATTGGTCATTCCCTTCCCACATAATTAGATTTCCCTTCATGTCACCCCCACCACAACCCCATATTCTCTATGATCTTAATACCGGACATTTGTCTCGGGTAATACTATCACAACAACTCAATGGCAGCCACAATTGAGTTTCGGCCTTTTCTCATTTTTAGTAAAAGAAAAGCAGGCAAACCGCATCGGCGGCAGCGTCAGCTAATGACATTTCACCTCGCAGCTGCAATTATGTTATATTTTATCAAATAACATGCGGGACGTGAAGCAAGGTAATGGAAGCTCATTACTTCACCCATTTCCCCCTCTCTGTCTGTGTGAAGCTTGTTTTTAGAAACGTGTTCTTAGAGTTAATTTTCTCGATACTTTTGCAGTTTTTCAGGATTTCTGAGATTTTAGGCAACGCTGTGGCAATTTTGCGGGATGTCCGCGTTACAGACACAAACGTGGCCTCTCTGTGGAGAGGACGAATGCTCTTAGTAAAGTTATTTTAGGCAGCTCTGCTGCACATTTGATGGATCCTTGTGTTGAATACCCAAACGTTTGAGCAAACTTAGGAACCTCTGCGGCAAATTTGTGGTATATTGTTGGAAACAATGCACAAGCAATTTTAGGCAGCTCTGCAACCACTTTGCTGGATCTCTTTGTGAAAGTAGCTCATGTTCAAGTAATCTTAGGAAGCTCTGTGGCAATTTTGCTGGATCTCTGCATGAAATATCGCACCTTTTACATGCTGCCCATTTCACATGCTTGTGTGTCTTGTAACATACTTGGCCGTAAAGCTGATTCTGAAAGAGAAAAATGTTCAGGTGGTATTAGGCTGCGCTGTGGCAATTTTGCTGGAACTCAAATGTTCAAATGATTTTAGGACAAATGTTCAAATGTTCATGGGTTTAGGCAGCTAATGCAGCAGTTTATATGGATTTCTGCGTGAAAGAGGCAAACAGTGGAGCGGACTTAAGCAGCTCTGTGGCAAATTTGTGGGATCTCTGTGTCAAAGAAGCAAACATTCAAGTGATTTTGGGTACCTCTCTGAGCACTTTTGTAGGATCTTTGCAGGGCACATATAGACACGAACAACCATTCGCACTCACATTCACACCGTCACTGAGTGGGAACTAAACCCACACTGCCTGCACCAAAGTCAGGCGAGTGTACCACTACACAATCAGTGACACCAAAAAACATCAACAACAAAAACGGTCAAATAGCTAGCCAACATTCCTCATAGCCACGGCGCTGCTGAAAAATCACTTCCTTTTGTCAAGATTGCATATAACCTCATCACTTGGGCTTTTTTCCCTGTCATCCCTCTCTGTCTGCGTGAAACTCGCTTTCATAAACGTTTTCTTTGAGTTAACTTTGCTGATGCTTCTCAGACACACGCACGAACAAACACACAAGCGCGCACACACGAACACATTTTTTTTCCCCGCCTGCCAAACTTTCCCTTAATTGCTTTTTCTTCTGACACAAATCCTGCGGTACAAAAGGTGTACAGGAAGAAGACCTGCAGCAGGAAAAGCTATTTATAGCGCGTCTGTTTGTGCTTTACTGCAACGTGTGGGAGTGTGGAGTGACAAGCGGGTGCGCCGCAACTCATCTTCAATGATATATGAACCCGGGCTCTTATATGCAACTTGGACAAAAGGAACAGTTTTTTTTGTTTTGTTTTTTTTAACACCACCGTGTCTATGGCTAACATTGGCCATGTATTTTCTAGCTTTTACAGATCCAGCAGCACTGCCCAAGATGTCCAAAACTGATTGAACATTCGCAACCTTCCCGCAGGGATGCAGCGAAATTGCAGAAGAGCTGCCAAAAATTGTTTGAGAAAGTTTGCATCCTTCATGCGGAGTTGGTGCTAAATATCCACAGCTGCCAAAAATCGCAACATTATCCTCCTTAACACAAACAAGGAGAAAATTGTCAGAGCCGTAACAGAAGACTCAGGATGTATCCACGTGTGCCTTTCATACAGAAACCAGCAAAGATGGAGTAATTACTTTGATGTAGAGGAATGATACATTGGAAACTTTTACTTTGATCCCAAAAATTATTTGAACATGAAAGCCTCTTCCAGCAAAATTGTCAGGGTCATAAAAGAAGAACAAGCATGTGTCAGGCTTCTGCATTTCATACAGAGCTCAGGTAATTTCAACTAAGGTGGAGTACTCTAATGTTAATATACAGGTGTAATAAACAAAGGTTTGCCAACAATCTCTTACACACAGGAAGACATTTTTACAACAGGAAGACATTTTTACACAGTAATGCTGCACAAATGCGGCAAACAAGCCAAACAAGCAGATGATCCAGAATGTATCCACTTGCGCATTTCAAAACAAAACCCAGCAAAGAAAGTAATTGCTTTGATGTAGAGGAATAATACACATTTGCCTGAGGGGGGTCACTTTAACATTCCACACAAATCCTGCAACAATAACAGAGGAGTTGTAATTTTTCTGCCTGTGCCTTTCACATTGAGCCCAGCAAAGGCAGAGTTGATTTAATGTGGCAGAACAATACCACAAAGTTTGCCATAAATCATGTGAACATTTGCCTTTTTTGATTCCAAGATCCTGCAAAAATGGCACAGCAAAGCTGTAACAGAAGTTCTGGAATGTATGCATGTGTGCCTTTCACACAGAACCCAGCAAAGACAGCGTAATTGCTTTAATGTAGAGAAAAATAAGTAACAGTAATAGGTAATAAGCAAATTCGTCAGAGCTTGAGCAAAAGATCCGGCATAGAGCTCCAGCAAAATTGTGAGAACTGAAACAGAATTTCTGCAACATATCTGTTGTATCATACAGAACCCAGCGAAGGCATAATATCGCCACACCCGTATGTGTTAGAACCCAAGACAAATAGGATCTGGTGTTAATCCTCAATCCTGACAGGAGGGACTATATGATAACAATGATAATTTGCGATGGGTTTGTCACCGTGCGCAACAGTCATTTCTCCCCCGCATGTTAATATTTACCCTGAATAAAATCCTCCCCTTAATCTCGGCATCTGTCAAAAAGTGACAGCAACATATGCGTTGCCACGGCGACGCGTATTAACTCCCTTTGTCGTCTGTATTTGTAACTATACTCTGGGTATGAGCATTGGTCGCGCGTACGCAATTTTCAAACCAACAAAGAAGGATATCAACAAAAAAACAAAAAAACATGTAAATGTGGGGTGGCGGACGGCGGATGGTCAAGTCCTCCCTTTTTGCCTCAATCAAAAGACTTTTTTGGATTCAAGTCAAACTGTGCCAGCGTCACGACGTGTGATGCCAATTTGGGGTTATTTTGCATCAGAGCGTCGTCTCCTAGGGTGACCACCAAAGTCTGGATCCCCGGCCGGCGCCGCATCACGGATAATGAGGATTTTCTTTCTTGGGGTGGGGGCAAAGGCGCAACACCACCAGCTCGCGGGGATCTATTTTGGCGGACGGACTCTGTCGAGGAAGTGAGATGAAAACCAACGCTTCATGTGATGCTTACTTAAAGGTGCCATGAGAGACATATTATGGCTTCTTGAAGTTTTTCCACAAATTAAAAGCGTATTATGGAAAATGGAACTTTATAACGGAGTCACTGTGTGGGTTCAGTTCCCACTCAGGGACGGCGTAAAGGTACAGTAAGTAATTAAGAAGGTTTAGAAGAATTTAATGCTCTTCAGCTAGATGGCAGAAGGAATAATTACCCCTGTGTATTCACCTGTTCCATTCATACAATACACACTTGTCACAAAACATTAAGGAAATTGAGATTTGAAATTTCAGGATGAACCTAAAATGCAAAATAACCATTCGAGGTGAACTTAGTTTGACCTCTACACTTTTGAATGTCCAACTGGTCAACGTTTCCATACTTTTTGCACAACTTGTTGTAGTAATAATTTTTCATGTCACTGTTTTTTTTTTTTTTTTTTTTTAATATATTTACTTACTGTGCTGCCATCGCATGTGGGCAAGGAGAGCCAAAGTTGCACATTTCGAGAAGAGCAAAACACAAAATCAATGTACACGCTCAGGCAGGAGCTGCTGTCGGCCACAGCTCACGCAAAGGACTCGCGCAGTCTCTCTCGTTTTGCAGGAGGGTGATTCTAAGTTTTATGGGTGCAATAAGTTCTTGGTGATTTATAAGGCAATGATTGCGTCGTGTGCATATTTGTTTTTACAGATGTTGCGGGTTTCCTAAGATTTTCAGTTGATTTAACTTAAAATCGTTCAAATCCTTCGAATCTTCCTCTGCTTCTCAGCAGTAACTATTCTCAGATTTCTGTCGTCCTTTATGAAAGCAGACTGATTATGTGTTTAGTGCAAAAAAAAAAAAGAAAAAAAAAAAGACATTTGCAAACTGCTGCCCAAAGATAGCTGGGATAGGCTCCAGCACTCCCGCGAGCGAACCCTTGTGAGGAGAAGCGGCTCAGAAGATGGACGGATGGACATTTTAACTTTGGAAAGCAAATTTTGTGACATGTTACGGACCAAACCAGGCGATGAATCATCATCAATTAATGGAAAAAAACAATAGTTTAATCGGAAAAAAAAAAAGTTATTTGTAGCCGTCATGACATGTACTTGAACCTGAAGCAGCGTTAAAAGTAGTCATCAAACCAGTAGCTGTTCACATTAATCAGTACCTCAGTAGTTTCAAAAACATTGGTGAGTGCAACATCACTCCGTCTCGTGTGGTATATGGTAGCTTAATTATTGTTTTTTTTTTTTATTTAAAAAAAAATAATTCAACAATCCCTTTTAATAAACAGCAATAATCGGGGGGGGGAAATAGCTTTTTCACTAAACTGTAATGTAAAATACATAATCTGATTCTTCGAATACTCGATGGACTAATCGATAGAATAATCGATTCTAAAAATATTCGATAGTATCAGCCCTAGTTTCCGTCATTCTGGGGATAGTCCATCCGCCGACGCGGGTCAAGGTGTCGGCCCCTTCGATCGTAGTTTGCCGCTGCTCAATTCCAACCTGGCCGGGAGAGAAACGCGGCGACAGATGACAATCCAAAAGCCGCCCACGCACACGCTTCTTCTGAAGGTGTCTGTGAACAAAGGCACCGATTGAACGGCGACAATCCCGCTGCGGCTTTGATGCATCTTCTCGTTGATGCCGCCTGACACTTGAGTCCACCGTCATTTGCGATCCCCTCAAGGTAGCCAGAATGACGTTAGGGCAACCAACCTAATATCGGCGCTCGGTCTGTCGTCCAAGTGAGTTAACGAAGAGTAATGCGCCAGTCGCTCTGTAACTTGTTATTGACTTCAGGAATTAATGGCATTAAAAAGTTGAAAGGAGCGACGTATGAACTAACTCCCGGGGAAATTAGCGCCGGCCGTCGACGCAGAAGCGCCGGGGGAGGTTATTTGTTCAAAGCGGGACGATCATTGGCAATTAGACGCGCGCTTGCTTCTCAGCCGACCGCTATTGATGGAAAACGACGGATTTGCAGAGAGCGACTCACTTCCTGTTCAGCTGGGGGCCATCTTGTCAAACAAAAGATGGAGGACTTTTAACGCGTCAGCAAGCATCTGAAAGAATGGACTCCACAAAGAAAATGACTTGAAATTAAGATTACTAGCCGGGTAAGACGTTCTAACTAGGTTTTGAAGCAAACGTTAGGGTTTCCAATTACAGTTTGAAGCTAGTGTTTTAAACCAGGGTTCGGGTTTCAAGCCAGGGTTAAGGTTTTAAATCAGGTTTACTGTTTCCAACTAGCGTTTTGAAGCAAAAGTTAGGATTTTGAATTAGGTTTAGGGGTTAAGATTAAGATTGTGTTTGAAGTTAGGGTTTTAAGGAAAGTTTGATGTTTCAAATTAGGGTTTTCAGCCAGGGTTAGGGTCTCAAATCGATAACAGAGGTGTCAAACTCAAGGCCCGGGGGTCTCCAGATCCAGCTCGCCATATCATTTCATGTGCGTCTAGTTCAGGTTCTTCTGGACCAAATGTTCAAAATTGTCTTCATTTTTAATAACGCATTCTAAAATAAGAAAGGAGTGATGTGGGCATGCGAAAGCGTTTGGTGTTTGGTCCAGTTTCACCTGTATGATATAGAAAAGCAGAAAAAAATGTCAGCGAAAGAAATAATGTTAAAAATAGAATCCTAGGAAAACCAGGGCATATGAAAACCGATATTCCACTGTATTGGTAATGACATGATGAGGTGATGATGTATTTACATGATTCCACAGTCATAACGGCCCTCTGAGGCGATCCATAAAACTACCATAAAACTGCAATTCCCTGCGACAAAAATGAGCTTGACACTCCTGATCTAGGGTTAGGCTTTCTGGATATGGTTTGAAATGAATACTACAAGACAGGTTTAGGGTTTTAAACCTTGATTAGGGATTCAAATTAGAGTTGCAACTAAGAAGGGTTCGGGGTTACAAATTGAGGTTTCAACCCAATTTTACGGTTTCAAATTGCATGACAGGCTTAGAGTTTCAAATAAGCTTAGTGGCGAATATCACGAAGCATAATAATCGACACAGTTCAGACATTATTTTGTTTATCTGAGAATCTTTCAAGTATTGGAGAATTAACTGCTAGTAGTTTCCTCTTCCCAATGCGAAACGAAGCGTCACCTCAAAACCAAGGTACGATGTTTTTTCTTCTTCTTCTTCTTCTCTTTTTTAGCGCAGTCTCCCCGAGCTTGCGTGAACTAAACTTTACCCCCGAGCGGAACACCTTGCTCCTGTTTAATTGTCGCTTAGCGATGAAACTTTCACACGGTGAAATCCATTGTTTCTATATAGTGCTGTCTTTTATTGTATACTGGCACATTATGTTCTTCCTGTGCGACCGCAGGAAAAAAAAATAAAAAATGAAAAAGAAAGTAGGAGCTCCTTTCGAGCCAGTGGCCTCGCAGTTATGTTCTTTTCTATTAATATGCAGCGGATGCCAACGCCGAAATGAATCGTCGGCAGCCGGGAGAATATCATTAAGGTTGCTACGGGGGTGTGGGAACGTTCCATGCGGGGGAGATGGATTTTCTCTGCGTTTCAGGAACGGCGCACGGGAGTTTGATGACGCTTTTATGCCGGCCGGGTTTTTCTTCAACTTGCGAGATGCTAATTGTAGCGTCCGTGGACAGCAAAGTGAATCTCGTGTCACGATGTCGGCAACCTCACTTGAAAATGAGCGACCGAGTCTATTTTGTTGGGGGTTTGCTCAAAACTACTTACTCCACTGCAGAGGGTCTGGACACAGTAAGGGTGTCAAATTGGGGTTTAGAAGCCACCGTTAGGGTTTTAAATGCATGTTTGGGTTTGAAGACGGGGTTGCGCTTTTAAATTCGGGTTTCAAGCAAGGGTTATGGTGTTGAAGTGGGGTTTTCAAGCCAGGTTTCAAATTCAGGTTTCAAGCCTTAGCTGGGGTTTCAAGTCAGGATTAGAGTTTCAAATTCAGGTTTCAAACATGGGTTTAAGGTTTAAAGCCAGGGATAGGATTTCAATTCTGGGTTTCAAGCAAGGTTTAGGATTTCAAATTACGGTTTCAAACCTGGGTTGAGGTTTCAAATAGGGCTAGGATTTTATATTAGGGTTTGAAGCGTTTCATGTCTGGGTTAGGGTTTCAAGCAAGGTTTATGGCTTCAAATTCAGCTTGCAAGCCTGGGTGGGGTTTCATGTCAGGATTAGGGTTTCAAATTCGTGTTTCAAGCCAGTGTTAGGGTTTCAAATTGATCGTGGAGAAACTGTTTATTTTGTTTTAATGATCTTTTAATCGGTTTGTTTTGAACTCCTGCTTCCAGGAGCTATGAAAGCAATGCTAATAATGTCTTGGGTGATGCAACATTTGGCTAATCAAGGTTCTTTTTTTACCCCCGTAAACAATTGGATGTTTGTAAAGCAATTTTTCAGGATCATAATCGCATAATCACGGGAGGTGCGTGGCCACAGAGGATTCGTGGGAAACAGTCTCTTGGCTGGTGCGCAAACCTCGCGCACGGAATAATTCTCAACATTCCTGGTCGAGACCCTCTGGGAGCGAGCACTGTAACTCTGGTAATATTTCATCAAAGCGTCAACAAATGTGCCCACGCGAGGAAAAAAAGAACACATTTGCCCACACGCGGCAGCTATAAATAGCATCGACGGCAGCGGTGTCGCACGGTGTGGGAATCCTTCTTCCCAACATTCACAAATGGTGGCCAAACGGCAAATAAGACAAACCTGTTTTTATATAACAATCCTCGTTATCATATTTATTTATTCTTATGATTCATATTGAGGTCTAGAGAGGAGTTTCTATAGCACTGCATGTGTCATTTGCACTATTTACTGAGCATATTCATAAAAGTCACTTTTATAGACTCAATTGTTTCACGATTAATGCACAATCTGTTGTTTCCCCCCACTAAAATAATCATGGTTGGAATTCATTTACAGTCAGCCATCTGCGAAAAATGGAATAGAACAGTAGCTGGAATTGTTTGGGTTTCAAATTCAGGTTTCCGGCAAGAGTAAGGGTTTCAAATTGGGGTATGAAGCCACGGTTAGGGTTTCAAGTCAGAGTTAATGTTTCAAATTAGGATATCAAGCCTGGGTTATGGTATGAAATTAGGATTTCAAGCATGGATTGGAATTTCAAACAAGGGTTAAGGATTAAAATTAGGGTTTTAAAACAGAGTTTCAAATCAGGGTTAGGGTTTATAAATAGGGATTTCAAGCATGAGTTGAGATTTCGAGATAAATTTGGGGTTTCAAATTAGGGTTTTAAGACAACGTTAGAGTATCAAATTTGGGTTTCGAGTCAGATTAAGGGTTTAAAATTTGGGTTAGTCGGCAAAATTTGGGGTTTCAAATTAGGGTTTCACGCATGGATTGGGATTTAAGTGTTAAATTTAAGTGTTAAATCCCAATCCATGTGTTAGATTTTTAAATCGAGGTTAGAGTTTCAAATGTGGGCTTCAAGCCAAGGTTAGGGTCCCAAAGTTGGGTTTGAAAATGGGGTATGAAGCCAAGGTTAGATCTTAAATTATGGTTTCAAGCCTGTGCTGTGTGTGTTCCTAGCCAGGGTTTGATTTGTTTTAGAGATTTATTTTGACCATGAAAAACAACAATGCATTTTTTTTAAAATACCAAAGCAGCAACAAGAATGAAACACAACACCAGTTTTCCCTGCTCAAAAGGGGTTAGTTCCAAATTATGGTTTGAAGCAAAGGTTAAGGCTTCAAAATAGGTTTTCAATCCAACGTTAGGGTTTCAAATAATTGAAGAAAAGGTTAAGGATTCAAATGAGGTTTCATTCATATGCTGTATTTGCAGTCAGTCATCAGAGGCACTTTAAATTGTGGCAGTGGTGCACTAACCTCCATTGAACATGAGTTTCAATTTGATTGGTTAAATCTGAACACAACCACATCTTGAGTTGTACATGCTATTGGTCACATGCTATTGGTCGCATGGTTGAAAAAGATTTGAAATGATTTATCTCGGTCTCTTTTTTTTACATCACAAAAACGTGGAATTTGAACAGGGGTGTGTAGACTTTCTATAGCCACTGCACACCACTGGCATAGATAGATGAACAAAGATGCGTTGTTTGTAGTAAATAATAATTTTCAGCCCGAAAGCGAGACTGGCGTGGCTGGGAATCACTGGTCGAATAAATGTGTGTCTGACTGTCATGTGTATCAGATTCACATTTGGCTGGACCGGACTCACTGGACCAATAATGGCGACAGGTGAACCAGTCGGTCATCTGTGTCTCAGAGATTCCTTTTGTGTGAACCCCCTGAGAAAGCACGAGAGCGAGAGAGAGAGAGAGAGAGAGAGAGCTCGCAAGGGCACTTGAAGGTCAGGAAATGATTAGTGTCACTTCTCACATCCTCCAGGCTATATAGCCACACGTGTATGGTGGTTAAAAAGACTTTTCCAAGCAGGGATAGGTTCCGCTCATGGATGGATGGATGGATAAACGCAATAGGTAAAGTAGCAACCTCCCACATTCGAAAAAACATGCACGTTATGTTCACTGGAGTCTCTAAATTGACCATAGGTGTGAATGTGAGCGTGAATCCTGGTTTGTCAATATGCGCCCTGCGATTGCTGGAGAATCCAGACAAAAGCCACACAAGAACCTTAAAACCGCGAGGTGGACGTGCTAACCTCTCAACACTGTGCTGCACCAAATAAATAAAGAAAAACGGGAAACCAAAAAAAAACCCAAAAAAAGAATCGTAAATTTATGAAAATTTTAATCTGTAATTTCCCAACTCATATCTTTTTCTTTCCTCAAACAGGCTAAGGAAGTCAAAATTGGATCAAATGTACTCATACAAGACATTAAAAACTAAAGAAAAATGTCCAAATTTCATCAAAAGTATACATTTGAAATAAAATAAAATATTAAAAGTTAAACTGAATAAATGCAAATTCAATTTTAGATGTAAATGTGAACATTGTGAAATTTGATCCTCAGTTTAACTTTTTTTCAAACAGGTTAAGTAAGTCAAATGTATAAATTAAAAAAAATAAAAATTAAAAAAATCTAAAATAAATAAAAATGAAAAGGAAAACAAAATCTCAATTTAATTCTTAAACATTTCCTAACAACTTTTTTTAACCATGCTAAATGTAAATTGAATGAAAATTCGGAATAAGATTTTTTTTTAAAGTACATTAAAAATGAAAGTAAATAAATACAGATTAAAACAAACTAAAACAAAGGTGTAAATTTAATAACATTTATAATCTTTAATTTTTCAACTCAACTCTTTTTCTCAAACAATTTTATCCAAAACTATATGTTTGAACTAAAATAAAAAGTACATGAAAAATACAAATGAAAAATGTAATGAAAAAATGTCATCCTTGTTCTTTTATTTTCCTCTCTAAACAACTTCCCAGCACTTTCATCTATAAGGAGTATTTTAGGAAACATGCAGTTGACAGATGTTTTGTGTGTAAACTCCCCAATTTGAATAAAACATTCATTCTGAATACAATACATATTTATAACCGTGCAAACAATCAAATGCAAATGTATTTCTGCAGCCTTGGACTGCCTCGCCTACTTTCTTTTATTTCCATGCACACAAATAGATTCCCCTTCCTGTTCCCCTTCCCACTGTATTATCTTGAGTTCTCCACCAGCCACCTCCAACCGACATATTTATTTATAACGCCTAAAACCGGCGGCGGGTTCAATGACGGCGGGCGCTGCGGAACCTTTTAAAAAAAAAAAAAAAAAAAGCAAGAAGGGTTGGGTAATGAAGCAGCGGCCAGCAGAGGCCCCTGGGGGGCCGCTAGCGCCAAGTATGCGTGACTCATCCCTCCATCGGGGTTCTCTCCACGAATATCTATGCGAGCCAATCTGACCTCTGCTCTCTCAACGCCCTACACTTGGCATCCATCTTAAACGCCCCGAGGCATGGGAGGGAATTCAAAACAGACTCATGCAGATGTCGCCACCGCTTAGCATAAATAGACAGCCGAGACGCCGTCGGGTCGTGGTCACTCTCCCGCTTGTCCCCGATGCAAGTGGATGTATTAACGTAACGTTTTTTGCACTACAGTAAGTAATCCGGATTCCGGACCATTCCTGCAATAGGTGAAATCCGCGAAGTTAAGGTATTTTTTTGATTATTTATACATATTTTAAAACTGTGTGAACCTCCCCAGACTCGTATTAAGATTCCCCACACTCCTATTAACTTCTACCATATTATAAACACTTTCTTTCCTCTTAAAGATTTAAGAGTTTATAAATATATAGTAATGCAGAGTAGTACTGTGCACTATGCCCATTTTACTATTGTTTTGGTTTTTTTTTTTAAATTGGTTTTCAGACACACTAGGAAGCTTTTATTTTACCACAAAAAAATTACAGCATACACTCAAAATCCCACGATAGTCAATTATGCACGATATGAATATGAAAAACAATCCCCAATGCACTGAATCCGCAATAGGTGAACTGCGACATAACGAGCCAAAACTGTAATTTAAACAGTTCCCAGGTCTCTTAATAATATATTTTGTGACAATAATCAACATTTACAGACAGTTTTGATGCAGCTGTCCTGTCTCATGCAAACAAACCACTGCGGGGCCCTTTTACGGTGAAATCGCTTGTGTCGCCGTGCATCTAATTACCATAACAGGGCAAGCCGCAGCGGCTGTGTGAAGGCAAATATTATCTGGCTTTATCGTAATACATCTAATGCGTTATTCTGCCGTGAATGCAGTATGAAAGCGTCAACGACGATTGCTTTCAACACAAAAAGGGGCTTTGCCAGTGAGTCATTATTGTTAAACTTGGCACTGTTCATCATAGGTGCCATGCAAGTAAAGCTCCATTTGCAGTACTGTAATCAAAACGGCTGGCTGGTTTCAAAGCTTTAAATAGCGCTGAGCTGTTGCTTCCCGACACAAAGCCGCCACCCAACAAACAGACAACCCAACAAGGCTGTAATCCCCGCACGGTCCCCCGGGATTCACCTGCCGTGCTGCCATCACGCCGTCTTAGCTGACGTGTCCGTGGAGCGGCATGTGATGAGGACGCAGCGACGTCTTACAGACAGCGAGACGCTTCGGTGAGTCTTCGGTGGCAACCGCCGTCATGCGAGGATGGTCTGTCTCGAGCCTGGGAGGAGGTGGTGAAAATGTTTGAAGTTAATAATTATGCATTTCGTTTTCATGGTATCAAACTCTTTAAATGTAAATAACATTTCAAAAATTGAATATATTAAAAATTAAAACGCATAACTCAAATGTTTACATTTGAATTACATTAAAAATACAATAAAAACAATGTATTCTTAGTAAATGTATAAATGTAATAATCATAATAACATTAAAATCGGATCCTAATTTCCTTTTTGGGATTAATGACATTTATTTCATCAGACCAAATAGAATTAAAAAATAAACTATATTGAAATATAAAGAAAACATTTGTCAAATGAAATCATGAAGTTGCCTCACATGATAATTATTTGAATAAAGGTCAATTAAAAATATATTTTAAATTTATAAAAATTTTAATCATAAATCTTTTTTTTCTCATTAAACTATATTTAATATATTCTATATAAATATATATATATATATATATATATATATATTCTATATATAAAATATACAAAATAAATTCAAATGAACATGTTAAGATTAGTACAAAGTTATTCATAATTAAAAAATGAAATAAATTATTAATTTTCCTCACAGATTATAAAAAACATATCGATTCATCTTTCAAAATAAAATGAATACATTAAAAATAAAAATACATTAAAATTCTAAATACTGGTAAGTTAATAAAATGTAAAAGAAGTATGAATGTACCGTATTTTCACGACCATAAGGCGCACTTAAAAGTCTTACATTTTCTCCCAAATGGACGGGGCGCCTTATAATGCGTTCCAACATCTATAAATGTTGTTGTTTGATGAGTGCTCCGCTTGACTTTTTATTTTTATTTTTATTTGTTTTAACATTTCCTACCGACATGCTGCTTACACAGAGGAAAAGCGGACGTGGCTGAAGACGGGGGAAGGGTGCGTGAAGTAGGACGCTAAAGCCACGCCCCCAGTAGGTATATAGCGCCGGGGTTTTTATTTATTTTTAATTTTTTGATTTTATTATTTTATTTATTATTATTTTTTAAACCCCTTGACTGACTAGGAGCATTTCCGGGGTGTGCATTGCGCAAAACAATATCGGTTTGGCTAAGGACCCCTGAAAATGGCACCTACGAAGAGACACGCTTACGAAGCACAGTTTAAACTGCAAGCTATCAGTTACTCGGAGGAACATGGGAATCGAGCAGCCGCGAGAGAATTCAAGATCAATGGATCCATGGTTCGCAAGTGGAGGAAGCAGGAAAACGAGCTTCGCCAAGTCAAGAAGACGAAGCTGAGTTTCCGCGGAAAAGAAAGAAAAACAAAACGCTGAAAAAAGGCGAGGTGGCCCGAGTTGGAAGACCAACTCGAGCCATGGATTAATGAGCAAAGAACAGCCGGGAGAAGCGTCTCTACAGTCACCATTCGACTGAGTGCAATAACTCGGAGCTAGCCATCATTCCGGGAGGCTTGACGAACCGCTGGACATCGGTGTAAACAGGGCGTTCAAAGTGAAGTTGTGATCGGCGTGGGAGCGATGGATGACAGATGGCGAACACAGCTTTACTAAGACTAGGAGGCAGCGCCGGGCGAGTTACGCCACAATTTGTGAATGGATTGTGGATGCTTGGGCTAACGTGTCTTCTTGCACTGTTGTTCGAGCTTTCGTAAAAGCCGGCATCATTTCTGAGGAGCCGCACGAGACTGACTCCGACAATGATGAGAGGGAACCTGCCGTGTTTGTTGGAGAACTTTGATGGATTTGTGGATGAGGATGGATAAAAAAAAATAAGGTGAGTACATTGTTAAATACTTCAATAAAGTACAACCGAACTCGGTTTTGCTCCCGCTGCCTTTTTAAAAACATTATTTTAGCGTGCATGCATGCCACCGTATGTTTTAAGCTAGCGTATGTTTTACCATGCCCGCGCCCAATAATACGGTGCGCCTTATGTGTGTGTTAAATACAGAAATAGACCCCGTAACTGAGACTGCGCCTTTTAATACGCTGCGCCCTTTGGTCGTGAAAATACGGTAATCATAAATAATGATCATTTTCAAATTAAATCCATTTAACCTCACGGGATAAATGTACAGTATCTGTCAAAAATAAAATAAGTACATCTAAAACAAAAATTCATTTTAAGAATCTAACTAAATTACAATAAAAAAAATGTAGGATGTGAAAATGTAATATTTCATCATGAAATACATCCTCAATGTCCCTCTCTGGAAAAACAAAGTATATTTATCTATGTATCAAACTAAAATATATATGTTTTTAAATCAAAATAGAAAAAGTAGGACTTTAACAACAAATACTTAAAAAATTCAAGCCTTAAAACGAACAAAATCCTAAAATGCAGCTCACGGCACTTGTTTATTTCGTGTATTGCTGTTAACCTCACGGATCGCGTGTTCCCCTCGTCGGTCCTGGCACGGACAACTTGTTGTGTATGAGGTGCAGTCTGGCGGGGGTTACAAGGCGGGAGACCAAAACAAATAACAACACTGCATTAATAAAACATGAGGGGAGAAGCGAGCGCGGGGACCTAAAAAGGCAGAAGCTCACAGCCATTTCCAATGCGTCTCCTTTAAGCTAATGTGATTCTGACGTGCAATACAACAACACACAAACATAAAAAATATATAATACACGGGGGCGTGCATTTTACATACAATGAAATTTCTGCTCCTTTATGTCAGGAATTCAATATGGCTGCTCGCTTCGGAGCATCTCTGCAGGGTTCTGCAGGATAACAATAATGCTTAAGGTTTCTGTTTGAATTGCAAATCAGCCTCAAGGTTTTTTTTGTTTATTCTTTTCAATGAATACACGACTGTGACATTTTACAATCGGATATGAATAATGCTGCAAATGATTTTGAGACTTCTTTGTGCCCATTGCGTCAAGACCACGAACACAAAACACACATTTACATCTTTTACTCAAAAAAGAACAACAACAACAACATGCATATATACCTTAAAACAGCCATTTTGGTGCTTGCACACGCCCACTGCCCAAAAATATGACTGTGAAAAAAAAAAAAGTTTAGTTGGCACTATTTTGAGTTTTTTGACTTTTTATGACGGATCCAATGATGCAAGACAACACGCCAAAACAAGGTAAAACATTCAACAATGAGATATGCTACAGCAGTGGGGTAAAAAAGCTAAAAGTGACTTGTTTACCACCTTGTAGCTATGCAGCACAAACAAGCGAGTCCATTTGCCGTCACTTATGATCTGTTCCTGCGATTCGTGCCGGAAGGGGAGCATGCGTGCGGCGCGTGTGAAGTCAGCGGAGACGAGTTAAAAGTGATCCACGCAGGCGAGCGACGCACAAGGGGGACCTCAAACAACACGGCAACAAAACCACGAGGGGCAAGCAAAGCAGAGGCAATGGAAACAAACCTGCCCGCCGCCGCTGACACGTTTTTTCTCCCCCCCTCGCAGACGAGAGATGAGATTCCTTCTCCGAGGAGCGACGCAATACAATCGTATTTCATTCGGTGTCAGCGTGCGTTCATTTTCAAGAGGTTCAACATGAATGACAACCCAGAGATGTTAACACAAAATGTTATTTGTCTCGCTGAGAGAGCTTCATGGCATTTTTCACAGTGTGAGAAAATGCTGCAGATCAACATTATATTTACCAAAAATACATATATACCTCAAAAGTCACACCGAATCATCATGACAGGATTAAGGAACGAGTGTATTTAGCTTTTTCTTTGGCTTTGTGTGTTTGTTATGAAGAAGGATAGAAGTGATGGCAAAAAGGAAACATGGGGATGTATCTGGATGAATGCAAGCAGATGTAGCATGTAGCTGAAATGCCTAATAACTAGAGAAGAGAAGCTATTCTCAATTTCTTAACTTTGTGGGCCCACTACAAGTGGACTCTACAGCGCCAAACTGGGGAAAAAAAGATCATGTTTGTTTTTTTACTATTTTAATAGGGTTTAGGTACCATTTCTTACATCCCGATGATTTTTAATTGACACCCCAAAAAAGAGATTTTTAAGTCCATTTCTTTGTTCAGACCTTAGCAATAAAATTGAAGGGCTTTTCGTTCTTGTCACACCTCCAGTACGTTTTATAGAAATGTTGTTTTTGCGTAATCCATTCCAATAACCAAACAAACCAAACACCAAACAACACCTGTGCTCCACTTGGCCTCGATTCAACTGGACTGCACTGCACCTTTATTCGAATCTGAAAGAAATGTGATGAGTGTCTGCTCCGAACATGTTTTTACAAGTCTCCTGGAAATTGGTTGTGTTGTTTTTGCAGAATCCTTCCGATAACCCAAAAAATAAATAAAAATAATCTCAGCAGGCCTTAATTCAAGTGGGTCGTAAAGATGAAGAGTCAAAATCCTTGATCCGGATCCTCACCAAAATATAATATGTACACAGCATATTTCCTGAAAATCAGTTGTGTCATTTTTCTTCAATCCTGCCAAGAATTAAGCAACTGTCTCAGGTGGTTCCAGTTCAAGTGGGCTCTAATGTCACCATTCGGATATCCTCTCCAAAAATGTATTGGTTCTGTTTTCAGCACATGTGCCACCCCCCATTAAGTTTGACAGAACTCGGTGGTGTCATTTTTGTGCAATCCTGCCAGTAACCAAATAAGCAACTGTCTTGGCTGGCCCCAATTCAAGTGGACCTTAACGCTGAAAAGTGAAAACAAATTCTCATTTGTGAACCTTTATTTTTATAGCCAAAACAGTTCATCCTTTCATGAAGTACTCCTTGAGAAATTAAAGTAAATGTCAAAAAATTAATTATTTCACAAGGTTTGATGTAAAAATAAATAAAATCCTGGGTCATCACCAGAATTCAAAAGGAGCCTGTGATCCTGTGCACCACTTCTCTACTAAATGTAGTATTTTGTTTTTGTTTTTGCCTACATAAGCTACGCAGCGGAGGTGGTAAGAAAACACTGCTTGTACGAGGCTCGACTTTTGCGGCCGCACATCTACGTACATATAAATGAAATACAGTCAAGATGACGTAAAAGCCTGTTCGCAGAGCCGATTGGCCGTGAAAGCAGCACACCACTGAATAGAGAGCGCCATACAATTAGAACAAAAACATCTCCAATTTGTCAAGCATCAACCAAGGACGAGCCGTTCTGTCGAACGTTGAGCGTCCAACTTTTGTTCACAGTTAATTGAAAAGCTGGCAGCCAAGGTTGATTGCAAACCTTGCAGAATGTTTTCGCTCCGTATCCTCTTTTGATAAATTCAGTAAACTAGCAGTAAGACGTCAGTTTCAGATGGTGCGAACACCTTTTGAAGACGCCGTGTGTATGAGGGTTCAATTATCATGTATTAGTTCCTGATGATTTTGATTTAAAGTGAACCCCTCCGCACTCCCCCCCCCCCCCCTTCCTAAAAAAAAAACAAAAAAACAAGTATACTTCAAGCTTTACATTTCATTTTTTTCAAATGGCGGGGTCGTCCAATACTTCACTGTCTCGTTTGGGGTTGTAGCCCCGTCTGTGGGTCCACATGACCTAGACAACTCAGGGAAAGGTAACCGTTTAAACTCACAGGCGCACATTCTTCGACCTGTAGATCACACAACATGATAGACATTGCGCTTCTTGCTATTAAAAAAATAAAATAAATGATTCAAAGTTCAACACACTGACCTCACACACTGACATAATACTTAACACTTGGGAATTGAAATGACGAGACTGAGCTGGTCTGTCAATTGTGGAATCGAGGAAAGAAGAAATTTCGGGGTGTCGGCATAGCTAGCTAGCTAACTGCTCGTTGTCGTGGTCGACATGGGCCAATTATGAGTCATTCGCAGTTGCGCCAGATAGCCACTGATGGAACGAAGGCGCTCGGTTCTTACACTGAATAGTGGCTGAGGGGCGACTCATGGTGGAAGCCCAAGTGCGTACCTGGGCCCCATTTTAGCCACGCCCCATGTCGCCCTGTGCGATCGCACACTTCGTACATGCTTTTGTTTTTTCGTACGTTTTTTTTCAGCCGCGTTCTCATAGGCTGGTTTGCCAATGCCATCACCAGGCTACATCTCATACTACAACTTGAGTACCGAGAATAAATGGCACGTGTCTGAATCGCAATACTTATTTAATTACATTCCACCACCTTGTTCCTCTTGATCTACTTTTAATTACAAGTCGAGCCTCTCGCACGTCAAGCGTAAATCTGCAGCTCAATGAGCGAACACAATCGCAGGAGAGCCAATAAGGCAACATATTTGCACGAAAGGCACACCATGGGGGAATATCACCCCAAAGTAACAACAACGCACTGCGTGCCACCCTAAAAGTTATTTTTAGGAAGTGCTAATTGATGGCCGTATGGAAGCTTGTGCCGCTAATTGGGTGGCAACAAAGGACAGTGCACACAATTCCTTGCATTTGCTATTGTTAATATTGCCAGTGTGAGGCACTCAAAGAAAAAGTAGGCTCTAACAAAAGATGCTTTTCCCTGGCACAGTTCACTGCCGTCCAGCTTTAAAACTGTAAAACCACATTCGAACATTTCATCAGGAACAAATTGCAACACTAACAAGCGACGCAATTTTTGCTCAATTTGGATCAAGTGAGGGACTGGATGACATCTTGCATGAGAATATGTTTTCGAACAGCATTAAAGCCACAAAAGCACAAGCAAACGTTTTCATTCAAACCGGCACAATTATTGCTCACTTTGGAGCACGTTGAGAGGCTGGATAATGTCCTTCTTGAGAATACATTGTGTAATGTCATCACAACCAAAAAAGCCCAATGAGACATTTTCATTCAATCAGCTACAAACAAAGCACTAATGATATTTCCCCCCATATTTACTTAATTGGAGCCAGTGGGAGACCTGATGACATAAGCGCCTGAGAATATGGCTTCTAATAACTTTAAAACCTTTAAAAACTTTAAAATGAACATTTCCATTTAATGTGGCACAAACACCACACTAATGAACAAAACAGGTTTGTCTTAATGTTGAGCAATTGGGGCTGTATGACGTAGGCTGAGAAAAAAAAAAAATCTTGTAATATATTTTAGACTCCAAAAGCACATTTGAACATTTTCATTCAATACGGCACAAACAAACCATTCGCAAACTACATCATTTTTGCTCACTTTATTGCGTGTCAAGTAATTCTCGACAATATATTTTGGAATGTCTTCCAAAACCCAATAAAAGCACAATGAAACATTTTCATTCAATCCATCACAAACAAAGCACTAATGAATGACACAATTTTGGCATAATTTCAAGCAAGTGAATTACACTCAGAGCAAATGAGGGTGGGGGGGTTTGACTCAGATTGACCTATGGAATCATCTTTACTAAAGCAAAGACTGTAGCAGCACAAACAAAAATGTATCAGCACACACCTGCACAAATGACTGAGACAAAATGCCACCACTCAAGTCAAGCGATAGAGAGGCTTCACCATAAGAAAGTGGGTAAAAAAATAATTTTTCAAAAAATAAAATAAAAAATAATCCTCACAGTGGTGGGATTCATTAACTCGGACTAATAAGAGCTAATAAAGTGGCTTGCTTGGCTATCGATTTGTTTTTGGCCCCTCTTGCCGCCCGTAGGCTTTAGCTGTTGCTTGGTGGCGTACATCTGTCACGGCCTTCTTTTCATTGCTTTCGTTATTGAATGTGACGTTGGCTGCGTTTTCATTAGTCTCCGTGCGTTCGGGGGGATTTCTTGTTTAAGTTATTAAAAACACTCACCAACTCGGCCGTTTTCCCTTCACACCAGCCTGACTCCCCGAGAGATGCACACCGACCGGTACTTGATGGCTTTCTCCCCGCTTTGACATCTCCCTCCCACCAGCTCTCTGTCTGCATTATTATGCTTCGTCTTCTTCCAGTCTATCCCACACTGTCTTATCTTTTCCAACACTCCTACACTCTCCCATGGGTGCTCTCCACTTGGGTAAAGCTATCACACTCTGTCCTCGAGCCGCGGTCCTGTCACTTTACCGTCCCTGCAGCTCCACCACACGTCCCCCGTAACAAGCTATCATTTTCTCTACATATTAGGACATGACTTTGTTGAATTCATCCACACGGATCTGTAACGACGACGTTATACACACATTGGTGGGAGTGACGAAGTACAAATACTACATTTAAGTAAATTAATCAGGCATCTGTTTTCATTTTTCTATTTCAACTTGTATGCGTTGTGCATCCTTCCAGCCTAAAACCACCTGTTTCTTGCATTCAGAACTTCTGTCACAGGAAAATAAGGAGTATTTTTTTCAGACAACAAAAATCAGCCTTTGCTAAATGGTTACCATTCGCGATTAGCATTAGCATGCTAGCGATGACCATTTTATGTTTAGAAAATGCTAACTTCCATTCAATTCACTCATACATCATGTTATATGTACATTACATATCTAATAGTGTCTTAAAAAGCACTTACAGACGCTCCTCTGTCATTTTGGGCAAAGTTTACCAGTGGCCTAACACTGCATCCGTCTGCAATAAATGTCCGTGTGAAACATTGGTTTAACGTCAGCGCAAACATGGTTCCGGGAAGAACTTTTTTTTGTTTGTTTGTTTTATTTTGGGTTTTTTTTTAGGGGGGGGTCCCTGCTGAGCTCCGAGGC
The DNA here is from genome assembly GCF_024500275.1 of Phycodurus eques. Lineage (NCBI taxonomy): Eukaryota > Metazoa > Chordata > Actinopteri > Syngnathiformes > Syngnathidae > Phycodurus > Phycodurus eques. The sequence goes on from NC_084537.1 coordinate 20,061,988, forward strand.
AGAAATTCTGCGTCGACCTATTTTTTTTTTTAGGTCAATTTAGCAGAGTTATTTGATAATTTTTTTTGTTTCCCCCCAGCCCTACTGGAGATGATGCTAAAGCTGTCCCGCAACCAGTGATGCTGGTAATGCATTATAAAGTAACAAAGTTACAAATAATGCGTTGCTTCAAAATTGCCACCATTTTAAGTAACAAGCAATATAACACGTAACTGTACCTGGGAAAGTAAACAGATTACAGTTACTTTATCAAACCAATAATAGTTACTTACTGTATGAGGCAACAACATCTCTTAACAAGTACTCATTTGTTGCTGCATGGTGACTTGAAGGAACTGCAGCACATCTGTCCAAAAGCAGTTTAACGAATACGCAGAGCACTTTTTTTCTAATGTGCAGAGGAAAATGACTGGGAGGTTACTGTTTATCATACAATCCACAGGGAAGGTGCAGAAAATATATATAAAAAAGAAGGCAAATAAATGCAGTAAAAAAAAGTGCACTTAATTGTTGTTAGTTTTTATTTACACATTAAGAATAGTTTTTACTGGCGTGTTAAGGGTACAATGCATAATGTTAATTATTCATACCGAAGCGTGCGGTCAGAAATCGTCATGGAGTTAAGGACTGACTCACTGAAGGACTTACAATACTTAGCTTAAATATTCACAATGAAAAGTGAGGGCTTTCAACTTCGTCTGAAGTGCGGACTGCTCGTGAGCTGGTTTAACGCGCTGCACCGCTGACGTTCACGTAAGCAAGTGCTGCTTCCCCCCGTCAATCACCCACAGCTTTGCTAGTTAAACAGTTGCATAATCTTGTCACTGGCAACCAAAACGTTTTCTCGCTCTACGCGTCAAAATTATGATAGTGGGAGCAAATGTACGTGCGTGCGCGTGCGTGCACACAAACACACGGTTGCCTTCATGGACCCCCGGAAACCACAGAACTCAACTAATATGCAGGGTGGCTACAGTTTATCTATAATTTAAGAGTCTTGAGAGAAGTGTACTTGAGAATCCTATGCTTGTTTACATTGTTAGCTACTTAACTATATTTGGCACGTCAAGTCTGCACTAAGTAATGTGTCTTCAACTACACTGATATTTCAGTTCTTGGTTCATGTTGATGACGTCATTCTCTAACTTGTTTGGCGTATATTACCAAGTAATGGGTATGGTTAAGCTAATGTTCTTTTTGTACTGTGGATAAGTGATATTCCTGCCACTTGGCAGCTGCTGAAAGTAATTAAAAAAGTTACTTGTAATCTAACTTAGTGACTTGAGTGATCAGTAAATCAACTAAGTTACTTTTAAGCTTGAGTAATCAGTAAAGTAACTAAGTTACTTTTTCAAGGTGACTGTGGCAACATTGCCCGCAACCTACAGTATGTGTAACCAATGTCGTGGGCGAGGCCTAAGAGCGCAAGAGGCTTCGGTCCGCGTCGCTGACAGCTGATGCAAAACAACGCCGGTGCCACGCCACAAATTTTCCCAGTCGAAGCCGGTTGCAGAGGTTATGTCGGCTAGACAACAACAAGGGTTCTCAAGGGCATGAGACTCCGAGGTCAGGCCCGACATCAAGCCATCAAAGCGCTGTGTGGGGCTTCTGAAAGGGCCAGTCAGTGGCTCTGGATCAGAAGGAGAACAACACCTGGGCTCCGAAATGCTGTCACTGGGGAAGCGGGAGGTAGAAGGGGCCAAAGTGGAGAAGTCGCACACCTGTAATGCCAAATGATGCTGTTGAGGCACCTGAAGGTGTCGCGGGCCTCATCAACGAAACACCAAAGGAGGACGGTGCTCAGCTGATGACCCCGGTGAAATCGTTAGCTCCCTCAACCACCCCATCCTGAAATGTCATTATCCGTCTCACAACAGTATCTCCAGGTACATGCGACAATTGTAACATTATGCCCTAAACCTGGTACGCGGTCAGGCACATGCTCGAGTCAGGGAGAAGGATACCGCTGCCATGCAGAGTCCCCGGCACTCTGGATCTTAACATCACATCTTTAATTAAAGTGGTTAAATCAGTACTTCCACTCTCACCAGTCTTTTTGTAGCTAAGTTTTTGTTTTTTGTATCTGTTCTTCTACTTACTGGAAGTACACATTGTGAGTCCTTGCCACCTCTGTCTCGTACGAGCAAGGCTAGTTCATCTCAGTAAGTGGCTGGAAAAGAGTGTATAAAATGCCACAAAAAGATTTATTCTTAGGATTTTTTTTTTTTTACAAAAGCATGCATAGAGACGTTATTAAGACACCTGGGAACTTTTTAAAATGTGGTGAGAAAAAAACCAATATACACTTCTCACAAAAGGTGAGGCATGTTTGTTTAGAGTGACATTTTAGGGATGAACCTAAAATGCACAACAACCTTTCCAGGAGAATTTAATTTGACCTTCTCTTAATTTCTGTTCAATGTTGCAGTACTTTTTGCACACCTTCCTCTTCTCTAACAAGAAGCTGAACAGCAAAATTCACAAAAGAATTCATTGCATTAAACATGACAAAATTCTACCTCCGGCAGTTTGGCTGAGCATTCAAACGCGGGGAGATATGATGCAAGATAGCCTATTAGCGTCGAAAGGACAGTTAAGTGAAGGACTCTACACAATAGCCGCTCAACACGCATTTTTCTGCTTAAGACTTAGTGAGCTCTAGTGGCAACGAAATGAAGCACAAAGCAGTACACGAGTGTGATGCAGTGCGGCTGTGCGCCGCCGCAAAGCACAACAATAAACATAATGTTCAGTGACAGCGTCCGCAATTTGTCTTCTTCTTCTCTTTCTGTGTTGTCACACAATCACCATAAAGCCGTCCATGATGAGCATGGGTTCGTGGTGGGGAAAGACACTCCAAATGACGGAATATGAGAATTAAGAGAGCAAAAAGGAAATGGGGGCTTTAATGGAACTTTAAGTGCCTTGGACGACGGCTATCTCGCAGAAGAAAACAATAATAAGGCGCGCAGCAGTCTGGAGACTTGGTTAATGAGCGAGGACGGCTGTGCTGAAGGAGCGCATTATGGCGACTGTTGATGATGCTTTGTTGAAACGCTACGTTACTGCCACAGTACCGAAGTATTGTAACCAGACTCAATCAATTAACTGATTGCTGATGGATCGCGGCATGAAGCAAAATTGAGTGCACGACGGTGACAAACACTTCTCGTTGCTATTTTTGCTGCGGTGAAAGACTTTGCGAGACACGTTAGATGAACATTCAACACAACGGAGCCACAAGTCGAAGCACTTCCTTCCGGTTCAGGTGACCGGCGCAAGAGACCGGCAAAAAGCACCTCGAGAAATATTAAATGTCTATAATATGCTTTGTTTGACACATCTTCAAAAGCTAACAGAGAAGATAATATCTGATGTTTACATATATCACATATGTATAAATAAATTATATACCGGTACATGTATTTAACGTTTGTCTAAAGACGCCAGCGATAAAGAAACATTTTGCAAGCTCAGGTTCAAACTATCATGCCGTCAGTCCATAGTTATCGCCGCGCGCACAGGATGTCAGCTAACCAGTTTTTCCGAGTTTGGTCACGTGACGTTCCACGTTAAACCTGATTAGGCCCGATTATTGGAGGACATCCAGATTGTTGGAAAATATAAAGAAATAGAAAGAGTTGCGGTAGAAGAAGGAGTTTGTTCTGTTTTTACGTCCCAATCACAGAGTCCGTGGATTGACTGAACTCTGTGTAGTCTGCACACGTAAGGATTTGCCATCGTAAATATTCAGCAGGTTTAACCTTTACAATTGTCAGCCCAGATCTTTTTCCAAGCAGCTTGGGAAGGGGGGAAAAAAAAATATCACTCTTACAACACCAGAGGATAATCACTCACTCAGGGTTCTCTTTTAGAGACATCGGACAATCGGGCCTTGGCTCAAATTCTGACGGATAATATAGAGACACCGAAAAATATCTCAACTGATGATTGCAAGTCGCGTCCCCCAAACCAGGTCTATTTCAGATTGGGGTGGGGGGGGAGAAGAAAAAAAAAAAATCACTTGATAGTGGAAAAAATATGCATCCAGGAGTTTGTATCCTTTAAAAACAAAAAGGGACGAGAAGGCCACTTGGCAACCTATGTAAATATTAATTACTACTTTCCCATTAGCCACTGTATTACATCTTTGCCTCAGTGATACAGTCCTTTCATTATCTAAATACTTATATTTAGTTGAGCACTGACTGTAACTTGAGTTAACCAGTAGCCATAACCCTATATAACTTCCACCACTGCTAATAGCAATCCAGACCTCTTTCACGGTATCATGTTAAGTTTACCACCCTGATTTCGCTTCGCCTGCCTATCTATCGTACCTCTACCGGAATCTTCCATCACGCTGCTGTTCTCTGTCAAGCTGGTCCGCTATCAGCCAGTAGTCAACGCTAGCTACTCCACAGCGAGAAAGCATGTAAAATCTTAAGGTGTTACAGAAAAAAAGCACAAAAATATATAGATAACCTCAAATCTGTGCATTTGTCAACAAATAGTTTGCTACGGTCTACAGAAAAATTTGCAATACGGTGAGTCCGCCGTACTTTAGCACATCTAGCATACAAGAAGTTGACTCTGCGGCTGAACAAGTTAAAAAAAAAAAAAAAAAAAGTCATCAGCATGTGCAGTTCACCACCTTTTAAGTTCCCCGAGCTGTCGAGATGCATTCTTTCAGACGGATTGAAAGTAACTCTCCTGCCAATATAGCTCCTGCCGATATGACGCCGTGAGCATCTTGATGAAAAAAGCCTGAGCCGTTCCATCAATTGACCGCGTGTTCACCTTCAGCAGATACTCCCCCCCCCCACCCACCTCCCTCACCCCCTTCGCCTTGTACAAATCAACTTTTTCACTCCCCCTCCCTCACATTTCCCCTCTTCTATTTATTATTTATATTTATGATCACGCCATGTCTGCCGTTTGCCACCAGCTCCGTGGACGGGACTGGCAGCCGTGAAGAGCCGCTCGATGAAAGCCAGCCTAAGCGTCAACGCGCTAAAATTGCAAGCCCACTTAGCACAGCCAACCTCTCCCGGGTGGTGCGCGGCACGCCGTCGGAGCTGTCACCGCAGCCACCCACGCTCCAAACACTCACACACACACACACACACACACACACATATCAAAATGCCTGCCACATAATTTGCGGCGCACTGTTTTGTCAACACCATCAAGCAGCATCAAGACAGCAGAGGGACGACATATCAAAGCGAGGGCGCATAAAAGAAATGTACAGGTGTAGATGACCACAACGTATCCCCTGTGGACGTCTTCTTCACACCCACCCCGGCCCCCATATCCCAATCGAAAAACTGATGCAAATGCAATTGGAGCAGGGGTCTTAAAACTGCGGGTGCAAGATTCAACGTGAAGCCTTTATTGACTATTTGTTCTGACCATTTTTTGTGCAAGGGAGAGGAGATGCACTCTGTTGTGATCTTGACGGCGGGGGGGGGGGGGGGGGGGGGGACTGTGGCTTAGAAGGTTCGGGAAAGACTGAATTAGAGCAGGAATTCTCCTAGGATTGCGTGATTAAACACAATGTCTTTATGGGCTTTTAAAGGGGTTTGGTTTGAACAACTTTTTGAGGGCGCGTGCAGGGGACACACAAAGTGTGTGTGAACCCCCGGGGTTCGGTCGAACCTAAGTTAAGAACTACTCAGGCTCGCTTGCTCAATTGCAAACAGTGCCTCAGCAATCCGTTCAGGCAGGAAAGCAGCTGCTTCCAGACCGCACATCTGGATGGAAAATCTCACGGTTACATGTTTATGCAGATTCTTCACTGACCTGCCTCGAGAGCTCACCTGCCCGCTACGACTTCTATGACCAAAAATATAAACGTCCGCTTGCGATGAATGCGTGCAGCAGAGTTGTAGCTTTACGAGAATGCAACGGAGCTTCTTCACTGGCCTGCCCCTTTGACTCCAGCTGGTTCCTTCTGCGATTCAAAATATAGTTGCCACTTCTGCAGCAGCCCGTTTAGTCAGCAAAGACCTCCCCTGGTGCCCGCTGTGAAAAATGTGCTCTTGTGAGCACAGCATCCTTCACCTCTCGTCACCTTCTTTATGACACTAAAGGCTCGCTTGCTCTGTAGCAAAAAAGATGCCTCCGTGCAATTCAGACAGCCACACACAATCCATTTGTCCACATTTGTTCAGGAAGAGAATAGGGAGCTCTCAGAGGTCTTTTAACATTCATTTTAGTGTCAGAATTATATTTAGTGAACCAATATCTGTGAACTTGGTTGCCATAAAGAATTTATAATGAACACACACACGAGAATATATTTCATTCCCCCTGCCACCGACTGCCTTGGTTCTTTTTAGGAGATGATGAGGGTGCGTCACGCCATCAAAAATGCATTAGGAATATAAAAGTTTAAACAGCCGCAAGCTGGTGCGTGTACCCTGAAGACACGTCCACCGTGACACGGCGGCTTGACATTATCCCGAGCTAATTGCATGAGGGGGTACAACGACTCTCATTCCAGCCATTATCCTCTAATGAGTCTCCTGAAGGATACAGAACTGTACAGGAGCGACCGAATGATGGCTCGGACGAGCCTCCACCTGGCCTGACAAAACGCGAAGCAAGAACTTTCATCATTGTTTCACTCCAGAGGAACAAATCTGCCATGTTTTTTTGACGCCTCACTACGGACTCAATTAACACGCAAAGCCTTTTTCCTAATGTCAACCTAACAACCTTTCCTTGAAAGCAATTACCGATGATTAAGTGCGCCTAATTCGGTGTGTCACTCGCGGCCGTATTTTTATGACGAGGGATCGGAGGATCAGACCACACAGCGGCGCTGAGCGATCTTTTCTCACACCCCCCTCCCCTCGTTTTCACCCTCGACATTCCCTTTCCCGTCACTACGACGTGACCTTAAGCTACGAGCCGACGGGGGCGGCTGCCTGACACCGACGGCTTTAGCATTCCGCGCTCGAGCCGCTCATCCGTCAGCGCTTTAAGGTCACCCGCTATTTGCGGTCACTCCATCAAAAAAGACGTCTGCTGGCAATTTATACATGCGCACGCCATTCGTACAATAATATACCACATGTAAACAGTAAGATGCACCACAAATTGAGAAGAATATTCCCGACGCGTCAGCTCGTCTTTGCTCCTGTTTGGGTCTAACTCGAAGCATCTCAGCACAACAAGGGAATCCTAATGTCGCCGCCATGAATACATTTCAACTGCATATAGACAAAAAAAATAATTTCATAAATCGAAAGATGACATGCTTTTCAGTTCAGAGCTAATGGAAAAAAATGGTTCTACGGCTTTGAAATGCGTGATGCGTGATGTGTTTAGGCAGCGATTCTTGGCAAGATTTTGCCATTATACACACACACACACATTCAAGTCAACTCAACTTTATTTACAGAACACTAAGACAACCGCAGCACCAAAAAAAAGAAGAAAAAAAAGAACGAATTATGAAAGAAAGTAATAAGAATTGTGTTACTTTCCATCCCAAAAAGTTCAAAGGTAGGGTTAGCTCTAACCGTAACTTTTTTTTTTCTTTGTAATAAATGGTCTCAAGAAAAACTTCACCATACCACAGCATACTTTTGATATCTACAGTGTGCAGCAACTAATGCCTAGCTCAGACGACAGAATTTTAGAACCGATATTGGCCCGATTTGCTTTTGCGGGCGATTTCCCAGATCAGCTCCGACATATTTTTATATTCCGTCAGCAACGACAAAACTTCTTTAGTGTGACAAAATCCACGACCAGCGATTTGGCCTGACAATAGCCCTACGACGTCGAAATGAAAAGTCGAGCATGTTTGATTTTTTTGGGGATATCTTCCGTGTAGTGTGACATTTCAACGACAACTCTTGATGTCGACCAATAGGATTGCGAATTGTGGCCGCCTCCCATGATTGCTGCCGTCAACATACTTGGCCGCTGTCGTCAACATTTATTCGCACCCACAAATCAATGTCTACCGAAGCTTTAGCGCACAATCCGACAGAACGTCGGCATGTTTAGGTACAAGCTTTAGTGCTTGCACTAGCTCGCTAGCCTATATAATGTTTTGTTGTTTGCTTGCAAGTTGTATCATATTAAAAGTATGCGAACTAACCTCAAGCAATCTTAGAATTTATAACCCAAAGCGTCATCTACCGAGCACTGCGTGACGCCACATTTTTGTCCCTTTTTTCCCCTGTCGCTTTTTCTTTTCAAGGCTCTTTATTTAATTATACAATTTATCAATACAAAACCATTTACAAAAAACATTGGTAGTTCGCAATAACGTCGTATACTGTAGTTGTGAGCTTGAGCCACATGCAGTTCTTAATTGTATTCTTATAGTTCAAAGTGACTCCGTATGCTATCATCACGCTAACGTTCTATTTCAAATTCTGAATTCTGCCGATTGCTGCCATGTTGTAACAGCCATTTTGCCTACACGACAAACCTCTGTCGATACCGTCTGTACATTTAATTGATCCAATTTCACATATTTAACAAAACTAGATTGTTAGGTACATTATTACCCATACAACATAACGTACTGTAGTTGTATGTTGTATTAAAGTTCCTTATTTTGATATTCGAATAGTTCCAAGTTGTGATACACACCATGCACTCATCACCTTAACTTCTAAATTCCTACAGAAACCGCATGGAATGCGTTTTTTAAATTCATTTTTTTAAAATAGTCACCACACTACATCCTTGTTCTCGAAATAATGTCTTTCAATTGCGACGACAGCCCGTTGCGGTGGCAAACGTGCTGAATTTGACCAAATTGTGCCAGTTATCATGCTTACATGACATATACATTTGAAGATAGCTGGTGAAAAGCAAGTATCTCTTGCTACAACATTCACTTCACACAGCAGCCCGTTGAGGTAGCTAACTAGTTGGGGACAGCAAAATATAGTAGCAGGGGAATTAACTTTTGTGTTAAAGTCTCATAATCCGCAGCCCATTTTAGCGGGCTGGCAAAAGACTGATTGTTAATGCCAGTTTGGACCAGTGCACGTCTTCTGCCGCTGATGGGGAGGAAAAAAAAATGTCTGTGTCTCTAACGTTTTTGATCATTTTTGAAAGCGGCGTCGGATCGTTAGCAGCTAAAACCAGGTTAGCGGGATTATAGAGTATAGCGTCGACGAGGTGTTAGCACACTTCATTAGTCGTGTGTGTGTGTGCGTGAGTGCGGCTGTGTTTGTGTTTGTGTGTGTGTGTGTGCGCCATAACAGGCAGTATCACCGTCCATCACCCACACACTGTCAGCAGGGGACCACACACACACAGTGCTAACGTGTCGACATTAGCGACACATTGCTTCTTCTTCCCACTCACATTCTCAGACCTGGTATTTATGACTTTAAAGATAGAAATTGATGTAATAAAGACTCGGGTATACAGACATATGTTTTTATTCCCACCCCTGACAAACTTTACGCACTCATTGATTTTGCCAATTTTTAATTGGTTACACCTCGTCACCTTTTGCTCGCATTGGTACTCGGGAAGTTTGGTGTGTATTTAAAGCTTGTGGTTCGTTAAACAAAAAAATAAAAAAAATAATAATAATAATGATTAGATAAATAAGTTAGCAGAAAAGTTTACAGTCTGCCACAGTGTCTCTTGCAGGGAAGCCACAGCTAGCACTTCGTGCCTCTAATTAGACCCATGAGTCGATTGTTTGAGCATGTTGTTGTTGTTTTCCGGGAAGCAGACAGGCACAGAAATCCCGCGAAAGAAAAAGAAGCTTTGTTTGGACTTTTATAAAGTGTCACAAATATGGATTAACTAACAAAATTCTTCCAATGTTTTATATTGTTAAAATGACTAAAGTAAAAAAAAAAAAAAAAAAGGGTTGCAGCTCCAAATGTTCTTCCCGCTGAAACAGGAAATTGTATTGAATTTGCTGCATCACCTGAGGATAAATTGGGATAACCACAGCAAACTCACAAAATTTGGATATTCGTGAGTTAATTGTTATTCGTTGTCAAGTTCTACAACCGTCTATTTAGACAGGAAACTTGTTGGGCCCTGAATGTACCGAGCCCTCTACTGGTTGAAACGAAGTAAAAGCAGCTATTAGCTTCAACGCTTTGAAATTATGTTTTCAGTTAAAAAAAAAAGAAAGAAAGAAAAAAAAAAGAGTCAACAAACCACCTTGCTCTCATGACATTTGCTTGCAATTATACCTGCCAAACAAACAAACTCAATGTTTAGTGTGAAATGAGTTGAGTGTCAGGCCTGAATTTACTGTGCCCTCTCTGCTGGTATGGCATCAAGTACTGTAGTGACATTCATGATGCCTACAAGACACAAGAGTTATTCCAGTAGGGTGCTGAAAGGTTTATTTGGTGCCGTGCCGCTCTTAAAGTCAAGCCGAGCGCAGTGCAGAAGCGTCACCGAGGAAACGAGCTCCTTCTACATCTTCCCTCTGACGTCTACTTAAGGTGTCTGACTTTTAGCCTCCCCGCCGCGATACACAAATGAGCTCGTTTGCGGGTACCCCCGTTTGCACGTAGGCGGACTGTCAGCTGTTACCGCATTAAATCGACTTAAATTTGTCAGGTTAGGTTTTTTTTGTTTTTTTTTACTGAATATAGGCGCTTTAGGTTTATAGGATGCTGGTCCAATTAGCCGTACCAACAACTTTGTGATGTTTAGGTCCTTAATAATAGGGATGGGCATTGAAATCAATTGATTGATTTGTGAGAATTCTGTCCATTGATTGTTGATTAATCATGTCTTGAAGCCAGTGAGAACACGTGGAGTGCACTACTGGGATGCAACCAGCAGAGGCGCCATTGGTGTGGCCTCATCTAGTTTGCTGCCTGAAGGACGCAAGCTATTCCAAGACCCAACTACAACTGTGGATAAAAAAAATTAATAAAAGGAACACTTAAACAACACAATGTAACTCCGAGTCAGTCACATTTCTGGGAGATCAGCCTATCCAGTTAGGAAGCAACACTGATTGTGAATCAATGTCACCGGCTCTTGTGCAAATGGAACAGGCAGCAGGTGGAAATGAGAGGCAATTAGCAATACAACTCTATAAAGGAACGGTTCTGCAGGTGGTGACGAGAGACCATTTCGCTGTCCTCATCTTTTCTGGTTGACTTTGTGTCACTTTTTGCTTTTTGCCAGTGCGTTCACCATTAGAGGGATTATTTTAGGCGGGGTCTACAACCCACAGAAGTTGCTCAGGTAGTGCAGGCAAGGCTGGGTCTGCTACGTCTCCCAGCACAGTGTCGAAAGCATGGAGGAGATACCACGAGACAGGCCAGTACGCCAGGAGACGTTGAGGGGACCGAGAGAGGACGACAACCCAGCAGCAGGGCCGCTATCTGCTCCTTTGTGCACAGAGGAACAGAAAGAGCGCTGCTAGAGCCCTACAAAATGACATCCAGCAGGTCAGAATAAGACCCCATGAGGGTGGGATGAGGGCCAGACGTCACCAGTGGGTCCTGTGCTCGCGGCCCAACACCGTGCAGTCCGACTGGCCTTTGCCAGAGAACACAGAGATTGGCAGATTGGCCACTGGCGCCCTGTGCTCTTCACGGATGAGAGCGGGTTCACACTGAGCACATGGGACAGACGTGACTGAGTCTGACGACGCCGTGGAGCGTGACCGATTTGGCGGTGGGTCAGTGAGGGTCAGGGGAGGTATTTCTTTGGAGGGCCACACATGCGCTAGTCAGAGGTACCCGACTGCCAGGATGAGATTATCAGACCCATTGTAAAACCACTGATGTTATGGACTGGCCTGCCCGTTCCCCAGACCTGAATCCAATCGAGTACATCCTAGACTTGATGCACATCATGACTCGTTCAATCCGCCAGTGCCACGTCACACCACAGACTGTTTAGGAGTTGACTGATGCGCTGATCTGATTTTGAGTATGATTCTGAATCCAGACCTCCATGGGATGCTGATTTTGATTTCCATTAATGATTTTTGTTATTTTGTTCTTAACAAATTCCATTATGTAATAAATGAAGCAAGTATTCCCTTTACTCTTTTGAGCAGTTGTATTTGAATATATTTAAAAGTCAATTTTCCATATGTTCCCTTTACCAGTCAAAAACGGACCCATCTATACTTCCAGGGGTTATTTTAGGGTGTTCTGATTTTTCTTTTTAAATCCAAATCTCATAATTATCACCTCGGAGCCTCATTCATCAGCCGACAGCCGTCATGAATTCTTGATGGAACAGTGACATGACCCCGAGAGTTACAGCAGCGTGTCCCCTGCAGAGGAGCGATGATGGATGACACCGGCGCTTCTCCCGCCGTCACACTCTCTTTACCGTTTGATGTCTCAACTTCGCCTCGGGCTCCTCCGCGAGCCATTCATTTCAACACCTGAACCTGCGTAAACTCGAGCCGAGGCCGGGAGACGTGCCGAACAGACACACTGCCGACTGTCTACGATGAAGCGCGATGTGGTCGGCAGACCGTCAGATCAACAGGTCCGTAGCCAAGTGATGGCTAAAGAATCACGCTAGGGTAAATTAAGTGCTTCGCATGATTATCAGACCACCATTTCATGGTAATTCGTCAAAAGGATCATCCGTCTTTGGCGTCATGCTATGCCCACATCAGAGTTGGCCCATCACCCTAGGATACCTGCTTCTGATTGGGCCTCATTTGTGCAAATTTCCTTTCTAGGAGTTCACCCTGGAAGTCGCTCAATGGCTGTTTCAAACCAAGATCGCCAACTTGCTGTTCAATTTCGACCATGGGTCTTTGGAATTTTTTTCTGCATCTTTGTTGTAATTGACATGTCCACCCAATTTAGTCTTGATCGGCAAAACTAGCAGTCTTGTTATTATGGACACGTCCACTCAGTTACATGTAAACGTGTGAAACTGGTGTCGGGTGGTGTCGTTAAATTCCCTTGATATGTGTATGCCAGTTAAGAATGTTAAACTGAATTCAATTTTGCCTTGATAGTATTTGTCGTTCAGCACGAGTGTGCAATAGAAAATAAGCAGTTCACTGGTAGAATGTGCACAACAGGGACAGGCAGGCATTTACGAGCATGAAAAGAAAAATCAAATTTGGCTGCTGAGACCTTGGCCGAGTCGTTGTGTGTTTTCGTGCAGACGTCAGAGCCGACACACAGACGGATTGGAAAGACGAAGCTGCTTTTTTTTTTTCTCTCTCTCTCTCTTTCTTTTATTAACAGAAAGCTGAATGAGTTGTGAGGTGTTGAAGGTCAAGCTTTCTTGCGTTACAGCAAAGTCTTTGTCCGGTGTTTAATAGAGGGACATTGACTTGACGGCATGCGGTCGTCTATACAGACGGAAGCATGGATCGTTTCTTTCCTCCGCAGCCTTAAGTCGCCCCAGACAAATGCACATGAACCCCCAGCGTGGTGGCAGAGAGGGACTTCGATCACTTCTCTCTCTTACGCACACACAACTCTCATACTCGCACAGACACATCGAACACACACTTATGTTTGTTGGAAGGAGCGTTAGGGCCACGCTGAAAATAAAATGAAACAAATTAAACGACGACATTAAAGTTGTTTCCCCTTGTTAAACTTAATTTTAAAAAATAACATGTTTGAAAAACCATTTTTCTTGAAAATTAGTTTTTTCTAAACAAATATGCATCTTCCACTCCAAAATATGCACACAAAAAAAAGGTGACACTTGAAAATATACTCTTTTTTTTTAAACATAAATCAGACTTTCTTTTCCTCAAAAAGAGATAATTCTTTTGAAAATGTATGCCAGCTTTTTAATTTTTTTACTTGAAAATACACATTCAACAAATATATTGAAAGAAAGTCTAGAAAATATGAAAAAAAGATGTTTTTCCTCACAAACGGAGAAAGTTGTCATCTTTGCTCAATACAACATTCGTACGGAAAGTTCCGAATATACAGACAGAGCACCTCTCCTCTCCCACTGAAAATTATTAATTGACAAAAATAATGTAATAATTTCCATGAAGGCTATCAAGGAAATATAGTCTCCCCTCATCAAACAGGTGTCAAACTCAAGGCCCGGGGGCCAGATACAGCCCGCCACATCATTGTATGTGGCCCGCGAAAGCAAATCTTGTGCGTCAACTTCGTGTTCCTTGCTAAAATACCAAAACTGCAAAATGTCTTCACTTTTAGTAACACTGGGATATTGCAAGTTTTACCTATCCCGCTTTCAAAATAAACTGAATAATAGTTGAACAAATGCATTTTTACTGCTGTCTGATTTCAAAACTAGTTATTCATTCATTCTTTTTCTATATGTAACAATATGAGGCAATCATACCTTTACATGGGTTCACAGTCATAACGGTCCTCCGAGGGATAACTACAATGTGGCCCGCAACAAAAATGAGCTTGACACCCCTGCCTTATCATGTTAACATGTTTGTGCACTGTATTAGTGGTGACAGGAAGACGCTGGCTAGCACGCCGTCCTTCATATAGAGCAGGTGTATACACGAGTGGGCCTTCAAACAACAATAGACCTGAGAATAGCGTGAAAGGAGAGGTTGTGCATCGCCGCTGTTGGACTTAGTCCCACACTGCTATTGACCAGATTGCTGCTATTTATCAAAATGCCAAGATTGGTATTCCGGCATCCATTAGGGACCGAGGAGGTGGTCGTGGTGTTTGATTAATAAAAAGGGGGGAAAAATGACAATGCAGCAATCGCTTTTATTGGACTGGAACTCACCGTATTTGTCAGTCAAAACAAATGGAGGAGGTAATGGATTATTAAAGCATAACTACAAAGAGTGCTGCCTGTGGCTGCACATTATTGGTGGTTGAATTCAAGGTTTTATCGCAACAATTATTTTCTGTTCTTCTATAACGCTCGGGAATCAGTTAGCCGGTGTAAAGATTGATTGAAAGCTATGTGGTTGTTAAAAAGTAAGTATTAAGGTAAGTTAAAGTAAGTAGGGTCACTCAAACCTCAAGGCACCCCTGTATCTCTACACATGCCAAAAAGTAAACAGGAAATGTAGTTTCTTTCAAAAATATTACATATAGGTATAATTGTTATAACAACAATTCAACAAAATCCTTTTTTACATTTCTGTACTCCACATCAAAGCACTTCATGATACTGAATAGTCTTTTCTCGGTTTTACAACTGGTTTAATTTAAAAAAAAAAAAAAAAAAACATAAAACAGCACCAGCCGGACTCTTTAAGTGTCGTTTAACAATGTTTAAATGATGCTAAATTATTGAGTACTAAAAAGGAAGCATCAGTTGCAGCCACAAGCAGCCTATTAGTATGCGGCGTGAAAGTCTTCAGTGATCAATATGTCTGCACGCGAATGTTAATGTCGCCCGGACTACGCTGTCACTCATGTCCTCTCGTCGGCTGATTAAAAGGAATCAATTAAGTCTGAGGGGGTGAGACGAGTGTGCGCATGAAGACACCTCCACAACAGATGCTTTTGTGGACAAGCAACCCCCAAGCATCACGTCGCTAAAGAGGCTCACTTGACACCAGTGACACATTTCACACCAAATTACAAACCTCGTTGTTGTCGCGTGTCGCCAAGTTGACTCAGACAGAGAGCAGGAGCTTGCCAGTCTACGCAGCGCAAACGCCGCCGATGTTGACTTTTCTCGCACATTGCTTCAGCAATCAATTGTTTTTGTTCGGTTCCACACACTCGAGGGCTGTTTTGGCCACAATGTTTTTATCTCAAACACGAGAAAAACAGTTTTGTTTTCGTGCCCGGACACACAAATTGTGAGAATTGATAAGATTTTCACTGGAGGTCATGCCATGGATTGAGATACTAATTCTGATGAGAACTGATCAAATCCTAGCATGCAAGCAGTCGCTATGCCAACATATACTGTGGAAAGATAGAAAGCAACCCGAGAAGAGAAATCGCGAAGGTCGATTGATAAGGGTTTTACAATGTGCCCTGCATTCAGTGATTATTTCTATTGAGAAGTGATGAAAGACCATCATGCTAGCAGATTTTATACCAGCATATAGCAAGATAACAACCCAAGTTGAGAAATCACTAGGAGAGATTGCTCGTGCCCTATATTCAGGTACCATTTCTACTCTTGTGCCTGAGTAGCATCTGCAACATTTGCACAATCGACATTGTCCCAGATTATCGCACTTTAAACCGCATACACTCCTTGAAGTCTCGGCGCCCTTTGCACAATGGTCATTGCACCGGACTATTGCGAGATTAGTCATTCAAGCTGCTCTCATTGCTAGACAACTCGGCATCTTTTTGCGCAATTGTCAAAACAACAAAAAAAAAAGAAACAAAAAATTGTACCGGTATTACCAGATTAGTAGCAACCTTTTATTGCTCAGGGACTGTTTTTGTCAATGTCTTTATGTCTCAAACGTATTCTCTGTCAATTGACTGTCTGTTGTCGTACTCGAGCGGCTCCAACTATCGGAGACAAATTCCTTGTGTGTTTTTGACTTACTTGGCGAAAGTAAAACATGATTCTGATTCAAATTCCGAGAATGAATGAAATGTCAACATTTTACGATGTTTTCTAATGAGAATTGATCAAATGCAAACATGCTTGCAGATGATATGCCAACATATAGCAGGATAGAATATGAGTAAAGAAATCGTTAGGGTCAACTGATAAAGGTTATACATTCTCCCCTAGATGTAATGATTAGTGATTAAATGCTAACATGCTAACAATATTTCCCATTCTAAACAAAAATGCCGTTTGCCGATTGAATATGTAGACTGCTATGTTAGCATCTCGCGCTAACCCAAATAAAATTGAACCCGATGGAAAATTTAGTAGAATAATTTTATGCTTCATGTATGAGCACAACACGCGTGTAAGTTAGCCACATAGGTAAGGTATTCATATAAATGAAATGTCAGTGAAGTCATCAATCAGTCCGATTTGAACATACAAAGCCAATAAAATGAGTTATGCCAAAGGTGGCTATCCGGGCCAAATCCTCAAATTAACCGTTCGCGTATGTGTTTTTATGTGCTTTGGTGTGTGTGTGTGTGTGTGTGTGTGTGTGTACGTGTGAGTGCGCCTCCTCTTGAGATTAGAGTGCAATAAAGAAGGATGGACGTCCAGAAAGCGCTGCAGACGAAGACTAAAAAAAAAAAAAAAAAAAAAAAATCAATCCGCTTGGCCGCGACCACCCCTGCATAGCGGGTTTCAGGTGGAACGGTGGCAGGCGAAAATAAGGAGCCAAGTAAAGAAATTGAGGGGCAAGGGAGGAGTGCAATGGGTAAGAAAAGCGAGGAGAGGCCTGATTGAAAGCATTACGATCGGCCGGCGTGGGGGGCTGCCTCTGAGCGCTTGTGTCTGAGAGGTCAGAGTGAGCCGGTGGGATGGGCGGGGCGGCAGAGGCTTGGTTGTTATTTGAAGGCTCGGATGCTGAGAGTCGTGGCTTCCTGGAGCAAAACAAAAAGGTGCCCGTGTTGATTAGCATATTAGCATGAACAATGTTTTTTTTTTTTTTTGCTTGCTGTCTATTTGTAAATGATGTCAAATTGATTTCCTCTACTGGGACAAAAAGGAAGCCATATTTGTCATAGCTCACTTAATGCCAATTGGTGATAAATGGGTTTGTCATGTAGATCTACAAGACTCTGTACTTGAGCCACTGCAATTTAAATTTTTCCTTTTCATTTATAAACTTGAAACCTCGTATGTCGGGGCCGTCAAAAACCATCGGGTAGGATTAATATATACACTACTCACAAAAAGGTATTGATAACGGGCTTTGGGTGAAATTTCAGGATGAACATAAAATGCACTGCAGGTGAACTTCATTGGACTTTCTCTCAAGTTTTGAATGCACATGTCCAATTTTCAATATTTTTTGCACAACCTGCTGCATCTGCATCTTTAACGAAAAGCTAAACGGTAAATTTCACATCAGGTGTTTGGTCTGTCAAAGGATGAAGTATTTAAGTATTTAACCAGTCCTCTTTGTCAAATTTTAAATGTCACAAAGACAACACCTAACAATTGATCAACAGCCATTGAGAGGCTTTAAACAGGATGTTCTCAGAGGGAATTGGCCACTGAGCTTGAGTGTCACAGTGTCATCAAGAGGGTGCAACAGAGAAACAAAGACCGGAAGAGTCACAGAAAGGCAAAGAAGTGGATGTCATTGGAAATGTATTGATCGATTCATGGATTCAACACATGTCGTGAACTTTTTCGAATGCACCTATTCGCGAATAGCAAACCGCGACTAGGCGGGGGTTCACTGTGCACCCTCAAAGTCCTTTGGTACCGACATTTCCCGCCATCTGCCGAATAAGCAAAGATTAATCAGTCCCCAGAACACGCGTCGAACAAGTCATGCCTAGCTAATGCCGGCTTCCAAGTTTTAATACACTATCCCGCCGCAGTTCCTGAGCAGTGAGGGTAGATCGGGACTCGGCGTAATGAGATTTCTTTGCACCTGGTGATTACACTGAGCAGTCAACCAGAAGTGAAACAGATCAGGACACCGGGATGTGGGCACTGATGGGCCTTTGCCTTTGTATCGACTCTGCCAGCCTCCCGGTTCTATTCTTAGCTATTTCACGCAACCTCCTCGGAAACGTTGGGGTTGAATGTGCCTAGTTGTTTTCAGCGTTAATGTAAAAATAATCCCGCAGCGCCGTCAAGCAGCCTCAATAAAAGGGAGGATTTATTGTGATGCGTTCGTTTAATCTGTAATAAACGGTTCTCAGAACATCAACTATAAATGAGGCAAACAACAGGATTGAATGTAATGAGGATTTTCTATTAATTAATACTTTGCTGATTCTTTTCCCCGCGCAATTTGCCAACGCGAGAAATGTTGTACAGATATGATGATGAAATAATCATGATTAAGAGGGGAAGGAGCCAAGACGAGCTTAGTTTATCATACACTGCACTTGACAATGTATTATAATGGTTCTAGCATAGAGCCCTGCAGAATTCCATGAAGTTTGAAAGGTATATTACTGTTATTATTATGGGTGATATTAACAATAACAACAACAATAATAATAATAAGAAGAAGTTTTGCATCAAATTTAGTATGCTTATCTATCAAACTTCAGCCCCCAAAGCCAGCTTTACTTAGCAACAAGAAAATAGGAACACGTTTATATTGAGTAGACACACAAAAATGTCACAAGAACCTGTCTCTGAAAAGACAAAGGAAGGCCATTTTTGTTTGATTTTTCGTCCTTCAAAAGCAAACTACGTCCGAGAGATTCTGTCCGATTGCTACCAAAGGTAAACACGTACGCTGATGAGCAATGCTAATTTGCAAAATTCTTGAGTTTGTCATTTTGCATGCAAGTAGAGCATGGTCAAAATAATTTTCCATAAAGCAATACATTTGCCGGCGGCACGGTGACTGACTGGTTAGCACATCTGCCTCACAGTTCTGAGGACCCGAGTTCAAATCTGGCCTCACCTGTGTGGACTTTGCCTGTTCTCCCCGTGCCTGAGTGGATTTTCTCCATGTACTCCGGTTTCCTCCCACATCCCAAAAACATGCATTAATTGAAGACTTTAAATTGCCCGTAGGTATGAATGATTGTTTCTTTCTATGTGCCCTGTGATTGGCTGGCGACCAGTTCAGGGTGTAGCCCGCCTCTCGCCCAGAGTCAGCTGGGATAGGCTCCAGCACCCCCGCGGCCCTAGTGAGGAAAAGCGGTATGTAAAATGGATGGATGGCAATCCATTTGTGACTTCATTCATTTGTTTGCTTTGGATAACGCAATGTCTTGCTACGCTAGATTTTATTTTTCAAAATAACACTTTCTTCCAGTTGACTTTAGCTTCGACCTGCCAAACACATTCCGCCTGGGTTCTCATTTATCGCCTCCGTCTATTTCTCGTGGACCATGGCGGGTGAGAAAATACTTGCGTAGTGTCACCGGGTGGATGATGTGGTGGCGCTCTGCCGGCAGCGCCAGAATGATGAGATGGACACGTGACAGCCTATTTGTCCGTCGGTCTCTGGCGAAAGATGAATGATTCTTCAACCCGGGCGCCGGTGGGGGGAATATTCGCAGCGCTCGACATCTGAGGAGGGGCCTATCGTCACCCCTCACTCTGCTGCCCCTCACCTCTCAAAACCTCGAGACTTGTTTCGATTAAATGAGTGCAGCTGCTTGCTTGACACAGAAGGCAAGTTGGGCAGACCGGCTGCCACTGGGGAGCAACTGATTAAATCATTTCGAAAGACACTGCATCGGTACCACGTTTGACATAAGCAACGATATTTAGTCATTTTGCATTGACATAACAGCTTAAACTCGTGTCAATGATTATGTAAGTGGTTTACAACGCGGGGAAAAAAAAACTTATCGGCGCCAACGATACTGTTCAGTCTTGAGACTTTTCTTGAGCCGTTTAGTCATCATGTCAGCAACCATGTGATTTTATAGGGTCACTAGTTGCGGAAATATTACATTTATTGCACAGCAGGGGAAATACATTTCTTTTGTTTTGAACATGCTACATTCAATTGCAGTTTTCCTTTGGATTTGAAGTTTTTTTTATTTGTAATTATTGTCACCGAGCATGAATATGTAAAGGGGCACAGACACAAATACGAGTCCCTCGGTGGGGATTGGAAGGCCAGCCACACGTGGGAAGAGCAGGGCCGGTCCAGAATATTGGAGGAAATAATTATCCCCATCCATTCCACTCTCTTCATTTCCCACAGGAGACGCAACGCTCATGCTCCCGTGACCACATCAGCCAACTTGGAGCTAAATGAATCCAGCCTCATTTAAAGGCGGGGGAAATAAAAGGCTCATTCAATACTCCTCATCTTTTCACACATGCAGCTTTTTGTCCAAGAACGTCGTCATGCGTCATGTTCAAGGACTCGCATCGCCCCGTCTGGCTGAGGTCATGTCGGAGGAGAGGGTGCTTTAAATCTGATTGCCTCCTGCGGTTACCTTGGTAACAACAGGTTGCACGGCAGGGAGTTTGGAGAAGAAGGTGCGAATTGGGTTTGTCGATGCAGCGCTTGGAAATGAGAAAACGAGCACTCACCGGTGGCCACATGTTGTAAAATGCATTCTTGATGAACGTTTGTGTGCTTTTTTTTCCCATTGGTAACGACTCATGTGTGTATAATTTTTCCATAGATTCACAGAGAAATGTAAACAGAATGATGCCTTTATCGCACGGTTGGAGTCAAAACGTCAGTCAGCGTGCTCTCCGGAGCATTCAAGAATTGTTTTCAATTTTGTAATGTCGTTAATTACAAATCGGGTGAGTCAGTATTAACTAAGGAAGGCCAGGATACAGAACAGTTCACCTCACAGTCGAGAGGGTCAGGCTCTGAAGATTGGGAATTTGTCTTGGGCGAAAGTGATGCAATGCTCCATAATCCACAGCTAGCAGTTTGGGAAATGCTCAAATTTCCCTGCTGTCTTAAGACACGATTCACACAGAGCAGAAAGGGGAAATTCACGGAAACTTGAGCCGGTCATGAAAGTGGAGTGGATTCACGTTTAGCGGGTAATGTCACAAATCCAGAAACTATGGTGCCTCAAAATTCAACACCAATTTACTCCACGGGGCTAGTTAGACGTTCAATACCAAATTGGCCCATTAAGATAAGTTATGTTATTCATCATTAATTGTAGAGTGTAGCGGCAATGTTTTAAGAAACAAAATGAACTGTAATACAACTATAAGCAGAAGTTAACCAGTCTAATATTACTGCACATAAAAATAGCGCGAGAGGTTAATGGAGCAGACTACGTTTTCTCGGTGCCCTTCCTTGTCAAACACCAAAAAACAAACTTCACAAACTGACAGTCTCAAACGCATGACATCAGTGACAGAAGAAAATTAGCACGAGAAGCTAACATGGCAGTCATCATCTGATTCATGTCACTGAAAAACTTCAAAGGATAAACTTCTTCTCTTGCCACCATCCAGAACAGTGCAGTTAACCCTTTCATCTTGGCTGAAATAAGGTCTAGTAAGGTATGTGTTGTAGAATGCGGTCACGGTTCCAAAGGGCCTGGAAAAACGCTTGAGCTTGGGGCCTATCTTTATGTGCTTCCAACCTTTGGTCGCTACCGCAGACAAAGTGACAAACATTTGCAAGTGTGGAAACCTTTCAGTAACTTCTCATTTCAAGCTTTTGAGAGAGCGTGACTATTTCAAGAGCTCTGAGTTTCCAAGTGAAAGGAAAATCAAAGATTGCTTGAAGAAGAAGGTAAAATATCGTTGACTGCGTCACCATA
Source organism: Phycodurus eques (assembly GCF_024500275.1). Lineage (NCBI taxonomy): Eukaryota > Metazoa > Chordata > Actinopteri > Syngnathiformes > Syngnathidae > Phycodurus > Phycodurus eques. The sequence continues at coordinate 20,084,205 of NC_084537.1, forward strand.
TCAGCAGGGCGCTGGGCTTAAGTGTTTCTTTGAAATGCAGAGACACCGAGTTACCCTTCTGATTGAGAATAACGGCTTGTTAGGAGGTGGGCCGTCCATACGTCGTCCATACCGCAACAGGTTTCAAGCGCCACTTTCACCTTCAGCCTTTTACTGCATCACACTAGAGCTGGCATTTATACGTCTGTCCCGTTCAGACAGAGTTGACACAATTCACCCAATGCAGCTTCGTGACTTCAGGATATCAGAAAAACAGCAAAAACTGATTTTTTTGTTGTTGTTTTTTTTTTTTTTTTTTAAATAAAAATTGGACCGTTGGCTTAACAGGAACATCTTTTGGTTCAGCATGTTAGCACCCACATTGTTTAACACTTCCAACAAGTATAATGTGCTTGTCAGGAGAATTGTCTCAATGGTTACAAGACTCATAATCTTGCAAGAAAAAAATATGACTATAGTCGAAATGGTATAGTAAAATAGTGAATGTTCCCACAATTATTTTAAGGCTACCAGTCGGTCTTGAGGTCACAAGAATACAGTCTGAAAATTATAAGAAATGAGTCAGAATATCACAAGGAAAGAAAATGCAGTCTTACAAGACTGAAGTAGTTAAAATACAAAAAGTCTTAAAGCTACAAGAATAAAGTTGGAATATTACAAGACAAAGTCGTAAAGTTACGAGAATTGTCTGTGTTACAAGAATAAAGCAGAATATTAGAAGAAAAAGTCACATTATGAGAAGAAATTTGTAATGTTATAAAAATAGTAGTGACATTACAAGAATTGTCATAATTTTACAAGAACACATTCAGATTATTACCAGAAAACAGCACTTGGCCTCTTTTTTTAAAAGAATCTGCTGCCTGCTGTAAAGTTTGCTGCCAGCATTTCGCGCTCATAACGGAAATTGTTGTTTGCAACACGAGACAAAAAAGAATAAATCAAACGGGTAAAAGATCATATCTCCAAAAAGTTATAACATGGGTCACTCGTAAGTCGAGGTACCACTCCATTATGGTCAAATGTGGCAATGTTTAGGAGAATTAAGGCTTACTCCAAGAGAAACAGTATCAGAGATAAGGCAATCTTCATTTTGTGGTCAATTGGAGCAAGTTCCCAACCGTTTAGGGCTTGATCACATTCGCAAAGGAATCGAGGGCGTCTCCTCCGGCGTAAAGTTCAAGTGCAAAGACATCCATCAGCCCGCAGGCAGCTCCTTTCGAAAAAGCTGATTGATTATATTTAGGCGTTATTTTTTTTTCTCCTTCCCTTCTCTTTGATTACAAAAAATAAATAAATAAATACATTTTTTTAAAAAAAAATTTAAATAAAAAAAAGAAGATCGACGTCAACTGGGTAACACAATTTCTGAACCAGGCCTTTGCTCACAGGCTAACTGGGAAATTCAATAAAACATTTTGCCCCAGCTGGATTCCTGCCAGACGTTTGTATTAAAATGCAATTCCACCGAGGGTTGCGTATTACTGTCACTCTGATCGCAGGCCGCTTTTCCGCAACCCAGTTGCGCCTGAATCCACCCATCGAACATTCATTAACATTTGCCTTATCGAACGCGTCGGAAGGTACACACAGAAATAATTGCTTAGCTTTAATAAAGTTTCTCAAAGCACCGCTTGGATCTGCCTCCCCACTCGGGGGAAATAGGCTCTCATTACACCGAGCAAGTGCGGGGGTGGAGGCGAGCGCCAATAAGCCAGATTTCATCCGCGGCGCCGGAGAAAATGAAACCTTTCGATGACAGCCGAGCATGTAATGTTTTCATCTGCTTCCTCCCAAAGAGGAATATTAAACGCAAATTACGTTTGCCCCACCACCGTGTAAGGAATGGTTTTCTTCTCAATGGGTCCAATAAATGGAGATACTCAATGACGTCCCTGCTGCGCTAATTGACTCTTATTTCATCGCCGGCTTTGACCTCTGGGTAACGACCAACACCGATGAAAATAATCAATACTGCAAGACGTCAAAAGGAGAAAGATGGTTCCTGACCAGATATGAATTCACATCGCTTTTCCAAGGGAAACGGGACATCTTGTTGACGTTTTGTGTTCTCCAAGGGCTTAAAAACTGTAAATGTAGTCTTAGGCAAAAAACACTTAAAGATACTTCCTTGACACCAATTACTACTTTCCTATTAGACAGGGCTTTGGCGGAATCTAGTGGCATCTTACGGCATAAAAGAAAGAACACAAAAAACATGAGGTGAATTTTTCAGCACATACCTGAGAATAGATTCCACGAGTGGGGGGGGGGAAAAAAAAAAATAAATAAATAAAAAAAAAAAACACAAATTGGTGAATTTGTAAATAGTAAACCGCGAATAGGTGGGGCTTCACTGTGGTCATATTTTTGAGAAGGAAAAAAAAAAGCTATTGAATAAAGTCATAATACGTATGAGAATCAAGTTTTTATTTTTTATTTTAACAAAAGTTGCAACAGTACGACAACTGAAGGAATGTTCCTATAATAAAGTTGGAATATTATACATGAGTAAAAAGAATGAATGTTACATGAATTGTTGTAGTGTTACAGGAATATAGACAGAATATTCCCCCAAAAATGGAAATATTATACATACAGCACGCTCAAATACAATTGTCAATAATAGCAACGGAAAGAAACATTAATCTGCTCTATTTGCTTGAAAATAGGAGTTCAGAAGCTTCGAATTCTCCCACATCACTAAAACAAATAATATTCCAAAGCTATGGAAATAATTAAAATGTGAGTGTGTCCTTTTTTTCTATTGTTTATACCGCTATGTCATTTCTTACTGTAAACCACAAAGGGTATACGCCTACATGGAACGACCGAAGTTTGAATCACAAAGTCTGGGAAGCCCGCCGGCCGGTGGCTCGTCAGTAACACCGCAGACGGTGATTAGAGCGAGGCGATCAATAATACATGACGCGGGGCGGCTAATGTACCATGGGGAACGACGGGCGGACGTAAGAGCGACGTCTACGGGGGAAAAACAAAAAACAAAAAAAAAAAACTGCCATTTCATATACACCAGTCTTGACGGGGGAAATAAAAGCCCGGGAAGAGAAAGGTAAACAGAAAATGAAATAAAATAAAAAATGCCGAACACACAAGGATCAAGAGCGGGAGTATCACTTATTATTTGATGAATGCACCACATGGGCACAAAAAGCTTGCAGCTCAAACACGGGAGGAAGCTTATTGGACAAGAGAGGGCCCTTCATCTTGGTACCAAGTGAAAAATCAATGCGGCGTGGGGGCGGCTGACAAACCGGCCAAAACCAAATATGTGTGCGCGCTATCCGGGAAATAAGATTGGCGGGAAAAACACAGGCATGCCACCGGTCTCGGGGGAGCCAACGGGATGCTGAGAGATCAGGGTTAATGCGTCCTCTCCATTAGCGAGCTATAGCGCCATGCTGCCCGGCTGACCTCAGCTCCAGCTCTTCTTAATGAGCAACACACACACACACACACACACACACACACTCACGCACACAAATGAATGAGCAACAGATGTACATGCAAAAGCCTGATCTAATTAAATGAATCACTCGAATGCCAATCGACTCGCCTCTGCGCCGCCGCCAACTTTCTGCCGCTATTCCAACTTGGTCTCATTTTCACACTTTTGGCAATGAAAACAACATCAACAAAACACAATTTACAAGCTCAGACGGGAAGGCATTGGGGGCCCCGTCTTCCTGGCGCTGTTGTCATGCGGAGCCAAGTCCAAACTAACTTTTAGGTTTTTTTTTTTTTACATTTTTTTTTAAGCCTTTCATCTTCGACCAGTGATTCCCAACCATTGCGCCGCGGCACATCATCATTAGGTGTGCTGGAAGAAATGCATTCATGTAAAGTATATTTCTTCATCTATCTATGCCAGCAACGTATTGTGAGAGTAGAACCTTGAAATGCTCTTCCACTCCACGGCAGGTACAAGGTAAAATTAACCTGTGTATCCCACTGTTGCCATTCATACAACAGAACAATAGCATACACTCTATGTTTAACTAAACAAGCCCGGATTTCACACTGAGTAACTTCAGACGAGATCTACAGTGGGTCAAAATTCACGCTCATACGCAATTTAATTATTGATTGATTTATTTATTTATTTAGAATATTGTGACAATTTCTTTAAGAATTTAATTCATAAAGGTACAACAATAGAGATACAATGTCATGACAATACCCGAGAAAAACAAGACAAATTTTAAATATGACCAAAAAAAGTACCGGTATTCTCTGTTTTGGAATTGTTTTGATGATAAAAGTCGTACTGGAATGACAATAAAGCCAGAATGATACCATAAAATATTCTGACTATTATGGAAAATATTGCAAGAATAAAAAATGTCAATTTTTTCAAAGAATTAGTGGTCAGTGATTTTTGTTTGTGGTTATTTTATAATAAAGCTAGAATATTAGAAGGGAAAAAATAGAAATGTTGCATGAAAGTCCAAATATTACAAGCCATGATAAAAAAGTCGGTAAATATTACGAGAAAAAGTTGTCATTTTATAAGAATCCTAGACTAAAAGTCAATGCTATGGGAATAGGCTAAAAGGATAAAGTCATAAAATGTCATGTCTTAGAAGAATAAAGACTAGAAATATTAAGAGACACATTAAGAATTGTATGAGAATTAAAACTATATCTTAATGTCTCAAAGTATAAATGTAAAATGTAAAAATAAAAGTGAAATGTAAATGTCTAAAAAGTAATTGTTAACAATTAAAGGTTATAATGGCACAACCATGAAGTCAGAATATTAAAAGGAGTCATAATGTTATAACAAAAGTTGCAATGGTGCGACAATTAAGTCTGAATATTATGAGCCAAAATGTTGTAATTTTACTCCACTAAAGTTGTAATATAATTATAATATAATTACTTGACAAGCTCCTCAACAGTCCTCACCCTAATGCAAGTATGAATGAATTTTTAAGACTTCCTTCTCAGAAAAATGACTTTCACAAATGAATACAACTTTATTGTTGTAAAACTGTGACTTCCATCTCACGTTATGGGAAAGTAGCACAACTTCATCAGCGCACGCGCAATTGTTGTCGTCGGGCATTTTCCGTACGTGACTTTCTTCTTGATGGCCGTATATCTTCGGGGTTATAACGCCGGCCGTCGCTTTGGCACGCGCTAGCGTGAGGACGACCGGGTTAAAAGAACCCACACAAGCCAGGACGCCAAATATGCTGCAGCTTGCCTGACTGGCCGCAACTTGGCGCCTTACGGTGCAAAACCAACAACTCCCATCCTGACATCATCTGCTCAAGACGACTTGAACCAGGCGAGCTCGGATTATCGAGAGGGAAGGAAGGAAAACAAAAAAAAGCCTGCAGGCAAGGGGGATTTCTTCATCTGGTCGGCTTAGTGGTTTATACATGTTGCGATTGGTTAACACCGAGATATGGGAAAAGACACTGAGAGGCTTTGCCTCTGAACCCTTACTCGGACACCACTCGGGTGAGGCTAAGACACTAAAGTAGTGTTTTGGCGTTCGAGAGGCTGCAAAGCATCCTCAAATCCCGTTTTCCTCACTGACTTCGAGACAATGTGTGTGTTTGTGTGCGTGTGTCTGTTCCATTCACCCCACTCATATGATTCGTGGCATCACGAGCCTCGAGACTATCATTGGCTGCATACCATTTCTTAAAAAAAAATTCGCAGCGTTACAACTTTGTGAGCGATCTCTTTTTGCAGAATATAAACAGAAAAACAAAGAAAATGATATGAGAGGGGCACTTGCCAAGGTCAAGTAAGTAAAATGGAGGAAACAGGCACCCTGCCTTTTTTTGCCAATTGGCCGAAATGGGCTTCCGTCCATGCGTGGTTCATTTTATGAACTAATAAAACTAATCATGTTTTTAACTTTGGAAAAAAAAAAAAAATCACATTTTATTTTCAGATTTCAGAAGGGCTCGACGAATGAACATGTGAAACTACGGGGTTCAGTAGAAAAACGGTACAGTGTGACTTAGTTACATAACTCATCACATTACATCATAGCACATAAATAAAAGATTCTAAACAGCCGAAAAACAGGTGCAGCGATCATGTACAGTATCGCTGACTAACTTTTTAAACAATGATATTGGGATGAATAAGGCAACTTTTGTTATTCTAGTCGTTTGGGGCAGAAATCTGGAAAAGTAGTGTGGCCTTTGGGAACAAAGAGGTTAATACAACTCCTGGATTGGATTGGGTGCTGGTATGGATGGTGAGCAAAGATTGGGTGAGGTCTTACCAATGAGCTTGCTAGCTGGCTAAAAAAAAAAAAATTGCCCCGACACAGAATTTAGTGAGCATATCTATAACAGGATGCGTGAAAGTCTAATTGACCAATGCCTGATATTGAACAGGATCTTAGGCAATTCGAGGGCACGTACTGAAAAACTCTTGCTTGGGAATTCGCCCAAATGAGCCTGTGGGTGACGCAAATGTGTGAAACTTTTTCTCAGCAACATAGCGAGTAAATCACACTTAAAGAAGAAGAAACAAATAATAAAATCACGGCTCCTGATTAACACAGTCGGACACGTGTAAGGTCGCCAAAACGCGCCGCTTGTCAAACGCTAACGCGCCCTCATTGTAGCAACGAAGGAGTCTGAGCGTACGATGGGGGACGTTTGCTTGGCCGATCATGCTACGGCGCTGACATTTCCATTTGACCCGCTGGTCCACCGTGCCTGAAACGACGAGCCATCAAGAGGCCATCGCTCAAAATAGACAGGGGTTGCAAATATGAACGTGCGGGGGACTTCATTCATATGCAAACGAGGCCGCTTGCCATCGGTAGGCCGTGTGATGACTTACCGTCTTGGCAGTAGAGGAAGGATTTTAATCAGTTTTGGTGAAGAGGTGAATAAATTGTAACGCATTTCATATTTCCAATCGCACGTCGATGAATCAGTTTTTCCCTGTCACTGCCTTCATGGAGGAAAAAAATAAATAAAAATCTGTTTCTGTTGGTGCTAAAAGCTCAGCCGTGTTCACCAGCTGGCTGCTAAACAGCCAGTCAATTATTTTGTCTTCCAACTGCGCTGAGGAGGGAGACAGAGACAACAAAAGCTCCCTGGCAGGAATCAAATCGAGCCATCAGTCAATGTTTGGTGCCGCGCGGCGGCGAGGGTCACGGTGTGTGTGCGCAAAACGCGCCAAAAACAACAAGAAGAGGCGGCATGCGAGCGAAGAGGAATCCAAAGGAAGCGTTTAGCTAAATAGAGAGTCAGTCTTCCGGAATATTCTTCCTGACACTTTTGGGAGCCAGGGAGAAAATGCATTTCCTTGTTTATGCTGCAACGTTTACCTAAGCCAAGCACAACACATGAGACAGGAAAAAAAGTCGCCATTTTTCCGTATCACCGCTTTGTATAAACGCTATCGACTTGTGAAGGCAACATGAGTACTGATGTCTGAAGTTGTTCGCTCGGTTTACTAAAACACATTTTCAACGATTGGCTCTCGTTTTTGATTGTGTTGTAGGTCTGGGCGGCACTGGGATTTTGTAGATAAAGTGCACTTTATTTACCATTATTCTGTTGTATGAATAGCAACAGTTGGAAAATACAGGTTAATTGTGCTTTCTGCCATCTAGTGGAGTAGCATTTAATTGTCCTGCCTGTCACTATGTGTCGCTGGCATAGATAGAAGAACAAAGATGCGATATTTGTAGTAAATCAATAATAATTGCAAACTCCACACAGACTGGCCCGAGCAGAGATTTCAACTTAGGACCCCTCGACTGAGAGGCCGGCATGCTCACCACTATTCCAATAACGGAAATTCAGTCGAATATGAAGTCACAGACGAGCAGGAAGCCCTTTTCCGAAGAAAGCGGATGTGCGTCCTTTGGCATTTTAGGTACACCGGAAAAGATTTTGCGTGATGGGTGTAGCACAAGAGTTCCAGTCAAGTGGTTTCCAATGAATGAGTGTAATGCGATTTGGTATTACTTTGGCCATCTTGCATCCAGAAAGATCTATCAGGTTGAGCATCGTGTGGCTTGGGTCTATAAGTAAACACCATTGACAAAGCGCTGCTGATGTTTCGGAGGGCTTGCATGTGCACTCATTTGCTGATGCAGTCTATCAAAGAAAAACAACTATTAAGCTATTCTTTCAGCGTTTGTTTCTACCATTGTCAAAGGCAGATTTTACACACACACACACACACACACACACACACAGAGGAGGAAATCAATAGCATTCACACCGAAATGGATCCACCGGCAATCCTTTCGCTCCACTTTTTGGCCTGCTGTGGCTGTCGAAACTTTTACTGACAAGACGATGACGGCTGCTGCTGCTTCGGCTCGGGGCGAAAAAGCAATAATGGGGGGTGTTTGGAAGTGCAGGAACACAATGGGAATATGCTGAGAAAACGGGTGGAATGCCAGTAAACTCGGAATGAGTCAACCCGACAATACCAATTCAATGGCAATACGATATTATAGCGATGTGTTTGTTTACGATAAAACATTTTGTTTTTAAATGTAAATCACAAAACAGGAATCCCTCACCTAAAACTCTGGTGAAAAACACACCTATCCGCACGTACCCGCATATTATTGTACCATTGTGGTAACGCCATAAGATGGTTGCCAAACACCCTGCATAAGGTGCTACATTAGCGCAGGAGTAGCTAGCGTTGGCCCCCGGCTGATAGCCAGCTGGATGGACGGTGAACAACAACGTGATAGAAAAAATGTGGTAGCAGTCCGACAGGAAAGCGAGGCTCCTTGTAGCGTTCACACCAGAGAAAGCAGGGGGTTAAACGTCTCAAGATGATGCAGAGAAAGTTCAGGATCACTTTCAGTGAGACGTTCGCGATATACTGTGTGTATTTAGACAATGATTTTTTTTTAAAAATGCATGACGTAGTCCACTAATTTTATGGAGGTGAAAGTTATTTATGTGAGAGCTAAACGAGAGGATAACACCCAGATTCGTAGGGGGAAGGAGAAACTGAGAAACTGTCGGTTGTGTGGGAAAAGCTGTCAACTTGGATAGTGTTTTAGCGCCAATGAGGAGAATTTCAGTTTTATTACGATAAAGTTTAGAGAAATTTGAGGGAACCAATGATTCAATTTCTAATAGGCATGAAATAAGGACGGAGGGAGGAATGTTGAGTTTGGTTTTCCAGAAATGTAGAGCTAAGTGTCATCTGCAAAGCAGCAGAAAAAAAATATTCCATTGAAGGAAAATATTGCCTATAGGAAGAAAGTAAGTGATGAATAGAAGAGGCCGTAGGACGGAGCCCTGGGGAACACCCGCGGTAACTGGGAAAGCATCGGATTTAAAAGATTTAGCTGAATAAACAGAGCGGTCTGAGAGGATGGAGGCTGACATCGTATTAAGAACAGCAACAGAGTTGTAGCTTGCGCAATAAAAAGCCAAGAAATTGCCATTTTACTAGCAGCAGCAAGTCGTACCAGCATCCATTCTTTTTGCCGGGAATCAAACTGAGCAAGAGAAATTGAAGATCTTTTACGAAGCTTCGACACAAATGACAGTTGTTACTCCAATTTAGCTTCATAAATGTACATCTGCAGTGCACTATATTTCCCATGTATGCTTCAATAGTCAACAAAGTAAAGCTGCGCAATTATATGAATGAAAATAGTACCTTTGAATTTCTTTTCAATTACCGTAATTCACACTCTTGAGGCAAATTTAGCCAAGCAATTTTGTCGTGAGTACATCAATGAGAGGAGACGCCAAATCATTAGCTGCGTTTATCACCATCCAAAGTATCGAGACCGCACCGTGGGAGATAACGTGATATTGCGTATGACATTGGAACGGTTATATTTTGTCGCACACCTACTCCTCATTTCAAAGGAACTTCTTTGAATTTCTCAAAGCGATGCACAAGCGGAAAGTTTTACCGACGCGTTGGCATCCAAGAGTCAACTCAGGATTTCATCGTTCCCTTCACACGTTTGCACACAAAAGCACAGATGGAGAAGTGTTTGCTCCCACCGCGCAACAAAAGGACAAACTCTTTCACAGGGTTATGTCACGACAACGTGATTCAGCAGAGTCCTTGCCGCAATTATGACTGATGGAGTGAAGTGGGAGCGTTTTTTCATTTTTTTATTTAACGAAACAAGACTAACAGACGGCGGTTCAAAATCGGTGAATGGCGGCAGGTCAATTTTGTCTGAAAAATGTCCTCGATGACGCTCGTGACAGCAGGAAACAAGTTCTTTTTCAGGTTGGTGAGTGCGCACCCATGCCACGAAGTCTTTTGACGAACCTGTGATCGGCTCCGCATGATCCGGGACTCGACTCCGACGTCAGATGGGCAAAGGTTAGCTGAGAATTGCAGTATACAAAAACTTTTCTAACAGCTTTCGCGTGATTGTCAACTGTTATCACAAAAGTAAGTAAGGGACAAAACTTTGTCATCTCGTAAGTGCTGGACTGAGCTAGATAACTGCCTTGCATTGTCAGACAGGTGAGGCTAACCTCCTCCCGCCTCGCTCCGCTGCCAATCTCCTCGCTCCTCGATGGAATTTCTGGTGGGAGGAGCTAGGAGGTAGGAAGTTGCAATTAGAAAAAGGAGAAGATCCCTAAGTAGTGTTCGTACAAGGGGCAACGTTAGCAGCAAGCAGTTCACATTTTGGGCAATCTAGCTTTGCATGGCTGGTATTTTACTGCACTCCGTGAATTTTTTGGTGTGTGATTCATAATGCAAAAGTACTCATCCACATCAATACGCAAACTTTAATGTCCTTTTTTAGTCTGCAATTATCATTTTACTGACGTCTACCCGGCTCCATAAATGCTCTCAAATACAAATGATAGGCTCATTATTAGAGGAGTATGATGCGAAGAGCATAAAGAATAAAGTTTGTAAAGATTTACTATTCGACACGCATCAGCGAAGGCAGCTCACGGACATGCAATAAGATTTGAAGGCGCTCACTTATATCTCAGCTATAAAGACAACTCATTATGCTGCGTTTCATTAAGTGGGCTCGTGCCTGTGAATCTTCTCATTCACTGAGACATCGCTGACGATAGCGCCATATTTCCTCCATCAGAGAAGAAGAGCGGTGATCCGCATGATGAAAATCAGCAGGAAGAGAGAGTAATGACGCAACGGCGAAAAGCTGCGGTAAGAGAAAACTCGGCCGAGAAAATCGGCCGCATGTGGCCCCCTTGGTAGCGCTAACAAAAAAATGATGCCCCCCCCCCGCCATCATTTAGGTTGCCCCCATCCCTGCTCTACGGTGTTAAATGTACTGCCCGTGGGCCAGAACTGGGCCGTCAGGGAGTTCAGTCTGGCTCGTGAGGACGGACCACATTAACAGCAATTTTTCAATAAAATTAACCGTTGTTGCTAATTTGGTCCACTGGAGGGAGCACTGACGAGCACAACCACTTACCGCCAGACGCATCGCAACAGGGTAGGCAACACAACATTTTGGTGTGCTTCAAACTTGGGAACACCTTGAGACAAAGGCTGGGACACCCCAAACACTGGACATCTCTAACTCAGAAAAACAATCTGGTGTATGCTGTCCAATGCAGTCAGGACTGTTCTGATTTGTTTATTTGGGGATACCAAGCAGCCACTGAGCAGGCCTATGTCTCAGTACAGATGGGCTAACTCTTCAGGTCGAGGCTCAGCTGTCTACCTGTACTTCAAAAAGAAACAAGAACTCCTTTAAGGACAAAAACGTACACATGGTGGAGCGAGAAGACGGTCTGAAAGAAGAGTAAGGGAGGCGATCTCCATCAAGGTTGAGAAACCACCTCTAAACGGGGGGGGGATTTACGACACCACTTGTCCTCATCCATTGCTGTCCTTTCATTTCTCCTGAAGAGATTCAATAGTTTAGCATCTCACAAATAAACACGACACAGCCACTTTTGCCTTTCAGGTGCTTCCATCACCATGGTTACAATGAGGATTCCACCCAACGCCTGTCATTGGCTGCCAGAGGCCACTTTCCAATATAGCTTAACGACGGTCGTTTTTGCGTCCCAAAAGAATAAAACCATTCTTGGTTGGGGGCGCGCCTCGACGTTAGAGGACAAATACTTGGGTGCCACACCATCCCAACAGATTAGAGCGGTCCTATCGCGTCGTTGAGCATGAATTGAGGAAGCCTGCTCAGATGAGAGGCGAAACGTCCCCTAGTGAGGAGAAGCGGAACGGAAGATGAATGAATCAATGGACCAGAGGAGGGGGGGAAACGTGTAATTTTAGTAGAATGTGTTATCATTCTACAAGACAAAACATTTGTAATTTTACAAGAAAATTGTTGTACGATTAGGAGAACAAAATTGTAATTGGACAAGAATGAAGTTGTCATATTATATTATATATAATATGCCAACTTCTATATACATATATGACACATATAAGTATATACAATTTATGCATATAAGTATATTGTCATATATACTTATATATATATTCTTGGCCAAAAAAAGTTTCCAATTTTACAGGAATAAAATTGTGATATTATCGTAACGTATAATTTAATGAGGAAAAAAGTCATCATATTAAAAGAAGGAAAATCTTTAATTATATTAGTAAAACCCTAATATTAGTACAAGGAACCAGTATATTTAAATTTTAAAAGAAAAACTAAATATTGCTTAAAAAACAAATGTATGAAAATGAAGTTGCAATAATACAAGGAAAATTGTGTATTTCTACAATAATAATAACAGTAATATATTGAAAGTCATAATTGTATAATTATGACTTGTATAATTCTCATCAAAATGGATGATAGCGTTTTATTTTCAATTTGTCATGAACTAGGCCATCCATTTTGAACACCCAAATATTGGTTGGTTCCCAAATAGTAGCGACCAAATATGATAAGGGTTAAGGTTCCTATTATTCATATTCGGATTAATTCACATGGCTCCATTCATTATTTTCATGAGGCTACGTCCAAGAACGGCTGCCACGAGCGTTGCTTATTATAGCGCGCTCATCTTCTCGCTCATCTGCCGTATTTGCTCAGCGGCTCCACGAGACCTGGTGCCCCCAACGCAGTCGTCTCACCTTATTAACATTTAAGGTGACGAGCCTGTCGCAGCCTTAATTAACAATTCATGAGAGTGGCTCATAGCTATATTAACATTTTACAGCCAATAAATCAGGTTTGCTAATCTGCTATACGTATTGAATGTGTGTGTCTGTGTGTGTGTGTGTGTGTGTCTGTGTGTGTAGGCGCGGGGTGATCTAAAAGGTTTAGGTTTTTGACGAGATGACTTCAAGTTCCTGATTGGGATCGTGACGAAGTTTATTGTGGAATAAGTCAAAGCTAAAGTTGATGAGACAAACTTCAGATCATGACTAAAGTCAGCCCGCTCATGGTATGATTATGATTTGTCACCGTACTTTTTGGGGTGTTGGCGTTACTCCCTTCAAAAGGTAAAATGCATGTTGTTTAGGGTTTAAGTCTGGTGGTTGACCCGTACACAAAAGGTTTGCCAATGTTCATTGGTCACAGGCTTTATGCAGTGTGTTACAAAAATGTAAAAAAAAATAAGTCAATATGTCATGAGAAAGAAGTAGGAATTTTACAGGGTGAAAGTTAAAACATTTTAATTAAAAAAAAAAGCTGAACATTTATGAATAAAAAAAATTCTCGCAATAAAAATAAGAAAAAATGTAATTAAAAATCTGTTGTTTCACATACATAAAATTTTACATACTGTGGTACCTCAGTTTACGAGTGACCAAACTTCTGAGTTTTTCGAGATACAAGCCATCGCTCGGCTGATTCTTCTCCCCGAGTTGCGAGCGACAAATTGAGTTACAAGGGTTAAACGGTGGCAGCACTTTAGAACAATTCTTCAGTCTGAAAGAAATGTAGCCAAATGCCTGCCTCAAGCTGTCTATTGCCATTCCCAGTTGAAATTTATGCATGAAACCAAGCGCATTACATATGTATTTAACCAAATAACTCATGAAAGACTGCTACCTTAATGCTAACACGCAATGCAAAACGCCATGGGCGGCCTAACAAAACTAGTGTCAATGTTGTCGGAGTGACAAATCTTTAAGCAATGGATATTTGAACAAAAGCAGCGCAGCAACACAGGTAGGCAGACTATATAACAGTACTCAGAGGCGTATATTCTTTATCCTCTGCAAAAAAAAAAACTAATATTTCTGAAGCTTGCTGAGTCTCTTAGGTTTTAAAGTCTACGACATCAGATCCAGATGTAAATACTGGACCTGGATATAATGGTGTCCCCCACCTCCACATATATTTGAGCCCACCTTATTAAATACACACCTGCACAGAATTTGACCCTAGATGCCCCCCCTCACCCCACCGCAACCCACTGATGGTTGACCATTTCTTTTCATGTGCCCACCTGCGCATTGACTTTAACATGAAAACTCAAGATGACTTTTTTCAGCGCGTAGGCAATATTTTAAAAGACCTGGCAAGAAGGATTGGAGCTTGTCATCCCAAAGCAGCGTTCCTTAGCTCCCAAAAGTCGCTCAAACAAATGAAGGGAACTTCCCGCTGGGGTGCTTCCCTGCTGATTTGAAACCCAGAAATCACAGCGTCCTTTCAAAGTGAAAGATTGTTTTTGTTATGAGGATGATGGCATGACGATGATAGCATGGTAGGCACACTTTTGGGCACCCAGAATGAAGCTTCCAACACCTTGCCCCCCCCCCCCCCCCCCCCCCCCCCTCCCTCTATTTGGCAAGGACAAGTCGACGAGCAGCTGTGTGCGTTCTTTATTGTTGCCCTGCTGCCCTCTTGTGGAAAATCACAGGAACAACCATAATCTTTTAAACGCTGTCAAGACTTCTCCTTATTAAATTTGTCTTAATTGCTTGAATGTAGCCGCAATGTAAAGAATGTAATAATTGCTTTAAAGTGTCGGACTTCATGCAACGTGGGTTTTATTTGACCTTTATTCTTCATTAGAGCCCCGCATGCACTCTCTTACGCAACACCAGCTGGCGTCGGTCCGCCCATTGCACCGAGTCTGATGAAACATTTTATTTTAGGAAGGTGATCTATGGTTTGTGCAAGGAAAAAACAACACTGCCTTTTTTGTTTGTTTGTTTTCTTAGAGTTGAGAGGTGCATTTGCACAAGCAGCAAGTTGGCGGTAGCTCATCACTTTCTGACACTTTGTTATGTACAATCGGGGGTCAGAAGTTTAGATCTATTTACATATATTCACCAAAGTATTTAAATTTGGGGTGCTGAAAGGTTCGACAATATATTTGAACTTGACTGCAGCTTTTCTCTTTTACTGGCACAAAAAGAACTTGTTTAACAGTGCTCAGCACAACAGAACCACGGGAAACCCTAAACGTCAGTATCCGAAGAGGTGACTGATAGATTTTTGGGGGAACGTCTTATGAAGTCATTTTCCAAACAATTGCAGATTCCAAGATGCTGCTTATTTGCTCGACCATCGCTGGGAACAATAGGAAGCCTAAGGGATTTTTTCGGAGCAATTTCCCAAACAACTGCAGATCCCAAGGTCTCGCTCGCTGCATCAACCATTTCTCGGAAAGGGGGGGGGGGGGGGGAATTCCATGGAACACGGGGAACATCTTAAGAGGATAATTGTCAATATTTTGGGGAAAATAATTTCAGAATAGAGTTACAGATTCCTATAGCCCACTCTTTGGATCGACCACTAGTCAAAACAATGAGGAAGCCCGTTGAACCGGGTAAAAGTCCAAAGAGAATTGTGGATTCACACAATTGAGGAAAGACTTTTGGAGTCAATTCCAGACAAATGCCGATTCCAAGATGCCACTCATTTGTACGACCACGGCCGGGAACAACAGGAACCCCAAGGCGCTCACTGAAAATCCAAAGAGAATTGAAGATTTGCACGAGTTGGGAAAAGCCTTGTATTTCCCAAACAACTGCAGATCCCAAGACCCCGCCCACTCCACTGACATCAACTCAAGCCCAAGGAACTCCGGGAAGATACAAGAAGGAGAATTGTAGATTTATAGAAGTCGGGGGAAAATGTTTGGGAGCCATTTACCAAAAAACAACTGTGGATTCCAAGATCCTGCTAATGTAATCGACCGAAACACAGAACAGTGCGAAATCCCAATGTAATTCTGTGGAGATTCAAAACGGACAGTTGTCAATTTTATTTTTGGAAAGTCGTTGAGCCATTTCTAAACATCTGCAGATCCCGAGGCTTTGCTCATCGCATCCACCACTACTTTGGCCGCTGTGGCTCAGTTGGCGTCGTCCAGCGACCGAAGGATCCAATTGGACAAGACACAGACAATTGCTCCCAGTGCGCCTGCCGGTGCTTTTTTTTTTTTTTTTTTTTTTTTTGCGCATGAATGGGTGAATGTGAGCGTCTGCAAAGCACTTTGGGCACCGGGATGGTGTAGCTAAAGCGCTACAAGTAAGTGCAATCCATTTATCTTTTTACTCAGAACAATGGGAAATTCCAAGGGACTCCTTGAAGATCCAAGAAGAAGTAGGAGAATTTTGCACATCTTGCTTGTGGAAAGTCTTTGGAAGCCAATTCCAAACAACTGCAGATTCCAAGACGGCGCTCATTGGATCGACTACTACGCAGAACAAAAGGGAAAGTCCAAGGAATTCAGTGATTATTATTCTTTCAAAGAATTAGTCACCTTTTTTGGAGCCCCCAACTTGGCCGAAAACTCACAAGTATTTGAAAACGTGTATTCTAGTGAGAATGTATCAACTTCTTACCCCCGCCAACCCAAGTCCCTCAAAGCACACTCAGTAGCACCCCCTGGAACATTTAGGGGGTGGGGGGGGGGGGGGGGGGGGAATAATAATCATAAAATCATCTCCAGATACCAGTTTGAGCAATGAACACGAAACTCAGTGAATGTCTATCATACCAAGATGCATGAAAAAGTCACTAGAACTCAGGCCCGAAATTTAACAAGAAGATGGACATTTGGTCTGAAGTGGCCATTGTACTTGAACTCCTACTAGGGAATTCACCCAAATGAGTCCTAATGGGAAGCAGGCATCCTAAACCAGTTAAGTCCCAACAGTGTGACGCGAGATACTGTATCAATAGGGGTGCCGCGAGAAATTATCCCAATTTCACTTCATTTGTCTCAAAAGTAATACTTATTAATGACGAATATATATTTCTCCGTCACTTTACGCCAGCGTCATATAGTGACAGGCAGAACAATTCAATGCTCTTCCACTAGATGGCAGGAGGTACAATTAACTCATTCACTGCCAGCCTTCCCAGTCAACAAGGATATTTGTCTTCTAAAGCCGTCAATGGCAGTGAATGTGTTAACCTGTGTACCCGCTTGTTGCCATGCATACAATTTACTGTTTTAGGTCATGACTTCCTGCGAGTATGTCATCTTTGTGCTCAACTAAAGAGGCCAGATTTCATACTGAGTCGATCAATTTGTGAGTCAATTGAGACATCGTCATCATTATTTCAGCGCTCATAATTTTTGGTGACATTTTTGGGGCGTGATGTGCCGTGAGATTTTCCTAATCTAAAATGGATGCCGTAGCTCAATAAAGGTTGGGAAACACTTTCCTGGACATGCAAGTCAACGCTAAATTGTGACACTTTTTAGCCTACGCTATTTAATGTGGGCGCGGCCTGGTGTCAAAGATTGACCATCACTTCAAGGTTTGAGTTTTCTTCATCATTCTTCATCATTGCCTGCACAAGGAGGCCTTAGCACTCATGGAAATAACAAAACCTTTTCACTGCACTGCTGTGTGTGTGTGTGTTTGCGGAGAGTGGTCTCCTCCCTCCTCAAGGCTTCCACACAGCAGCAAAGCACCAACAATGGATTCCTGCCTGGAGTGCAGCCTAAGCCTGGGATTGAAGGGGGAGGAGAAAAGAAGAGCGCCATCTGGCTCAATATTCGGTACATTGAAGAAAATACTTTGGGCTCCCTAAAAAAAAAATTGTTTTTAATTAAAAAATGAACTGTGCACCATAAAACAGATCATACAGCATCCTAACATATCATGGAACTCCCCAGATACAATTAACAGGGTAAGAGAATGAACAATGCAAATACACCCCCCAATCACATTTTACACAGTTTACAACCTTATTCTCTTAATTTTACGACTAATCTGGTAGTGTTCGTCTAATCCAATCAGGGTTATGTGACATTGAGCATGGAACAATTTCATTCACTTTAAATTTGTTTTAATCCCCCCCCCCCAAAAAAAAAAAAAAAAAAAAAATATATATATATATATATATATATATATATATGGTGACTGTTCGTCACATCTTGACTGGGAGTAATCACATGCCTGGTCATTATCTTGTGAAAGCTGATTTCTTTTTCCATTTCATTTCACTGTGTAGGTGTACCTAATGAAGTGTCCTCTGAGTGTGAAGTGGATAAAAGTGTGTGTGTGTGGGGGGGGGGGGGGGGGGGGGGGAAGGCCTACTAATCAAATCTTTGAGTAATTAACAAGCGACTGCTTCCCAGACAGCATAATACAATTTCATTTCACAGCGATTTCCCCCCCTCCCCACCTCTGCCCCTGCTCCTTCCATTGTGTGTGTGTTTTTTTTTTATTATTATTATTGGGAGGAGGGCGTGGAGCCTTTGCGTTACGCCAGCAGGGAGTTGCAGTCAAGTTGTTGCAGTCCACTTTTTTTTTTCTTTTTTTTCTTTTTTTAAACGCACTCACACCACGCAGGGAGCATGTCCCAGTAGCTCAAAGGCAATCCATTACTTAAAAAAAATATATATAAAGTTTTTCTTGTAGTTTTTTTTTTTTTTTTTTTTAATGCAAGTATGGGTGCGGTAGACCCGCTGCGGTGCGCGCTTTTCACGCTCTTTTGCAACTTTTTTACGCACGGCTTTCCTCCGCCACCTTCTTATGATCCGTTCCACGGCGTGGTGGTGCACAGACACAGAAACAGGTCAGTAAAGTCACTTATTCTCATATTTCGTCCTTACTCGAGAAGAGTTCACTCGGGGCGTTTCTCCTCATCCGACTTTGTGTGCGCACATGTTGCGCAGATGCCAAAGAAAAACTTTTGAAAAAAGTGACTTTTACCCCCATTGCGCTTCTTTTATGCCTAAATGGAAACTAGATAAGGCAGCGAATGGTTTCTCCCGCAGATAAGATGTCAGTTGCGGAATGTGAGCGATTGTGGACTCCCAATCATTGCGTTGCAACAGTCGCAAGTGAGGAGTTCCAAACGGGACTAAGTGAGCAGTCAAGTTAGTCAAATAAAGTTTCTCTGCGTGCAAATGTGCTAACGTAAGGGCGCCAAAATATTACCTCTCAAAATGATACAGTGCACTTATTTCCACGCCACTGCTAGGCATGTTGTTTTTACTATTTTTTAATTGAAATTTTTTTGGGAAATAAAAAGTGAGCAACTTGATCTTTAAAAAGTGTAGAAGCAAAATATTCTCAAAATGGTTTGTAGCACGGTGAAATAGTGGTTAGCAAATCTGCCATGACAGTGCTGAGGTTAAGGCTAATATTTTTGTCCTTTGTCTAATTATTTTTTCTAAAATTATTTTTCTAGTATTTGTGAATTTTTCATTTAACATTTTTGTTTATTATGATGTATAGCGTTTCTAATATTCTTGCATTTCTCTTTTTTTTTAAATTTCCATCCAATATGATTTGTGTGTAATTGTTTCTATTTTTGTATTTCAAATATTTTGGTATTTTCTTCATCTCTATATTTGATTTGGATCCAATTGTGTATCTTTAATCGAATATTCTTTGTATTTTGGATGCACGGCGACATCGGTGTTAGCAAGTCTGCCTCACAATCAAGAGGTCCTCGGTTTGAATCTCGACTCTCTCGTCTCCTGTGTGGAGTTTCATGTCCTATTATTCGACCAATGATTTATCGTTATAATCTACGTGTGACATTCGTCCGTGTTACTATTGTGTCAATATTTCTTCTGTTGCTGTAATAGACCTTGGAAAAGTACAGGAATTGCCTTGGTAGCTTATTCGTTGCAAGAAAGAGGAGAGATTGTACAGTGAAGACACGCAGAACGCAGTAGTCAAGGTCCTCCGACACGCTAGCTGCTGTCGTACTTGTACTGAACATCGAGCCGCCTCGTGATCACAAGCAAACAATTGTCACTTGGAACTGTACGTTGAAAAATAACCTAGGCTAATCAGCCACATGCTGTTGCATCAGGACATGATGTGGTCACACGCTACATGTATCACGATTGTTACAAACCGGAACATGAAACCAAAGTCAATAATCATTGAGACCGCTCAACTTCTTACTACTACTACTACTACTACTACTGCTACCGTATGTAAAACGTGTCCTTTGTCTGCCCCTGTCGCTCAGGAACTGGTGCGCCTACGTAGTGCACAAGAATGTCAGCTGCGCCGTGCAGGGCAGCGTGGAGAGTTTCCAGGAGCCCGTGGTCGCCCCCTGCCCGCCCTACATGACCAACTGCCCCCATCAAGTGACGTGAGTTGTGCAATGGATTACGACAGAGGACTAGCCAACCTTAAAACAGTGACATTTTTTATTTTCATCAGTGAGCTCGAGTGGTGTTATGGGTGCTCAAATTTGGGCTAGTAGGGTAGGGGGAGGTGGAATCAGTCGTCGACTTGACAGATGTTCTCCAAGACACGACCCCCGCCTGCAAGGAGGTGATGTCATCTATTGTTTCCCTGGGAGCTTTTTGTCTTGGCTGCACAATGGAAAAACTGCAATGAATTAAAAATCTAAAAAAAAAAAACAAAACTTCTAGTGCATAAATATAAAACTATCAAATGAAAAACAGTAAGCACGGCAGTAACTGAGCATGCCTTCTTGTGACGCAGGCCCGCGCTACCATGTATTCTTTCGGGGCTGCGCAAACTAGTTCGTTATGGATCGTTAGTTACAGTACCTTGAAAAGTCGTAGTTAGGTACCGTCATATAAACGCTGTACCTTGTTAGAGGGTGTTTTGTGTCCTGGCAGTTAATGTCTGTCTTATTATCACCACCCTTTCACAGGTACAAAACCCGGTTCCGGCCCACATACAAGATTGCCCACAAAAAAGTCACAGAGTTGGAGTGGCGGTGCTGTCCAGGCTACCAAGGACCTGGCTGTAGAGATTTGAAACCCACTCCAGAACGTCAGATAGTGCAAGGAACTCAGCCCTATGGCCCGTCAAATACTGGATATCCAAACAAACACATACAGAGTAAGAAGCCATTTTGTGTCGAATTAGTGTCAGTTGAAATGTTTTGTTTGCATCGTATCACGGCGTTGCCTGCTTCTAGGGCCTGAGCGCAGAGAGACGGGTCACCATGAGACAAACGACAAGGTGCACCTTCTGGAAGGTGAAGTTCAGCGCCTCTCCCAGACAGTCCTGGACCTGCAGTCCGCCTTGAAAGGGTTAACCGCCAACTTACGCGCAGACCTGCAGGAGGACAGTAAAAATATGTTGGTGACCCTCTTCAACAACATGCAGCCTCCAGACAGTGCGGTGGTCCCAGGCCCCGAGGACAGTCCTGCCGTGCTGGACGGCCACCAGGCGTCCAGAGGCGGGATTGCTGGAGACAAGGTCCTAGAAAAGCTCCAAGGCCGCTTAGATGATATCAACGACGCCGTCAAAAGCAAGGAAGAGATGCTCGAAGACCTGCGAGGGATGATAACAAGTCACGAGGGGCAGATTCGTGTCCTGATGGACGCCTCGCAATCGCAGACTCCAGCCATGATGGAGCTCGACGTTGTGCAGAGCTACATCGACGGGAAAGTCGAAAAGCTGAAGAATGAACTGGACCAGACTATGAAGGAACAGTTGGACAAGATACAAGCTGCGTGCAGCAGCAAGATCCAGACCTTGCAGAAGACCTGCGAGGACAGCCGTGACCAAGGTTTGGACAGCCTGAGCAAACTGGTGGACAACAAGGAGGCCGATCTAAGGAAAGAGATCCGGGCTCTGCGGGTGGATATGACAGCTGCTGACGGGCCCTCACGAACACAGCGGCAGACGGACCCGATTAAGGAGCAGGAGGACTGTAGCGACCACAAAGACTTGTGGATCGAGATCGACCGCATCGCAGAGGCTTATCGTATCCTGAACGCTCGTATCGACAATGAGCTGATACACTTGTCTGAGCCCCAGGAGGACAACAGTGACTTGATCCCACTGATTGAAGAATTGGAGGCCCGCTTAAATATTACTGAACAAAATGCGGAGACTCACTGCTTCTACGTCGAAGAGAAACTGATGCGAATCATCACGGAAGAAGTGGCGACGCTGAGGCAAGTTCTAGACGAGCGTCTGAACAGCATGGAGGACCAGTTTACCAGCATGCTGGTGGAGATGAGCAACAACTCCTTCACAGGGATGTTCGGGCATTCCATGGATAACGTGCAGGTGCAAGTCAACAACAATAAGTTCCTCCTCCAGGGTTTAGATGACAAGATCAACGCCGTTGGTGAGTTGTGTTCTGCGGGGTGCTCAGGCTCAGAAGCTACCGTGGTTGAAGGAAGTTCACCTAAGGGGCTGGAAATCATTTGGAAGGATCTGCGTCGCTACAGGAACGACTTGGATGCCCTTCACACTGATGTTGAGGCGAACACAGACAAGCTCCAGCAGTTGATGGAAGGCGTCGAAAGAGAATCAGCCGGGAACGAGAAACATTCCAAAACCATGGACGACTTACAGAAAGGGCTGATGAATGTCCAAGATAATTTTCTGGGACTGTCCGGTGCAGTCACTGGATTGAGTGACTCCTTGAGCAAGTACAACCAGGATATGGTCAAAATAAACTCAACATGCTGCCAGGCGCAGCAAAGCAGTCCGGGGAGGACGGTCCTCAGCGGCCAACCTGACACGACTGGCCGCCGCATGGAGGAGCTGAGGAACCGAATGGACGCACTGGGCCAACAGGTGTCGGCTGACCTGAGTCAGCGTCAACATGTGGAAGGACGCGTGGCCATACTAGAGAAGGTGTGCAACAGGTTAGACGGCATCCCCACTCACATCGAAGAACTGAAGGGTAGCCTGGGGAGAATGAACACCACCTGCAGACGCCACAGCAATGACATCGTTGAACTGCACAACTCGTTGCGGCGGTTCCAGGTCCAGCTTTCTACCATGGCCAGGCAGGTCTCCAAAGATGTTGCCGCCAAGGATCCAGGTGAGTTTCTCTAGGACATGTCATATCTCAAATTGTAGGTAAATAGTCCCCAAAAAACTCTGCAAAGAACAAAGGACTTTTCATGCAATTCACCAGGTGTAGTGAATTTTGTGAAACTGTAGACACCATACTCCTACACCACATCGAGATTTTGGCAGTACCACTTAGCAGAGAGCATTACGTAATTTATAACACTGTTGAAATAAACATTCCAATATACAAGTAGGATCTTTGAAGATATTTAGTGAAATATACAGTACATTTCTAGGACTTAGCTGACCTGTACATGTACAACTGTACCGAGTGGTGCAGTTGTTGTGATACTACTGACTGCTTTCTCAGTAATGCTTTAGGGGCACAACATAGGTAGGCTCGCACGTCAGAGGTTCAGGGTTTGGATCTCAGCGAGGTTCCTTGTGTGGGTTTTTGCCAGGTACTCCTTGTGATTGACTGGCGACCAGTGCAGGGTGTCTGCAGTCTCTCACCCAGTCAGGCTCCAGCTCACCTGTGACCCCCAATGAGCAAAAGCACTATAGATAAATGGAACGAAGAATGGATTGTGCGGGTTTACCTAATGAAGTTGTCAAGAATTGTGGAAGACAAGTCTTTAAGTCTGGAAATAGATGGCAAAAAATATCAGTTAAAATATCACCAAGGAATTCTCAAATGGACTGAGTGAATAGACCTGACTCTTCCTTGGACTTCCTTCCCAACTCTCCCAGCGTTTATCACGCGTGATTAACATCTGTACAAACACAAAGCCTTCCTGCAGATAATCCTGCATAATATCATGCACTCTGCCTGCACGGCTCACATGGAGGCTCGGAGGAAAAGGATCACATCCCCTGAATGGCCGCAGGGTATTTCCCCGAGTGGGAGGACACGAGTTCACTGGGCCTCTTGCTGGCTGGTTGGCTGGCCTCCTCCTATGTCATTCAATATGCGGCCTCGACGCCAGGCCGCCGAAGCCTATAATGGAAACTTCCTGTGACTTATGATGTTGTTGTCCCAAGAATTCCGCAGTTTTTATAGAAGGAATGCGGCAGGTAAATTGAAGCTAAAATATTTATGTGGCAAACCAGGGTTGGGATTGCAGCCCCTGCTGACTGCTTGCAGTGATTTAACTGCATCGTTCTCGCTTCCCCCTGAAGGAAACATCAGAACGCCCGAGTCGACTGTCTTTTTCCTCCCTGAGTAACATATTGAGTCATGGAGAAGTCTGTTTTTTGGGTTTTCCTTTCTCATACCACGGCGCCGCCGCCATCGACCTCAGCGCTCAGTCACTCAGCGCACACGCCTCACACACGCACGCTTTATCAAACTCCAGGGATTCCCGTATGGTGACCTCAGCCTGACGAGTCGTGGTCTGGTCCTCATTAAGGGCCCTGACTCAATGCACTGATGGAGAAGAGGAGGGGGTAAGTGGGGCTCCACACCCATGACCAGATGCAACGACTACCCTCAGTTGTGATGTCATGGCTTCAGGCCCCACGGACGGTGCCTCCTTTCTTGTTACTGCATTGACCAAAACAAAGCAGCGATGGCAAACAGAGGCGGAAACCTGGCCTTCCCCAAACTGTTACCACTAAGTTAGAAGCATACAAGTGTCCAAAATGTCTTCAGCCATCTATTTTCTATAACCCTTGCCCTCATTCAGGTCACGGTTGAGCTGGAGCCTATCCCAGCTGACAATGGGCGAGAGGCGGTGGACACCCTGGAAAGAACATAGCATTCACACTCAAAATGACACCGCGGGACTATTTAGAGTTAGCCTAAAATAACTAATGCGAGAGAAGCTGGCTACGCCGTTGACTGGGCGCCAACCAATCTCAGGGCACAAATAGACAAAACATTCACGCTCACATTCACATAATTTAGAATAATGTAGAGTCTTCAATGACTCTAACATGCATTTGTTTGCCATGTGGGAGTAAACAGGGATTACCACAGAAAAATCCCCCAAGCACAAGGGGGAATATGCAAACTCCACAAAGGAAGGCTGGAGCCAAGAATCGAACCCCGGGGCCTCAGAACTGTGAGGCAGACGTGCTAACCGGAAGCGTACAATTTTGTCTCCGGGCTAAATCCCAATCTGGCTAATGTTTCCACTGCAGGGTGCGTATTCTGGATTTCACAGACGTACGTAAATAGTGTGACCTCATAGCAACGAGACACTGTGTTGTGTACTCACTCCATTGTTGCTGTTTGTACCAAAAACTAAATTCCGTTATCTAACAAGTTTTTGGAGTTTTGTTGGAAACGGTGTTTGATGGCCCGAACCAAAGCAACAACCGATTGATTCACTAAGTGATCCATTGGCTCATCCGTCAAAACAAGCAACCACTCCAAATAGGTTTTGCGATTATTCTGAAGAGATGTTTTGGTTTGGCTCAGGGGGAAAGCAAAGGAGCCAAAATGAGAGATCAAATGTCAGTGAAATCTGTAATCCAGAGCAGTTCAGCGGATTGTTCTGTTGTTGTTCCTGCAGTCATATGAGGCCCGTGAGTCGGCTGCAAACAGACGAGCTGTTGTCAGAGCTGGAATAGTCGCGTCTGCACCGAGGGGCTGTGGACACGAGGTTGTTTTGAACTGAAAACGGCTATAAACTGTTGTTTTGTCTGTTCCTTAGAGTTATGGAGCCTGAAAATTGGGTCTCCCAGCGGATGTTGTTAAGTTTGTAAAAATCAACATGCTCCTTTTAAGCGTTCAGAGTTCCAACCCAAAGAAATATATATATATGACAGAACATAATGTCATGACAGCTTCTCCAGTATACATGCATGTGTGTTAAATGTTGACTGTAGATTTCAGTCAGTCACAACCCAAAAAAGAATGATGGGCCACGCTGCAGTTTATGTCTAATTGGAAACCCCAACCCTGGTTTAGCACCCTAATTTGAAACCCTAACCCTGACTCAAAACCCCAATTTAAAAGTCTAATCCTGGCTGTGAACCCTAGCCCTGATTTGAAACCCTACTTTGAGACCTAAGCCCTAGTTTGAAACCTTAACCCTAGCTTGAAACCTGACTTTAGGACCCTAATCCCATCTTGAAAACCTAGTTGGAAACCCTAACCTTTTTTTTTTTTTTTTGAAAACCTAACCCTGTCTTGAAACCCTACCCTGAAACCCCAACCCTCACTTCAAAACCCCAAAGTAAAAACCCTTACCGGGCTTTAAAACTTTACTCTAGTTTCCAACCCCACCCCAGACTTCAACCTCTTATTTGAAACCCTAATTTCAAAGCCAAACGCTGTCTTCAAACCGTAATTTGAAACCCTCACCCTTGATTGAAGCCCTAACTCTGGCTTGGACCCCGTAATTTGAAACCCTACTCCTGACTTGAAACCCTAATTTGAAATCCCAACATTGTCTTGAAACTCTACTTTAAAACCTGTCCCAGGCTTGTAACCCTAATTTGAAACTCTACTTTGAAACCCTATCCCAGACTTGAAACCCCGCACATTCTTCGAAACCCTTATTTGGGCTTACGACCTTGGCCCTAGTTCGAAACTCTGTCCCAGGTGAAACGGCATTTAAAAGTGAAACACTGATGACGCAAAGCCTCCAACTTCAGCCAGTTCAGAGATTTCAAAATAGGAAGAAACGCCTGAGCGCTCACTTTTTTATTTTTTTTTAGATTCTCAATCTTTTGTCTAAGATGTTCCCGCTTTCAAATTTGTCCTTGCACGAGTGCAAGAGGACGTCTCCCTGTCCCATCCCGCAGGACGGCCTCACTCTTATCAAACGACTGCTTTGATTTTGCGGATCAACGTGTTTATAAATGGAGAGGCGAGGACCCTCCGCTAAAGATGTGAAGTGTCCATTGCTATACGGGGAGCAGAAGGGGGAAAAAAACAAGGACATCAAAGTCCTCTTGAAATCAAAGAGTGTCTGCAGGGAGAAGAATGAAAAACATGGCAGTCGACAGGCACCACACACGCTGAATACAGAGGGGCCCAACAAATGTGACATTATTTGAAATGTCGTAGGCGTGCACCAAGCAGCTGTTCAATGTGGCCGCAGCAGTCATGTCAGACGCTGGATTTTATTTGCATTATCCCCAACAATCAGTGTTACGACTGTAACGAGTCAATGTTCATTGATTTCGGGAACAAAATACGGATGTTCCGTAACATTTGGCTTTCTGTCACAATTGAATCTTTTTGGAATTGATTCTTCTATTGATTTTTGATTGAATAATAGAATATTACTTGCCCCCCCCCCCTCCCCCTGCACACACACTTAAATTATTATTTTTTATTTTTTTTTAACTACTAAAATGCATTTTATTCTCCTTTATGAGGGACACACTTCAATACTTAAACTTCATATGTTTACTGACTGTATGGCATAAACGGTGTACAAAATTTGAGAGAGCAAAATTAAATGCTGAACGGTTAGCAATCGCGATTAACATTAGCGCGTTAGTGAATACCATTTTAGGTATAAAAAAACAAAAAAACACTCACTACCATTCAGCTCACTCATACTTATGTTATATGTGCAATACACAGCTGTCTTAAAAATCACTTACAGATGCTCCTTTTTTGCTTTTGGCCAAGTTTATCATTGGCCCATCACTACGTCCGTCTGCAATAAATGTCCATGTGAAAAATGGGTTCCGGCCGCTTTTTATTTTTTTGGGGTTCTGGCGGAGCATCGAGGCGGAAATTTTGTGTTGACCTATTTTCAAAGTCGACCAACCAGAGTAATTAGATTTCCCCCCCGCCCCAGCCGTAGTCGCTAGTCTGTTTGTTTGTTTTGTAGTCGCCAGAAGAGTCCGAAAAGTGGCTAAGGTGTCAACATTGTTCTTTTGTAAACTAGCTCGTCTCTGTTTGCAGCCCTGTTGTTCATGGAAGCACTGCACGTCAATTGAATTTGGGTTACTTCCTTTTTATGAAACAGGTCATCAATATCTAGAAGGAGATTTCAAATTTCGGGGTATGTTTTATTTGCGTTAGTATTGTGATGGGGTCCTTGGGAAAATGTCTCCCCTGTCAACAAAAAAGTTTTCGAACCTTTGGAATAGTGTGTCACGGAATGAGTGATGCATTCCCGCGCAAGCGGGCGCAATGTTACATGATGCCATCGTCTGTCTTACATCTGGTTGTGGTGATGCTCGGCAGCCGTGGTGTGTTTTCATTGCACGCGTGGTTACGCCCCCCTATGGTGAGCCGTGGGGAAAGTGGGGGTCTCATGGGAAATATGCGCTCAGGCAATCTTTGGGGCGACACATAGAGGAAATGAACAAGAAATTTGTTATTGTCGGGGTACAAATTTTATTCGTTTTTGATTAGACTTGTGGTTTGTAAATGGTTTTATTTGCTGGAAGGACGCTTTTTTTTTTTTTGTGGTATTGTCACCGTGTGTTATTAGCTTCCGACATGACAGCTTACCACTGTGGTGATTCACGATGACTCCACGCAGACTCATCATGTCAACCCGTAAGCGACTGTATCAGAGGGGAAGAGCGCAATTTGCTTTGGGGCTGCTCGAGCGTTGCAATGAAAGTGCGGGTTTAATGTTTCCTTTGGCCTTCTTCGATCCAAATGTAATCAAAATCGACAAATGTTCTGACAAATGTTCTGACAAATGTTCTGACTTAGGAACGAGTAAAGTGCCGAAGAGAATATGGTGTCTAACATTTGCTTGAATAGCCACAGCTAGGTTATGAGCGATCGATAGATAGAAAAGAAGAACACTGAAAATGAGCATTTGATTTCTGTATAGCTTTTTGGCACTTTGTTACAATTCCAGCAAAAGTCTTGTTGGACAGTGTCCATCCATCCATCCATCCATCCATCCATCCATCCATCAGTCCAACTTGCCCCCAAGCCCTGACGGCCACGCTATATTTACCGCGGCATTATTGTGGTCTTGTAGAAACATACATTTGTGGTTGTACTAATGCAAATTGCGCCGTAGGATCGTTCTGCGCAGAGACACTTATGTAAGCTAATGAGGGCTTTCTTTATGCTGCCGCTTCTACGGCCGGTTGCCATACCAGCCGAGCATCTTCCGGCTCACACTCTGAATGACTTCTACCACTCGACTTTATTATGGAGATGAAGGGGTGTAACGACTGCACTGCGGCATATGGACAGCACCCACCCTCTCATTAAGCTTGTGAAGGTAGGTAGGGCTTCAAATTTCAAGCCAGGGTTGGGTTTTAAAAGTAGGATTTCAAGCATGGATAAGAGTTCCATGTTTGGGTTTTAATACAGGGCTTGGGTTCAAGCCAGGGTTAGGGTTTAAAAGTAGGGTTTCACGCCAGGGTTTCTGTTTCAAGTCAGGTTTAGGGTTTTGTGTCTGGTTAGGATTTAATGTTATGGTTTCGAATCAGGGTTATGTTTCAAAAGGAAGTTTCAAGCCACCGGTAGGGGTTTCAAGTTATGGTTCCAAAACAAGGTTGGATTTCAAGTTAGGTTTAGGGTTTTGAATCTGGGTTAGGGTTTCAAGTTATGGTTTCAAGACAAAGTTGGGTTTCAAGCCAGGGTTAGGGTTTTAGGTCACAGTTTTAAACCAGATTTAGGCTTTGAAAGGAAGACTTGAAGCCAGTCCGCCCTTAGATGAACCTCGTGAATGGAATTTGTGTGTATGATGTTCCTGTTAGTGTTTGCTTTGAGAGCATTTCCCGCACAAGCTGATGGTGCTCATGTAAACATCAGCAATGAGTGTTGATGATTTCCTGGAAGTGTGTGCGACACCATCACATCCCGTCATCCTGCTATGACCCCCGCACGGGGCTCAAACCATCACTCAGCCACATTGTTATTTTATTGCGTCCGCAGGAGTTCTCCTCAGACCAGAGTCTCCGGCATCCCCGCCGGATCCGACCAGAGGCCGTGTTCACCAAATCCACATCCCCCTCATCATCCCCCCGCCCAGGCAGCCCGTGAGGACGGCCCCCCGCAGTCAGCCGGCCGCCCCCCAGTGGCCCGGGAGCCACGGCGTCCCCGAGTTGCCCGGCAGGCCCGTGGTGGAGTCGGGCGAGGCAGGCCCGCCCGGGTACGCACGCAGGGTGACGGTGAGGAGGGGCTCCGAGGACTCGGCCGGCCCGCCCCTCACAGGATTTGCGGGAGCGCCAGGTAGGGTCAGCGGGGGTGCACATAAACATTTTGCTCTGGTTCTAAAATGACCACCAGAAGTTGTTGCTTTTTCCCCAACCCACTAACCTCACTGGATAAACTTGAAGTCTGTGTGTAAAATTTTAAAGCTTCATGAATGCATATTGGTTGGCAAAAAAATTAATAAGCAAGTCAAACCATCTTGCTCAGTCACAACATATATTGGAGTGGTGTTGATAGAATGTTTTTTTTCACTGATTATAGTACAAAAAATTAGCTTAACACCTAAAAATTGAACACAAGAATAATTACATTTCTGCCTCTAGAAATTAAATGAACATCAACAGAGTATGGAATAAATGCATATATACTATTATTATTATAGCTACAATTATTTATTTTTGCAACAAAATGCATCTAACACGGTTACTGTGCTGATAAATACTGGAATATATTGTACGAGAGTAAACGTGTAATCATCAGATTTCAAAGCTACATATGTTATTTTTGGTGCTAGTCTGTTTCCGAAATACATTAGTGTGTATGTAAACAGGTGAATGAGAGACATTAACTGTGTGCACTTTGGAGCTTGTCACTTTATAAAGTTCACTCCATTCACTTCTTGCCTTAGTTTATGGTCGGACAGGACACATCCAATATGGCAGACGTGCAGCAACGAGAAAAGCCACTCAAAGTGGAGTCTCTGTTTACATGTCTATGCAAAAAAAAAAAAAAAAATATATATATATATATATATATATATATATATATATATATATATATATATATATATATATATATATATATATATCACAATCATTGTCCTCTCAATCAATGCAAGACGTTTAGTTCATGTTTGCCTGGGTAACGGTGAACCAACTATGAAGCTAACCTAGCTAGCTTACCTGCGTCTGACAGATGAATGCAGTCCTGGTCGACGTTGTGTCTTTTATCTTCGAGTTGCAAACCTTGCAATGTTGCTCTTGTCTTTGTTTTCACCAAAAAGCTCATCAATAAATGCAAATGTAATAATCTTCGGCGTTCCCTCCGTCACGCTCGCTCAATGAAGTCGCTCAGCCCAGCAAGTCCCAAACCCTAAAATTGGCAACTCCGGTCTAACTCGAATCCCCCACCTCTGTCACAAGGTTTGTTCGTTTGAAAGAGTCTCCAAATAAAAAATAATAATAATCCCCCAAAAAATGTTTGGTATGCATATGCGCCGTTGATACACTTGAATACACTGCGCTTTTATCATTAATAGTGCGCATGTGCACCTGGTTATCAGCTGGCTTCCTTGATTCGCTGGGAGAAATCACGTGGGTCTGCGATAGAATTTGTTTTAAATATACAGCATATATATATATATATATATATATATATATATACACACACATATAAAGACATTTGTGACGTTATTTTTATATAGAACATATAACTTTATAAATAATTTTGATCACATTCCTTGCTTTAAAATCTTTAGTCATATTTGCTTATTGGCTGGGAGGAATCACGTGATTCTGTTGCCTTATGGTGAAGTGTGTGGCGCCAGTTTCAGTTAGGAAATATGGTTATATGCACTATAAATTAAAACTTAAGAGTAAGATGGACTTCTTCAAAAATCTTTGTTGTACCTAAATATATAAATATTTCTTTCTTTTTCTATTTGCCTTGTCCCATACATTTTTTGCATATTTAAAAAATATATTTTTGAAAAATATTTTCTTTCTACAATTTTTGTTGATTGGTTCTGCCACCTTGTCGTGAAGCATGTGGCATCCATTTTGAGTCGTTATCAAATGGGTTCCATGCCCTTAAAGACAAATTCAATTCCACAATGGCAAAATATACGTATACAATGTATATATTTATTTCATTTTATTTGAATAAAATTGCAGCTTTGTCAATATTTTATTTTAATGAGCTAATTAGCTGGGCAAAGTACCACTGTTCTACGCCCTTACCGCGAGCTGTCTGGTGTAGTCATTTTTAATTAAATTTTAATTAAAAATGTTCCTACAACGCTTGTATTGGACGCCCACACGTTGACGATGTACCTTCTTGTCTTTTTGCAGGATATCCTCCCGTGCAGCCAGTATCGTTCAAGCCCGAGAGGAGCACCCCCAGAGGTACAGTATAGAATTACATATATGCGCAACTGCACATGTACACCGTGAGAAGTGAAGTTGTGCAAAAAGTTCCGCCAGCACGAGTGCGAGGAAAGAGGATGTTTGGATTGAAGTAGGTGTGGATGCACCGTGGGAGGCATTTGAGCCCACTTGCAGATGTTTGACAAAAGACTTTCCCCCTTGGTTGCAGAGTTAAACGCTCTCGCCACACATATTTGCGTCTAGATCATACAAATAAAGCAGAGCAGACCTCCGCCAAGGCCAAACAAGCCTAACTGGGATCAGCACCTCCTGCATACGCCTGCATTGTATCATTAACCTTCATTATTTATCCACTCAGGCGATTAGAAAAATTAAATAAAAGGCTGTCGACAAACGTGAAAAGAAAAACATAATTTTCGCAGATCTATTTTGCACATTTAATGGCTCTGAATGCCACAGTGATAAAGAAAATGGCTCAAAAATTAACAAAATAGTTGGTGTAGATATGAGGGAAAAAAGCTTCACCATTTAAAGAATAGAGTTGCAATAGGATTGGTTTTTTTTTTTAATGAAAAAACATTACTGGAAATATCACCAAAATATGTTCATAATAGTACAAGAAAAAAGTCAACTGCACAACAAAAGGGATATTTTTCGGAGAATATATTTTTGTTACAGTAAAACGTTGGCATTTGATAGAAATAACATTTCCTCAAAATTACAACTCTTCTGATATTATGACTTTATTCTCATGAAATTACAACAATATCCTTATACAATAATTGTACAACTTTATTCGATCTTTAT
This sequence comes from Phycodurus eques, assembly GCF_024500275.1. Lineage (NCBI taxonomy): Eukaryota > Metazoa > Chordata > Actinopteri > Syngnathiformes > Syngnathidae > Phycodurus > Phycodurus eques. The sequence goes on from NC_084537.1 coordinate 20,117,325, forward strand.
TTTCAGCTTGGTGTAAAACTTCCTAGGTGTGTACAAGATCTCGATTACATTGTTTTTGTGTAATCCAGCAAACAACCAATCAGCGCTAGAAATATATCATCTCTGCCAGAGGTAATATTTCTCCGGAAATAATGTCCAGCACTTTCTGTGTTTTGGTAATTGGCAGGTCCACTAGCAGCTAAAGTGCCCTGGAACCCATCGCACCAAGCTCCAGTGGAATCACTTGGTAAAGTCTTGTTTGAAAATACGACACTGAGTGGAGCCTTCAATGAAAAGCTAATTCACATTGTTTTTTATGACATACGTTGTTGTTCTTGTTGTTGCAAGGCATTCCGGTAGAGCGCATCGCCTTGGCCGATCCTTTCTCTTTCTCAGTCGGCCTCACTCTGCAGCCTTTCTCAGGAGAGTTTGGAATCATTCGCTTCGACAAGGTTCTGCTCAATGATGGCGGCCACTACAGTCCCCACACAGGTAAAGGTGTAAACTTTTAATTATACTTTGACAATTCTTCATATTGCTCCTACAAAATTGTGCACATCATCAAATCGACCTCAACCATGTGAATTTAGCAAAATATCACATACATTTACGACCAACAGATGAACAAAGGCTCGAGTAGCAAGCCCTGAGGAATACCACTTTTACAATACTATCACATGAAAGTGATTTACTTCCAGGTGACATTTAGGCATTTTAGATTTTAATACAAAGTTAACCTTTGGTTTTCATTTACACATAGTATAAACTCAGTCAGATATCCTAAAAAAATATAGCTTACCACTTGCATTAATAGTACACGACAAAGCATAGCCTAATAAAAATTAACATTGATTTACAGAGAAGCAGTATGGCTACACTGAAATATAATTTTAAGAAGTTTTATAATTTCAAAAAAAGAGACAATCTTACGAGTAGTTTTTAAGAAAAAAGGTTGTAGTCTTATGAAATTAAAATTGTCAATCTTGAGAATAAAATGATTTGAAAGAAGAAAAAAAACAATCACTGCATTTGATAAAAACATGGTCATTTTCCCCTTCCACAGGACTGTTCACAGTCCCGCAAGACGGCCGCTACCTGGTCTCTGGCCTTCTGACAGCACAGCCCCGCGAGTCCGTGGAGGCGGTCCTGTCCGTGTCCCAGCGCAGCATCCAGAGGCTCCGCAGCTCGGCGGCTTCTGGCCAGGACGCGTGCGGCTGCGGCGGCTCCGTGTCCTTCAGCCTCGTCGTGCCCTTGAAGCGAGGCGATCGTGTGGGCCTGCTGAGGACGGCGGGCCGGCTGGCCACCGCCGAGACCCGGGAGGTGTTCTCCACCTTCAGCGCCCTCTTCCTATATGGACCCCCGGCGCAGCGCAGATAGCTGAAGCTCAAAGACTGGAATGTGAACTGTGTGCATACAAACAAACAAACACCTTCTTTCTAATATATTTGACAATCATTGTATCCCCCATTGTAAATGTGGAACGGTCTTAATAATTTAACACTCATAATCTGTGACACGTGACGACAATAAATGGTCATATATGAAGTCAAGACGATTCATCAACATCCAGAAAAAAATAACCGGTACAAGTACTTTCAACTCCTAAGCGAATTACAGCTGCAAATAAAGAGGGTAAACTGTTTTAACAACAACAACAAAAGTTATAAAACAGCACAATATACAACCGACAATTCCAGTGAAGTTGGGACATTGTGTTAAACATAAATAAAAACAGAATACAATGGTTTGCAAATCATGTTCAACCTATATTTAATTGAATACACTATAAAGTCAAGATATTTAGTAATGTTCAAACTGATAAACTTTCTTGTTTTTAGCAAACACTCATTAACTTAATTTTATGGCTGCAACACGTTCCAAAAAAGCTGGGACAGGGTCATGTTTACCACTGTGTTACATCACCTTTTCTTTTAACAACATTCAATAAACGTTTGGGAACTGAGTACACTAATTGTGGAAGCTTTGGAAGTGGAATTCTTTCCCATTCTTGCTTGATGTACAGCTTCAGCTGTTCAACAGTCCGGGGTCTCCGTTGTTGTATTTTACGCTTCATAATGCCCCACCCATTTTCAATGGTAGACAGGTCTGGACTGCAGGCAGGCCAGTCTAGTACCTGCACTCTTTTACTGCTAAGCCACGCTGTTGTAACACGTGCAGAATGTGGTTTGGCATTGTCTTGCTGTAATAAGCAGGGACGTCCATGAAAAAGACGTTGCTTGGATGGCAGCATATGTTTCTCCAAAACCTGTATGTACCTTTCAGCATGAATGGTGTCTTCACACATGTGTAAATTACCCATGCCATTGGCACTAACAAAGCCCCATAACATCACAGATGCTGGCTTTTTAACTTTGCGTCCATAACAGTCTGGATGATTATTTTCCTCTTTGGCCCGGAGGACACGACGTCCACAATTTCCAAAAACAATTTGAAATGTGGACTTGTCGGACCACAGAACACTTTTGCACTTTGCGTCAGTCCATCTTAGATGAGCTCGGGCCCAGAGAAGCCGGCGGCGTTTCTGGGTGGTGTTGATAAATGGCTTTTGCTTTGCATACTAGAGTTTCAAGTTGCAGTTACGGATGTAGCGCTAAACTGTATTTACTGACATTGGTTTTCTGAAGTGTTCCTGAGCCCTGGTGATATCCTTTACAAATTGATGTCGGTTTTTGATGCAGTGCCGCCTGAGGGATCTAAGGTCGCGGGCATTCAATGTTGGTTTTCGGCCTTGCCGCTTCCATGCAGTGATTTCTCCAGATTCTCTGAACCTTTTGATGATATTATAGACCGTAGATGATGAAATCCCTGAATTCCTTGCAATTGTACGTTGAGGAACATTGTCCTTAAAATGTTTGACAATTTCTCACGCACTTGTTCACAAAGAGGTGAACCTCGCCCCATCTTTGCTTGTGAATGACTGAGCAATTCAGGGAAGCTCCTTTTATAGCCAATCATGGCATCCACCTGTTCCCAATTACCCTGTTCACCTGTGCGATGTTCCAAAAAGGTGTTTGATGAGCATTCCTCAACTTTCTCAGTCTTTTTCGCCACCTGTCCCAGCTTTTTTGGAATGTGTTGCAGCCATAAAATTCCAAGTTAATGATTATTTGCTAAAAACAATAAATTTGTATCAGTTTTAACATTAAATATCTTGTCCTTGTTGTGTATTCAATTAAATATAGGTTGAACATGATTTGCAAATCATTTTATTGTTTTATTTATGTTTAACACAACATCCCAACTTCATTGGAATTGGGGTTGTATATTACCGTGTGTTGTTTCTTAGTACAACACTGAAGAGAACTTGCACCTGGACAAGACATCATGCAGGCCAGGTGTTGCGAGCAGGTTTCACATTTTTTGCAACAAAGACGAGACGCTAGTCAGAAATGAGGCAGCACAATGGGAGTAATGGTTAGAGCGGCTGCCTCACAGTTCAGAAGTTCAGGGTTCGAATCCTGGCTCCAGTCTTCCCGTGTGGAGCTTTCATGTTCTGCCCATGCTTGCATGGCTTTTTTTCCAGGTAGTTCGGTCCCAAAAACATGCGCGCTAGGTTCTTCGAAGATTAAATTGTCCGTTGGTGTGAGTGTGAATGCGTGTTCGTCTATATTTGGCTGGCGATGTACCCTGCCTCTTGCCCAAAGTCACCTGGGACAGGCTCCAGGATAGGATGGATAATCAGCAGCTCAACCAAACTTTATTTCATAACACTTTAACAAGAACAACTGTAGCTGTCACAAAGTGATGTACATGAAACATGAAAGACAATAATTCAAATGATACAATCATACATAACTGAATAAAACTTTTTCTAATTAAAATAGACAAGCGCTCTATTGACATTTAGCATACAGGAGGTGCAGTGTTATTCCCTCTTGTTGCACATGTTGCGTGAAGCTGTTAGTAGACGAGAGAGCAAGATCGAAGTCTCCCTTGCCCAGTATGACGGCAACGGGCTCATAGTTGTCGCAATCACAGCGTGTATGACGTTACTACTTTTGCAGCAAGCTGAGTTTGAAATTAAACAAGCAACTGTAGTTTTCTAACAGTCAATAGTGTGTCTGTTACCGTGTAACACAAACACAGTGGGCAGTCGTAGATAGGTTTAGCGACATTTCACAGAGCTGTTACGGACTCCACTGGTTTTAATGCCGTATTTATTACTAGTTTAGTGAAATTCTCGCAAGCCAATAGACATGGGTGCTGCCATCTTATCTATACACTCCCGCTGTCAATCACCAATCCAACACGGCTGCTGCTACAACTGTGATTGGCTGAGCGTGTAGGTGGAACATCCGCCTCCACACACACACACACACACACCTTTGTGGTTAAGTATGGACAACTCTTCAGTAGTAGACAGTATTTTGTATGAAAATAAAAAATCTAATGCAGACAGTTGTGTTCCAGAACAGCATTCTACCATGCGGTGCACAGCTAGTTTGACATTTTTGGGCGTGTTTACAGGCGACAGTATCTCAAGTAAAGAGACGATACAATACAATCATCATCATACATACTGTAGCCATTATTTTGCCATGACAACAAAACTAAAAATGTTCAGACTCCTTTTTGTCACGTTACAATTAAAAAAAAAAAAAAAAAACACCAAACTGCAAGTACGCGGGGTCCACTGAAATAACGAATTAAGTAAGTAGTAGTGAGTTGTACAGGTGCGGAAACGGACGTGTGAAGTGTTGTAGGCAAAATGAGAGCTCAAACACAAACATATTCATTTAGAAACTTTATTGAATACAAATGATACCATAACAGCCACAATCCATTCGGCCTATTTTCTTTCCTTTTCTTTTTTTTTTTTTTAAATACGCATTTCCTCTTTACAATTTGTTGTTTTGAAGATACTCTAAACCACATTTGAACCTATAAATGAACACTGTGGCATTTCTGTGTGGGTGGGACACACACAGAAGCGAGCATCATTCACTTTCGAAGAAATGACAAGAACAATAAATGAAAGGCAACACAGAGTCATCCGCCCATCCTATAAAGTGGATCTTTTCGTTTGTAGCACAATATAACAAAGACGTGTGTGAGGTGGGCGGGACGGTTCCGAAGGTGACGTGTGCGCTGTCCACACAAGATGGTTTACTTTCATAGAAAGAATGGATTTATTTATGTTTATTTATCGCTAACCAGAGGATGCACGTGACTCAACCGTGGATGCAATAACAATGAGTGATACTGACCATGCAGTCATTGGCGTTGTTTGTGCTTAAAGCCCTGCTTTCCTTTTTAAAATTGATTTTCATGTTCAGTCCTTGTTCACTTGCCAACTAACGGAAACCTATACAAAGCACTTCGTGTGCACATGAACCACTTGCTGTTCTAACAAGATAAGCAAAAAAAATCTGTTTTTATAGCATGTCGCATTTTCCACCCTACGGAGATAGCATCGGAGCCATAACAGAGGTGGGATTTATGAAGTTTAACACCCAATGCTCACTGGCAAAATGTGTCGAAAGCAATTGTCGCTGTCCAAGTATCTTATGTCCATGTGGAATGAAGGGAGCTGAAGTCAACCCGCCAATTTGTCTATTTATGACGTAGTATCAGGATAGAGGGATGCTAAGAGTAAAGTTTAGCACAGAGACTCGCTGGTCACGCCCCTATGTGTCGAAAGCAATTGTTGGTTGGAGTATTTTATGTCGTCTCAGCAGGGATTTCCTCGACTTTTTCACCTGTGTGTGAAGTTTGAGGGGGTTGAAGCGGATGGAACAATTCTAATACGGTAGATTGAAGATCGAGTTGAACATCCGAGTCCCTGACCACACCCTTTTTTGTGTCGAAAGCAATTGACACTCGAGCATTTTATCTTATATTATAGTTGATACGTCCTGGATTTTTCTCCTGTGTGTGAGGTACCACTGTGGGATGAAGGGGTAGAAGTTGACCCAAAAATTTGCCGTCTTTCTACGTGTTATCATAGGATAGCGGGACGCCACCACCAGAGTGTAAAGTTTAACACCAGAGTCTCACTGGCTACACCATTTTGTCGAAAGTCACAGTCCCTATCCTGTACCCTGACACGCATCTAATTATCTAAATGTGGGAAGCTGTAACAGCTGCGTGAAGGTCAACGTCTCACTTTCAGTTTATCAGTATCAATTTGCAAGGCACAGGGAAAAATAGGGTCGGCTCTCGCTTAACGGGAAGGCGGTGTGAAAGGGGCTGTTGACATTTAATTTTCTTGGGTGTATGAAACTGTGGTTAAAGACGGATACATCCCCTGAGCTTCTAATACGGGCTCTGATGATGCCATTTTGCAGGCTCTTCGCGTGGGGGCAAAGGTTGTTGTTGTCTGTCTACCATCATCTCAACACATGACACCACGTCGTGTGTGTGCGTGTGGCTGAACACAATACAACTTAAGAAGTTACAAATAAACACATTTGAAACAGCACTAACATATAAGCTAGAGCGGTGTAAGGTGAAAAATACATGCAAACAAATCGTTAGCCTGATAGCAAAATTGTCTGTGTCCTTTTTAACTTACTGTCACAATATCAACAAACAATATCAATGTGCCTGCTAAAAATATATATTTTTTTCTTTATGTCAGTGTGGATTCTTAATCTTTCAAGAATTGAGGCAACAGGACTCTTCTTGCTGAAATATGTGTCATTTTTGTCCTTGTTTTTGACAAGACTAAAGAAATGACGTCCAATTATGCTATTAAGCTAATGCTATCTTATATATGATGGAACATTTATTGTCCTTTCTGCAACACTTCCTCTGAGGTTTTTTCGGCTCCTGTAGGTTACCCACCCATGCTCGATGGGTTAGCGTTGATGCTAGTTAGCGTTGCGTTTGAGTTTAACAACATCCCGAATACACTGCATTATTCTATTAAACGTCATTTTAGCTTCTCCGCTATGGAAAAGAAGCTAAACATAAATTCTTAACTGCTGTTTGTTTTTTTTTGTGTGTGAGGTGTGCACTGCAGCTTTAAGACCAAGTGTGTTTGGATCATCAAGTAACACCTCTCCTTTGTATTAGGTCAAAATCCTTCAAATGGAAGCTTCTTTACACACATTCAATGTATATATAAATATATATACACAATTCAAAAGTTTGTGGTCACTGAGATTATTTCTGATCTTCCATGAAAAAACACACTGTTGTATATAACGGAAATGTCGTTTGTTTTTTTTAACCACGTCTGGACTGGATTTTTATACACACCACTGCAAAGTTATCGGTTTATGCCATGCCAAGAAATCTTCATTAAGACACAAAGGAACTGAAGTGTTTGTCATTTTCTTTAAATGACAATAATTCGTTTTTTCATAGATGAGCCCAAACTTTTGAACAGTATATATGCTGAGGAATGTATGTGGTGTACCTTATAAAACGTGTACTATTATTGACTTCAAACAAAGCAACGCAAAAAGCCTTCCTGTTAGCATTTAGTGCTAATGTTGTCCAACGACGTGACTGTAAATGACAAAGCAAAAAGCATCACGATCAGTAATAACTTAAACATATCACTTAATCATAAATAATAATAATATTGACTCAGCAGAGGTGGTTGTTGAGCATCATAAATACAGCGTTATATGCTTCTATTGTCCTTTAAGTGAGCCGATTCGATATAAGGAGTAGCTGCTCCGTGTTGAGAGAGTGGAGACATGACCTTGAATACTGAGCGTGACTCATTCTCACTGTACCGCAACGCAGCGGCCATTAGCAGGTCCAGAGGTGCGTCTGTAAGGCGGCGTTTTGTTTGGCAAAAGCAAAACTCTCAGGGGTGTCTTCTTTTGTGTTTATGGTGCCAGGAAAAAAAAGAGCAAGTCTTGTGATCCCCCTGGCCATCCTTTTAAGTGCGATACACGTCATCTTGGCCCTCTCCGTGTGCGAGAGAGCGCGAGTACCTGAGCGAATATCAGAGCAGGTCCGCGGGGTCCACGGCGGGGATGGGCTGCCTCCAGAAGCAGAAGGAGCTGAACTCTGGCATGGTGAAGGCCTCGTTCTGCTCCTTGCTCAGCAGCGGAAACACGTGCTCCACCAGCTCGCTCAGCCTGCCATAACTGGACAAAGCACAGTTGCTCTTTAAAGGGGACGTATTGTGGGAGGTTGACTTGTTTTAATTGCTTGCATACAAAAAGTTGTATCTTGAATGTCAACACACGCATGTAGCAAATAACGTTCATGCGGTGTGAGTTTCGGCACAATGAGCGTTGATGCTGTTCGCCAACTGAAGCAGTTTGTTCCTGCACAGCGGTGTTAGTAAATTGAGGTTCCACTGAAAATTTTGTCATCTGCCTATTGATGAAAATGCGTCTGTGAGCGAGTCACTATGCACGTCCACCCGTCTGTTAGGTAACAGTACAGATGGGGCTAATCTGCATAATAAGCACCTATACATTGAGTTTCTACATCAGGTAGACAGGGTGAACATCCAGAGCCACTTTCACTATCAAGGTCCCACTATAGCGCAGATATTTCTCTAAAACGTAAATCTGTTTGGTATTGTAATATGTTAACAGTACGTTTAAAAAGTGTATTGAAATAACTTTCAACGTGATTACATCATGTGGAATGAGTACTTTTAAGGTTTAATTTTTTTTCAATTATACATTTTATGATCACAAAAAAAAATTGCATTCACATTGATTTGATTTGAAAAGTATTTTGTCAAGTTTCAAAGTGTTGAAAGCATGTATTTTGTAAGGTTTAATCTGTAAAGAAAAAAATTGTATGGTCTCTCTATGTGACAGACTTTCACCTATCACGAACGAGGGACTCCTGTATAATATTTTTACAGCAGTTTTGAGGAAAGTGACAATGTTCATTCTGTACCAACTAAAATGTCCACCAATTAGTTTAGAAGACTGGCTGGCAGGTGTACGTACGAAGACTTGTTTCCCTTTGTCTGTTCCTGGATCAGCTCTCCCTTCGGGTTGACAGTGAAGATCCGGCAAACGGGAACGCCCACCTCCTTGTAGGCAAACACGTCCTGCACAGACAACATGTAGCAAGGTTTCAGTTTGCATGATACAGTGGACAGATAATTTACTGAATCAGTCATGTTATTAAAATTAAGATTGGTTAAAAAACATTGGTGTGCGTGTATCCCAACAGCAGAAGTCCCGAGGGAGTTCGTAAACACAATAAGAAGTGTATACATATTTAAAATGAGCACATACTTGATTATATAATACTCAGGCTCATATGAGCAAAAAGTTTCCAGATTATTTGCCGCCGAGTGTGCGTCACGAGGACACGTCAAGACTGGATGTTAAGCGAGCGTGTCACTTTTTCTTGGGAGATACACAGTCATCTGCTTGTGTTGGTGCGGCTGGAGATGTTCTCTGCATTAGATCACTTGACGTCTTGCGTTTGTGGCCGTGTGTCTGGTGCAAACTCACGTTGGCTCGGTTGCCGAAGGCGGCGTGGAACGGCTGCTTGTTGTGCTGAAACAGGTTCTTGATGTCAGTCAGGCATTCGATCTTGAAGATCTCTGGTTTCTTCTCGATGACCTCCCTGAATGAATGCGAGATGGGATGATTATAGCTTCATTTATGTTGGACAGGCATAACATGGAGCAAGAATTTCCCTGTGCCCGGTACAAATGAAACGAAGGGCTATTATGACAGATGTAGTTGGCGAGACCTTGGACGTTGCTGTGGTTACAAGCGGAGACGACGACGACACAGCAGCAGGAAACATAGCGGACAACGCCCGCTCCCATCCAGTGTAATTAAAGTGGAAATGCTCTATAATACAGAGCTGCATTTAGAGCAACACATAGTACATTTGGGACAAATGACAACAGAGGATGCCAGATGGCTTTGGCGCTTCCTCTGTGTAAAATCAAACTACAGCAGCCAACCAAATGTTATTGGTTCCAGTCCGCATACACAAAAGCCCATGATGAGGCATGGGAGACAGACTGGATTACCATTACAGGTCCAAGATTTTTTTTTTGGGACTGTCCGTTTCCATGTACACTTCAAGTGACACATATCCGGAATGGTTGTGTTTACACTGACTGAACACATGAAACAGCCCACATACACAGATGCCCAAATTGCATGGGAGTAACTCCACAAACATAAACCCCAGGCACAACACACAAATATTAAACGATACATAGCCTTTGGTTCGAACTGGCTGACTCTTCACGCCATTAATTTATATGAGGGTAACCTCCACATTACCCGACTGAAATTATTCCATCAACTTAATGATGGACACACTTCTAATGAAGCATTTTTATAGCACATTATAATTAATAGTCTACGAACACTTCCACTATAGTTAAAATTTACAGTGGGTGTTTTTTTTAACCTATTTGTCTGTGTTTTGTGTATATCCAATCTGTGCTTTTACATTGCACTCGCACTGGCAAGATATTCAATAGATATCGGGATTTTTATATCTATATATCAGAGGCCTGAATCTTATCTGAAGATATCCTATTCGCATATGTCCCAACTGTGACACTTGGGAGCAAACCAAAATCTGAATTGTGTCACTTCAGCCTTACTTGACACCAAATTATCTTGAAACTATCTTAGCACATACGGCTTATCATAATCAACTGATGGAAGAGGAGAAAGAATTCTGAGTGCTGGGAAATACTGTTCTTCTACAATGGAGGCCTCCCAAATTAGGTGCATCGAGTGTGCTATTCCCTGCCTGACCCATATGAGGATGCCAAAATCTACAGGCTACCATATTTCTTTAGAGCAGAGTTGGAGGCTGTTTAATATGTATAAAATATTGCTCTGGTGCTATCTGTTGTCCCTAAGCACCTATTGGTGAAATGAGGGGAGGATCTACATTTAGTCAGGCCATAGCCTTGTCTAAAAGAAAAAAAGTACTTTTCAGCTACCTGGTGGCATCTATAGGCAATTACAAACCTTTTTGTGTGGGTGACTTGGATTTTTGCAATTCGCAACGACAGGGCTGAGTCCCTAGCCCCTAAAAAAAAAAACGGGCTTTACTGTGTTAAACAATGCTGGAGGTTATATCACAATTCATTTGAAAGCAGCATTTTAAGCGCAACGAGAGAAAATAAACATCGACACCCACAACATTGTGACGCAATCACACAACAGAGTTGAACGCTGTCCCTTCATATTGATCTTTAACTCAGCGGTTAAGACTCCACGTTTAAATCCATCTCAGAGATAGAATTAATGTTTAATTGAGCATTTTAGCTGCTAACTAAAACTGTCTGGTGTCATACTAGAACGGCTCCAACTACCGGAGACAAATTCCTTGTGTTTTTTGGACATACTTGGCAAAATAAAGATGATTCTGATTCTAATTGTCACAATAAGGTAATTTCTTAGACATCACTTTTTTTTTTTCCTGGGAAAAGGGGAGGTATCGATTTGGGGGATGAGGTTATTTGTCCAAGTAAACAAACTAAGACACGGCATGGCCACCATGTCTATTGACAGATTAGACAAGAGGGGTTTGGGTGAGTGTATGTGTGTGCGGCAGTGAGTGAGTGAGTGAGTGAGTGAGTGAGTGAGTGAATGAGTGAGAGAGTTCAGTTTACCTGTGGAAGGCCGAGAAAAGGCTGCTGGGGGACAGCATGAGGGGCCCGCGGGGCAGGATGGTCCCGCCATCGTTGACCCACTGCAGGTAGCCCCTCGTCATGTCAGCCATGCCGATGGCACGAGCCGAGCAGTACAGGAACTTGTAGCCGTTCCTGCCGACGGAGAGGAAAGAAAGTGTCAAAGCGCTAAGAATAGCACTCTAATTAAATCGGCCATATCAGAGTTTGCAGTATGCCTTTTGCGACCCGCAGTTCATCTGTTATTGGCCCTTGGCATTAAAAAAAAAAACATAATTAAACACAGCCCGCATCAGAACATTACGATTAAGCCATCACGTTGCAGCAAGGTGGAGAAAGTGGTCTGCCTCACAATTCAGAGGTTCAGGGTTTGAGTCTCAGTTCTGCATTCCTGTGTTGTGTCTGTATGTTCTGGGAAGATGTTTATGCGAAGGAAGAATGTAAGGGTGCATGAATAAGTAAGTAAGGAAGGAAGGAAGGAAGGAAAAGCTGCTAGGACGAGAGTGGGTCTGAGGGGAAGGAAGGCAGGATGAAGGTCATAAAGTAAGAAGGGAAAGAAGAAGGGCAGAAAAGTAGGTTTCAGCCAAGGACGGATAGAAGTAATGATGAAAGAATAAAAAGTCAAGGAAGGAAGGAAAAGCTGCATCTACTTTTGGCCCACCCTGGATATTTATGTATCTGCTTAGCATATCTCAACCTACATTGGATACGTTTTAACACGTTTAAATCAGCAAAAAGGTGAATCATACTAAATGGCCCACAAATCCTTCCATTTCTTTTCTGTGTCGAAGTCCATTGGTTAATTAGCCAGGCTAATTAGGCACAAACGCCGTTCATATGCAGTCTAGACACTAAGATGTGAACATCTCCTCTTTGAAGGGAGTCTCAAAGCCTCTAGAAAGTCACTAAAAACACCACAATAAATTGTTGAGTTGGTCGCTTCCCCCACTCCCGCAGTCATGGTAATAAAAGCCGTGCTCCGCCTTAGCACGAGATAGAACCGCACCCCAAAAAAATTTGTGATTTGAACCAGAGTGTGAGCAGTAGATATTAAGTGTTCTGTAATTCTTTTCTCCTTTTATACATTTTGACAAGATGTCAGAAACCATTTATTTGGACAACTGGGAAGTCTCTTAAACTATTTAAAAAATACATAATATAGTATGTCTCCTTTTAAAGCAACCCTCATAAACTTTGGGCCATTATAAATGCAAACCCCGCAGCGTGACAACTGTGAAACAAACCCAGATGCTCCTTCCCCTGTCGCCACTCGTCATTGTGCACTTACTCGGCTACTGAGTGGTAAAGCTTGGCGATCCCCTGGTGCGTCCAGTCCTTCCCAAGCTGCGGCAGAATCTGGCCAAACACATCGGACCTGCAAGTGACAGAAACAAAGTGAAGTGACTATCAAGAGAGAACAGAACATAGCGCTCCTCGTATAAAGTCACATTAGCTGCTTGTGGTAAAGGCTGGAGTGTCTCAAATGTAAATGAGCTCATTATGGAGCCTCGCGAGCGCCGCGCTAACGGAAGCCACATGTCACGGAACTCCTATGGGGTCACGCCGGATAATAAACCGCAGTCAATCTGTCTCTTTTGATGTGCGGGCCACCTATGCGCCCTCGCCGAGCGGGCTTCGGAGAAAGGAAACAGACATCAGTGGTGTGTCGGAGGTGAGCTGTAAGCTAATTAAAAAGTGAAGGCGTAAATAGAAATCACATTAGAATGAGACAATAAGTGGTATTTTGAGGGGGGCTAAACATGTCTACAGCATATATTTCACTTGAGGGAAAATCCATCAAAACATCTTGGTGCTTAATTGCATTAATCTAAAAGATAACTAGCATGAAAGAGTCTTATTTTTTTAATGTGTGGGCTCTTGACAGCATATCCCAATCTCAGTTAAACGGATGCTTACAGAGAACGTACAGTGATCCCGGTTTGGGCTATTTGCTGTTTTTGAGCTCAGGCCAAAGCCATGCCTAACATTAAACTACAGCTCTGTTGAAATCTTTGTGCCAAGCAACTATGTTGAACTGAGGGTAGGAGCTTCATTTAGTCACACCATAACCTTGTCAAATAGAAAAATCTGCCCTAGTGAGAATAAGCCGTACAGAAAATGACTGGATTGACTGATGCTTTGCCACCATCTGGTGGCATCTATAGGCAATTACAAAATTCTGTGGGTCAGTGAATTATACCATCATTTATCACGTGATTTGAGAATGCACATTGAATGACTGTAAGAGGAGTGCATGTCAGCGACTTGGTGTGGGGCCTACTTGGTGATGGTTCCGTCGATGTCGGAGATGATGACTTTGTCGTCCCAGTTCCACAGGTAAATGGTGCCCTCACAGCGGCACGTGCCCTGGTACTGCGTGGTGATGCTGAACGTCACATCATTGGGACCCTCCTTCAGTTTTAGACTGGCCTGGTAGGAGGCAAAAAACAAAACCAAACAAAAAAAAAACAAACACATACCAAATAATGTTTAAAGAAAGAGTTTCAAATTAAGGTTTGTTCAGATCCATCTAAATTTATCACTGACTGCTTCGGTAACATTAATGAACTTACCCATCTTTCTCGTACAATTTATTATTCTACCCATTAATCAATGTGTCTATCAATCTATTTACCCATCTACTTATCTACCTATTAATCTACTTATTTATTCAATCTATCAAGATACTAACCTATCAATCTTAAAATAATCTATCAGTCTACCCATCTATCAGCAACCTAAACTTTTCACATTGAATGGGGAAAGTACCAATTCCAGCCAGCAGATGGAGCTCCAATCAGACAAATGATCTAAAAACAGGCACTTATTTAGTATTTTGTTTAATTTCCCCCCCTTCATACCACGTTGGTCAGTAAGTGTATAATCAATACCATTTATAAGTGCACTCACGATCTGATCAGAGGAGAGGCGTAGCGACTTCCTGTAGGCGTGCGGGCCTGCGTGCTGTTGACCGTCGCTCAGCTGGTGTCTCTCCTGACATGACGCGGCGCTCACCTCCTTGCACTCTTCGTCGCTGGACGAGTCTGTGCTTTTAGTCCTTTAAAGATACGTTTCATTAAATGTACTAATAAATATGCAGACAATATAGGATTTGGTGTGATAGACTAGCACTTACAGTGAAGTGAGATTCTCTTGTGTCATGGCGGATCCTTCCTCCCCCAACTGAGACTCCTCCTTGGTTTCAAGCTTAGTCTCAGACTGCATTGACATTAACATAGAACTATGAAACTATTTTCACACTATTCAAAAATGTTGTCAAACAGCACACAAACCTGCTTGATTGCACTGTCCGCCCGTTTTCGCCAGAACCACCAGCGGCCCGACTTCTTTGGCATCTTCTCCTTTACCCAGGCTTCCTCTGTAGCCTGAGTCATACACGGCAGTGTTCAAATACACAACAATGGCAATAGTGAAGAGAGTGAGCAGAGAAATAAATTCTAATTACCTTTGGTAAATTCTTCTGAAATGCTTGTAGACTTAGAATTAAAGGTGCAGCAAGAGTCCAGTTGTAGTATCTATGACCACCAAGAATTGAGAACCAGTTATTTACTGCATTAGTCGTGTTCATTTGAGTGTCAAAACTAAACAACGCTTACCTATTTCCTATCTTTACTACAAGGTTGGGATTATCTATAATTGCAGGATTTTCAGCAAATTCGTGATAGGTGATGATGTGCTCCATGAATTTTTCTGGAGAGAAGAGAACAGTTACAGAAGTTCAAAACGGCTATGTCAGCTGTGAAAGAAGACAGTCTTCATTGTTTCAGATTAAAGTGATACTAACCTTCCTGTTGAAAGCGATGAAACTGTTAATAAATGCGATGAAACCGTTAATAAATAGTGATGAATTTCATATGACGAGTATCACTGTTTTAAATTGTAATTATCCTTAATAACATATTCAACATAATGTGCTATGCTGTGGGCGAGACCCAGGACAAGTGATGCGTCAACTCAATACTGCAGCGGAGGCAAAACTGCTCTGAAGCGGAGGTATACGCAACTTCATCCCTCAAATCGCAGAACAAGCTGCCCTGTGCTGCCACTCCTGTCTTGAAGCCTTCAAGTTGGAACGGCTAACGCTTGCATCAAGTAGAATGAAGCTGAATAGAGTTGAAGCACATTGCTTAGTACTACTTATTTCTATTTAATTGAAATGTCATTATTTAAAAGCATCTAATGAATTAGACTGATGGTTAAATAGAGTTCCTACCTCAACTAAATGTACATTTCATGGAGTCTAGCATACATGAAAATTCACTTTGGTTGTCGCCGTTTGTAATTTTTAAATTTCAAAAAGTACTTATGGTTGCTTAATACTAAGACTTTACGCCGATCTGATCGGTGTTATCGGTATCGGCCGATAATTAGCATTTTATGATGATCGGCTTTCATGTCATAATTCGCCGATCCGATCAATGACGTCATCGATTGGCTCCGCAAAAGACCTTTAACTCCGCGTGGCTGTCGCGTATGGATACAAAAGCCCGTTTATTTTTAGCCTTGTCACGTCTCTTGTGGCGCAGTACTGCAACTCTCTGATGGCCAATAAAGTTTTTTTCAATCTTGTCGGTTAAAAACACATTGGTGTAGAACTATTTGGCGGTGTCTCGGACAAAACACGTTAATTATTTGCAGTCTGTGCACAACTGAAGTACGTTGTGGGGAACGTCATCTAAATGCTTCAACACAAATTGATCGGGCACCTGAAGAATGTACACAAGGAGGAGCATGCCCCATTCAAAAGGAAAAGCCAAACGTATGCAAACTCTGGACAACAGCCGTCCATATAGCCGGGACAGTGAGAAAGTTAGAGTAAGCATTTCATTAACAGTATTTATTAAAGTAATTTAATTGCAACAAAGTAATTTAATTACAGTAAGTTAGCACCCATTATTTCTGTCATGTTGTAATATTGATCTGACCTAAACTTATGTCAGTGGCCAATCCTTGATGCCCCCTAGAGGTCATTGATGTTTTAACTTTAGTCTAAAATGCTACAAAATAATTTTGAGCCGGGATGTGCTCCAGCACGCCTGCGACCCTATGAGGATAAGCGGTACAGAAAATGGATGGCGTATAATGATACACACAAGTATATCCAATAAATGAACAAGTCATAAAGTACACAAGTATATACAATACATGAACAAGTCATGTAAATGGCAACATTGCTCCATCTTGTGATCGGTTATCGTTTTTTTAAAACTTTTTGATCGGCCCCAAAAATCCTGATTGTGTAAAGCCTACTTAATACCTGTATATATTTTTGGTATTTAAAAGAATACATGTTGCAATGCTGTCGGTGTGTACAGCTATGATTTTTTTTCTTGTAGTCATATTGTGATAATACCGATAATTGTCATTATTTTGGTCATGTCAATTATGATATGAAATGTACATAACATTTTATCTCTAGAATGTGACGTGTTTTCATCAAACTATGCCTCGGTTCAAGAATTACAACACACCATCTTTGGCGCAGGGGTGGGCACCTGCTCCGTTCTTTAATCAAGCCCACTGAACATTTAAATTATCAAGAGTATTGTAATATTTGTTACATTTATTTAGTCACCCCCTAAAATTGGTTAATTAAAAATGTAAATGTATTTATAAATCTCAGGAAATAACTGGTTAATTGATTTTGTTTTACATTTGCACACGCCTGCTTTGCAGCCTCATTAAACTCTGGTTGCTTTGAAGGGTCTCGTAGAAATGAGGCCTCTACTGCGGGGTGTCCTAAATGTGAGAATGGCTTGTTACCATAACAACCAGAGGCAGTTGCAGCTAAAGCGCACTTCCACTACCTTTGGAGATCTCCGCGTTCTCGGTGAGGCCTCCACACAGCGACAGCGTGACGTCTGGGAGGTCGCTGGCCGAATCCGACAGACACTCGGTGCCGCTGTCGGCCGCGGCGCTGCCGACTGACTGCGGCGATTGCGAACCCGAGCGAATCTCTGTTTCCATCCAGTGCTTGTTGGCCGCCTCAGCCTCACTGCAGCGAGAAAACACGGAGTAAGATCACATCGTCTTCTTTTAACACAGTCAGCAGTCTAACCTCTTAGGAAAGTATCTGGCGGCTACATCAGGCTCAAGTGCCTTTAGGTCATCCAGGTAGATGTCCTCAGGACCCTGATGATGACTCCTCTTCGGGACACCTGCATTCAACAAACGAACTGGTCACCAGTTTGCAGTAAGGGTTGATAGGTATGGCCTCAAAATAAAATTTCTGATTTTTTTCCAAAGAAATCCCTATTTGAATTGATTTTCCCCCTTCTCTTTTCGAAAAAGTAAATCACAATGACATTATTCTAAACAAGTTTTCCTTTTTGCTTTTATCCCGGTCTCAGATTTGATTCATTTCTCCTTTGAAACAGTTTTTTTCAATGTTGTTGTTTTTTTCCCCCTAGCATTAACGTGCATCAACCTTCACAGAATGTTATGTATTTATATTTTACAGATAATGCGAAAATAATTCCTCTTGTGCAAAAAAGTCAAAACATGGGAAAACCACTAATAAATACATAAATACAATTTCATATCCGTCAAACTGCATGGCCCGGCTGGTCCATTTTAAAATTTTCTTAGCGTAACGCCACACCCCCTCAAGCTCTCTCATAGTCTTTTTCCCATCACAGTGTTGTACAGGTGAGACAAGGTGGCAAAATATTTGCAGCTTAAGAGCACATACCGTGGGTCAAAGGTTTCCAACATATCGATAAATTACTGCTTTAGCAACGTATAAATAGGCCTCATGTCTTTGGCAATGTTCAGCGCAATTGAATCCGTGATTTGTCCTGAGCAATAAACTCTAACTAATGAATAAAATCGATGAATAGCCCAGCCCTACCCGTGCTGAACACCAAATCATACCTACCTTTCTTCTTAGAGGGTGAGTCGCTCTGCTGGCTGTTGGCGGGGGTGGAGGTGACCACACTGTAAGGCAGCACGTCCACGGACTCCGTGAGAGAGGCGAGATTCTCACACGTGATTGTGGAGATGCTAGTAAGAGTATGTGGCTCGGGCTTGACGATGGCGCACGCCGGGTGGCCCCCGTCGTCTGTTTCGCCGTCATCCTCCATGGCTTCGGAGCTCAGGATGACACGGAAATGGGTGCTCTCGGAAGGGGTGATGGTCACCGTTTTAAGGAGCTCTGCCTTGTCTTTTTTGATGACCTGGATATTGAGATTGAACAGTGGATAAAACACCGTTTTGCAACACAAAAAAAGGACAAAAAACCAAAACAAAAACATAAAGTCATTTTGAAGGTTGCTTTCTTACCCTGGTTGTTTCTGGGAACTCTCCCCAGGTCCACTGCATGTGCGACTCGGCTCGCAGCAACGTCTCTGAGGGTCTCACCATCAGTTCAGAGTCACTTTTTGGCGAAAAGGCCTGGGATAAGCCATGGCTAAATGTACAAAGAAAGAAATACATAGATAAGAGGCAGTTTATTTGAGGTAGGTGCTATATTTCCTCAAATACTTGCCATCTATTGACACTAAGGCCTTCTTTATTTGTACAAATGCTTCGGTACGGTTGGAGCTTCACACACGGCCTGCCCGTTGATTGGTCAGCAGAGAATTGTTACTTCTATGTTAAAACCGGATTATAATGTGTACATGGGGAGTTGGAGGTGGACCTAATTGTTCACATACAGTGTGAACGCTGTGGCCAGGTATTCACTTGCTGTAAGGCTGTCAAGACTATGCGGATACCATTTCATGTATAGTTCTCAAATGGTCGATTTGTTGTTGTTTTTTTCTTACCCAAGATCAGGGGGACACAAGGGATCCTCGGTTAACAACGGTGCTGTTATACAACATTCTGAGGTTATGAACTAGTTTGTGCAGCGGCATAAGTACACACCTATATAGTGGACTATGGCGTTATGCATTTAAAATCCTTGTAAATGGCAATAAACCCACCTGTCATTTGCTGTCCAGTCGCCATCAGACAGTGCATAACCATCCAAGTTGTGTCTGGCCGCAGGGAGCCTGGGGTCAATGTCTCGTATTGTGGACACTGAGGGCGATCTGGACACGTGCGGCACAGTGGTGTCCTCGTCAGAGCTCAGGTCCATCTCAAAGATCTCCTCATTGGTCATAGTAGCAAGTGTATTAGCAGCAACAGCGAGGGCAACCGGCATGGGGGGAGTCAGCTCTTCTCTGCGGGGGTCTCCTTTGTGCTTCTTCTTCCGTCTTTTCTTCTTTTTCGTAGAGACGCTGGTCGGCGCGGGCGGATCTTCCTGGTCGGCCGGGTCGTCGTCTTCCAAGTCCTTCGACGGCCGGCCCTCCACCTCTGAGATCCAGAAAAGGTGGCTCTCTGTCGGGATTGGTGATGTAGCCAGGTGGGCAGGGACAAGCTGCTAGAGGACAGAAAAGGCCCAAACTTAAAACGAGATTTTAATTAATTTATTTATTTAAAAACAGTTCCCAGGTGTCTAAGATGTCTGTCACATGCTTTCCTCAAAATACTCAAAAGATCAAGAATGTCCAGCATTATTAAAATGAGCCACTGCTCAGCCTGCCCTCTCCACTGCAGGGCCAATGCCATGTACAACTTGTAACCATGACAACCGGGGATAGATCTACGGAGCGGTTGCGAGCGGTACACCGAGCGTGAAGGGAAAAAAATGCAAGCACCCATAAAGACAGTAAAACCATAGTTTGTTTTGTCACGCAGAGGCAGCACTTCATTACAGTGAGAACAGTATGAGAACTGCTTGCTGACAGACACATTTCGGGGAAAAAGGCAGCTAACACAAACTTGGTTGGATAACTTCAAACTTGATGGATGGGCAGGCACTCCAGCGAGCCAACTGTTTATATACAAATCCATACGCGCCGATATATTGTCAGGATATCTCATCAAAGAATGATCAACAGCAATTTACATCTTGAAGACTTTAGGTTGCTTGTTGTCACCCTTGAGACTGGATGCCACACACTTGGAGGAAAAAGGACACCGGTCACGGTGTTGTAAATACTTTGAAGAATAAATCATATTTTGTTATCTTACTTACATTCAGCTGCTCTGTTTCCTGAACGAAAAAAGCCTCGCCATTGTCGCCGAGTTTCATTTGCAACTCCACGGGCTCTCCATTCACTTCAATGTCAATCTGGATGAAAAAAGACAGACATATCAATGACCAGAGAGCAACACAATAGAGAGACTTGAATAGGGTCATTTGGATTTAGTTTATATGGAGTGATAAGCTTGGTGTAAAACCTCTGGGAACTCACTGGATGGAATGGATGGATCCATTTTCTATAACACTTGTCCCATTAAGGTTCGCGGGTGAGCTGGAGTCTATCCCCGCTGACTTTGGGCAAAGGCGGAGTATAAACTAAACTGGTCACCAGTCAATCGCAGGGCACATAAATGGCAAACAACCTTTCACACATACATTCACATGAACAAGTTTGAGTCTTCAATTAACCCAACATGTAGCGCCGTGAAAAAGTATTTGCGCTCTTCTCAAATCCTCATTTTTTTTGCATGGTTAACCCACTTTAATGTTTAAGATAATCAAACAAATGTAAATATCAGACAAAGATCACCCAAGTAAACGACAAAAAAAGGCAGTTCCCAAATGGTGATTTTATTTACCACGGGAAAAAAAACTATTCACAACTACCTGTCCCAGTGTGGAAAAAGTTAATTGCCCCCTTGATAAATCATGAATTAACTGCAGCTTTTGATGTTGTACTGTAAATATCTTACAGCCAATATAATTATACTTTTTGGGAAAGCTGAGTTAATTTTCACTGCCCACAGCCAAGCCCGATTACCTCCAGATGTGTTAAATCAAGAAATAACTCAAATGGAACCTCTGTGAAAAAATGAAGTCAGCCAAAAGATCTCAAAAAGCTGTAACAAAATGGCACAATCTAAAGAAATTTAAGAACGGATGAAAAATAAACACCCTGCGATTGGCTGGTGACCAGTTCAGGGTGTACCCCGCCTCTCACCCGAAGATTGCTGGGAGAGGCTCCAGCACGCCCGCAACCCTAGTGAGGAGAAGCGGTACAGAAAATGGATGGATGTAAAATAAAGTGATTGACATCTACAGTCTGGTGTCACAAAGCCATTCCTCAAGTTTTAGGACTCCAGCAAACCATGGTGAGACATTACCACAAATGCAGAAAACACGCAACAGTAGTGAATCTTCCCAGCAGTGGCCAGCCTACAAAAATTACCCTAAGAGCACAGCAACAACTCATCCAGGAGATCAGACGGGAACCCGAGAAAACATCTAATGAACTGCAGGCCTTCCTTGCCTCAGTGAAGTTCAGTGTCCATGACTCAGCAATAAGGAAAAGACTCCATGGCAGAATTCCAAGGCGAAAACCAGTGCTGACCAAGAAGAGCAAAAAAGCTTGTCTTTCTTTTACAAAAAAAAAAACAAAAAAAAAAAAAACACCTGAATGATTCCCAAGAGTTTGGGGACAGTATTCTTGGGACTGACAAGATGAAAGTGGAATATTTTAGAAGGTGTTTATCTCATTACATCTGGCATAAATGTAGCACAGCATTTAAGAAAAAGAAAATCATACCAACATTCAAACATGCTGATTGTAGTGTGATGGTCTGCGGCTGCTTTGCTCCTTCAGGATCTACAGGACTTACTGTGATTGATGCAACCATGAATTCTGCTCTTTATGAGAAATTCCGAAAGACGAATGTTCGGCCATCAGTTTATGACCTCAAGCTGAAGCGCACTTGGGTTCTGCAGCAGGACAATGATCCAAAACACACCAGCAAGTCAACTTCTGAATGACTTGAAAAAACTAAATTAAGGTTTTGGTGTGGCCTTGTCAAAGTTGAATCTGATGAAATGCTGTGGCATGTCCTTAAAAAGGCTGTCCGTGCTCAATAAACCTCCAGTGTTGCTGAATTAAAACAATTCTGCAAGGAAGAGTGGGCCAAAATATCTCCACAAAAATGTGAAAGACACATTGCCAGTTATAGAAAATGCTTAATTTCAGTTGTTGCTGCTAAGGGGGGCCCAACCAGTGTTACTTTGCTAACATAGAATTTGTTTTTCTTAATAAATACAATCCTTTAAAAAAATGCATTTTATTTTTACCTGGGTTGTCTTTGTCTGACATTTACATTTGTTTGATTATCTTAAAGTAGGGAAACTATGCAAACAAAAAATATTTTTCACGGCACTGTACATGTTTTAGGTAAGTTGGCGGAAGCCAGGATTGGAAGTCAAAGCCTCTCGCCTAGCAGATGTGCTAACCATGACACTACTATGTTGTTCTGGCTTGTTAACTCATCACGAGAAAATGAGGCTCGTTCGGCAGTCACAAGATTTAATTTCCCACCCTCTGGGCGCTACGCGGAAATTTACTCGTGGCAAGGGATGATGGCCAACTTTAACGCCTAATTAACTAATGAGTCAAAATAAATGAGGGGCCTCTTTAACCCTGCCAAGCGGGTGACCGCTCAATAGCACGAGAAGTCCTCTCCAACGACCAGCTGCCCACTGCTCTACCGCAGTGGGCTCAATATAGGCAGGAACACTGTGCATACTTCAAGAACAAAACATTTTAAATATCTATTACTGCATAGTGGAGTAAGTGTCCTTTTTTTTTTTTTTTTTTTTTTTTTTTTTAAATAATCACCCATGTCTTTATTTTGGTGCAGTAAATGCCCTTAGCCGCAGGCGGCCTTTTTCTTCCGCAGTCTCCTCTCCCTCCCACACATTCAAGTTGTAGTGCTTGTTGCCCTAGAAACGGTCCATTCATTCATTCCTCCAAGTGCATCAGCATTCTAGGGAGCCGGTGAGAAAGTACCAACTGCTGTGTGATTCCCTGGCAGACCATTCATCTATGCAAAGAAAGAACCAAAAAAAAGGGGAAAAAAAGAAAAATAAATACAGCGAATGTGCCGTAAAAACGTCTAGAAAGGGGAAGACAAAGCCTGCAAATGCCAGAATTTTTCCACCTTTCCTAAGGTCACTTCTCTGCATAAAAACAACAGCAAAATGACACTGGAAAAAAAATATTTTAAGCGCTCATTTCAGGGTTATTTTCAGCCATTTCCGGTGATCCTTCAACAGCGAACTCGTGCTAAAGATTTTGTCTGAAGGCTACCAAATTTGAGCCACATATACTAGAAAGATAGTCAATGCTAAACTGCCCCAGAGTTTAGTTTTCGTTATGCGTGACCAGAGCAAGACTTTTGACAACTCGCCATAAAACAGGAAACATAAATCAGCTCCACGAGGTCAGATCTTGAACAAACATCGCTAACTGTAAAGGGAACTCACCACTTTCTCTTTGGAGCGCAGCACGCCCAGCTTGCCGAAGCGCACGTGGAAGGGCGAACACTGGTAGGTGTCGTCCCGCTGGCGGACGACCACGACGTCGATGCATCCCGACAATGTGGCCTGGTTGATGCCCTTGTACAGCTCCTTGACGGTGACCAGCACCTGCCCGGCTAGCTGACCCACGTAGTTCATGGTGTCCACCTGAGAGCAAAGTCCAATCTCTCGTGAGCCGGGCGGGTTTACAAGGTGTACGATCACAGAAGAAAATCACCATAATAATTAGAAACTGGCTACTCGTACGTAATGAACTTGATGTTGTTCCAAAAAGAAGCAAACAAAGACAACGTGTCAGGCCAGGGGCTAGTTTACAGGGGATTGTAAATCCACTAACTTTGTTGAGATAACCTGAAATGTTTACATCTCACGCTGACCTTTAGTTCAGAGTCGAGCCATGGAAGAGGGGAGCTGATTAGATTTGAGAGACGTGTGTGCAAGAGCGACATTACGCTATGTAGGCAACCCACATACCGTATAAACAAGATAGCGGACCGTTGTAATTATTAGTACTTCGTTGCCGTTTGTTACTGTTCCGACTTGTGTACAAATTTGGATTACATCATTACCACAAGGACAAAACCGTATCGTAAAGCACAGAACCCCTGTAATGTTCTCCAGTCCTCTAGGTGGCAGTGATGTTGCATTACAGAGCAGCTGACAGTCAAATGGATGAAGTCTTGTCGCTATTTTCTGTGCATCAAACCAATCAATTTTATTTTTTTTTTATTTTTTTTTAAAGTGACACCAATTGGTGGTTTAAAACTGCAAACATATGAATTAAATAGCAATGTGCCTGATAATAAAGTTTTAACAATGTGTGGAATTGATGATTAATCATGTGTGGACGCAACTTAAGCGGGATGGAGTCTCAACTTTGCGGTCTGAAGAACAAGACTTCTGGCACAAAACCGTTCAGCGAGATTTGCTCCTATCCCATTAAAAAAATTAAATAAAATTAAAAATCCATCCATCTATTCTCTATAGTGGAGTAGATCAAAGCTGACTTTGGGCGACAGGTGGGGTATACCCTTGACTAGCCGCCGGCCAATCGCAGGAAAACAATCGGACAAACAATCATACACACTTCCATTCACACCTCTGGACAGTTTAGGGGAGGGGTCACACCTCTGGACAGTTTAGGGGAGGGGTTGGACCATATGAGTAGCTTGTTCTAAAAACAGCTCACTATTTTTTTTTCATTACTATTCTAAAAAAATAAATAGTGCCACCTTCCAGTGAGCACCATCTAACTTCTTGTGTTGATATTCTTTTTCAAATTCCACTTTGCATTGGTGTAAATTTGTAAATAAAAAAAACAATAGTATAGTTCAAAAGGCAGTATTGTAGCGCATGACCAATCCATAGCATTCATGGTAACAAATTAGCGGATGCAATGACTACGAGGCATTTACACCCAAATAATTGGAGGAAATTTGTTATTCCAGAAGTGTGCGTAGCCCTTCCTTCTGATTAATCATTAACCAAGAAATACCTCTCAGTTTCCAAAAGGTTGGTGACCTCAGATTTAGAGTACTAAAAGAACCTGCATGTTTTTGGAATGTGGAAGGAAGCGACTTGAACCCTAAAGATTAACAGTACGTGAACATACCACAAGCAAGCCTTAAACGAACGTCCTCTCCTGTCCCGAGCACCGGTGACCACCAACACGTTTTTTCGCATTTTGTCCTTATCATACAGTCGGCGCGATCCGCTCTTGTTGTCGTCGCCACGGTAACGAGTGTATCCGGTCGCATTCGAGTTGACAAGATAAAGCCCAATGATCGTAAAAAACAGGATGCGGTGGTATCGGAATACAATATTTTATTGCAGTAGTCTGACATCGTGCAATCGTGAAAGAGCAAATTTGTCTTGTAGTCTGACCCGGCCAGGCATTACGTGTTGTCTGTCCCATACCACCAACATGTTTTGTTTGTTTGTTTTTTTTTTAATTATTTTATTGGTCGTAAGATATTTACAGTACAACATCAAAAGACACACGACAAGGCTAAAAATAAATAAAATAGATTCAAATATACTGTGCATGATGGCAACGTGGAGTCAATGTCTTTTGCGGAGCTGATCAATGACGTCATTGATCGGATCGGCGAATTATGACATTAAAGCCGATCAGCATAAAATGCTAATTATCTGCCAATACCGATCAGGCCGATAAAATCGGTGTAAAGTCTAGTAGAAATAAGAGAAATAAAAACAGTACAGATGTGAACAGTTAAAGAGCACCAAACAGTCTTCTTTTTTTAAGCCTTGGAGCTAAATGTACCCAATAGTTCCGGTGCAAACACACAACGGTCCTCCCAAAAGGTCCTGCGCTGGAAATGTAGCGCAAGACCAACTCAACAGGGACCAAGAGGATCTGAACGTTGAGGAGTCGTCAAGCTCACTGCTGTCAGTGTTGTCGCCCGTGCTGGTGGTTCCTGAGGATCTTTGTCTCTTCATGGTGTCCACAAGGCCTCGTGACACTCCACCATGACCACCACACGCTTGTTGTATAACGTAAACCAACCATCTTGAGGGTGCTCTTTATTTATCCCCGGCTTATCACCACATTGGCTCACCGCGCTCGTGTACCAGTGTCATAAACTTCATATTTCAAGGAGCTTTTTTTTTTAACCCCAGCACACAGTATCCTCAAGAGTTGAGCCAATGAGATGACAGTTTAATGTGCTGATGTCTGATAAGGCGACACTCACTACCCAGTGTTTTCCCCCCCTGATAACAAGGTGTACTCTGCGGTATGACATTCTTGCACACACTGTCACATGTACGATATGATCATTGCTGCGTCCGCTTGTTATTGAGACTAATCGGGGCGGTTTGTGGCTTCTTGTTTGCTGCCAGCTTCCACCAATAGGATAAAGTGGTACAATGGCTCTGGGTTACTGCAGCACATTAATTAATCTGCATCCAAAACATGTGACAGCACATACAGGACGATGAAAGTATTGTAAGAAGGTGCAATTCCGGAGGGGATTATTCCACTTACTAATACAGCGTCCTAAAATGAGTCCAATTGTTCGTTGTATATTGAGTTACACAAAGCAGGAAGATGTCTGCAGTGGAGAAACCTCTAGGGGGGAAACACACAATGTTCCGGGACCTCCGATTTGTTCGCACTTTCAGTCCTTTTTTTCCCCTTGGGATGCAATGGAAATAGAAATACAGTAGACCCTTCCTGCGTTAAAATGTTGCCTTTCAAGACAAATGAAAACAAACATTGTTGTGATGCTGTTTCAAACGAGTGAACAAGTTTGACGTACTGCCATATGCATATCGCATACCCGGACTTCCTCTATAACCAGAGGAGAAGCTGTACTCTATCTGTTTACAGAGTAGCTGTGTGGCACTTACACTATCTGTTCCGTGTGGAAACTTGATGTTCCCCTGTACCATAACCAAAAAAATCTGAATACAAACAAATGTACTATTACTGTACACACCAAGTGTACGAGTTACCGTTTGTGAATTAAAACTTTGTAATTGAAGTTAAGACACTGTTTGGTTCTAGTTTTACAATTATAGCAGCACCCATTACCATTTTAGACATATCTGAGTTGAGACTGTAAAAGAAATATCGTCAAATTCAGAATTGTACAACTTCAGGGGCCTTAGAAGGTACTGCTACCTATATCTATACATTTAACACAACCACCCTACCAATAAGGAATTAAATCTCATTGTTGGTATTCATATTAAATATGATTCTATGACTTAAGAAAATACAATCATAATACAGCTGTACTTATCCCAAGAATAATACCATTGTTTGTGCTGGGAAGTCCCACGGCACAATTGGTTTTCGATTTAGCGACAACAACAATCTCCCCTACCAGACTGACAAGAGCCAAGCAAAACACACAAAGATCACGTTACACTCATTTGAGCCATCAACAAGTGCAATGAATGGAAATATCGAGCGACACAGACAGACAACACCAGTTCTCAAATCACTGACAGCAATATAAAAAAAATTTAAATAAAAAAATGGAAGCTCTATTTTTGAACATTAACTGTAATAGAATTACATGTGAAATCAATTATTAACTAAATTTAAAATGTTCAAACATAACAATAATCTTTTGATCGGTGAACAGCGCATGGCAGCTAGTGTGAGATGTGAACGTATCAGTCTACCGCTCCACTCGGTGCACCTTCTTGTTAAACAGCATAATTAAAATGTGCGACACCTGTCACACAAGATGCAAACAAAGTGCTTGCTTAGTTTACAAAACGTTGGTCTGTGAGCCAACGGGAATCAAAAAATAGGAAGCAGAAATCTACCTAAATCAAACCAGAAGCAGCACAAACAAGTGGATTCAATTGCACGACACCAGTCACAAGATATCCAGATCGAATTTTTGTTGAACTGCCTGAACAAAAAGCAGGTACCAAAATAAGCAGCTACCAAAATAAAACCAGACACACCTGAAAAGAGATGGACTCAAATGCAAACGACCAACCACAGAAGATCCAAATCAGAGTCAATCTGTTGACAAAAAAAATTGTTGATAGCAGCTGAGAGTCCTATCAAATAAACCGGGAAGAAAAACAGGAAGTAAAAAAAAAAAAAAAAAAATACCATAACACAACCAGTAGCGACAAACAAATGAGACTAAAATTCACAACAGTCAGAGAATATCCAAATCAAAGTGCTTTTTTTGGAAAAACAGTTGCTTGATACCAACCGAGAGGCCTACCAAGCTAACAGTAACGGGAGTAAAAATGGGAAGTAAAACCTACCAAAATAAAACCAGTAACAGTACAAACAGACTCAAATGCACAACACCAGCCACACAAGAACCTAATCAAAATCCTTTGTTGTCAAAAAGCTGGTTTGTATCAGTTGGACGTCCTATTAAACCATGGAGAACGGGAATTTTAAAAAATAAAATAAAAAATAAAATAAAAACAGTAAGTAGTAACCTACCAAAATCAAACCAGGAGCAGCCCAAACAGATATACTCAAAGTGAAGCAAATGCACCACACCTATCACAGATAAACCAAATCAAACTCCTTTGTTGGAAAAAAGTTGGATGATACCAGCTAAACGTCCTGTCAAGCTAATGGAAGTGACACTGTACAGGTATATACAAAAATGGAAGTACAAACCTACCAAAATGAAACTAGTCCAAACAACCAGCACAAAAAAATGGATTCAAATGCACCACGCTGGTCACGGAAGATCCAATTCAAAACACTTTGTTGCCAAAAAATGAGTTGATACCAGAGTGCTCCCAAGCCAACAAGAACAAAAAAAAGAAGAAACGTAGTAAATTAAAATATGAACCAATACTTATGCATTGAAACACTCGCCAACACTGGAAAAAGTAACTGGGCACCAACGTAGTCTGTTTTACTTTAAATGAGTATGCTTACTTCATAGTAACCTTAGTCCTTCAATGCTGGCTGAAATGAAGTCTAGTGAGATATGCAGATGTTACAGTCAAGTCACCTCCCCCGTGCCCCAAAGAAAAAATATATTGTACTATATCTTTAACGCACTTGCAAATATTGGCTAATACGTGTTGACAAAGATGTTTTGACTGGGCTTCATCAGTCTTGCGTAAGTGGTTAGGAAATAGTCATGCTCATGTGACAATTGAATGAAATGCCTGAGGGAAAATGTCATTGTGTTTGAACTCCACGACATCCGCGTCTGTCAAACTTTATCGATTATATGGAGACTAACGTTGATATTGATTGACAGTGTTGAAATGAGACTGTTACTTTCAGTTTCATCAAATATAGGTGAATACGTCACTGAACTCAAGACCTTCAAGTGAGGTGTAAGGATCATGAACTAGGGAGTAAGGACACAATTGTAGAATATCTTTTAGAATCGATTATTCTACCAATTATCTCTTTGATTAAATCAGACAAAAAATTATTTTGCCTTTTTAAGCAACAAAATGTGTATGTGAGGTTCAGATATCATTGTTATCCAAATGGGGTCACCATCCTCACATATGAGAGTATACTATCTGTGACTTTGTGTGTGTATGGGTTCAAAAGGCGGGCCTGGCCTAATGAGTAATGTGGATGTCACTGAATGAAAGTAAGTCTTGCTTGGTCAATTTTTTTGTCTTGAGATACGAGCAAAAATGAGATGCCAGTGCAGTTCAGACTCCCACCGCTAGATGGTGGCGGCAGTGAACTTCACACCATCAATTCGCATAGGTTTCCTTGCAGATGAAGGACCATACATAAGAAGAGGTAGAAACGACATACCCCTTATGAGCTGCGCGCCTACGGCGACGATAAGCTATGTCAGTTAAAGTCGCCAGCGCATTCCATGTGTGTGGACGGCAACAACAAAAAAAACACCCAAGGGTGCCAGCACTTTTTTTTTTTTTGCTTTCTTTCAAATGTTATGTATTGATAGCAAATGCATCTCCGTGGACAAAAAGGTAAACATAAAAATCAGTTGAGAAATTAGCAAATTATGACTTAATTTTAATGTCCGCACATTGCTTTTGATGGGAACGTCGATACGTCACTTACCCGGGATGCTAAATCACACTGCCGTATCTAGTCTTCATATCTATGGGAAGGACAATATTGTTTGGTGGCGGTAATGCACCATTAAACTGGATTTCCAACAGCCAATAAACCCCACAGAACAACAACAACGAAGGAGATTACCTACAGTTGTGTTTTTTGCTCACATTTTTCATGTTTGCAGGTTCTGTGGAGGGCAAATATTATTGTGGGGTTATATACAGTAAAATAAGTGAGTACATTTTTTGTTATCAAATCACATTTAAATAATTTTGGCAGGGTTTTTTGGGGGGGCTTGAATGGATTAATTGTGTTTCTATTTATTTCAATAGGTAAAGATGATTTGAATGTTTGACCAAGTGTGGTCACAGGAACTGTATCTGAAAGCCTTATATTTTTAACTTTATATGTAAGATGCGTTTGAAATGGCGGCAGCTGCTTATCTGAAGGTATATGTCCCGTTTCGGAAAAATGTAAAATAACAACTAATTGTTGAAGAGCTGCTTGTCTGCCTCTTGACTACTGTTGAGGTGCCCTTGAGCAAGGCACTGCATAAGTTGTTTTGGGACAGCGATAGAGGCCCTGTATCTACTTGGTATTCCCTTAATAACATGTTGTAGTGAGTACAGTATTGCAAACCATTTTTTGCCTACTACTACTTTGAAAGTATGCAGTCGAATAATTTGGGAAATTTCCACTTAAAATAGGGACCAAAATTCCGCATTTCTAGTTCCTCTCAGGGAACCACACTTTTGAGAAGCTGCTACTTACTGTTATGTGGCCCTTTCCAGGCTTGGCATTCTTTCCACTGACACACAACACAAAAGTGCCTCATATTGTATAAATATCCAGTAGGGGGGGGGAAATTGAGGCTTTTAGGAAAAAAAATTTGAGCCATTAAAGCCAACATGTGCCCATATTAAAGCTAACATGACTGGCAAACGTCGCCACGGCATTTGAACGTCACGGCTAGATTTGTGGGAAAGGACGAAAAGAGACTAAGGAGGGGAAAAAGCTCTCTTGGCGTGGCTAATGGTGGACGTTTAAGACACAAGTGAATGAAGAATGGAAGAAAGTGCAAAATGAATGAGACGCCGCTAACTAGCCGTTGTCGTCCGTCGGCTAGCTGCTGTTTACTTTATATCGGCTTCACCGTTCAAACCACAGGCAAATGGCAACCGGTAATAAGCGACATGCGCCGCCTATTTACTCCCTAAAGCAAGCGCCTTTTACTCGTTTAAGTGTATTTATGTTATAATGTAATTTCCCAAAATTAATAGGACACCAAATGAATCATTCGAAGCTGGTGGGGGTGGGGTGGGGTGGGGGGGATGTCTGCTAGCTTCTATGCTAACTTCCGCTAGTTGCCTCGGCGATGTGACAAGATGACAAACGTCGCATTAAAACGACTATTTCCTCTTTAAAAAAAATATATATATATTTTTTTTCAATTTACCTTCTAGTGGCTTCAGCGAGGAGTTGTTTATCAGCGACTCCCCGTGTCCTCTATGTCCTCCATGTCCTCCTCGCCCCCGTGGGTGGAACTACTACTACTATTTCTCCACCTCCTCCGGGGCTATGGAACCTCCCCGACTGGCTGACGCGTCCGTGACCGAGACCACCGACCTGGGCGGCGGATGAGTGGGGAGGAGAAGTGCTGCTGCTTCTGTGTGGAGCTCGGATATGATGATGACAGTGATGGTGGGACGGTGAGAGAAACACACACATCTAATAATAATAATATTAATGCTCAGTTTTGACATGCATGTGCCCTGTAATGAAGCAGTGGAGAGTATTCATGCAAATAAAATAAAATAAAAAATTTTGAATATTTTTCTATATTATTCAAAATGTTCAATTTGACCAGTCACATAACAGAATTGTTTAATATGAGTGCAGATTCTGGAAATTTTTTTTGTCATTTTTTTGCTAATAGGTTTTCTAATATCTTTGTATTTTTTTCTTATATTGGTTTATTTTTCATGTAATAATTTATTTCGTTTGCTATTATTTTTGTCTAGTACTTTTGTAGTTTGGTGTTATTGTATTTTCTCAAATATTGTTGTATTTATAGCCACTAATTTTCTGTACTTTACTCTTGTATTTTTTTTTCTTTTTCTGCAGCTATTTTTTGCATATTTACTAGTATTGATTTTCATTATGTTCTTATATTTAGTATTTTTCATATATTTATTATACATATATATTTTTTTGCATGTAATTTCTGGTGTCATTTTTTCTGGTATTTTTCTATTTTTCCCATTGTTTTTGTATTTTCTTGGAATATATATTTTCAATATTTGTGTATTTTTCTCTTATATATTTGTATTTTTTAATGCAAATATGTATTTTTCATCTAATAGTTTTTCATGTGTTTTTAGTAATTTTGTCTACTGTATTTATGTAATTGTTTGTCCATTGGCATGAACGCAGTGCTTGTTTGTATGTGCCCTGCAATTGGCTGGCGACGAATCCAGGGTGTACACTGTCTCTCGTCGAAACCCAGCTGTGATAGGTTCCTGCTCAACCGTGTCCCAAATGAGGACAAGCGGTGCTATACAAAATAGATGAATGGATGTTTATTTTTCCTTATTATGAGCATTTGTAGGTTTTTGGGGCTATTTATTATATTCCTGTTAGATTTGATTTGTTTTTCAGATTGAATGTAAATGATTCTTTTTTTTTTTTCCCCATGTGTTGGAGGTTGCCCACAATTGAGCTACATGCCGTAGTTTATCAATGACAAAACAAACATTGGATGAAGAGTAGTTCCTTTATTTTGTTTCTCTCTTTACAATATCAACCTGTTTTCAAAGGTTACTTAGAATACCAACATGCTAAAACACTGCATTGCTTGCCTTAGCTTTAGCGTCAATCACCCAATTATTTGCTCTACCACTTTCCACCCTCAGTCCTACTTCTCCTCCTCGTCCTTTTTATCCTCTTCCGGGTTGTACACGCTGACCGTGAACTGGCCGGCCTCCGTGCCATACTTGTTGCGCACCACCAGCGCGTACTTGCCCGAGTCGGCGCGGGTGACGGCGGCAATGGCGATGCTGGCGTACTTGCCGTGCTCGAACCTGAGCACGTAGCGCTCGTCGGTCACCAGCTCCCGCTCGTTCTTCGTCCAGCTCACCTCAGGCGTGGGCTCGCCCCACACGTTGCCGGTCAGGTTAAGAGACTGAAGGGGGGGAGAAAAAAGACACAGGGAAGAATGGTGGTGTAATGTGATTTGAAAGAAGAGTGATTAGTTTACCTTGCCCTCTTGGATTGCAACCACGTCTGGCAGGCCTCCAATGACACGAGCGCGATCTAAACAAGAAATACAAGACAAGACGGGACAATTAGTTTTGTATTTGTTTACATAGTGCTAGCTGGAGTACTTTTAATGACATTTCCACTTACTCCAAATTAATCACGCAATTAATTAAACGGACGGGAGAAAAATAGGTGGTGCCACTAGTAGGCAAACAAAAATTTGTGCTGAATGGGTACAGATTTGGGATTTTGACTCAGGAAGATTACATTTATACTAATTAGAGGTGTAACCAACATGAAAACCAAAGTGCTGTCTGTAAGTGTAAAAAAACAATTGTGAAGATGTGAAGTACTGATGGGAATTATCTAAATTTTGTTGCCAAATTATGTGTAAAATGAACTGCTAATTTAAAAAATACAATATATTGAACGTGCATTATTCATACTGTATTATCAATTCACATACTACGTGCTTCAAAAAATAAAAAACACAAAGGTCCATCAAAAAGCTCTTTCACACTTCTTGTCCCTCCCTTGCTCCAGTTTGTGTGCTGTGGCGCGTGTCTGTAAACCCCCCCCCCCCCCCCCCCCCCCTCCCCACTTCTGCTCAGTGTGGACAAAGACGTCGCCACACATCTTGACCAATCACATGCAGTTTTAACAGAATTATTTCTTTAAAAAAATAAAATAAAAAAAAAAACAGCAAATCGCTCCTGGAACGGGATCATTTGCGACCGACACATGACTGACGGAAGGTGATTAAAGTTTGTTTCCATGACCAACCACCCCCCTCCCCCACGGGTATTCGCAGTTCACTATTCATGATTTCACTGATCTTAAATTATCCAATTTTTACTTTATTGGTCTTTAAAATATCATTTTACTACGGCTGTATAGAATAATAGAATAATCGTTTTGTCTTCGACTAACTAGGTCCAGATTTCACACTGTGTAAGTACTCTTAACTGAGATGAGGTCATAATTATTCTCGTATTTATATATTTTTGTGATATTTCTGTTTGGTGCTGTGTCGTGAGATCTTTCTAATGTAAAATGTGTGCATTTTGGTCAGTAAAGGTTCGGTAACACTCCTCCAAGTTAATCTGGAAAAAAGTGGCATACTTTCACAAAAGCGCAACTTACTTCTCTCTGCGAAGGCTGCCGCCCTACAGAAAGAAGAAAGAAAGGAAGGAGAGTCATATTGTCAGAGGGATCTCGAAACAAGAAAAAATGTGTGCAATGGCAAAGAAATGCATTCTGAAAGCATTCAGAGGAGGTTATTTTCAGTTAAGGCCACCTGGAAGCATTTATTTGCACTTAATCACATGAGTTTGTTTACTCACTTGAGCCTCTGGAATTCCTCAAATGCCTCCTCCCATGCTGCACGGGGGAACAACACACAAACATTTAACATCTAATGACAAATAACAAGAGAATTTAATTTGAAACGAATAAAAGTCACCTTGCCCAGACAGCTCAAACGCACGCTTGACGCCGTCTTTGCCGTCGAACAGGTCGATGGTGTATCTGCCCTTGTCCTTCTCGGTGGGCTCGTTGATCTTAAGCCACAGCTGCTCGCCCGTCACTCCCGCCTTCACACGCTCTGAAGCGGCGATCTTGGCGTCCCTTGGTGAGGGATGAACAAAACGATCATGTCGGTGTGTTGAGACTCATAAAGTTAGCCCAATATGGTATTCGGTGAGCTTAAATTTCACTACCGTTGACCTTTTGCTAAGACTTGACTGGATAAATTTTAACATGCTAGCGGTTGGTATGCTAACATATAACAAGATAGCAACTCAAATACAAACATTACCCAAGCAGATTGATAAGGGTTTTCCACCTTGCCCTGTATTCAGACTATTCAGCTATTTCTAATGAGGACTGATAAAACGCTAACTTGCTAACAGTTGGTATGCTAACATATAGCAAAGTAGCAACCTGAGTAGAGAAACTGCTTAGGTTATTTGATAAGGGTTTTGAACTTTGCCCCGTATTCAGGTACTACAGTATTTGTAATGAAAATTCATCAAATGCGAACATGCAACACTTGCCACGCTAACATTTAGCATTGGTAAGGATGTTGCATCCAGTCCTTCAGTCAACTACAATTTCTAATGAGAATGATAAAATGCTACATCCTAACAGTTGGTATGCTAACATGTAGCAAGAAAGCAACCTTGGTATGGGAAGCACCAAGGCAGATTAATACAGATTTTGCAATTTGCCCTATCCTCAGCCTTAATTCAAATGAAAATGGATAAAATGCTTACATGATAGGAGTTGATAGGAGTGCTAACATACAGATTCTGCATGTTGCCCTATTTCTAATGATAACTGGTCAAATGCAAACAATTGGTATGCTAACATATAGCGAGCTTTATACCTTTCCCTGTATTCAGGTATGAGTATTTCCACTGAGAATTGATCGAAATGCTAACATGCTAAGAGTATGTAGCAAGGTGAGGTTGAAAATGTATTTTTTTTTTTTAAAAACATCTAGCCCAGTATTCAGGTAGTTTTTCTTACGATATTTGATCAAATGCTAACATGCTCCGGACATACTTGTGCAGCCAGGTGACGCGCTCGTCTTCGTGGTAGTACGTGACGTTGGAGGAGAGGATGATGCCGTGTTCCGTGCTGATGACTTCAATTTGAGAGGAGGAGTTGGCTGCAAGGGAGGAAAACAAAACAACACGAATCAAGTATTTATCATCAATAATTTGACACACTTCTTTCACTGTATACATCCATCATTTCTGAGCTTGTGTGTGCACTTTAATGACTCACCAATCACCCTGAACAGCTCGTTCATTACAGCTTGGTAGCCTGGAGAGGGACACAAAAAGGGATGTGAAACTTTTTGCAACATTGGAAAACAGCACACACGACAGGGTACAAAATAAACGCCATGAATTGTGGGCCGAGTTTTTTGTGACATTCCCGAGCATAAGCAGGAAGACTGCTTTGCATGTTTGTTGTTCGTCGTCAGAGTTAAAACAAAGTACACAATGTAGTGAAAATAACTATTGAAATCTGAAAAAATAGTGTTAAATGGAAAAAAAACACAGGAAAAACTATGAAAATATTGACCCAAAAAATATTTAAATACATAAAATTTGAATATAATGCAAACATATTTCACCAACAATACAAAATTAGATGATAAATACAAATATTCAAAAAAATTATGTTTATGCGAGTTGACTACTTTAATGCTTTAACTCAGAGCATTATTAACTTCTTGAAAATACTGATTAGATGAAAAATGCCAAAATATTAGAAAATAATTAAACATGAGAAAAAATATTTGAAGGAATAAAAATATGGAAAATCCATATCCAGTCCAAAACACAAAAAATATTTTGGCACAAAAACACATTTAAAATGTAAATAATAGAAAAAAGATTTGACAAATATTAGAAAATATAAAATATTACACAAAAAATACCAAAATACATAAATTAGAAAATAACCCAAAAATATTAGACAGAAAAACTCAAATATATTACAAACATAATTGGAAAATAGTGCAAAAATAGTTCACAAAATACACAAATATAAGATGAAAAAAGCACAAATATTAGAAAAAAATATCTAAATATTTGAAGAAAAACTAAAATATTATAAATATGCCTAAATATTATACAAAAACATTAGAAAATAATTCCAAAACAGAACCCCCCCAAAAAAAATATTAAGACAAAAACAAATATTTAACTGATGTAATGGTTAATAGTACACAGCGACAGTGTAACGTGTCAGTACTGTACCCCTATTACAAAGCATTTTGAGTGAAATGCGGAGTTCCTGTCCGAGACAAGCGCTTACCTTCATTAGTCATATCGAACCTGCTCTTGTCTTGGCCTCTCTCGTCCCTCAGGTACACCTCGTAGATGCCCACGTCATTCTTGGAAATCTAAGGGGTAAAAGCATTAACGTGACGAGAGATAACAATGACGTCCGCTGACAGAGTGTCATTGATAACTGCACAAGCGGCTATACAGACGAGACTATGCGGCAGGCATGGCAAACAATGAAATGGTTGCATGGAGTAAATGGAAAAAAAGCATCAAAAGCCAAATGGACCAGACTTTGGGTCTTGGCGGCAGCGGCGGCGAACCATCCTCAGCAGGCAGATATGTCTCTTCACTTTGTGCCTGCACGTCTTGCTTAATAACCCACTGCGAATTCAGACACATGAGCACATTAACGGCAATGGACAGCAGCACATGCGGCGAAGGATGATAATGTGACTTCCACTGGCCATTCAAAGACAGCAGATGGAAGTTACATTGAAAACAAGTGACGACAGTGACGAAATGAAAGCACACGGATCACTGGTAGGTCTAAAATGCACTATGTGGACAAAAGTATTGGGACATGTGCCTTTACAGCAAGAGACCATATGAACATTTCATATAATGATTATAGTGAGCAAATTGATGATGTTTATCGTAAAAAATGAAGTCAACAAGTTAGGTGCACTTGTGCGATACATAACGAGAGCTAAAGCAATAATGCTCGTAACATTACAAAACAAAAATCTAAGAATATGACAAAAATTCATAAAATATTAGAGAAAAGATAGGAAAAGGAAGGGAAAAGCTAAATGATATATGTTACAGTAAACAAGAAAACTCAAATACCTGTTCCAAACAATTCTTTAAAAAAATTTAAGCAAACTAATGAACACTAAAAAAATTAAAATGATACATAAAAAATAACAATGGAAAATTCTACGCAAAAAAAACAAAAGTATTAGATGAAAATACAAAAGATTTCGGAAAAAAAATATATTTTTTTGAAAAATCAAAAACATTAGAAAAAAAATACATTTTACAATGACAAATACTATGAAAAAATATACAAAAATACTGGACAGAAAAAAACATGAAAAAATATATTAACTTAAAAATACAAAAAACAGAAAAAAAAACATTGGTAAAAAATAAAATAATACAAAAATGTTTGCCAAAGCAAATATTACGAAAAACGAATCAAATTTCAAAAAATACAAAAATATATCACTGAATGATAGGTCTAGCTACAGTTTTTCTCCTGATGTTAAAGGGGCTCTGTCTGGATGGCGACCAATTGGGGCACGGCCTCTATTAGAGGAAAGGCCACTATTTGAGGAAGTTTCCAAGTGTGTTCCAATACTTTAGACCAAGAAGTACATATCATCTTATGAGCCTCACTAAAAGCTGTTTCCTCATTGATGTGTTGCACTGTGTAGCATGAACAATATAGCCAGACAAAATGGAAGCTCATTGCCACATCGGAAGTGCCGTGACTCCCTTGCGGGGCCGACCTTTCCGATATTAAAGGTCAGCACGTCGTCCTTCTTCTCCAGGTTCTTGGCGGCTTCGTCGCGCTCGCTGATCGAGATGCTGTCCTTGTACCAGATGATCTCCGTCTCCGCCTTCATGTTTCCTACCTGCGGAGAGAAATGGGAACGTGTTCTCACTAAACGGTTTGTTTATCGTTGCTCATTTTATTCTTTACCGTGCATTGCAGCAGCACGTCACACTGGGCCGTGACAGTGAAGTCCAGGTACTTGATAAAGTGAGGACCTTTGGACGAAAATGTGTTACATACACACACTTACATATGACAGAATATGAGAGGAAACGCTTATACCTTGTTTCCTGATCCATTCGGCTCTCTCAAACTGAGACTTCTTCTGCAGCTCCCTGAACTCTGCAAATAGGAACAGCAAGGTTCAAAAGAAGGGGAATATGTTCCTCTGCTGCCCCTCAATGGACACACACGTTAACTACAGAAAAAAAACAATCACGTATATATATGACCTACTGACAAGTGTTGCAACAGATCCCTTGAAAAAGTAATGCGATTACTGTGATGTTACTTTAACGACTTGAATTTAAAACTAAGTTACCTTACCTCACCAAGTTACATTAAAAAGCATACAGGGACACAATATGAGCCCTAATTACGGACATAAATCATTGCACTCCCTAAACTAACCTAGCACCCATTTTAGCTTAGCATGCTAACTTAGTGCATAACAGGTAGGTACGACACTGACTTAACTAAGCCAATTTCACAATTATGCATGCACAAAATGGGCATTACTTCTTTTGGACAATCTTTGGTAGTATGTGAACTACTGCTAGCTCTGTAACTTAATAACTGTCACTCTCAATATCGGAACCTATCACTCCAACGCGTCATTAGGATTCCCACAGTGTCTAGGCAGGACACGCCCTGCTCCAATATTACTGTCTCCAGGACACACGCCGCTGCACTATGATTGGCTGTTGTATCCCTGGAGAACACGTCCTACTGCGTTCAGAGTTGGAAAAGAAGCATGTGACTTAAGTGTGGCGGCCACTAATGCACAGTGACTAGAATAAATAATTTTAATATGATTATTGGTTTGGAATTAGTAATGCGTTAGATTACTCGTTACTGAAAAACTGGTCATTACGCTGTGGATTATTTCGAATGGTTTGGTTTATTTGCATTGGATGTGACACATACTGCACATTGCACATATGCGCTTGCTTGACGGTGTGCTGTGGACTATTTTTTATACTCTGGATTATTTTTAGCTGTGTGTGTATATTTCTATTGTGCAAGGTGAAAGGTATCATGTGTAACTGGCAAGAAGAGCGATCGCATCATCATATGATAGATATCGTACATTTCCACACGCTCCCAAGCTTTGTTTTTACGACTTTCTGGATTATTTGTGATAGTTCTGTTTCTTTCTATTGCGCAAGGCGGCAGTGCCTCATTTCTGCTGTGCATGTTACCTTCTCCGATGAGCACCAGGCTGGTGGCGCCCTTTGCTTTGCCATCCACCAAATTGAAGGTGAACGTGCCCTCGTCGGTGACTTCCAGGGAGTCCATGAACATTTCGATGATCCCGGTTGTCTTGTCAAAGTTGATGGCGTATTTCTGGTGACCAGCAAAAGAAGTCAACTCTTTTTGTGGACGAAAATGGACAAAAATTCTCACGTAGGGCTGGCTGTTACCTCCCCTTGGTGAATGATGACATTGTTACAAACGTACTCCACTTGACAGTCCTTGCTGAACTTCTCCACCTGAGTCCAGAAGCGCACGCGGCCCTTCTCTTGCAATTCCATGGCCATATCGTTCTTGAAGGGAATAACTGAGGACAAACAAAAAAGCCAAAGGACAAACAAATCACGCGCACACACACAGCCAGTTTGGACACATAAAGTGTTAGCTTATTACTGCTTTTTATTTGGTAGATTTATATTTTGATTTAAGGTTGTGTAGGTTTCTCCTGTGATTGCTGTCGCACATTTGACAGGTTTGTGATCACTGAGTGAAAATGTAGTTGGCAATGTGAGTGTCTCAAGCTAGCCGCAAGTTAACTAGCCGCCATGTGCTTGCCAAAAGGTAGAATGTGAACATGTATATGTTTTCAATTACATAAGAGGTGAATTTAGTTTTTGTTGTTAGTTTTTTTTAAAGGATTTATGTTGGGGATGGTTTAGAAACTGGAACAAATTATTCCAAATGTAATAGGAATGAATGTAAAATTTTGTATTCATAATAATAATAAGAATAAATCAACAAAAATAAAATAGATAAAAAACAACAATGACAAAATAGATACAAAATAAACCTACAAAAATACAAAAGATTAAAACAATTAAAATGAATAAGTAGATCAAAACTAGATTAAAAGAAATGGAAAAAATAACTCAATACATGGGGGGAAAACATCTAATTGATTGTTAAAAACAGATAAAAAATACATTCAAATAAAAATAATTGAAACAATGGATTTAAAAATACAAAATAAATGGAATGAAAACAGAAACAAATAAAAGAATTATGAATAAATGAAAAATAAAACAAAAAGAAAAATTAATGACATAAATGGAAACATAAATATAAATTGAAACATAATGAATTAAATGAAAACATTAATGTATTTTGTATGACCAATATCACGGAAAGGACTGTAATGGAGCTGTTATCACTCTGGTGAGAATGTGATGAGTGAAAAAGGATAAAGGGTGTGTTGTTGATGGTGTGGCATATTCACCGGGGAACTTGTGGTCGTGGCTGATGTCCAACAGACGCATCAGACCTGTCACCAACAACAAGAACAGCAGAACAAAGGGGTGAATGTGACAACCTCAGCATTTTCCTCTGGGAATTGTGTGTATCAGTTTCAAAGTATCTCCCCCACACGTCCCAATGAAGCGCGAGTGCATTTGAGACATGGCTCACCTTCCTCGGTGAGTTCGTAGCTGGACGAGATGCCTTCCATGTTGGTGACTACGCAGGAGAAAATGCCCAGATCCTCCAGGGAGGGGTTGTTAAAGATAGCGCTGGACCTGGATAATGGAGGACACGCCGTAGACAGCTGATGAACGAGAACCCGGGATTGACTGGCCATCTTTTGCCACAGTATTAACCCTTTCTTCCTAATGGAATGTAATTTTGATTGATTTATTGCTTCATTTGAACATATAAACGGAAGAAAATACATTTAAAATACATATAAATAAAATAGATAAAGAAATAATAATAATTAATAATAAAGTCAACCATATAGCACAGTTTACAATAACAATAAATCTATAATAAAGCCCAATATATAAATCCGATACAACATACAACTCTGAATGAAGATACGGACCACTTAGCTTCTTGCTAGGGTGTTTTAGTGGTTTTAGTGTATTAACATTAGATTGGTTAATTGCACTTATCCTCTTATGATGGTTAATAATGTTAAAATGTTGATAAAAGTTTTATGATGGTGACAGTTCCGGACTCTGTGTTGTGAACCAGGAGGAACATGGAGTCCTGAGGTGAATGGATCCGAATTGACGCCTACCTGCCCTTCTCGTTGATGATAGTCAGTCTGGAGGTGTCTGTCATGGCCTCGTAGTTCTTGGACCAAACAAACTCGCAGCCCTCACCCATCTCAGAGCACTCGAAGACCATGGAGATCACGCCGTCATCGTCCACGTCCACGTAGATCTCCTTGGTGCCTGAGGGAAAAGGAAACGTAAAGACTTTTGATCTGTAGTGTCATTTTTTTTTTGCATGCAGTTTCTAATTTATTTAAACATATAATACATTTTCTGTAATTTTGATGTAATAAAATGACTTACTAATTTTTGGTGTGATTTAAAAATTTATTTTTTTTTTACTATTTTTCGTGTAATTTCTAATTCAATACACTTGTGTTGAATTTTGGGTGAAATGTTTTATTTACATTTTTATTTACTGTTGTCTCTAGTTGTTTTCCATTTTTAATTTCTACATTATTGATTTTGTGGTGTAATTTTTAATACAATAAAATGTTTCATTTAATCTTTAATTCAATTACATTTTAATGTAATCTTTAATTAATGTTTCATTTAGTTTTTAATGTATGTAATGCATTTTTGTGTAATTTTTAATAGAAAATGTTATCTTAATTATCTTAATTCAATTTAATATTTGGTGTAATCTATAGTGTCATTTTTAGTGTGATTTTTAAAAAAATTATTAATTAAAGCTTTAGTGTATACTATTTTTGTGTTAAGTTACATGTTTAGTGTATTTTTTGTTTAGTAATGTTTAAGTATATTTTTATGAATTTTTCAATTTATAACTAAACATTTGTGAAATTCTTAATATAGTAAAAATTTTTAAATTTTGTATTCAATTTAATTGTTAGTTTACTTTGTAGTATTATTGTAAGTGTGATTTAATTGTTTTAATTCATAATTATTTTATTAAATGTTTAGTGTAATTTTTAAGTTATTAGTTTGTATTTTTCATTTAATTACACGCTTAGTGTATTTTTTTAAAAAACTTTTACAGTTTAAATTAATTCTGTTGTGGAATGTTTGATTTATAAATAAACATGTATTTTTTATACAATTTCTACTTTTTTTATTAAATGTTTAATTTTCAGCATAATTTTTCAATCAATTAAATGTTTGTCCTTTTTAATTTGCTAAAATTCACTTTGATTTATTTTCACATTTTTAGTGTTCAAAAGATTTTCGACCTTTTCTGATATTTTTCCGGATTCAACAATCACACTCACCGGGCCGACTCTCTGCTAGGATTGGACCCAAGACTGCAGAGGGCTTCCCAACGCCTGCGAGGTTTTGGGCACGCACGCGGAAG
This sequence comes from Phycodurus eques, assembly GCF_024500275.1. Taxonomy (NCBI): domain Eukaryota; kingdom Metazoa; phylum Chordata; class Actinopteri; order Syngnathiformes; family Syngnathidae; genus Phycodurus; species Phycodurus eques. The sequence continues at coordinate 20,161,146 of NC_084537.1, forward strand.
ACGTAGGATGTAGCAGCCTGTAGCCCGCTCACCTGAATCAACAACAGCAGTCAAAAGGAGGTTCTCTCTTTTCCTCACATGCATCTACTAAGTGCTCCTGACTTTCATAAACGTGGACTTGTTGGCCTTCTCGTGGACGGCCGTCCAGCTTTCCTCCCCGCCGGACGCCTCCTTGACGTCCAAATAGTAGCCGTTGACAGGAGAGCGGCCGTCGAATGAAGGCGGCTCCCACAGGACCACAACGGAGGAGTCCCTGACCTCCAGAACGTGTAGACCGACAGGAGGGCCTTGAACGAGAAACCACAGGAGGGCATTTTTAGGACACTTTGCATGGATACAGTCATCCATTTTCATTGCCAAGTCCACCTGTTTCAATTCAATCTCCTGAGAATTCAAGGAACCAAACGCGTTATTGAAAATATCTGAGACGATATTGAGTCGGCGATTAACTAAACGTAAAGTGCGTTCATGAAGATTGAAGGCACGTATTAAGGCAATTTTGAGTCTTCAATAAACCTAACGTACCCATTTTTGTGAAAAAGAACATTTTGAGTATTCACACCTAATATGCACAAATTAAGCCTAAAGTTAGTTTAGTCCTCAATGTACCCAACATACAATTTATTAACATGAATAAGGAAGGCAAATTCTGAGTCATCAATGACTGCAACATGTTTTTCCGAACATTAAAGACAATTTAGAGTCTTCAAAAAACGTAACGTATGCATTCTCATAAACTTTAAAGAAAATTTGAATTTTTCAATGAACGTAAGAATCACATTTTCGTAAACGTCAAAGACAATTTAGTCGTCGGTTGCACCTAACCTATGTGTTTTCCGATAGATCAAAAACAATTAAGTCTTCAAAGAACATAACATACACGTTTTTTGTAGACAATTTGGGGTCGTCGCATAACTTTAGTTTTTGTAAACATCATAGACAATTTGAAGTTTTCAAAGGACCTAACAGTCACACTTTTGTGAACTTCAGACAATTCTGAGTCTTCAATAAAGCTAACGTACAGGTTTTCGTCAACACCAAAGACAATTTAGAATCTTCAATGAACGTATGCGTTTTCACACACAAAAAAAGCCCCCTAATAGCGAAACACGTGAATTTAATCCTTCAGATGCTCACTGACACTCATTGAAAATTGCTTCCCTTTGGAAGCATTGTCCGTATATTTTACACGGTACGCTACCTGGCACAGTAAGGGTCCACTCTTTGCACTCCAGAGCTGCACTGGGCACCGAGCCATTGCTCACACCTGCCATGTTCACGGCACGCACCTGGAACTGGTAAACTACATTCTCCTTCAAGTTCTCCACCTGAGCAGAAACAAGCGCAGATGAAAACAGCACACAGGCACTAAAACGGAACAAAACAGCACACAGTCACTAAAACAGACAAATATAACAAGTGTTTGGATTCCAGCGCACCTTATAGGAGGTGGCGGTCAAGGCTTGGAGGTTGAGCTCGTGCCACTTGTTGACCACGTGTCCCTTCACGGTCCTGTAGTCCACAAAGTATCCTCTGATGTCAGCTCCTCCGGTGTTGGCCGGCTCGCTCCAGCCGATCACCATGGTGTCCCTGTGAGCCTCCAGCAGGCTCACGTCGGCCGGCATGGCAGGGACGGCTGAGACGTATCACAGATGTACACTCTTAATTTTTTCCGAATAAAATGAAGATCACAAATGATCCCAGAGGAATGGAGCAGTGGAACGCATTCACACGCAGTTCAAATTCGTGTTTGCATTTTGTCACTTTTGTCGGCCAAACTTATGAACACTTACGACTGCTTAATATATTATGGAGTGTTAGAGGCACACTGAAAAGGAAAATAAATTCAGTATGTCACAAGAAAAATGACCATTAAAAGGTGAATACCCCTTACAGTCTAGCGTACTTATATTTTCAGACGGGTGGCTTTTATAAATGTATTATTGTTAATGAACAACTACTACAGCTTTAACCAACAGCATGCTTTGAGTACACAAGCGCACACACACCTCTTAAGGGGCCATCATAATGGATAAAGTACTTACA